>NC_031978.2:13584980-14784980 GCF_001858045.2 Oreochromis niloticus | reverse complement strand
GAGGTGATTTAGTTGTTATTCTCCTGTTACGCCTTGTGATAGCAATCACAGGGTCAGCAATCTGCAAATGAAGACCTCAAGATGTTTGTGAAATTTATGGTTGGGGCGTTTTTGTCAGTAAGAATCAAAACACCCTGAGAAAAAAAACCTGACACGTCAGATGTCCTCATTTGATACTTTAGCTTTATTTAAATGCAAGGCTTGAGTTTGATTTGATTTTACGGGAAACCACCCAACCGGATGACCTTAACTTAGCACTTGGTTGTTTTAGAACCAGTTAATTGCAAGTCACCTGTTATTAAAGGCTTCAAGGTTGCAACTAGTACTTTATTAGTGTTTAATAGATCAGTTAATACTCTATTAAAAACTATGAGGCACTATTAAGACTAGCATTTTTGGGTTTTTAGATTAGGTTATCAAAATCATTAGTAGTCAGATCAT
Source organism: Oreochromis niloticus (assembly GCF_001858045.2). NCBI lineage: Eukaryota > Metazoa > Chordata > Actinopteri > Cichliformes > Cichlidae > Oreochromis > Oreochromis niloticus. The sequence continues at coordinate 14,784,539 of NC_031978.2, read as the reverse complement.
GAGTGAAGTTTTCGTTTGTGTGGTTGTTAATGTTCGTAAGCAATCACATAAAATTCACTATGGTTAGAAATTGTTCATTCATTTCATTTAATTACATTAAAAAAACAGTTGTAGGAGGACATCGACCAACCTTGCTCTCCAAAAGTGTAATTAATGTGCTATAACAGTTTTGTAATCCTCTCTCACCCATTAGTCTTTAGTTATAGTATAAAAACTCCTTTAACAATAAGTGTCAAGATGAGTCTAGTCCGTGAGCTGGGGTTAACACACAGAAATAACTTGTTATTTCTGTTTATTAGTTTATTCTTTTCATATTTATTTTCATTCTGATCATTTCTGTTATTTTTCTGTTGTTATGTGATCTGTTTTCTGTTATTCCGTTATGCCATCCTGTCTATTCCATAAAAAACAGATAATGTACTGGCAAAAAAAGTACATTTTCAGTTTTTTAACAATTTTTACAAAAAATAGTGTACCTTGCTGTAATAACTCTCAGTCTTATACCTATATGGACACAAATACCGTGCACACAGTGGTAATTATTGTTTCCTTTTCATCAGTTGTCACAGAAACCGTAACCTCCACAACCAGACTGACATCTCTCCCACCAAGTGAGTCTCTTTGGTCTAGCCATGTTTGCCTTAATTGTTGTCAGTAAACTAAAAACAAAAAAAGAAATAGAGTAATTATAGTTCTAAAGGAAGTTCCCGATGAGTAACTGCTTCTTGTGTTTTGCTGTGTGTCTTCGTTGCTAGAGGGAACCAGCGGATCAAATCACAGGAATATGTCCAGCAGTGCTGGAGGGTTGGGCTTGGAGAAGAATGTCTTAACCCAGAACAGCAGCAGTGGAACTTACTTTTCTTCATGTGAGAGCAACTTTCCACTTAAAATGAGGAAGCTGCAGTTTTGTTTTGAGATGCTGAATGTCACATTTTTAACCCGAATTACAAAAGACAGATTCTAGGTTTTTGCATCCAGGCAGCGGGAGAGGAATATTTTATTTCTTGAAAGTAGCTCTGACGTCATTATTGATGCACTAAAATACAGCGGAGAGCATTACTATTAAAGGAGGCTGAGTTGGAGCTGGTTTACTGAAACTTACGGGTGCCAGAGGGAAACAGTTACTGTAATTAAGTTTTAGCTCCAAACTCAGTGAAGATACTTAGTTAGGTGTTACGGTTTCATGCTACTATATACTTCTGCTCCACCACATGGCATAGGGAAATACTTTGCTTCTTTTAGTTATTTAGGAGTTTTTAAATAGAAATGATTATTTTTGTGCAATATTTATGGGGAACTTTTACTGACTTGAATTAATAAGTTAAACCAGGGTTTAATGTAAAAATGCCAAATCTGGATGTTTTTCCACACTAAAACAGGATTTCCTCTTGTTGTAAAGTAACTATCAGTACTCGAATTTAGATTCTCCGTACAGTTTGTGGACTATACAGAGGCACTAAATTAAATAACTGAGCCCGTTTCAACAGGTTCAGTTATTTCATTCCAAGTGTGAGCTTTTGCACAACCGGTCAGCTGAACGTGTGGCAATGTGAGTGTTATCTGCAGAATAGGTATAACATTAATCATATTCTGCAGGTGAACATGTTCAGGAGTTTCAGTGGATCTGTTTTAGCTGCTAATGTACACTTGCCACAGGAAATCATTTACTTTTCTTTTTACAAACAACAGTTTTTCTGAAATAAAAACAATTGCCTTCTGTACTGTTATTATGTAGCTTCTTCTATTCTTCTTCTTTAAAGTGGATCATCACTATATATTTTCTTCGTACTGCAGTTTAGGTAAAAATGTATTAGGCATGTATTTATAAGCATCAATCTTTCTGGCATTTTGCTGCAATAAACCAGTATTTCCAGTATGTTCAGTTTTTCTGAGATGTAGTGGAGCAGAAGCTAGAAATACTCATGTAAAATGCCACTATCTTAAATTTACACCTGAGAAAAGGAACTTAGTTACTACTTCCTGGTCATATTCGTCCAATCATGACTGAAGAGTTCTGTGAAATCATAAATAATTTTGGAAATCATCCCTCCAGCTTCTGTAGGTGTGAACACCGGGAGCTACAGCTCCTCCTCGGGAATCTACCTCGGCGGAGACTCCTCAGGAGGGGGTGAAGGAGGTGGGACCTACATAGATGGAGAAAGCTATGGAATTGCCACAGGAGGAGGAGGAGGAGGAGGAAGCAGCGGAGGCAGTTATCTCGTGAGCTCCGTGTCCAAGGTCCGGTCCAGCTCGTCGGGCGGTGCCAGGAGGACTCAGACTGCTGGCTCATCAGGAGGCCTGTCGCCAGCTTTCCAGGAGAGGAAGCACATATCCAGCCGCTCAGGAGGCTATGATGGTGAGATCCTGTTAATAAAACAGTTGGCATCAGAGAGTGAAGGAAACTGGCACAACTCAAGGGTGCTGTTTATACTTCTGCTCAACCATTGTGTTTTCTTCTAGGGAGTTCCAGTGCTAATTCCTCTCCAGAATTTACTCGCAAAGATTATGGAAACTATTGTAAGTGAAAAGGCTTATAAATGTTCTCATTGCACAATATCTCTCCTGTTTTACCCATGTGTCTGTTTTTCTTTCAGGCTCTGGTGCCACCAGAGGGAGAAGCGAAAGCAGAGGTATTTAATAATAGCTCCTCCCTTCATTATTTCTGCACCATCTGACTCTGAATTGTCCCGGGTTATTTATTTATTTTTTTTATTAAATGAGGATTCCATTGTCCATTGTGTGTTGTGATTTTTTTTTTTTTTTTTTCCAGAAAGCGAGATCAGAGTCAGACTGCAAAGTGCCTCCCCCACTCCCTGCAGATGTAAGACCTCTCAATCCGTTTGCTGCTGTTATGCAAGTTCTCATAAAGCGACAGAACTTTTTCTCATTTTGTTTTGTTCCTGAGTGCATTCATTCAAAGAACCACTTGTATAGTGAAAGATTTTTTACTGTGGGGTGTGTCTTTTGAATCATGTGGATCAGATTTATAATACGTCCCACTTCTCACATGCAAGTGCATAAAATTGTAATTTGTAACACATGTTGCAGTTGGTTCCTGTACATCAGCAAAAAGAGACGAGGGGAGGTTTAAACAGTGGGGACTGTGCCTTTCTTTGCACCGTAGCCATGTGGAGAAAAGGTTATGGGGCAGAGTTTTGGTGGTAGCAACGGCACACATGACTCACTGTTTGCAGTAAGTCCCATTTTAGACCAAAATGGTTGGAGCTGAGCAGATGATCATCGCTCCCCCTGCTGATTAAAGTCCATAAGTGCTGTTATTTAATCCACATTTTTTAACAGTTAGTCACTCTGTGCCACCTTTGGCCCCCTCAGACTGCCATGGTACATTGTGTGCAGTGGTGGAAGAAGCACTTTTACTAACTATAATAAAACAAAAACAACACCGTAACTCTCAGAAGTGGAATGTAAGTCTCTTCTTTTGTAGGTTTTGTAGCTATTATCACTTGCAGAAGTATTACAAATAAAAATATTTTTAAAACACTAAATCATGGCCACGTTTACACTGTGAGATTATTGCATAAGTACATTTTAGATATTTATATTATTGATTATTATGTTTTATGACAAACGGAGACGAACTAATATTTTCAGAGGACACATACCCCCACTAACCAAACTGAATGGAGAGTAAATATTAAAACAAAATGTTTAATTTTCTTTAAAGTGTTTTTGGTGTTTGCCTCTTGCAAAATTACAGTCTTCTGTTTTTAGGATTCCTTTCAGCCATAAACTTCTAACAGTTTCTGCTGCTGAGTTTCTAGCTCAAATTCAAGATGAAACAGTATCTCAGATATGCTGCATTGTTGCATTTGTTTGTGCTTTTGTGGCTCTGCAGGGACAGAGTTGGATGACGTGAAGAAACTGCTGAAGGGACGCTCTAGCAGCGTCAGCCCCACTCGCTCCTCCAGTGCCTCCATCACCCTGCCTGTCCCTAAAAAGGCCAGCGTGGAGACCAAGACCATCTCAGTGGCCTCTCAGTCAGGTATACTACAGTGCTAAACTTAAAAAGTCATTATATATTAGAGAGATGTCACAGGAAATCTTAATATGGAATAAAGAGGGAAAAATAACATTATCCAATAAATAGATTGCGTCCATGTTAGTCTGACTGTGGAAACAGGTTATAAGGGTTTAAACTGTTTAGTAGACTCTTATATATTGGTTTTACTTTTTCTCACACACATTCATACTATGTCTTTAAGCTCTTTTTAACTGTCACACGCACACTCACACTCTGATGGATGCATCAGAGGCCACTTACGGTTTGGTATAACACTTCAACATACAGACAGTGGGGGGCTACCGACCTACAAACTACAGGACAACGCACTACCGCCTGAGCCGCACATCACAGACACAAAATGGAGAAAAGTGAAAACTAGAGACACATTTAAAATGTTTGTCTTTGTGTCTTTGTGTCTTTTCTCTCCTGCAGTTTCAAGTTCTTTTGGCTCTGGTGTGAGATCACCTGGGTTCAACACCATTGATTTATCAGGACTGTATGATACTGGCTTGACAAATGGAAAGCTTGATAAATCAAGCCAGTATGATATCACAGACAAGTATGATACTGGTGTCAAATCAATTCAGTATGATGGTAGTCTGAAATCAGGACAGTATGATACTGGTGTGAGGTCAGTACAGTATGGTGGTAGTCTGAAATCAGGCCAGTATGATACTGGTGTGAGGTCAGTACAGTATGATGGTAGTATGAAATCAGGACAGTATGATACTGGTGTGAGATCAGGACAGTATGATACTGGTGTGAGATCAGGACAGTATGATACTGGTGTGAGATCAGGACAGTATGATATCAGTGTGAAATCAGGACAGTATGATACTGGTGTCAAATCGACTCAGTATGATGGTAGTCTGAAATCGGGGCAATATGATACTGGTGTGAGATCAGTGCAGTATGACACCACTGTAAGATCAGGTCAATATGACACTCTGGACTCCACGGTGTTCCCCACTTTCTCCTGGTCCACCTCCACTCTGCCGTCCTCCTCCACTACAGTCATTGCTGGCAACACCAGCAGCTACACATACCAAAGTGGGCAGGTCAGCACCAACAACATGGCTGCAGGCTTGGCGCCAGTCACCCCCACCTCTCCATCACCCCTGTCAGGTAAGACCAAATGTTCCTGGACATACATGGATATGTTGTCTCTACACATTCATTTATTATGCTCCATATCTACACGTACTTACATATAAACGAACATATGAACAAGGAAACAGGCACACTATGATAAGTCTTATATTAGAGATTAGCAGACGTCATCATGCCCATCCTGATGGTCCATAGTGTTGAATTTGAATATTCTATATTCTCTGAAAAACCTTGGAAATATTTTCCATATTTGATGCATGAGTTTTTGTGAGTTTTTGATACTTTTCCATAGTCAGTGTAATTCTTTTCCCTGAAAAAACAAAATAATTCGCACAAAATATTTTCAGGCAATACACTGCAAATAAATAAATAAATAAATAAATACCAGATGTAGTTTTTAATTTTGTCAGAAGGTCCAGTAAACACTCCAGTTAAGCCTTTCTTCCCTATTCTGGCTGGTTAGCATAGTCAAATTGTAAAACTACTCTGGGGCGATAAATGGAAATGAAGGATGCTTTCCTTCTCTACTGTGACTTTCCTCCAGTGTGAAATAATTGGTAGTTACTTAACCAAATCTCTGCATCTGTGTTTCTAGTTTATGGCTTTCAGAATAACCTGGCACCCACCTCGGCCAGTGTGCTCACCACCAGTGGAGCCAACGTAAATGGTAACCTGGGAGGTAAGAAAACCTTTTTTCTATCCTCTTTCTGAGTAAATCACTTTTTTGCCCTCGTTTCAAAATAGTGTCTTTCTTACATATTCATCTATGTGTTTGTATTTACAGGATATGGTGTTCAGAAGAACGTGACCAACGGTGGCAGCGCCATCAGCACTGGAGTCTCTACAAGTAAGTCTGCAACAGTTTAAATCCCCCTGAATCTGATAAAAAAAAATCATCAAAGGCTGAACAAAATGAATTCCTGATGGTTTGTCTTCTATCAGCCACTAGATCCCAAACTGATGATGTCTATAAGAAAGACTATAAGTACGTGGTCTCTGAAAAAGAAAACGTTCCAGCCAAAAGGGAGACAGATATGCTCATTTTGGCAAAAGACACCGGCAAGCAGTTTACCAGCAGCGGTATTCATGTAGGAGGAGGTGAGCCTCACACTCAGCGCCACCTACTGGGCATACAAGTTCCTCAACTTTCTTTAGAGTTTTAATCGGGAATTGGACTGACATGTATTTAGTTGCACTGTTTTTTATTCGGTTTTTTGCTATAATTTAAACTCCTTTAGAAATTGATTGTCTGTTACAGTTTGTCATTGTATGTTTTCAGTTTAGCTCCGTAAGAAAAAAATAAATAGATACATAATATTGGTGTTTTTTCTATTTTCACAGGGTCACTGTCAGGAGACTCGATAAAGAAGGAGAAGCTTATTTCGAGCTACGGTGAAACAGCTCAACTAAAGACAGAGACGGGCAACTCTTACTGTGAGAGCATCTTAAAAGCATCTCCAATGTGACTGATTTACAAAAAAACAACAACAATAATAAAAAATTGGTGATGTTGGTTTATTTCTTCAACAGATGGTTCATCTGGAGTTGTAATGAAAGACAAAGCCACCTATGCAGGTAAGTTTCATCGACATCAATATTGAGGAGCTAATTGACAGTGTACTGAAAGTTTAATGTTGGATTGAACTCGTCAATCTCTCTGCAGAGATTCACAGGGACAGCGGCATCTTCGGAGGTGGAGGACTATGCTGTTGTTCGGACTCCTGCTGCTCCTGGTGGAAGTGGCTGCTGGGCCTTCTCCTTCTCTCCCTGCTCTTGCTGGGACTCCTGTTTGGCCTCATTGCTCTGGGTAAGATTGAACTGTGCAGCCTTATGAGAGTCCCCCACCCCAAATACCACAGATAAGATAATACCTCAGGAGTCTGAAGGGTCAGTTTCTAAAGCTGCTGTGCTGTGAAGGATCAGAGAGCGACTGTTTTTTAACCAGTAAAAAGTGTTTCAGCCTTTACAGACTAGTCTCCACTATTGAGCTGAGAAACAATAAATGTAATTCTCTCCCTGGAAATATGATCTCTTAGTGCCGTCCCACCCCCATAAAGTCTGGCATTCATTCATTGTCTACAGACCAGCTCTGGAAATCGTTGCCGGATGACATCAGAGACTCGAGTTTGCTTTGCCTGTAGTACGAGAGCTCTTGTTGTGGATTTACCCTGATAAAAATGTGATGTCAAGAACCTGAAAATACATTTGCAACTTACACTGAAGCATGCACAGCCTGCTCAGAGTCTGTGAACTGATGAACATCTGTTTTTCGTCATTCAGTTCAATACATATGTTATAACTTATAGCTTGGTTATATGTTAAGTTAAATATGTTCCGAGAGGAACACTAATGAATTTATGAGTCTCACTCTCAATCTTAGACTGTGAAGCAACAGCAGAGTTTGAGAGGATATACACTTCATTTTTATGTCCATCAACATCAGTCCCTTGAAAACACAGGAAAAATATAAATCTGACTCTGTATGTCTGGATAAATAATAGCTTTTTTTATTGCTTTTAATTGTGCCAGTATTCCATATATAGTTTAGAAACTGAGGCTTAAGTGCCATATTAAAGTTCATCCATTTCTTTCTAAAATCTGCATTTCCTCCTTCATCCTGGTATGAAGTTGGAGGGCTAAATAATCGGTTAAATTGTACAAGTCATCATAACTGAAGTATAAACTTCTGGGATGGTCTGTACCACTTAGAAAGCCACGTTGTAGATCATACAGCTCCACTAAAACACTTCAAATAGCACCAACAGCACAAACACTGTCTAAGACCCCTGTACGGGTAGTATGGAAAGGGAAACCGCCAACAGTAACCAAAAATGCTTTTGCTACCAGGCTGTAAACACTTAAAACGTTGAACTATACAACATTTAAACAGCATCTTAACATGGAAGTCAAAGAGGATTCACATGCTTTTGGAGACAGCCTCAAGTGGCCTCTAGGAGAACTGCAGTTTTGGGTTCTTATCCATTGGATTTTTTTTCCTCAGGCTTGGAGGCTCCCACAGAGGAAAGCTGCAGACTCTAAAAGAATCCCGTTCTGTACTTGTGCTCACATTTACTACAAATATGAGCAAGTAAATATGTTAAATTTTAGATTTTTAGACCACAGCTAAAACATCATAGTACTTTCATCACGGAGTAATAAGATAACACTTTACATTTGAGAAGCTGTAAATAAGAATCTTTGACTTACGGTGGAAGCATCTGCCTGTCTTTTTCTCAGCTGAGGATGTGAGAAAGCTGAAGAGTCGAGTGGCGACCCTGGAAGCTGGGTCATCGGTCGCTGGCGCCCACACCAGTCGGCTGTCTTCCAATGATATCAATACTTATGTGGATGGTGGAGGTGTGGGCACTGACAACACCATAGGCGTGGGTGGAGGAGGTGGAAGTTCAGGATCCAGGACACAAGTTCAGATTTCCACAAGTGATGCCAGCGCAGGTGGTAATGGCATTGGAGTGTCTGCTGGTACTTCTGGTGTTGGAGCTGGTACCAGTTCCAGTGGGAGCTCCAGCAGTAGTGGAAGCAGCAGCGTCGGGAGTGCTGGTACAAGTCAAAGTGGTAGAGTTGATGCTGCTGGTACCAGTCAGCGAGTTGGGGTTACCGATTTTGCTGGTGGTGCCGGTACTGGCACTGACCTCAGGATCAGCGTGAGTGGAGGACACATAGATTCTGCTGCGCTTCAACTGGCCATCCAGCACATGTTAAGGGCTGAAATGCAGTCGCAGGCATTCAAAGGTACTACACACACACACACACACACACACACACACACACACACACACACACACACAGATACTATCATGCACTACATTCATGTAACTGTTTTCCTTTTTCAGCTACTTTAGCGTCCTCAGTACAGGCAGAGAGAGGATTGCCTGGGCCTAAAGGTAAAATATAAAAAAGTTTATTTAATTACATCTAAAACTATAATGTTCTTGAGGTAATCAAAATCAGCTGTATGTCATTTGAAATTTTAAAAATGTTTACTTTTCTACTCTTTTTAGGTGACCCTGGAACTAAAGGTTTGACAGCAGTATCTCTTACTGACCAAAACATTTTCTTTTTGGAGTTTTTAGGGTGAAGTCCATTTTTCTGCTCTTATTTCTCTTGTGTTTTATTTTTTATAGGAGAGCCTGGTTTCCCTGGCATCCCAGGTGAGTAATGATGACTTACATTTTCATTTAGTAATCACTACAGCCCAACCAATTTATTTCCAGGCCGATATTATCTGTTTGCTGATCTATCAGTATCAGCATTTATAACAGCACTTAAAACAGTAAAGAGGAGAAAAAAACACACTTCAACCATGTTAGGACTGTTAACGTTAGATACAATAGTTTGTCCACCAGAGGGCAGGCTACAATTTTCCTGTTGTCAGCGTGTTTGGCACACAACACAAGCTGATCTGAGTAGATTTGGGCAGGGTGAAAATGGCTCGACAAGTGTTAGCGAGATCTGTTTGTGTTTCGTGTGTCTGAAGCAAAAAAATATCAGCCGAAACACTGGAAAAGTGGATTTAAAATACCTCCAAATATCAGTGTCAGTATCAGCATTGGTATTTTATTTTTAGTCCTTTATTTATCCAGGTAAAAATCTCATTGAGATTAAAAATCTCATTTCCAAGAGAGACCTGGCATCATGGCAACAAAAGTCACATACCACAAAGGTATACTAATACCTTTGTATTAGGATGCTAATCATCACATTATTTTATATTTGTGATGATTTTATTATATTTTATATTTTTCTTAGAATTACTGTGTGGTATTGTGACACATTTTTACTCACTGTGATTGTGACTTCAGGTCCTCCAGGTGCAATGGGACATCCAGGCCCCGAAGGTCCCAAAGGACAAAAAGGAACCCAAGGTACACAAAACATTTCAAGTTAAAATTGAATTCATGATGTAGCTGCTCAGCTCAGTTAGAGCCAGTGATCATCTCTATGCTATATGTGTGATCAGGTGAACACGGAGCTGAGGGGCCACCGGGTCTCAGAGGTCGTGAGGGCCCAGTTGGCCCGAGAGGTGAGCCAGGACCTCCAGGCTTTGGAATTAAAGGCGACAGAGGTATGGTTCATACTCAGAGCAATCAAAGATCTTGTCTAACTTGACTCGCAAACAGTTTGTCACTACAAGATCTTTTATGTTTGGCTTGTGCAGGTGCTCATGGAGATCCTGGGGTTCCTGGGCCTGTAGGACCTATCGGGCCCCCTGGACCAAAAGGTGAGATCAGTGAAGATGGAGCTTTCAAGTTTAAGTAAACAAACAAACAAAAACATCTATGCATGCCTCCTTATTGAGCCATTTAATCCCTCGTGCTGTCTGTACCGCTTGCAGCAGCAGGTGGCAGTATAGAGTCAGTTTATGAATACAGCCTCAAGATGCAATTTGCAGCTGACATTACTTATCAAAACAAAAACAAAACAAACAAAGAATGGCCTATCACTGGTTTATTTGTATCCGTACTCTCCAGAAATATGTTTTATTTGAGACTTCATGCATAATTAAACTCATATGTCTTTCCTGTTTTTCCAAATAGTCTTACCAAAACGCTTAGAAAGCTTCGGTTTACAAAACACCGGAAAAAAAGTTGTTTTTTTCACTACAGTTATTTATTTGCTTATTCATTTATTTAACATCTGTGTCACTTTAGAGCAATTTTGATTTCTCAGTGTAATGAAAGAAAGAAAGCTCAAGCTTTCCTAACAGTTTTTAAATTCTTATTTTTGTCCAAATGCTGTTATAATTATTAATTGCTAATGATTCTTGCAGGTGCACAGGGGCTTTCTGGACTTTCTGGGCCACCAGGTTAGTGCATTAAATCGAATTCATCTACTTGCTTAGCAGAATTTACCACAAAATGTATTTAGCACCAGCTGAAAAAAGTATCATTAGTGTTTTATCTTCATTACTGGCCTTTAACATGAACTGCTTTGTGATAGGTCAACCAGGTCCTCAAGGTTTCCGTGGCGAATCAGGGCTTCCTGGGGCTAAAGGTGGGTTTCACACTACTCAGCTGCTAAATAGTGTGAAATTCATAGTTAAATTATTTATTTTTGATATATTATAACGTCTTTTTCTTACTCTGCAGGTGATAGAGGGCTGGCTGGATTCCAGGGACTTAAAGGTTTGTTGTACATCCTGTCAGGATTTTAAAGGATCCTGTGTTGGGCTTGTTGATCAGAGTTTAATTCATTGTTTATTTCAGGTGAAACTGGTGACAAAGGTCCCAGAGGTGCACAAGGTCAGCACAGCTTTGTAATTGAAACTGGATTTGTAGATGCAAAATTAGCATGTTTTAAACTCCGTTCAGTCTCTTAATTTTCTGATCGAGTTGTCTGACTTCTCAGGTGAACCCGGTTTACCAGGTCCGCCCGGGCCAGCTGGAGAAAAAGGCTCCAAAGGATCAGTGGGTGAGTCAGAGGACGTCTAACCTCGGATAGTAGATTCTAATCGATTCTCAGACACTGGGATTGTGGTACTGTGCTGGACTGCCTCCTGATGTTTCATGTGGTTGTTTAGAACCTGCAGAAGCATGAAATGACATCCTCTGTCAAAGAGGAGTCCGCTCATAAGGCTTCCTCTGTCTATAGCTAAGACTTGTTATTAAGTCACCAGCATATATGTTTATGTTTTAGATAAATTAAATATAAAATGTTTTCTGCTTTTTGCCCATCAGGACTTTCTGGACAAGATGGCGCAAAGGGATCAAGAGGTGAATAACTCATCATACAAGCACTGCATTTGCACTCATTTACATATTATTTAAATAAGAATATACAACAGATATAGGTAACATTAATACATTTATTTCACGCAAGTTTAAAATAGAATAATTAAAATAAAAATACATGAAAATAAATAAATCTTATTGTTATTCCTTGCCCCCAGGTGACCAAGGACCTGCTGGGCCTCCTGGACTCAGAGGTCCTGCTGGGCCTCCTGGGGATAATGGACTTCCAGGTAAGGTCGCTGCTCTAACACATTAGCAGATAATAAATCTGCTACATATATTTAAAAATATATTCATAACATTTCCCTTCTGTAGGAACACCTGGACTTCAAGGACCACCAGGTACGACTGTGCCATTAATACACCTCTCCTGTTGTAGCATATTATTAATTCTCTGGGGTGACACTTTGATTGCTGTCCACACTGATAATGTACTTAAATTGTATTTTAGGGATACCAGGAAATCCAGGACAACCCGGCACCAAAGGTACACCTGCGTATGTCTGCCTGCAAGGTTTTTTTGTGCTGTTGATTATGACTTTAATACCTTAACGTGAGATGTGCATGTCTGTTTAAGGTGACACTGGTGCACCAGGACGCATCATCAATGCAGGTAACAGAACATCATGAAACGTATATTTTAACAGACTCCTGATAAAGACTGGAATTTGATATCTGATAATCACATACATTTAGCAGCTGGCTCCACTGCTGTTGGCATCCCAGGAGCACCTGGGCCTGCCGGTCCTCCTGGTCCCCCTGGGCCTCCAGGATTATCAGGTCTGACGCTTGATAGTTCAACATCCATTTCATTGCTGAATTATAGTACCAGCGTTAATGTTTTGGTTTTTATCTTTAATTTACCTCCTCAGGTCCCATCGGCCCTGCTGGTCTGCCTGGCCAACCTGGTACGTCATTGTGGTTTTTCTTGCTCTCAACTTGAATTTTCCTTTCAGATTAAAACCCTAAATGTCTGTTTGCCTTTACAGGTCCTAAAGGTGACAGAGGAGAAAAGGGAGACCTGGGAGAATCAGAACTATCCATGAGGACGAGTGAGAGGGTTTCTTCAAGCAGAACAGACAGTGAGTACTTTTGAATGGGAAAAAAAAAAAAATATATATATATATACACACACACACAATACATATGTATTGTTTGGTGGCTAATGCTAATTTTAGATACAATAGGTTCCACTGTTTTACTACCACAAAGTCACATTTTTTTACTTTAACCTGTCCCCCACTTGAGTTAGCATTACTTTGATAGTAGCCATTATTCAGTATTTGCCACTTCTCTTTAATAAACTTGTTTTTGTTTGTGCTTCAGGGCTGTTTCGTGAAAATGGAGGTTTGGCACAGTCTGGCCCACCCGGCCCACCGGGTCCACCTGGGCCTCCAGGACGTCCAGGTAGATAACACATTTTATATTTAGTAGAAGTTTCCAGCACATCTTCACATTGTTCTAAGACGCACAGAGGACAGGAAACAGTCTAAAGAGCCCAAAGCCCCAGGAACACTTACTGTAGTCTAGAGCAACTTTATTGTCAGACTAGTCAATCAATACAGTTGTTCTATAACATTATACACATAATAACAGGTAACATCTTTAAAGGTTGTGTGGGATTTGTTTGACACAATTAAAATTACCTACTGAGTCTTTTAAAAATGTTTTTATTAGGAGATTCCAGACAAGGACCTCCAGGACCACCTGGGCCCCCAGGCCAGCCAGGCAAGTTTCTGTCTCAGCGCTGTTGTCGCTGCGTGTGAATCTGATTCATTCTTCATGTAAAAACTCTTATTTTGTTCTTTCTAGGTTATGGAAGACCAGGACCTAAAGGAGACAAAGGGGACTCCAGCTTTGTATCCAGTGCTGGTGGTAAGATCCACAGTCATAATTCTGTTATATCTAGATTTGGGTTTTACATGTAATTAGTAGTAACAGAGCAATGCCACTGACTTCAGCACTGTTCTTCTTACAGCAGCCTTATATCCAGGACCACCAGGGCCTCCTGGGCCTCCCGGGGCTAAAGGATCAACAGGTGATTAGTCTTTCTGAAGTGGTCTGATCTCTGCCTTTCTATTAGCTCTTTATCATACAATTTTTATCTTTGTTTTAGGTCCTCAAGGGCCCAGGGGATACCAAGGTATGATTTTTATCTTTAATTTTTGTCTACGTTTTTGTCTTTTTTTAAAATCATGCATCCATTTATACCAAGCCTCTCTGCTTGTGATGCTTATATAACTCTTAAATAATTGACATTTGTGTTTCAGGTGAACCTGGTCAGCCAGGTGTGCCCGGCACCCCAGGAACACCAGGAACCAACGAGAGAGGTCAGGACTTCTAAATAATCACATTACAATTAAATTAAGCCATGTTTACACATGAACTTCGGAGGGGGCAATTGCACAAGTTGACACAACACAATGTTTGAATTAGAGAGCTGGCACATTAAAAAATACATTATGCTCTATCATGTTACTTCAGATGTTTATATATCAATTCTGACTTACAGTGTCAACATATGCTGGAGGACGTGGGCTCCCAGGACCACCGGGCCCACCAGGGCCTCCAGGGCCTCAAGGACTCAAAGGTAAAGCTAACAACACACTTAAATCAGTGGATGAGATGCGTTATATTAGCTGTATGAACTGTGAGTGTGTCACGCAACAACAATACATTTGTTGTTTATCTTCCAGGGGACACTGGAGCTCCTGGGATTCCAGGCTCTTCAAGAGGTAGATAAAATCATGAACAATGTCCTCATTTCTGTTTACAATTATAGACAAAGTCACGAGTGTCTTCTTCTTAAAAAACAGAAATAGTTCACAGTGGCTTTAAAGTCCACTTGTACTCCACAAGGATTTTAACTGTAGGGTTTTTTCTTCCCCAGGCTCAATCTCAGTCACCTCAGGTCCTCCTGGTCCTCCAGGTCCTCCTGGCCCTCCAGGCTTGCCGGGCTCCTTTGCTTCTTCTACTGAGATGCGGCAGTACATCAGTGACTATTTAAGTAAGAGTCTTTCTAAAGGGAGATCACTTTCAGAGGGCAGAACATAGTATTGACTTGTTCCATTTCAGGTAGAGCCAGGCAATCTGCCATTCCTGGACCACCAGGTCCACCTGGACCACCAGGACCCCCTGGAACCTACTCAGGCTCTATAGATGACATCTCTCTTCGTGTTATTGCATACCTACGACGTAAGCATTTTTTTTTTATTACGTGGGAGAGAGGAATACTTATTTCAGAGACACAGTCATTGAACCAGAACCACCTCTAAATTTTTTGTGTAATTTCAGGTTCAGACTCAGGGTTCAGCTTGGGTGTTCAGGGTCCTCCAGGACCACCTGGTCCTCCTGGACCTGCCTCTGGATCCCTGACAGTCAGCGGTCTCGTAGCTATGCTTCAGAGTGAGTACAATATATATTTTAGCTGTATCATATCCAGCTTGCATTCAGCACAGCACCTCTACAGTCTCTTCATCATCATCTATCTTGCATCATTTTTTGTTTTTTAAACTTGGATGCACCAAGCTAAACTGTGTCTTTGCTCTGATCTATCCAGGAGATGACGTGAGGAGATATTTGACAGGACCACCAGGGCCACAAGGGCCACCAGGACCACCAGGGACATCAGTAGGACTTTCAGGCAGTTATAGAGTAGAGGAGATAGCTACATATGTCTTCAATATCATGAATGGTTAGCAAAGATTCTTACCAGAAAACACTAAACATGGATACAGCAACTGGACTTGAACTAATGGGTTTAATGTTATTTACAGAAAGAGGGATTGCAAGAGGTCCACCTGGGCCACGTGGTCTTCCTGGGGTTCCAGGGCCTCCTGGTCCGGCAGGGTCTGGCTTCACTACTGCTACTATTGACTATTCTGCACTAATAAAGAGTAAGAGCATTTAATTAGTGTCTGTCTGTTTTTATTAATAGACACTAATGTGTTTTATCTGGATAACTAAAATAACCTGCGTACAGAATGATCTGGATTCAAAGTTTCTAAAAAGTTGCTCACTCATCTTCTTCCTCATCTCTTCAACTTCTTAGATTCAGATTTCCGTTCATGGATCGCATCTGCTGTGCAACAAGGCCCTCCTGGTCCTCCGGGTGTTCCAGGGCTACCCGGCCCTGCTGGCCCTCAGGGTCCGCCAGGAGTCTCCACTGCTACTGTGTATGGGGCAGGAGGTCGTGGCTACAGCTTGGAAGAAATCCAGCGTTACTTGCAGGGTATGTCTAACAGAGAGGGCGACAAAAGTCCTGTGTGTATGAAGCAACGTCTAACCATGAAAAATCACTTGGATACTCACTGTTTAAGGGTCAACTAAATAATTTTACACCAGTGGAAATAATTTTAAAAGTATCAGAAATGTTATCCATCCATGAATTAAATTTCCATTTGTACTCAAAGAAATGTTATTTGTGAACAAAAATTAGACGTTTTAGCTTCTGTCTCTTTAAGACCACTTCCTCCCGATTGGTTGCCCCTCACCAGGCTTCCGCAAACAGAATTCAGTGCTCCACCTCTTTATCTGAGGCCAAGATAAAGCCAGAGTAATGTCAGCTTGGCACAGTAGTAGAAAAAAATCATTTAAAACCAAGTATTTGGCTCACCAGGGTTTCTTTTATGTATGCTGACCATATTATTTAAACTGTGTTTCTATGTTTAATAGAACATCCAAATTCTATAATGCATTCATATTATATATTCCTGAAAATTAGGAAAGGTTTAGAGATGCAGAAGAAGAAGCAGCAGTCTCTTGTGGGATGGGTCACAAAGTTCTGGCTTATTATGAAACACATATCAATCATATCTTTTAATCTTGAGTTTAATATAAGATTAATTTTTAGTTTGACAATTTAATTTGGACAGTTTTTACTTTTTTTTCTGTTCATCTTCTTATTTAATCCAAAATCTGTTTGTACCAGCTTTGTTCATCTTGGTCTCTGTTCTCTCCCAGGTTCTGGGTTTAGAGGTCTTCCTGGCCCTCCTGGTCCTCCAGGTCCACAGGGACCACAGGGTCCACCAGGCACTTACACTGGATCAGTTTCTTACAGTGGGAACTTCCCCAGGGAGAGCATCCGCACTGAAATTCAGCAGTATCTAACCAGTAAGCTTTTAACATCCCACACAGACACAAATATGAAAAAACATTCCCAGCAGCACAGATGAGAGCAGATATGACACATTTTCTCTCTCCAGGTGACAGTGTTCGCCGTACCATCACGGGACCTCCAGGGCCTCCCGGTCCAAGGGGTCAGAAAGGAGAGCGTGGAGAGCCAGGCTACCTCCAGACCTACGCACAGAGCCAGACCTACTCTCAGGGTGACTCTCGCAACAGCCCACAGATCACACAGATTGATGTCAGCAAGCTTGCTGAGACATTGGACTACTCTAATGTCGCCATGAAAGTTACAGACTACATCAAGAGTAAGTAAATGACCAGTTACTCTACCCGTTTCTGTACCTTTGTGGCAAATGTGCTGTTAGAATTACAGTTCCTATAATGCTGGGAATTCTACATGCTAGACCTGACATGACCTGTTTTTTAGCCTGTATGGTTTTTTGTATTTTATGGCAAAAAAATGACACCATAAAAATTATATTATTATATTAGCAATGGTGCATTGGTTAATGCATTCATCTAACAAGTGTCAGATTCCCGGTGCAAGTCAGAGAGGAGACAAAAAACCCTCACAGGGTTGCATCAGGAAGAGTGTTATAACAACTCTGTATTCAGATTCAGTTGGAAGAATTTGCATTAAGTCTCTCTGTCTCCAAATTAAGCACAACAATGCTGCATCCATTATAAGCAGCCTCTTCTGTGAATGCTCTATGCTCAGCAAACCTTTGAAAAATGGTAATGTGTTGCATGTTAATAACAGATACATCCCAGTACGGGGACTTTGAGGATTTGAGTACTTCTCACTTAGGCAGATGAAAAACATGCAAATTAACTTATATGACTACAATTCCTTCTTTTTTAAAAAAAAAAAAACCTTTCTGCAGGTCAGGGCCTGCTGCAAGGGTATTCAGGTGGGGCTTTGACCACAAATGTTCGAGCTATTCAAGGCCCTGCAGGCCCGCCTGGCCCTCCTGGACCACCTGGTCACAGCCGTGTCTTTGCAGCCTACAGCAATATCACAGCTGATCTCATGGACTTCTTCAGACGTAAATATACTTATGATTTTCCACCCACTGTATCAGCAATGGAAAACTGTCTCAACTGCTGTAAGTGTTGCTAGACAGTGCCGCTTTACCTCTACTAAATCTGTTTTCCCTCCTTGCACAGTCTATGGCACCATTCCCGGCCCTCCAGGAAGCCCTGGACCAAAAGGGGAAAGAGGGTACCCAGGACCCAAAGGAGACAAAGGTACAATAAAACCGATTTTATTCAACAGTGCATACAGGTAGAGTAACATTTTAGTGCAGAAACAACCTGAGAGTTTTGTATGGTTACAGGTGATCCTGGGCCTCCAGGTTTAGCTGGAATACCAGGGACATATACTGTCCAAATTCCACACAGAGTGCAGAAGAGGGAAGCAGGTAAGCTATTATGATGTCAAACTACAGGAAATACCAATTACATGCAATACTGTGCAAAAGTCTTGAATCAATGCTCATTTCTTGACATTTTGCTTCTAAGGAGCCAGACTTTCTTGTAATTTTTGTTGAGGAACAGTTCTCTAGGATTTCCGTAGGTTTTTCAAAGGTTTTCTTCCAACATTGGCTGCTTTTTCACTTATTTTCAGTTCACTCATTGTTCCTGACCATTTCTAGAGGAATATTTCTTTTATTTGATAAGCAACTTAACACTAACCTATGAATTAGTCAAGCATAAAAAAATGATCAACTCTAACTCAAGAAATGAACCAGTATCATGTTTACACATAGCAGACAACTTATATTTTTAGGCTTTTAGTTATTAGCAGCTTGCTGCAAAAGCGTGGCATTTTCTCCCCATTTTTTGAAAAGTGCCAAAGATGAAAAAAATTTATTTTTAGACCAACAAGGTGATTCCCAAATAGATCTTAGCCAAAAATACAGCATATCTCAGCATGGTGTGCAGTGTGAGCTTTAAAAAATTTGAGGAAACTGGACAAGTGGCAGGCCTAAAAACTATGTACAGTTGATGAACAGTATCTGAAAGTGAATCTGAAGGGAAACTGAGAGAAAATTTGTGCCAAACTACACAAGAACAGGACTGAAAATCAGTGGTGACTGGTCTTATTATCAATATGTGCAGGGGAGGTCAGTAGACAGGTACAACAGTGAGGGTCTATAGCTATCAAGAAAACACAATGGTTTTGATAAGCTGTCCAGATGGTATTCCATAGCCTAAGTTTTCATCGTGACAATGATCCCAAACATACAGTCAATGCGCACACACACACACACACACACACACACACACACACACACACACACACACACACACACAAAAACTGAACACAATCAATCATGGCTCATGAGACCTCAACATTATTTGAGAGTAGTGGGATCATCTTGACAGACTGGAACAAAAAGAAGCCAACGTCCAAAGATCTTTGAATGTCCTTCGGGAACCCTGGAGAACTATTCCCAAAGACTACTTAAAGAAAAAACAAGACAGCTTTCCCCATAGTGTTTAGGCTGTGTAAAGAATAAAGGTTGTCGTACTAAATATCGACTTCCAAACATGTTAGAATTTTCTGAACTCTTTTTTTGCGTTGTCTACTGTATTTCCATGTGTTTGCACATATTTTCAATTTTCCTAGTGAAATATAAAGAAATGAGGGGTGTCAATTTTGCATAGTACCGTACATATGAACCACTGCATTCCTACCCACTCTATTTCATCCCCTGCAGGCAATAAACTGGTTGGTCGTCGTCAGAAGCATCGCCGTCAAGCCGGCAGCGGTTAAAAGGCTAACATACTACTGGATCATAACAGATTTCATTTTCACTCAGTCTTTTTTTTAAGGTCTTTAACTGTACCAATTTAAGTAGCTAAAATGCTTTTCACTGTTTCCAACTGTAGAAAAGTCAGTTTGAGAAAATAAAAGCAGCCAGAAAAATGCATCAGTGTCTTTAAAACAGCTTCAGTAGACAATAAGGGTTTATAGATGCTTGTCAATTTTTTTTTTAAATCATTTGGGTGTATAATGTTTACTTTGTTTAATTAGAAGCTTGCAATCGGACTTTTTCCTGGGGCAGCTTTGTTTAAGAGAATATATTTTTAAGCAACAAGTAGCAGTCGCTGATATTTTTTGCATCTTTTTCCACACTGAGTGCCTGGTGTACCTTTTTTTTTTTTTAAATTGTTGTCATATGAGGATTATATTGTATTGAGGACTATATAAGTGTATCCATCAGCATTCACCACATACAAATTACAACAGCTTACTCTTTAAACGCATACATATAATATTATGTAAACCTGACAGTCTCAGACAGACGGGGGGTTACAGTTAATGTTGCTGCAGACACAACTGATAATTGTGGGTTAGAGACACATTGTTGGCGTGGTTGAAAGAGTGACTCGGATGATCACTAAGCAGTGGATTGGATTGTATATTTTGTGTGTGAAAGGGCACTGAATTTGATATATTTTTCTTTATACCTTCAAGTGTTGCAGAGATTAAGTTATAAAATGTTCCCAGATTATGTTTTTACATGATTATACCTATTGACATTTTGTCAATAAATTTGCAAAATAAAAAAAAGAAGGAAAAAAAAATAGAAAAATAAACCTATTTTTGGGCTTGTGAGTTTTGATATTTGTACTACTAAATTTGTCTAAAAATAAAATTCACTCAAGTTGCCAAATAACAGTCAATATTTTATTTACAAGAAAAAATGTCCATATATAAAGACACATTAAATACATTTCATCTGACATAAAAAAATGCATTTACTAAAGAATATTCATTGTGATAGAATGAAACATTAAAATGCTGTAACATAACAAAATAAAAAAATATTTGAAATCTATTGGTCGAATGGTGTAATTCACATGACAGCCTCCAGAAACTCCAATAAAAATCCAGCATTTATGACAAAAATCAAATCAATGTTTATATATAAGCATACAGAAATTATAACATGCATCGATGCTATGGGGTGGCAAATGAAACTACAGTATTTCTTGTTGTGAACCATCAATACTTTATCGTAAAACGCAGCAGAGGGCATCTCCTCACACACTGAAACTCGTACAGTTACAGCACTGCTCTCAACAAGTGCAAAAGCTCACCATGAAGAGTGATTACAGCATACCAGGAATACAGGCTTAGAAGATTAGGCGTGGCTGTAAAATACTAAGGACATATTTGAAAAAAGAAAAAGAAGAAGCTAAAAGTAATAAAAAAAAAAAACTTGGAGTTTGATTAGGCTTCGGTGAGGCAAAGTTTTCTACTGCATATTTTTTCTTTAGCTCATGTGGCAATACAGTGCAAATCAAAAGCTTTACATTCCTTCAGTAATTATTCTTTACAAGACGTCAGTTTGTGAGATCTCTGGTCAAAGGGAGAACTGATTTAGTTATCGTCCAAAAAAGAAAAAAAAAAAGTTTCTCCAGAAAACAACAGGCCACCTCTGTGTTTTGCTGGCCGGCACTAAAATCAAATTATGTGCTAAATAAATAGATATCCTTTTTGTTCATTCATCTCTTAAGATGGTGAAATGCTTCTGGCAAGCACAGTATTTATTTAAACCTCATATCTAGGTACACACCTAAAACACAGTACATTCTCTTTCATTTGAACTCACAGCCTCACAATCCCAACATTTTAAGTCCCATTAGACATCAGACACTGTGCACAGAAGACTACACAGACATAACAAAGTCTTACACCTATACATGGTTTTCTTTTGACTCCTTCGCCCTTCAGCAAGGTCTACTTTACATGCAGCCAAACTAAATCTCAGAGCGGTCTTTGATAACCAGCTTGTGTGAAACGATTACACTGATCTCATGACATCTTGTGATTATGAGCAGAATTGATAACCAGTTTTCTAAATGCAAAACATTCAGGTGGGACTTTATTTACTGCAAGCTGCAGAGAATGCAGGGAAGGGCCTAAACGCAGAGGGAAAAAAAGAACACGAGGCACTGGAGATTATTCATACTGTAGCAGGGCTGTGCTTAACGATAATAATCTGAAAAGCATGACTGACCTCAGCTACCAACCGCAGACTTTTGAAAATCCAAACATGCTCAAAACAAGTGCATATCATCCATTTAGAGGCTTCCCATCAAGCCAAGGAAACCCGATTAAGTGAAGGAACGGTGTGTAGGCACGTCATGCTCGCGAACGGTGGAACGAAAGTGGAACATTTTCACGTTTTCAGTTAGCGGTCAGAGAAATGGTGCCTCGACTCGTCCTTCAAACTCCACTCCTTTTTAAACTCTGGAGGAGTCGAGTTTGACAGCCGAGTTTGACAGCAGTCTGCTTTGCAGCACGGACGCACATTAGGCTACAAGCCAGAGTTATTCAGGTTTGGGATGGGGTAAAATTTGGATACTCGACTCTGAGTGGTTGGATTAAGGCATTCAGATTCACCACTCATCTTGAAGAAGACCTCCTGCTCCTGAAGCTTCCGTGTGAACTCCTCCTCTAACGCCTGCAGGGGGCAGCACATACAAACAGAGTCAACCAGTTTGAAGATAATATGAAAGAATCCGTTGAGACAGCCTGCACAGGTGGATCCTGAACATGGCGTCACTAGAAAGAATATGGAAGAAATAAAGTCACAAACATGGATAACGAGCATACCTTCTTCCTTGGTCTTAGCTTCTCTCTCCACTCCTTTATCTCTTGGCTGTGCTCCTCATCCAGCTCCTTCAGCTTTTGGGTCTCATGTTCAACCAGAAGGTGGCATTTCTCATTCTGAAAGAAAACGTTTATTACCACGGTGCTGTCATGATTAATGAATCCTGTATATGTGCCTACACTGCAACGTATCTTGCTTTTTATTCCTTTAAAAATAGATGCTGTCTGACATCTTTAATTTGTCCTCTACTTATTTTCTGATAATCTTCATAAGTCACTGTTCATTTATGAATCTGCTGCAGTCACTTTCAGTCAGCAGAGAAAAAACTTAAAGGATTAAAGATTAAAAACTTAAAATGCACATTAAATATGCAGTATTAAATAAATGATAAAGAACCTTATAAATGAATAATCATGTTAAACTAGGATTACTGTGTTGCAGTTTTACTTCATAGCAAACAGTCAGGCTGCAGATTCCATTCGAGTTCAGACTCATAATAAATGTAGGCAAGACTGAAAGTATTTAGTAGATTAGAATCAATCTGCTATAGCAGAAAGATTAGTATCCATCTGCTCCAGAGTTATGGTGCTGAATTAAGGGTAGCAAAGTGTTTTTGCAGTGCATTTGGAGTTTCACAGTGAAACTGACCTTTAACCTTTTGGATAAAAATAAATTAAATTCAGCATTTTTTTTTCCAGAATGACATTTTTGTCATAATTAGTGTATGAATTGTTCAACTGTTGCCAGAAAGCATTTAATTCAATTCTGTGATCAGAATGAGATCAATGGTAAGAGTCTGAAGTGATTGGCAACACCTAATAGAAATCGACAGCGCCAGAAACTCTTTCTACAGGCTGCACATAAATATCTGCAACATGAGCATGGATTAACCGAAGCAATAAAAACAGAGGATAGATATACGAGGAAGCCATAAATATTAATGGCATTTAGTGAGAATATTTCAAACAATAGTACCAAGTACAATTAATATTGCATGTTTTAAATAGCCTCTGCTACAAATGTAACCTTGTTAATGTTTACTTTTCATTAGCATTAAAAAAATATGTAGAAAAACTACTGAATCCTGTTGAATCCACCGATGTCACAAATGATTATTTTTTAAAATCTATACATTCTTGATGTGGTTATACTGCAACCTACCCAGGAAGTACCCAGTCTTTCACCCTATCACAGCTGGAATAAGCTTCCTGTGACCTTAAGTTAGATGAGTTGTTAAGAAGATTGATGGAAAGATGGATGGATGACGTGGTTATGTGTGTTTTGCTCAATACTCTCGAGCTCCATAGAAATGTAGTTTAAAACATATAAACATAAAAAGAGAGTGTGAATGTGAGCGTGCTGAGCCCCACCTGCAGCTGCTGCAGCTCCCTGATGTTTGAGTCACACTGTAGCTGCAAATCTCTCATCTGGTTCTCATGTTTCTGGTGTTGGTGCAGTCTCTCACCCTTTTGTCTCTTTTCTTCCTGCAAAGCAAACTGGACCACGGAAACAAAAACCAAACGGACAGATCTGAGCACGATTTGCAGTTTTTACACAAGGTACAGGAAATGCTAAAAATGATGCAGAACTATTGCAGCCTTTGGTCATAGAGTGTCTATTTCAAATAAACTGACTGTGACCACAAAATAATACAAACATGTTGCATATTAACATTCAAAATGTCAGTGAATAAACTATTTGCACAAACTAAAATTTAAGATTTCCTCCAAGATCGTTCACTGAGCTTTCATCCACAAAACTAAACTGAAAGTGCAACTTGAGGATGATGGAGTCAGTAAGGATTGTGAAATGGGGAGTTGGAAAGTTTCTGCTCTGAGATCCAAACAGGCTGGAATAATAAAGGGTACTGTGTTTGTATTGGTCAGAGCCCAGGTGTGAGTCTAAGCCATTGCTGCTGAGAGAAAGAAGAGGATAAAAACCCCCAACAAAAACTGATGTCCAGTCACTTCTTTTAAAATGGTCAAACATCACTAGCCCGAGCTTGCAGCGCCGCTACCTGTTTTATCCGCTCTCTCTCCTGCTCTGCGGTGCTGGATGCTGTGGCGGTGATGCGAAGACTCTTCTTGAACATGGCCATGCGGGTCTTGGCCTCGCTCCGTTGGATCTTGGGCAGACGCACCCTCTCTTGATTCTGTTTGTTCTTCAGCTCCTCTATCAGACGCTGGTTGTAGCCCTGCATTTGCTCCATCTCCTATAAAACACACGTATGCCCACAGTTTTGTTTTAGTGGGGTTATTCAAATTTTACTGTTACATTTATGATTCCACTGTGTTCTCGTACCTTTTCATGCCTTTTCAACAGCTGGTGTCTCTGCATGAAGTACTGGTCTTTCAGCTGCTGCTTCAGCAGTTGGTGCTTTTCCTGCAGATGGCGCTCCTCCAGCTCCCACATGGCTGCCTCTCGAGCTACAAAACACATGTGAGCACAAACAATGCTAAAAAAAACAAAAAAACATGTGCATGCATGTTTGCTGGTTAGGAACAGGGGTCTAAAAACCAAACAAAAAGGCAAAATTGGACAGGCAGCGGCACGTCCCCTTAAACACAAGTGTCTCAATCGTCTGGATGTCACAGTCAGAATTTAGACACTTGGCAAGCAAAGGAGGCATCACTGACATCAACTTCCTCTACACACTGACTCAAAAATAAAAGTACATCTCAGGCTGTGGTTTCTTTTATGTCTGTGTCTGGCATGAAAATGAGGTTGAGACACTTGAATCTTGCACAGGATATAAGAGGTAAGTTGCCTTTTTGTCATGTTTAAAACAGCAGCAGTCTTAAGACAGAGTGCCACAAAATGTGGTATCTCTGGCTATGTTCTCAGTGTTCGTGTGAATATAACACTGCAGCGTGATTTGAATCAGTGATCACCAGATTTATAACACAAAGTCAACTGGTAAACATGAGGACCCTGTAAACCTAAAATACCCTGGGATCATTTGTGTAGCTCAGTAATCAAATTTTTATGCCAGACATTACACGATTACCCTTAAAAAAGATTAACTCCAAAACAGAGCAGTAACAGAGTCGAGTCTTCTACCTCTCATTAACTGCTGTTTGTGGTTAAGGCAGTCCCTCTCAATCGTGGCAATCTCCACTTTATGCTGCTGGATGATTTTCTTTAGAGCTCCATCCAGGTCTTGCTGCTGCTTCTGTAGGAACTCTTGCTCCTGAGGAGAGAAGAGCAGTGAGAAACTGCCTGGGGAAGACATGGAGATCACTCAGAGACAGCAAAAAGTAGAGAGGGGAAGCACAGCAGTGTCACAGTTAGACTGCATCTTAATGATCCAAACTGCCTGAAGCAAAATAATGTAATCTAGCCATTCACTTCAAAATTCAGTACAACACAGAGCACTAAGATGTCACGTCATCAACTGGACTCAGCAAAAGAGACACTCAGAGTTCATGGATGGCAACGATCCACAATGGAAGTGAAGAAAGAGAGAAAAGTTAACAGTTTAGTAGAGATACTGTGGCACAGTTTTATGTAAGACAACATCTACAGTGACATTCACATCGTCCAGAGACCAGCCTACATTATGCATGACTAATTACATAAGAAGCCAAATTTTCTACTTATTTTATTTAACTTTATCTAGCTAGTGATAAATTGTAAGTTGTATTGCTATTATAAAACTATTATTAGGTAAAACTGATCATATAACTCAGTTGATTATAAGAAAACCAAGGTAACGCTGTTATTATACAGTTGAATCCAAATTAAGATGGTTCAAGTGTGATCCCATAATCCACTTATCCACAATATGACTGACTCATCTACCCTGAAAGGCAGGCTGTCTATATTGGCTGACAAAGACAAACATGGATCCAGACAGAATTCATCAAGAGCTGCCACACAGCGGTGCAACCCAGATTTAATCTAGTCTCAAGCAAACGGTGTAATACAAGCTAAATACCATATAAAATACACAGACTTGATGTATAACATTTGTGAACTGGTGGAAGAAAAATACTGAGCAGGAGAGGAAGAAAGAACCACTGCACAAACACAGTGATGACAACACTCAAAAAGGAAAAAAAAAAAAAATCCCAATGTTGCCCATGCTTACATGTGCTGAACCATCACAAACTATCCTGTCATGTAACGTCACACACATCTAAGTATGGGCCAGAGATGGAGAGATACGGGGCGGGATGGGGGGAGGGGGCACTTACATCCTGCATCTGAGCGTTGAAGAGTGCGCATGAGGACAACTGAAAAGACTGTATCATAACCTGGGCCACTGCCTGTGGAGGAGAGCACACAGCGCACTTGCCCTGATCAGGGACAGACAGCACACAGCAGCCTGAGGATCTCTCACGTCAACACTCACTCAGCACTCACACAGGTCCTTCCTACATTAGAAATGGGTTTTCCACTTTGGGATTGTTGGTGAGATTAAGGCTCGCGGCGAGTTCTGGATGAATGTTAGGAAGTCAATCAATTAGTTATCAAAACTCTTTGTCTTGCCATGCTTCAAAGCGGCTCATAATTTTAGCATTTTGTTAAATTCAGCTGGTAAAAAAGCAGTTTTGTTACTTTCCATGCTACTGACAAAATAAATTAAGATTTACCTTTCACAGAAAAGAAGACATTTGTTTGTGTGTCTTAGACTGAGCTCAGGAAAACAAAGTTTGAAAATGTCTTTCACCAACGATGTTTACTGTGGAGACAAAAGCTATGTCTGCAGTCGCTCCTTTGTTAACAGAGTCTGAATGGTGCCTGAGGTAGCTGGTAAATGGAGATCTGACACTTCTGAATCATCATCACCACCACAGACTGTATGATCACCACTGACAAGTGTAGCATTACATAATTAAATTCCACATATGTAGTGTCAGGAACAAAGATGAAGAATTGCATTGTGGGATGTTTTGTACTGGATGGATGGGTGTGGGATGTGCAGTATTGCGTAGCAGACTGTACATGTTATGGTTATTCCATTTTGGACACTTTTCAAAGAAGAAAACCTCACAGTGCATCTAATAATGATTATTTTTTGTTTTGAGCAGTCATCAGTTAAAATAAAGGATTTTTCCATATTAGTGAAGATGAAGATAAACAGATTTGAAGCAAATCTAAAACATTAAATTTGTGTTTCTTTTCCTTTGTTGATTCTTTTTCGGAGGAAAAATAAGAAATATTCAGAACCTGATTTGATTTTTAACACTGAAATTCAATAAAACAAACCTGCCACAAATTTTACTTCCAGAAAGATTATAATATTCATTTTTTGGTGACAGCTGGAAATCTCAAAGTTCAATTATATTTTTCATTACTGAGGAAAACAGTAAAAGGTGGATGTTGTTTCCTTTGAGGCATTAGAATTTTTTGTCCCTCCTACCTTTATTTAATAAAAGGCTGAATATTGTAAAAACTTTTTAATATAATGTCGTCCAATAAAACACTTCCACTGCTATGTGTGAAAAAATAGGAAAATTAAATCTTTATCACAGGATAGAAATCATGAAAGCATAAAATTTGTCAGAAACCTTGTATGTAACTTTATTGGTGACTGTATGTTATAATTTATTTCTCGTGTACAAACCTTCATAGATGTGTAACACAAAGGGAATTGCTATTTTTTTAAAGCTTGTACCTGAAGCACAAATTGTGTTTGGCCAAAATTCAGTGAGAGCTAACCATTTAACTGTAGCGTGTACATGGTATTATTAAAATCTTAGAGAAATTTTTTTTATAAAGAAGGAGAATATATTCAAAAGTCAATACTCAGTAGGTAGTAGATAGATAGCAGATAGGGAGCAATTACATACATTCTTTGTGCCTGTGTGCATATGAATACCTCACAGGAATGACTGAAGTTACAGAGAGAGAAAGAAGGAGATAATACTCCAGACACAGAAGGTGACGCTTTACCTCTGCAGTGTTGAGGAGTGCGAGGTCCTCCTTTAAGCGTTTCATGAGCTCTTTTTTCTTGTGTTTGGGTGAGTGTCCGACTTCCTGTATGGCCTAAAGTGTGTATGTGCAGAATCGGTTTGATCTCTATACTCAGAAAATCTCACAAAGCTGGCTAACAACAGTAAGAGTCATGCACTGCCCAGTTTGAGAGGAGAGATACTGGATCCAGCCACCAACTGATTTAAAGTCAACATGCTTAATTTCCACCTCCTGCATTTAACGTTTCTTTGAATTGTCGATTTGACCCCCATGAGTTAGAGTCATGTTAAAAGAAAGAATCTGACTTGCGCATGGCAGAAGATGTTAGCCTGAAAAACAGCTCGCCCTACATTACTCTGCATTCGATTTAGTCCCGCAGCCATGAACATGATTATTTTGACTCATGGAAAAAAAGAAAAAAAGAAAAACATAGGATAACTGAGTTGGAATTGTTTTGTAATTACAAATGAGATTTAACAGTGTAATAAAGCAGGTTCAACACCGTTTTCTTCCAATTTGCCATTTATAGAGGCCTTAGCCTCCAAACTATTATTTTGTTAATAATTAATCTGTTGATTATTTATCCATTAACATCTTGCCCTTAAGATTTCCAAAAAATTATTGCAGCACTATTGAAGACAATTCCATATCAGTTACTCAGACCAAAGGCGTTTATTATTTGACCCAAATAAGCCCAACACCACTTGAAAAAACCTTTCAAATTTGGCCAACCCATGACCAAAGCAACCTCACACACTCATACAAGAAACAAGGTTAGTTAAATACACAGTAACAGTACATTTCAATAAATAATACAACATGACACAATGCAAAAAACACTTCTTATCCATAGCCTAATTCTTGGATTTTTACATCTAAACACCAAGAAAGCAAACGCAAGCCAACCTGTAAAACAGCATTAAGTACAATGGCAATAACAAGTAAGTAGCCTAAGCATCAAACTGGGAGCAGCATGGCAACCACCAAGGCATCATCGTACACAACAGATGCCAATAAGCACTACTGCCCTTAAGAACATAAAAAGGCACACCCAGAGAAGCATTTAAAGGCTGCTAAAGAGCACAGAAAGAGCCAGGAAAGACTAATAAAGACCAAGCATGAGAACATCTGCACCATCAAGCACAAGCTTAAGACATCAACTCGTCAAGGTATTATCCTGACTTTTTATAAACAGTTTTCTAAAAATAACAAACACACCCCAGGAGCAAAGTATTTCTTAAGCTGCAACCAGAAGCCTTGGGGCAGATGAATAATGGATACAACAACATGAATGAGCAGCATCTAGGCGAAAGATAGCAAAGCCTGTCTGCACACATACAGCAGGACGCACCACTCCCATAGGATTAGTATGAGACAGCCAGGTTAGCCACCGGCTAAGTTGTAAACACATGCACCATTAAACGGTTTCTGCAGTACACATCACATGCAGCTGCTCTGGATCACAAGCACCCAAATTTAAGTACTAATCAGCCCACTTCCACAGAGAAAAACACATGCAGGGTCATACCTCTTTCTTGCGGTTCTTCAGCATGTTTTGGAACTTTGAGAGCTCCTTGTCTTGATCTGCTTTGATGCGTTTGGCTTCGTCTCGGAGACGGCTGGTGTGATCCTGTTCCAGTCGCTCAATGGTCTGTTTCTGCTTCTTCTCAAGATTTTCCACTTCTTGGTCGTATTGACGCTTTTTAGCCTGCAGAATCGATATGCACTAGGGTCACTCAGACTATTCCAAAAAAATATTTATTTATATTGGATTTTACATCATCTCTTTGTTTTTTTTGTTTTGTTTTGCTTTTAATGCAAATTAAAGTTTCCAATATTGTGAAAATTAAGCAGTTAAGGAAGATTTGATATTTTAGAGATAAAGATTAGTTTCTGGCAGCACACTTGATGTAAACACTTGCATTAGATTTAGCCCAGATTTGACATGAAGCCACTTGTTTTTCAAGGAGCTAGCCAAATACCAAAAAAAAAAGAAGAAAAAAAAAGCCCATCACACTACTGCAGTACAACCAGAGTGACTCACAGTAGTTTCCTGTTCAAAACGCCTGTAGATCTGCTCTCGCTGTTGCTGCAGCTTGTCGCTCAGCTGCTGCTGGGCCCTTTGCTCCTCTTTCTGGAGGAGGCGAAGCTCTCTCAACTCCTGCCGCCTGCATTGAACATATCAATATAAGGGCACGATATTTACTCATTAAAAAAAATGTTATGCTTTTTTACACAAAAACATGGATGGGATTTTAGGGTTGCACATCAGTCACTTTTTTTTAAAATATCTAAATGTTTATTTCAACTCTTTAGTGACTCATTCATACTCCGTGGCTTTTCATGCTGTGATGAATCTTTTTAAAATGTTTGATACACATTTGTGTCATACATTACTAACAGGAGGGTCGTGCAGCAGTCAGACAGCACTTGTACACACAGTAACAACACCATGCCTCATGTCTTTACAAGGCAACATGAGAAATGACATTAATATAATGCAGCATTCATCACGGGAGATAACCCATCTGGTATTTGTAAAAAGCTGTGGGAGTTGTAAAAAGAGCGAGCACTATTTAAGGCAGGCGAGTTAAATGGGTCATGTCACATATTTAGAACAACTGTATGTCAAGCAGATTAGATACAGACGTACCTCAGGAACCTCATCTCCTCGTTCTTGGTGTCGTTATCAGTCACTATCTTAGATGTTGTCACACTAACCTCCACACCATCCACCATGAACTTGCGTGTCTTTTTAAGAGTCTTCTTCTGTCGTTTTGACTCCTACCAAAAAGCAGGGATGCTTTAGAGGATCAAGTAATCAGGGTAGTGTTGATAATTTAATAACTGATGGTGTAATTGTGGCACAGACTGTATTACCTGCAAGGAGACAGAGCCCCCTTCTTTGCTCTTAGACAGGAAGCTGGAGATAGACAGATTGAGGTCGAGGCTGTTGCTATCAGCAGCAGAGCTGCTCCCAGAGTCAGAATCCTTCTCCACATCTGGCCTGATCACAGCAGGGCTTCCTTGCTCCATCTTGGCTTCTGAATCCGTTTCGCTCTCTTGGACAGAGACAGCATCTTGGGAAGTGCTCTCATCTGCGTGGGTTGCTTTCTCTTCTTCTTCCTTCACAGAGGAATCTTTAGGTGGGACCACTGAATCCTCAGGGGTGTCTTTAACTTCATCACAGATGCCATTTGTAGAATCAGTCGGTACTTGTTCCTTTAGCTCAGCTTCCTCTGTGATCTGGCTCTCTTGTTCAGGCTGCTGTGACTCCTCATGGGCCTCATCCATAGGCTTCTCTTCTGGTTTTGTTTCTACAGGCTCAGGGGATGACTCATCCACACCTAATTTTGTGTCTTCATTTATAAATGCGTGTCTTCCATCTGATTCAATATTCTCAATGTTTACATTTTCATCTGTGCCATTAGCCATGTCTTCCATTGTGTCCTGTGTTACTTTGGATTCAGTCGTTTCCTCCTCGGATTCTTTGCTTTCTTCTTCTACCTCTGGTTCATCTCTTGGAACAGAGTCTGGTTTTTCTGCATCTTCAGGTTCTGCTTGTGATTCTCTAGATTCTTCTTTACCAGCTTCTTTTTCTTCCTCTTGCTTCCCCTGCTCTGGCTCTTTTTCTTGTTCCATTACCTGGGTAGTTTCATCACCCATTATCCTTTCTTCTGTCTCCTTCTGTTCCTCCTCTGTTTCTGTGACAAGTTCTTGGTTGTCTGTTGTATTTACAGGTTCTTCTGGCTGTGAAACTACTTGCTCAGCGGAAGTCTCTTCACCTTGACCCTCTTCTGGTTTAGGCTCTGTGGAGTCATGTGAGATGACATCTTTGCTGGGCTCTACTAGTCCAGATGCCAGGTCTTCATTACTGGCATCAGACACCTCATTTAGTTTCTCCTCTTCAGTCTTGTCTACCTCACTTGTTCCAAGTCCTTCATCAGATAACTTATCACTAGTCTGGTCCTCAGCAGGCTCAACTTCCATCTTTTCTTTAACAGCCTCAAGAGTGGAGGGAGTTGTTGGAACTTTGTCATCTTCTGAGCTGGCCACACTGACATCAGAAGGTGCTCGCTTGTGCCCGGGACCAGCCTAAACCAACAGAAAATCACAATATGTCCACAGTGAGCAATAATAAAGCTTACAGCAATGAGTTTAATGAATCCGTCAACATCAAGTGTTTATCTAAATGACAAAAAAAAATTAAAATACTATAATTCTTTTTATACACATACCCCCCAAAAAACTACATACCAGAGGTGTATCAGGTTCTTCCTCCTCCTCCTCCTCTTTGCTATCCTCAAGCTCTTCTGTGACTTCGGCTTTGGCTTCAGCTATGAGTTCTCTGAGAGGTCTGCTGTCAGTTACACTGGTGACAAAAGGATGCTACATATATGGACAAAAGATACCAACATTAGATAAGAGATTTTTAGCCTTCAAAATCATTTAAAGTGTGACACATTAACATCTGACGGACATTTGTGCATCACTTAGTTTTATTGTAGTTTGCAACTGCAGCTCACCTGCAGAAGCTGTACTGAACTCCACCTATTGTCCACATTCTTGTCAAGTGCTTTGCGCAGAAAGTCGCTGAATTCTGGCGACCTTTAAATGGTAAAGAAGACTGAACTTGTTGGTCCCAGAACAGAGTAAGTATCCCTGGGCTTTTCTTTATATAATGTAGTAATTCAGTAGTAGTTATCCTTTTAAATTAATATTTTATCATGCTTTCACACATGCAAACCCTCAACATTTCCTCATCTCCCATTCGGAAACAATCCAGCACCACCTTCCCAGTTATCACCAGCACAGTATCTCACCAGCGAGAGGGATTCATGAGTGTGGGCGGCTCGGACTTGGCTATTTTCAGTAGCACTCTCATGGGATTCATCTCATGGTTGGGCGGTTCAATCTGTGCCAGTTCTATGAGCGTTACGCCAAGGGACCAGATGTCGGCCTTGTAGTCGTATGGACGGTCTTTGGAAGTTTCGCACATTACCACCTCTGGAGCCATCCTGCGAAAGTCAATCAGTTAGTAAGAGCCACCAATCAATTACCCACATTTAGTATTGCAGGTAAATGAGTACATTCAGCATATCTTCTAATTCTTAAGGGTCAATGCTCTTATTTTCCAGGAAGAAAGGAATATAAAATAGGAAGTCTGTTCAATACATACATGTTTTAAAATCAGTTGTTATCCCACATTTTTTGATGATTTAAAACAACAACAACAAAAAAACCCACTGTCACCTTAGCTGTGGTACAGTCTGAGACAATTATCAAATACAAAGAGGTGAATGCCCTCTTGTAAGCAGGCAGTGTGACTCACCAATATGGAGTGCCGATGAAAGAATCTCTTCTCTGTAATGTCTTGGTATTTTTAGCAGACACACCAAAGTCAGCTGAAAGTAGAAATAAATCATGATTCTTTTCATCAATGAATTAAGCTAAACTGTAAAATGACACCCTGTGAGACTAGAATAGAAAATATAAAATAGGATTTTCTACCAAAGCAAAACAGATTAGAGTGCTTTACACTTTCAAATATTTATCCCCAAAGTGAGCAGAAAAGCCTCACATTCCCTTTCATAATGCTCTTAGGGTCCGTCATCGTTGTGTTACCTGTGCAGTTATTTCAGCCTGCTCTCTTTTCTTGCATCACTTACAGTATGCACACATTAGAGGGAAAAAGAGATCTATCATTAAGTCCCTGGTGACTGGCTTGATAATTATTGTTTGCCAGGCTCCGTCATGACCCTCTGCCTACAGAACATGAATCATCAGGCAGCCAGGAGCTATGGATGCTGCAGCAACAATATGAACATGAATACTCTTACTTCTGAAACATTATGCATCACCAAAACGCATACATAGGTACACTATTAAAAAAAACAAACCAAAAAAACCCCCCACACAGCAAGCACATCACTTTGTTCTCCAAGTTTTTGAACCTGATGCCAAATGATGACTCACTACATTTTTATGTGTAAACAAACCACAGTGCTGCACTGTCACCACCAACCCTAAAGTCAAACTACAAAGAGATCTACAACATACTTCAACGGCTGTTTTAATACAGACCCAAAGACAAATCAAAGAATGGATATAATACTAAAGTCAGTTTAGTAGCCCCCCCCCCCCTCCCCTGTTTTGTTACAAATTCATCCCAAGTAAGTAAGTCGTGTACTTAAGAGGTTATGTGGTTTCAGAACTTAAAAATTCAAACCCAAACCTATGTACTTTATTAAACATGCTTACTGTAAAAAATACAAAACAAAAACAAAAAACTGATTCTGCGAGAACATTTAGTTGATTTTAATATTTTTTTTAACAGCATAACCTCTCATATCTCATTTTGTTAGTAAATTAGGCAGGAAATGGTTAAAAAAACCACAATTACCCAGTTTTACATCTCCATCCAGGGACAGGAGAATATTCCCAGCTTTCAAGTCTCTGTGGATGATCTTGCTCTCATGAAGGTAAGCCAAGGCCTCCAAAGTCTGCTTACACACCACACGAATCTGGGGCTCAGTCAGGGGTCTCTCCAATTCTAAGGACAAACATGCACAGAGAAAATTCCAAAGTCCCATTTTTTTCCCAGCGAATATTTTGGTGTAGGTTTTGTTATACACAAATACAAGCATGAAGCATGGGTCATCTGGGGTCATCTCTACCTTTACATCAGCAAGCACGTATGACTAGACAAATCTAGGTGAGTCATACTGAATCAACATTGAATAGTGAAGTGAATTAATTACCATCTTCTTTTAATCGCAATTTGCATTTTTAAAAGACTGGTTTTGTGTTTCTTTAGGCTTCAAAACAAGACAGAGGAACTGCAGGAAGTACTTTAACTGCTTCTTGAAACCTGAGCTACAATAATTACATAGTTGGAATTGCTCTGCCAACTTAGTAGAGGAGGAAAAAAATCCTTCAGTACAGGCTTCTGGATGGAATAAAAGAGTTGGCACTAGAGGATGGAGAAAAGGAAAAGCTCCAGAACTTCATAGTGTTACTCTTTTTTGCTTTAGTGAATGAGGGACTTACCCAGCATGATGGCATCGACAGCACCGCCTGCACAGAACTCTATCAGAATCTGTAATGGTAGAACAAAAGAACATTAAGTAATACACTTATATAATGCAATGAAGTCCCAGTTTAACCTACCCTTGCAGCACACGACTTGATTAAATAAGGAATTTGCGACTTTCAAAAGCTGGAACAACATGATGTTTATTGAAAAGATTGATTATACTGTAGAGATCAAGACGCCAATCAGCCATACTGAGCCATACGTCTTTTGTTTTCCATTCTACATGTGTCTGTCTTTTAGTCCTTCTTGAACTGAAATATCTGTAGAAGTTCAAGCTTTGAACTTGATAGTGACTGGGATCCTTTTCCAATATACAGAGGAGCTTGCGATGAATGAGTCTATTACAGGGATTTCTACAAAATACAAATTGTTTCTTAAAAGTATAGAAAAATGTTTAGTGCAAAATGCATGTAAATATTTTGCACATACTATAAGCACGCATGTGACTCAGATCCTGTATGTTTCATCACAGATCCTAGTGAAAAACGATTTCCTCATTTTGGTAAACACTGCAGAAGAGTTTGAACATGTATATTTACGATGAGCAAGCATTCTTTAAACTAAACCGCTGCATTAATACTGAAGAACTACACAAGAAAATCCCTTTGCACATTTTTATGTACAAGGGGCAATACTTAAAGGAAGTGAACATGAGTCTCTCCATACTATGCCAGTTAAGAAGACATGTTATTTAAAATACTTAATAATTTTCATTATGAATATTATTTTTTAATACAATATTTCTAAAATGTTTAACATTTGCTTATATGTTAATATATAATAGGGGATAGGGGATATTTTAAAAACAAATATCACCATAAAATGGTGCCAGTTAACTACTTAATTACAAGTTTCAAGCTG
This sequence comes from Oreochromis niloticus, assembly GCF_001858045.2. NCBI lineage: Eukaryota > Metazoa > Chordata > Actinopteri > Cichliformes > Cichlidae > Oreochromis > Oreochromis niloticus. The sequence goes on along the minus strand of NC_031978.2, from coordinate 14,748,023 downwards.
ATATTTTAAGATGAAATATCAATGACCTCATCAAATAATTTTCATAAAGTGCAGTGATTCTTTGGGTTCACCTATTTCCAAAGAGGTAACTAAATAAAACTAATGCACATGACATTACCATGGGAACATTCCCCTATGCTAAGATGTAAAACTGCACAGGTTCTGACCTCAGTTGTAAGAGCTGATGTAATGTACCCGACCAGTACTTCATCATTATTGGCTTAGCCTGCACGTTGCTTGGCAGCTCATGGTATCAGATGATACAAAAAATCAATCAAAGCTACAAACAGAGCACCACCCTCTATTCAGTGATTCAAACAAAAGGAAGAAACAAAGTGGTTCTTCCCGTTTGGCAGTATACTTTCTCATGCCATGGGAATCTCTTTTGTAGTTTACAGGTGTGTATTAAACTAAACGTACACTGATTGTAGACGCAAGTCAAAGTAAACATCTGTTTTCTAGCAACAGATTTCCTTTGTAGAAAATTAATGAACATATTATACATTAACTCAACACCCGGCACAAGCTAAATGTAGGCAGTTACACATTCATCATGCTATTTGAACTCGAAGGCCAGAGGGACAACCTGCATGTGGCTCTGAATTATTCACAGGCACTTTCTCCAGCCACCAAAACTGCTCCATTATCTTCCCATGGTTGTGGCCAGTCCACAAGGGACAGTCACATGACACCCCCTGCTAGGACCTAATTGCTCTGGGGCCTTTTACTGCACACAATGAGATCTACTGACCATGTATTAAAGCTGCACTCTGTGCTCACAGTAAAACACCAGGATGAGGATGAGGGGCTGTGTTCAGAGATTTATACGTTCTTTCTCATTATAAAAGACACTGTGCACACTGGTTATGATTTGAGGGAGATAGGAATAAGGCCAAATTGAGGAGTATTCCACTAAATACATAAATCCCTCATTATAAATAGGAAGATTTATAAAGTATGATAATGCATTTCTCAGTAGTGACCTATTACTTCTAAGCAGTCAGGTACTCCAGTGAAGCATGCAGTCCTAGTCGTGTATTAGCCTCTGTTGCTCACTGTCATATGACCCACTCTAAACTCTTGAAGAAAGAAGAAAAGTTTAGTGTCATGATCCATCGGTCGAATGATCTGAAAGTCCTGTGAGAAACAGCCTAACGAATGGTGCCTTATAATGAATTTCTGTCTCTCCATGCTTCACTGCTTCTTTGTCTTAGTGACTTCAGATCAAACAGCATTACATGAGGAGAAAGACACTCCTCCCAGCACGAAACTGACGAACTTACCCAAAGTTTACTTTCAAAGTAGAAAGCATCCAGCAGTTTGACAATGTGATGATGGTTGCAGGAGGCCAGAATCTCAATCTCAACCATGTAATCCTCCAGTTCATCCTCAGTCTTTGTGTCGATAACCTTAGCAGCAGCCAGGGTCCCATTCTGCTTGTTCTGTGCCTGTAAGCAACATTGACAAAACGGTGAATTGTGGAGTATATCCTTACAGTACACAGTGTATAAAACGCCAAAGGATCATGCTAATTATAAGCTGAATGTTGCTCGGCATATTTTTACAGAGCAACAACTTGTACAACTTGTAACTTGTACACAACAGGAATTACGGAAGAACATCAACATTAAGAAAAAAGCCATTTGGAGCAATACAAATTACGCAGCTTACAGAAGATTGTATGTCAAGAAACTCATTTCAGAGACTTAAGACAACTGTTTGTCAAACATTGATAAAAAAAAAAAAGAAAAAAGAAAAAAAATTACAACACATCCTGTCATTCTGAGCTACCCTAACACAGGCCGATCTTGCGATGCTTGCTCACTTCCTCCACTCCTTTTCCTCCCCTCTTTTCTTTCTTTCATCTCACTCTGTCACACTCATTGCAGTGATTATTATACCAAATATGTATATGATTTAACAGTTTTGTGGCATTTATTGTACAACTCAAACCCTAAATTCTCATTCCTGATAGAGCTACACCGAGGAGACCAATAAAAATGATCACTGAGCCTGTGAAATAAAGCACTGAGAAGTTATTTTAAGGTAAGCCTAGGGCCTAATGTTTATGGATACAGACACAATCTCAGGGAGTTAGGGAAAAAGAAAAGGGAGGGAGTGTAAAGACCAACTGCAGCAGAGTGTGTCAGACCCTATATTTACACTCTTCTGACCTGACACACTCCCTGCCTCTTTTTCCCTTTGTAGTGGCTGATGCCTGTCAGGCGCAGGCCATCACTTACATGCAGATTCAACATTAGCTTCACAATGAAGAGAGCAGCCATAATTTGTCTGTCACTTGACTCATTCAGGAAGAGCCTGTGGCCTTTGGTCATCATGAACATGACGTTTTAATGTGCTAAATGCTTAATGTTGATCTGTTTTGAGGAATTAAATGAGAGCGCAGGAGTGCTATAATCATGTTTAAGAGGGACGGAGCGAACTTTGTGGTTCTTTGTAAATAATAATCATTGACAGTTCAGCACTGGTTATTAAAATGTAGATCCAGAGTTTTTACTTCATTAAATAAATAAATTTTTGTCTGTCAGAAAAAATTCTTATGAACTCTGGAGTTTAATTTACTCAAGCTTGGATATATTTGTGTTTGTAAAACAGCCAAAAACATAACAGTAACAATGTATGTACCTCTGTTAAATAAGGTAACACAGACTTTTTGTTTGCAGACCATCATGCTTACGTGTACAGTAACACCCTAAAGACCCATTCTTAGCCAGAAAAAACCCAACCTTGAATGTGAATAAATAGCTGATAAATAAAAACTCCCATATCGCACCACCTGTAGAGGTCTATCTTTGAATAGGTAGATCAGATTAAAAAAACATGACTCACTGCATGGAAAGAATTATATAAGCAGTTTGTTTGCGGTCCTAAAAGTGTCCGTGAAACACTTAACATGTAATACAGTCATCTATGAGTTAAGAATTCTCTCTCTTCCTGTTGGCCTCACTTGAACAGCTGATTCACATATTGCTTGCAAACTTTGCGACCCCACCCAAAGGAGTTAGCTGCCAGAAGCCTGTGAAGTAACAAATGAAAGCACAGTGCACGTTGATACTAATGTGGCCTGATTTAAGATATCTCCACCTGAGCTCACACGAGTGATAACTGGGAGTCAGGTGTATATTTTGTATACTTTGGTGTGAGAAGGCACTCAAGTATTTCTTGGCTCTCATCTCGTGTAGCCAATCAGCTAACAAGACTAGGAAATAAGTGAAGACAAATTGAGATTTATGGGCCATTTGCTGCATTATTTGAACACAAGAGCACCAGGAAGGAACAGCGTTAAGTAGCTCACAATGAGAGAGAGAGAGAGAGAGAGAGAAAGAAAGCTCTTTAACAGGGATTATTGCCAAAACAAAGAGGCATGAAGGCATGGAAGGTTGTGGAAACTAATTTTCACTAATCTACTAAAACGGTTATATACATTGAAAAGTATTTAAAAGAAACTATGTTAAAAAAATACAAGTTAACCTCTACTTGAGCTACAGGTACACAATCACTAACTTTCTCTAAAGGTTGTTCTCAGCCTAGAGCAAACTCCTGTAGAGATAACCTGGAAAGGTGAGTAAAGTAGCAGAGATTACAGCTGGAGGACACAGCATTGAATATTTTTCCATGTATCATAACTATACACCAACAAACTACAACATTGGAAGGCATACCTGACTTTCTCAGACAGCAAGAAAACAAACCTAAACAAAATAATAAACAGGCACTCTTCTAAGTCATTAAATTGTATGATTGTACAGGTGCGACATGTACAGTTCCTATATATATGGGTTAGTGAAAACAATAAACCAGATGTGACAAACCACTGCCCTAATTTAAACCCAGCTGTGCACCTGTCACAGTAATTAGCATAACGTGTGTGTGTTTTTTAAAAGTCTGGTTGCACCTGCTCTATCGTTTTATTAGTTTAAACTATTTATTGTGGTTGCCCTGACATGTCACAGCCCCAAATAATCCACCATGTCACACGTGAGGCCATATTGATTCTGTATATGGACCACACCTTTATCAGTTTTAAACCAACCCCAAGTGCAACTCACTGGTAAAGTCATGTCTATAATCTGGCAGTGACACAAAGCCTGTACTAATCCTACTAAATAGAAAATATCCAAAAACTAATTGAGTTTAAGATCCCAGCTGCTGGTAACATTTTACAGGATGATATTAGCAGTTAGTTAATTCCTGCATGATTTATATGAAACGAATATGTTATTTGCTGAGGGTTAGGTAGCCAAGGTTGGAAAATGTCACCCAAACAAGAGCTGTAACCATCGCTGTCAGCTTTACAGCTTATGACCTCTAGACAGCAACATGCGAAACAACTGAAGCTAGTCTATTAAATGTAGAAAACCAAAGGCGGATGTAACGTAACACGTCAACTTACCTTGTACACTTTCCCAAAGGCTCCATCTCCCAGTTCCCCAATAATTTCCCATATCTCCTCGGGATTGACGTCTCTGTGTACATGCTCATACTGCTTCTTTTTCTTATCCGGCCCTAGTTTGAAGATCTTGCGAAAATTGAAGAAGGACATCTTTTTTTAGGTGTGAACTACAGCACCGCGAGTAGGCTCTCTTAGGTTATTTCCGCCAAGAAACTAGCGGTTCCCTCCGACGCGGAGCTCAAAAGGCTATCAAAATGAGAGCATTCAAGCGTTAAATGAAGCCAGACAGACCGGTGCTTTAGCCATTCAGCTATGATAATGTCAATTATAACTTCCCTCGACGGCGGACATCACAGTCACATCATAGCTAGCAGCCTTCACAGGACGCTGTCGGAGGAGGTGAGGGATACAGAGAAGAGTTAGCTGTTCCGCAGAGGCTCGTGTTTCCGTTTTGAGCAAACAAGATTAAACGAAGCGGAAAAAATATTTACCATATCATCACTTTCGACAGAACATTTTCTTTAATCGTATAACGTTACCAACACAAAAACGCAGTCAACGGACCTCATGCTTAGGTTGGCTGACCACACACAAGTTAGTGGACTAGCATCAAGCTGCTATCGCAGCTCTCGATATTTCCGCTAAAGTCTTTCAAAATAAAACGCAACTGTTACGCAGACTTTTATTTATATTATTATTTCGCTTTATTTTTTCAATTTCGTCAAAAAAAATGGTAGCGATATTTTGTATTAACTATTTGCTGTCAGAAAAAAGTAAAAAACTACAAACTTTTAGACTTGTTTTGCGATATAGTCAGCATAGCTTTTAAATGACATAAAAGAACTATTACACATTCAAAGTTTTTCTGTCCCACTGACTACTAAAATAAAAATACCCTTTGATTTAGATGATGCTTCAAAATAACTGCCAGAATAACTTCCCGTAGGAATGACCAAAATGGCTGCCAGGTGACAAAGAAAAGATTAGTGAACTAATACAATAAAGGGTTTTTAAAAAACAAAAAAAACAAAAACCTCACATATTAAACTTATGAGACAAAAAGAAAATCTATAATAGACCTTCTACTGCCTACGTCATAACTATACAAGGGTCTATAGCGTTTGGAGTTAGGTGGTCATGGAGGCCACGATGTCATAGGTTACATCTGCCTTTCTGAGCTAAGATGTATTTTTTGCTGTGGCTTTGTACACTATAAATTCCGTATCTAAATAAACAACCAATTATAATTTACACAAATTTTTCAAGTTAGATCAAATGTAAGTATATTACGGTAGAATATAATCACATTTGATAGTAATGCATTGTGTGACGGTACTGCGTGTTAAAGACAAGACCGAATTTAAAGCTCGGTGGTTAGCTGTTTCAATGTACGATAGGGGGCGTAAACGCGGTATCAACGTTATTTTACCGAACCGGCCCGCTTTACTGATTCACTTTGGAGTACGAGAAACAGACTGGTTTTGTGTCCGACTTGAGCAAAACAACAGAGTGGACGCTTTTACGTCGGAGGATAAAAACAGATTTCCGCTGTCAGCAGGTCTATTTCCAGTTAGCTTGACGCAGCTGGGTAGCGGCTATTTCCTCCCCAGCAGGACGTGCTCTGCTCAGCCGGGCTCAGCCCCCTCGCCTCTACCACGCATGCCAGTTGTGGTCCTCCTGTTGGCATAAAGAGGAGAAAATGGTAGAAGTTTTTTTTTTTCTTTTTTTTTTTTTTTATTAGTTGTTTATTTATTTTTCATTTTGTGAATGACCGGGTAATATTAGTATAATATTAGTTTGATTTTCACAGTTAGCAACAAAACTCAGTGCATCACAACTCATCTTTGGATTTCACTGTTTTAAATTATTGTAAAATAAAATTGTCTTTCACTCTTTACTTCTGACTGGTTTTAACAGCTAAACAGTAAAAACTAAAGTAAAAAGTAAAAGTAAAAGTGGACTACTTTTATAGATTTACCAATTAACCTAAATAAAGCATTTTAACTGGTTGATACTTACATTAGAAATAATGCTGTGGTACAGCCTAAAATATATAGCAGAGTATGCAGCTCTAATCTGAATCTGATAACAGCCAAAAAATATAATATTTCACTTGCCTACAGTGAGCAAAACATTCAAATAATATACTACACTCTATGTTGGGAGCCTATTATGAATACAAATTTCATTATTTATAGAAATTACATTACATACATCTGATATGTCAACATTAGCAATATTTGCATATGACACAAACCCTTTTTGTTCTAGAGGGAATGGCGTTACTAGATATGGTCACTTCAGAAATGTGCAAAGTAAAAATAAGTAGTTTAAAAACTGTCATTATTATTATTGTTGTTGTTGTTGTTGTTTTTAAAGCAGCGTATTAGTACGACACAAAAAAGGTTTTGAATTACTGTATGTGGAATGAAGCTGTGGAGCAGACTGAGAAATGTTCCAGCATGACGTGTCTGTGAAGGTTCTCAGTCATCCAGGTCTTCGTAGTCTAAGGAGCTTGGAAAGAAAAGCGTCTGGACTTCTTTAAGTTGCTTGAAGACGTTTCACCTCTCATCCGAGAAGCTTCTTCAGTTCTAAGGGTCAAATGGTGTAGAGTCCCAGATTTAAACCCAGAGGGAGTATCCTCCCAAAGCATGACTCAGTTTAAAAAAGTGGTGCAAAAATATCTATGTCTGTGTTTTCTTATGTGTGTATGTTGCTATGTTACTAGATGTTATAAACCGTATACCTGTCATAAATTGTAAGAAAAGATTTACAATAGGATAGGGCATAAACAGGAAGAAAATTTATCTAGACAGGAGGACAACGCAGACCACTTATGCTCTGCAGCGCCACGATGTGAGAATAATAATGAATTGTTCTATTTACTTCCTTCTGCTCACGCTTTACCTCGTGTCTCCACAAGGAGGGAGCAACGGTATGCTGGCTGCTTTAGGTGCTGTCGGAAATCTAATGTATGACTTGGAGGCGATAGCCATATGAGACAAGTATATACGTGTCAGCCAGCTAGACAAATTGCCTGTTTGTTTGCATGTATCGGACACGGTTAGTGTCCGTGCCTGCTCAGACACACGGACTGTTCTCTTGAAGTTAAGAGACAAGACATGTCTGGGACGTTTATTGTTACAAAAATATAGCGTTTCAAAAGCTGTTGTGCAATCATAAAAAAAACAAAAAACAAAAAAAACCTACAGGTGTTTCATTTTATACAGCAGTTCAATCCATCACCCATTTTATGCAGAGGAAATGTGTCTTTTCACTATCCACATTTCACCCCAAACTATCAGTCACTTTAAGGATGACCAACAAATCCAAGAACCTGTTCGAAAACAGTGTGACCTCCCTTCTTTAAGGGTCCCGTGTGGTGTGTCCAGCCAGCTGAAGCAGGACCGCCCCATAGCCTACATATTAAAGCGCTGTACTGCTTAGACTGCCTCCCCCCTTTTTTTGGCAACAGCAGCAGTGCAGCCCCTCCTGAAGGAGGAGAAGTCTGATTAGACGCCAGTTTTATTGCGTTGTCATGTTTCACAAGGAGTCTAGATGCTCCGAGGCCGTCTGACACTGTAATTTCATGGATGCACCCAAAGCCTGAAAGAGGAAAGTTTTTTCTTTTCATTCCTCTCAACTTTTTTTTCTTCTTCTTGCGCGTCTACTACAAGCAGCCAAGTTTTCATGGGTGAACATCGTTGGTGCAAACTGTAGTGTTGTGTTGTGTTTGGTGCAAATCTTGTTCGGTTGTCAAGATGCAGTTCCGCACCGTCCTTGACGTAAATGTTGTGGACGTGCAGAAAAGAAGGAATCCTTCGAAGCACTATGTAAGTTGTATCCCCTTTCTCTGTTTTCGTCTTGTTCTTGTTCAAGTAGATCACCAGTGCAGTCATTGTGTATCGTCTCTGTGGAAATTTAACCCATGCTATGCAGCTCTTTGGACGCCAGTATTGCTCTGAGGGTCCATCACTTTCACCAAACAGCTGTTGAACGGACCTGGTGCTTTTTTTTTTTTTTTTTTTTTTTTTTTAATAGAGTCATTCATGGTACCCAGAAGATGTCTCTTTATGACTGTGGTGGTCTGAGGCGTTGTATTTTTGTCACCACATGGCTGTGATTGAAATGTAGATACAGCCTATTACATTTGATTTTGTATATAGCTGACAACCGTGATTGATTATCAGGTCATTAAAAAAAATATTAGATGCTTTGGTTTATTAAGGTGTTTTAATAAACTAAAGTAACTGTGTTTTTAAAAATGTTTAAAGTAATAGTCTTCTTGCAAACTCACACCTCCTCAGCTACAGCTTTTGCTTAGTGCTGTACTGTCGTGTCTGAAAAACACCAGCATTTTATTTTTGCCTGTAAAATACACTGTCTGACGTCTGACAGAGCCGACAGCATACACAGAGGTTTAAAAACACAAACAAACTGAAATCACATATACGTGACAGCCAGCTGGATGAGGATCCTAAGACTTGGGCTGCACCCTAAGCAGCGAGTAAGAGCCACACCATCATCTAAATAGAAGTAGCAAAATTAGTAGTCAGGGATTTGCAGCTATATTTTTACACACACACATATATTTAATGTTTTAATTGTGTATATGGCATGCAGACTAACTGTGGTGCCCTGTTTCCCCAGTTAATTTTTGCTTTTCATTGTTCACCTAACAATCTAAAGTGCAGAAAAAGTGATGTGTTCATGTTAGATGAGAAAGAGAGCTAACCCAGGGATTAACTTTATTCAAACTCGGTTAAGCTGGGACCATTGGTAACTGATATGTTTCTTTTCTCAAAGGAGAGCTTATTTACAAAGCAAATGCATATGCTGTACATGTAAAACCTGTAATTTAAGCTTTGAGCCTTACTTCTTGTTGAGGCTAGAATGGGTTAATGTGCATTTGAACTAACACAACGCCAAACTTAGCATACACATGCACACAACAACTACCCAAATTCACTTAAATATATCATCATATTAAGGAATGAACAGATCACTCTTTACAATAACTTTTTGGTTGACAAATAGTCTCTTTTTATTGTGTGTTTGTTATTCATTAACAAACCTTTTGCCCCTTTGAAACAAACAAACCCCTACTTTAAACAAAACAACTAAATAAATAACTAAAAAGTATTTCAACTCTACATTGCATTAACGCAGAGGTTCCCAAAGTGTGGGGCCCGCCCCCTAGGGGGGCACAGAGCCATTGCAGGGGGGGCGCGGTTTCTTGTAAAACAAAGGGGGGCCTGGCAAAAAAAAGTTTGGGAACCACTGCATTAACGTTACAAAACGGATAAAATCACAAGTTGCCTTCAACAAATGCATTTTTTTTCACTATGGCATCAAAGGTCATTACTGGTTAAATAATAGTGCATCCCTAGTCACAGTTAAAGCAGGAAAAGTAATTAAATAATACTTCAGATGAATACTTCAAATACTAGTGCCCCTAAGCACGAACCCACTTTCTTTGGCCTACTTGCAGTGAACAAAACTGTATTTGTGGATTACCGGAAACATATGAGAACATGACAAACACTTTCGGCCCTTAGACTGTATTCAAAAGCTGGACATTACTTCTCGATCTGAAGACTTACCTCAATTCACATTTATTTACAAAGTACATTTTAAAAACAAAAAACCCCCCAAAAATCAGAAGAATCAAATCAGTACAGAATCTTTTATGTACAGTCTGTGATTATATCACTCGTGTAACAGTGGCTGTCTGGCTGACTGTCTGTTTGGGCAGCCGTGATATATCAGTTTAAAACCTTCACATGATTCAATGGTTGCCGTGACTCCAACTCATAAAATCCAATTTCACTAACTGTAAGTTTAAGTTTGGATCGTCCTAGATGAATTTGTGATACCACATTTCAAATTAGGGTCATTTATTTGATTCCACATAAGGTACATATTATTCGGAAAGAATTGGTGTACCAAGAGGTAATCTCTAAAATAGCAAGGATCGTATTGGTCTATTTTTTTGGAGGGAATGTACCATCCGAATGTCTTTATACCAATATGAGATGCTGGTGCCAGTTTTGCTTTTTCTAGGCACATTCCCATGTAAACATCATCAATAGGAATAAGTGGAATGATATCGGAATAGCTATGTATCATTAAAGCTGTATAGCTGGACAAAAGAAAGCCCCCACCACCACAATAGTTGGGGTAAACATTTGGTTCATACACTTGAGATGGAACAAAATACTTGCTCCTGTCCCATCTTACGGGAAATCCATTTTTTATCAGAAAACCAGTAAACAGATGCTGGCTTCCGTTATTGTTATGGCGACCATGGAGGTAGTCCACAATATTGTCCGTGTTGGCAAAAACGTCATCATCACCATTTAGCAAAAAATTAACCTGCTGACAGTTCCTCTTCATCCATTTGAGGAATAGAACCTGCTTTAAAGTGAGGTTATAAAATGTATCTTGAAAGTCCCATTGGAGGATGTCATTGTGTTCCTGCTGCTCTGTTTTGAGGAGTTTGTTCACTCGCTCTTTCTCAAAGTCAGTACCCGTTGTTCCAGTGATGAAAATCCTTCGAATCCGCAAACCTTTGTATGACCTCTCTTTAGCCCAGGTTTTTCGCAGCACTTCACGTCGTTCATAATGCACGGGGGAGCTTTTAATTACAAGCAGAAGGAAGATGTCTTCAGGTTCTTCAATACTTCCGCATTTGTCAGGAAGGTCCAGAATCACGGGAAAATAGCGACAGTGACGATAGTAAAGAAAGTCTTTAAGTATATCAGGGAAACCATCGAAGCCTGAGATTCGGGCAGCAGCCATGTTTCGTTCACATTTTGGGAATGAGTAATTGTTGGAATCTTTATACATTTTTACAAGTTTTGGTGAGTAGAACATTTCAGTGTCACCATAATATTGAAGGAAAAAAACAACAGAGAGAAGTGCTCCTAAGAGTATAACAATTTGGATGTGGTCGGCCCTGGAAACAGTAAAAGAATAAATAAAAAGTCACTCAACAGAATTTTCAATCAGGCATGTATCAATAAATACAGCTTTAAAGAATTCAGGTACCACAAACATATCATATCGTACATACACATCATAGTTTCTATAGGCCGTGTCTAATGCATGACAAACTAAAAATGAAATATGGTCTCTCTGTGTTGGCTCCCCGTTGAACCAGAATTGAATTGAAAATCCTGCTCCTCACATACAAGCTCTCAAATAATCAGGGCCCATCTTATCTTAATGACCTTGTAGTACTGCATCAACCAGTCTGGTTCTGTGGAACCAGTTTCTAGTTTGGATTTGGAAGACAGACACCCTCTCTGCTTTTAAGTTTAGGCTTAAAACTTTCCTTTTTGATAAAGCATATAATTAGGATTGGATCAGGTGATCCTGAATCCTCTCTTAGTTACGCTGCACTAGGTCTAGGCTGCTGGGAGATGAACATCACATGAAGCATTAAATGTTTCTTCTTCAGTCGCCATTTTTAACTCACTATGTGTTTATACACCTCTCTGCATTTAATTATGTGTTATTATTAATCTCTACTGGTAGGGGGTCATATTAATTTTGAGGTTTTCTGTTTTCTGTGTAACATTGTAAGGTCTTTACCTTACAATGTAAAGCACCTTGAGGGAACTTTTGTTGTGATTTGACGCTATATAAATAAAACTGAATTGAATCGAATTGAAGCAAGTTCAGCAAAGTCATGTTGGCAGCAAGTAAGAAGGCCATTAAAAAATGCTGGCCAAAAGTCAGCAGAAATTGTTTGCTGCCAATTGTTTGCTGTCTCTACTCTTTAACGTAGCCTGGAGCAGCTAGGTTTGCAGGATAAGTCACCATGGCGATTTAACCTGGTAAGAAGTGAAACACCTTCATAATTGATTGCAGCTTGTTGATAATATTTCTGCCTTTAAATTACCCAGCTGTTATTTGCAAAAATGACAACAATTTGTCCTAGAGGGCTTGGAGTCAATCAGAGTCTGACTCAATCTTTGATTTCCACAACTACTTGCAGTCCTCTTTGATAAGGAGGTTAATAAAAAAATAATAGCTTAATATAACTGATATAGGAACAGTACATTTTGTTGTGTTACATTTTAGGATTGATCTCTTATTGAAACTTCTTTGGAGGAATTCAGATTTTGGAGTCATGGTTTATATCTGATTAAACATTTTTTATTTTATTTGACATTTTTCAAAAAGCTCCTGATATTCTGTAATTATATAATAAAAGGTTTAAAACTGTGTCTAACTAAGTGTAACCATTCTTAGGTTACACCATAAATGACAGAAGTATATTAAAAAGTAAAAGTGCTTAAAAGTCCTAAAAGCTGACCAAATCAGTTAATAAAAACAAAGTGCTAATTGTGCAGCTGACTTCAGTGTAGACAAAGGAAACAAGCATAATAAAACTAGCTACAGAAAATTTACAATCAAAAACATGATTCTTTGCCCTCAACAAAACTTTTTTTTTTGACTAAAACCAACTGAAATGTATCAAATCAAAGGTGTTTTACTCAAATAATATATCATTAAAATTAGTTTGGAATAAACTGAACGTATACCAATCAAGTACATTTAATTTGATCATATTCTAATAAATTTACTTTTGACATTATACTTATGTAACAAAATTGCATGAAAAATGTCCATATAATCAAATTACTTAAAGTCAGCATTTTGAACATAACCTGAACTCCAAAAGATATATCTGTAGGGGAATCTTCACCTTGACCAGGTGTGACAATGACTGAAATGGAAATTGGAATGTTGGAAATGTAGCCATTCAATCACTAGAAACAATGTTCCCGTTCACTGAAACGCTACAAGAAGTAGTTCACCCTGTTTCCTTTACTGTCATTTCCTAAACGTTTGCGAAACAGTAAGCTTTCTAGTATTACGTCTGAATTATGAACTGTGATAAAATGCAAATTCAATGAATAATGAATCATAATGCTACAGAACCCCCCCCCACACACACACACAGACACACATAACATTAGCATTATATCATTTTAGCTTTAATGCTAGAATTGTTTGACTTATAACTTATCTTTATTTCCTCTTATAGTTAACTTGTAAAGGAATGCAGTCTCTGAGTGATAGTGTATTTGAAAGCTAAGAATCTTTTTTGGCACTTCTTAGAACGACAGAAAAGTTCTCATTTTGAATTTCAAGGCTTAATGAAAGATAAATGAATTTGACATAAAAAAAAAAGATTTAAATAATTGGCTTCTAATCAAACATCATCTCAGCTTATGTTGTCTAAACCAATACAAGTTTTAACAAAATTAAAGCACATTATTGTCTTTATACAAACGGCATATAACAGAAAAGTCAATAATTACCTTATCATTTTGTCTCACAGAAGTGAGTGCCAAGTCTCCCTCTGATTGCTGAATTAGCTGTGTGAAATGCGATTCACTGTGGCACATGAACTTGTTTAACTTGTCAGGTTGTGTTGCTCGTCATCGCTGAGACTTAACCCTCAAGCGACTAAGCTATGCAAAACCCCAGTCAAACAGGCTTAGAAACTGGCTGTGGTCTCTTGTCAACAAGTGGCGACTAGGGAAAAATGTGGGGTTGGCCCAGCAAATTAAAATTTGAATTTCAGTGTTTTACTGCAGTTCCTCGTAGTCTGGGATTTGCTAGAGGGTCCTGGCTAGCCTGGGCCCATGTGACTGGGGCTTTAAATGACTGATTGGGGGTTATATAACAAACTGTTATATTTTATGCACAATATTTTTTTTTTATTACACTGTTTATGTTTATCATGGATATACTTTTTTAGACTTTCCACTATCTATGAGAGATATTCGGAAATCTTCAGATGAAATGAATTATGTTTTTTTACCTCTCGTTTCACCTCTCATCCGAGCAGCTTCTTCAGTTCTAAGGTCAAATGGTGGAGAGTCTCATTTGACCATAGAACTGAAGAAGCTTCTCGGATGAGAGGTGAAAAGTCCGGACACGTTTCTTTCCAAGCTCCTTAGACTACAATGACCTGGATGACTGAGAACCTTCACTGACATTTTTCCGAGTCATTGTTGTTATAAAGGACTATTAACATACCCTTTACTACCCGCAGAAAAGCTGAGGTATATTCTGCTTTAGATGGGATGTCCTCTAATTTGCTGGCTCTAAAATCAAACAAAACTGAGGGTATTTTACTTGGGCCTCTTAGAAACATGGTGCTTAACCAGGTACTTGATGTGCATGGCATTACATTGGCCTCTAGTAACCCTGTAAGAAATCTTGATGCCATTGTTAGTATGCTTTCTTGAGCTTGTGCAATATCTCTAAATTCGCAACATCCCATCTCAGTGTGACGGGGAAACGTAGTTAAAGCATGTATTACTTCTATGCTGTACTATTGTAATTCGTTATTATCAGGCTGTTTTAAAAGCTTCCTAAAAAGCCTTCAGCTGATCCAGAGTGGTGAGGTGCGAGTACTGAAAGGGACTAGAACAAGAGACCATATTTCTCCCATATTAGCTTCTCTTTATTGGCTCCCCATTAAATGCAGAATTGAATGTAAAATCCTTCTCCTGACAACATTATTTAAAAGTAGACTGGGAGGGAGAGCTTTTAGGTTCCAGGCGTTTCTTATGTGGAACCAGCTCCCAGTTTAGATTCAGGAGACAGATACTCTCTCTACTTTGAGTTTCACTTTCTCAGAAAAAAAGTTATGTAAATTACAAGGTCACAGTCTTAAGCCTACATTACATCTTAGTGGTGACATGGATGGTTTGAGACCATCTGTGACAGCTGAGTTGTCATTCCTGTTATACTTGTCTGCTTGAAGTCTGGCCCCTGGTGATATATGTGGCAGGCATAATATGTTGACCGTCCATGTTGAACATGCTCGCATGCTTATATTCTTGATAGCTAACTGTCCAAAATATCTCTTCATATAATAAAGTCGTGAAGATATGGCTTAGAGCCATACTTTTCCGAGTACACCTGATCTCAGGAGAAAAGAAAGGTTGGGCCTAGTTAGGATTTCGATGGGAGACTCCCTGAGAATACCAGGTGCTGTTGGTTTGGACTTGGGTAGTAGCGTGGGTCACCTACCAATCGGAAAGGATCCCTGGCTCCTCCAAGTGTGCATGTTCAAGTATCCCTGGGAAACATACTAAACCCGGAGTAGCTCCTGATACTTTCACTCGGTGTCTACGCGTGAAATTCTGTGGTATGGATATGTTACAAAAAGCACTTAGGTGTAGATAAAAGTGTTGTGTGAAATTATTATGATTATTTGAATAAATTCCTTTTAACAGGAAGAAAGCTTTGCCCAGAATTGGCCCCTCCCTGAGCCTGCCATGTCTCTTTTTAACTGTTGCCAAGTGCTTACTCATCTTTATGTTTGCATTTTAGGATGACAATTTAATTACAGTCTTATCATCAGGAAGTGCAGCATGTTAGTTTTGTGACTGAAAGGTGATCTTTACATGACATCTTTTTTTATATATATTTTAAATTGCAAGTACTCAGACATTTTTATTTCATCTGAATCTTTTATCTGTTTATTTATTGATTTCTATTTGTATTCATCTATTTGTGTTCAGTTCACACAAATAACACCGAACCCCAAGTTTCCCGTGGTACTGTTCTGTGAATGTCCACTGTGTGAATGTCCATTTGAATATTAGTCAAAATACTTCACAGGTGTGTGAATGTATGTGTGTGTGATTGGGTGACTCTTGGGTGAGTGCCAAAATTGAGTAGAAAGCCACTATACATATATATATATATATATATATATATCTATGTATATATATATATATATATGTATATATATATACTATATATATGGGTGTAATTAAAAGTGCATAATCCCTAATAACATTAAGAACAATGTTTTTTGGAAATGGACAATTTTTAGATAGCAATGCCATCACCTAGTTCTGCCGGAGGTTTATTTCCTGATTTCCTGATTGTTGCGGATTTTCTTTGTGTTACTGCAGGGTCTTTACCTTACATTATAAAGCACCTTGAGGCAACCGTTGTTATCATTTTGTGCTATATAAATACAATTGCATTGAATAACCAGGAATTTTTTTTATTGCCAGTATGGCCATGAAAAGTGATGAATCCTAGACCTTGATTTTTCATTGACAAACTCAAAATGTGCATTTTTCCTGTGCTTTGATTTATAGTTAAATACTTGACATTGAAACTAACTGCATGCAAGTGCTCCTTTAGAAAATATTAGTATGCTTACATGCTACTGTAATTTTGGCTGAGTGTCAGGATGTTAATCTCCTTCTGTGCCTGTTAGGATGTTGAGCCATAACAGTTGAACCATGTCTCAGTGGGACAGCAAAAAATCAATTAGTCCAATTGGATTAATTAACCTGAGAGTTGGGATCAATTGAATCATCCATCTCCAGCTGAGGGAGGGTCCCCAAGGCAGCTAAAGACAGGGCACAGACCTTTTCTCTTGGGATTAAAGCCGGAGGTGAGGTTTGACTGGGAAGTCCCCCAGAGGGAATCTCATTATATATGAGCTAAGCAACTGGAATGCTTATCCGGTTTTGAGTGAGGAAAGAAGCAGCCCTTTGTCTTTTGTCTCAACTGTCCAAGTGTGACTTCCTTCCAGGCAGTTGTAGCAGTGAAGCCAAAGAGTACATAGCAACTAAGCCTTGTTTACATATACTTCCAAAGGGTGCTTGTGGTAGAGGAGAGGTGAAATCCATTGACAAATCCTCTGTTAACACTCCTGCTAACTAGATAGTTGTGCATTTACATTAAGTACATGCTTGTCAGCTGTGACTACCAAGCATGGTATTTAAACACAGAGAATCATGAATGTGCGTGAACAACAGACTTACGCAATTGCTTTGAGCTCAGCTAAACATGGAAAGAAGAATGCAAATATCCAGTGCATTTGGTCTGGAATTTAAGCAGTGTTTTTTTTTTTTTTTTTTAGTTAACTGAACCTCCATGTTGAAAAAGAAGAAACATGAAATGTCTTTAGTTTCAGTCTTTGGACAAATTAGTCAACCTAGCCTGATGAGGCTTTGGTACATCTGTTTATTAAGGCTTGGGAGGTCTGCATGACTGTGAGTCAACGGATTTCACAAAATGTGATTGTGTTGTAATTTGGTATTACAAATTACTTTGTCAGCTCCTGACAAAGAACACCCTATTATAATGATTAAAAAGGCTAAAACACTGAAACTGATTAAAACAAAGCTAAGCTGAAATTAACAAACCCACTCTGGAAACAACTGAAAACTGATGGAAAATTACAAAACTTGCTAGAGTCAAGTCTGTGTGCCATCTTATTGTGCAGAGTGCGAATGCCTCGGCAAATAGCTTGGAGCATTCAGTTAGTGAGTGTCATGTGTGGTTTCTCGTGTATGCTCCCATTTCAAATCAGGTGTGTAAGCAATTATACACTAAACAAGAAAAATATTATTATTATTTTTTAAAATCAGAATAACGTAACATAACATTAGGCATAAATATAAATACAACTGAAACATAACAAATCAAAGTGTCACACATTATATCACTACTACGTAGAGATCACCTTAAATTACCAAAAGTGACACCAAATATTACCTTGGCAGCTGTGGCTTAAGCTTTAGAGTACCCATCTGTTAATTGCAAGGTTAGTGGTTTAATCCCCAGTCCCAGCTTCTCCAGATGGCAAATTAATATTCTGATAATATTCTGCAACCCCCGCCGCTTCTGAAGTGAACCATGCTGTTGCCTAATATGAGAGAGTTTGGTCAGGCTGTCTGTGTCTAATTAGCGAGCTGCTGGAAAACTCTTTTGTAATAAACAGTTTGCAGAAAGAAGACTTCATTTCAAACTAGTAACTGATGTGCTTGCATCTTGCCACCATATGTGTAAATGATGCTTTTGTAAACACTCTGGGCCATGGGTTTAGATGAAAATGTATTAGGTGTAGCCATCTGTTTCTGAACCTCAGGGTGAGCAAGCATTTATTTCGGGAGAACTTTGTAAATGACCGATTTGTGCCAAGGAACGGATACTCCTGTTTGCGCTTTAGTGTGAGTCAGCACTTCCTTTCCTTGTTATCTTTTGCGGTGGTAGAACTGGCAGAACTTGACACAACTGAAGCAAATTTTTCCCTTCAAACAGTGGACTCATGTGACACTCAAACTCAAAAATGAAAACTAATGAGAGTCTCATACTCATGTACAGCAAAGAAAATAACAGGCTTACAGCGTTTATTAAACCGCCGCATTCAGTATTTGTACTTGTGAAATATTTGAATCAGCTGCATTCAATCAGCTGCACTTAAATACACAAGAGTAATTCAATATGCATGTTTTTAATGACACAATGCTTCAAATCTATTGGCCCTCTCATTGACCCCCTGATGGCTTTCCAATGTGTGACTGACAAAGAGAAACATAATGAATTTATTTGACCTTTGACGATCCTTTGAAGTAAAGTCAGAAAGGGGTAAAGCGGTGCCATGATGTCTCTGACAAACTGACATTGTTCCTAATGGGCTTCTTTTATTTGTTTTTTTCTCTGCAGGTGTACCTTATCAATGTTACTTACTCAGACTCCACTTCCCATGTCATCTACAGAAGGTACAGCAAATTCTTTGACCTACAGGTACGTTACACTTCAACGATTACAAAATAATTTTACAGATTTAATTCATAGTTGCACAGGCAGTTACCCAAAAGCTCAATGTTTTCTATTAAGAATGGTTCTAATATATGCTGTTGTATTGCTATATTAAACTCTGCAAGGCCAGTTTGACCTTTCGGTCAACGTCTTTCTGTCCAGCTCCTGCTTAGTGAAAGGTCTTATTTAAGGCGACTGCATGGAAATAGGAAAATAGGGGAAATCCAGTCACCAGATGCAGGAAAAAACATGACCTCAGAATGCAGAATGCAGTATGGGTCAAACTTCTTAGGCTCTTCTACAGGATCCTGTACCAGTAGAATACAAACCCAATTCCAAAAACGGCTGTGTAAAATGTAAATAAAAAAAGAATCCAGTTGTTTACAAATCTTATAAACTGGTATTTTTCTCAAAGTCTGTAAATGTTTGGGGACTGAGAACACTAATGCATCCCCAAAATATTATTTTAATGAAATTGTAAAATGTCTTAGTTTAACATTTTTATGTTTTCTATGCCCTGTTGTGAATAAAATAAGGGTTTATGAGTTTTGTGATGCAAGTTTAGAAATCATTGCACTCTGTTTTCATTTAGATTTTACACAGCATCAAAGTTTTGTTTTGGAAATGCGTGTTGTATCTGCCTTTTTATAGTTCGTTTCCTAGAAAGAAAGTTAGAGTTAAATCCTAAATGAGTGCATATTATTAAGTCCTTTTCTTGTAAAAGTCTGTCTGTGGACCTTCTCCAATGGCCCTCTCAAAGTGGAGTAAAGCACTTTGGCTCTGGTGGGCTGGCTGTACGAAACCCTTTGTTCTCTTGTCTCTTGCTAATAGCCAGGAAAAGTCTGCCCTGGTCTGTTTGACTGAAACAGACCTTCTCTCCTGTCTTTGTAAACATTAGTCTTGTGCATGGATCTCTGCTGCCAGGGTATATTTGTCTGGTTGTGGTAATCATGAAGAACAACAGTCTGCAGCTGTCAATACAGAATGGTTAGGTTTAGGGCATTTCATTTGTCTTCATATATGCTGCATATAGCATGGATTGCTTGATACTTTTTTAGAATTGAAGTCAGTAAGAATACTAAAGGACTATGCAGCTTAAGTAATGCAGTAAGGCCAGTCCCAAAATGCATTGGATACAAAAGGGAGGCTCTTGTAGTAAAGGTTGGGGGTTGTGGTAGAGAACAATTTTGTCACCCTGACTTTAAAGATATAAGATAAGACCGCTATTGGATGCCTCAGAAGCAATAATTTGGAACAATAAAGGTTTCATTGTTGTCTGAATTTTCAAATACTCAATTCTCAAATGAGTTTGAGCTTGTTTGTGTGTCTGCCAACTGACACCTACAGTCTTTTCCAAACTCTTCACAGTTGCTCTCTTTTTGTAGCACAATTGCATGTTTTGTGTTCTCAAGAAGCTGAAAAGAGGGGGGCCAAATGTGACCATGATCTCATCAGATAACCATGAATTCAAGACAAAAAGCTAAATAAGGTCACAGAACAAGAAACGCCTTTTTAATCAATTTTTCGTGCCGTGTCTAACATCGTTTTACTAATTTAAAGCTGGCTATATACACATCGTTGTCATCAACAAGCTGTTTGGCTGATTGTCTTTTAAAGATGAAGTATTCTTTTTTACTGCCAATTTGACATCCAAAAATGCACTCACTGCTAAAGTTTCAAACCTCTCCAGTGCACTTAAGATAGTTCATAACTGCTCCTTTGGGAAGCAGTTATCATAAATTACCAGGATCCCATCTCCTTTTTTATCTGATTCCTCCCCCCTTTGTCTTTTCTGCTGACGTAAAGTGAAGTGGACTCTTTGTAATGCATGTGGAGAGTTAAACACATTGATTTTTTGGTTTAGAGACATTTGTTTCCATGCGAGAAGAGTGCTGAGTCTGAATTTCATGAAGCACTGTTTCTGTTGTCAAAGGGAAATGTTTTTGACCTGCACATGTTTGACGTGAGCAGATTTGGTCAGTGTGTCAAGCGAGTGTGGTCTCCCCCTCCACACACCCTTAAACCACAGCATATAGGTCGCATGGGTCACAGCATTCCACAGGGGGGATTGTGGCGTGTGCAAGCTGGCCTGGTTTCCTTTTGGACAGAAACCTCTCCAAAATCCCTTAGTTGTCATTATTTTAGGATTGAGTGACTAGGCCAGCAGTGAGCTCTACCCTGTCTACATTATAATTTCTCTGGCCTACATTCCTGACATGAATCAGGACTTTAAAAAGCTTTGAAAGGTTATTTTTCTCCAACATTGTTATCAAACACGTGCTGTTTTGCAGGCATAAGTGGAGAAAAATGGTGGTCGAGAATGGCCTTTAGTTAAAAGTTATTTAAAATGATGCTGAAACAATTTAGCATTGTAATAGTGCAGCATAATAACTAGAGTTAGATCTTTTTACCTTGGTTTCACCCTCTCTCTCTCTCACTCTTCCTCTCTCTCTCGTCAACCTACATAACCAAGATTTCACCTTGAAATGAGAGTCGGAAGTGTAGCAGCTGTTAATGTAGCCCTATCCTGTTTGTTATAACACTAAAAGCAGGAAGTGACAAGAACTGAGAAACACCTGGTAGGAAAAGACAAGGAGACACCTAAGACACAAATAGACTAAATGTGATCAAACTACATTACCCAGATTAACTAGGTTAACAGGAACCAAAACTAAGATGTGGAACTGGCAAAGGCACCATAAGATGGTATAAAACATTATTAAGGCTGCACTATTTGGTATTTTAGAGCCATATTAGCAAGCCTGATTAATGCGACGCATTCATAAACTGGATTTGTAAGTCATACTGATATAGACCTTCTAATTAATAGCAAATTGCAAATAAGATACTTTATTTTACCTCAGTGAAGAGCTCTTTGATGGGCTGTTGTTATGATTGACTACACAGCAGGCTATGACATTTGTTAGATAATTTCTTTTAAAAAATGCTCCAAAAGACACCAACACCACACAAACAGTCCGATGGTTCTGTTCAGTGACTCGAATCACCAGAAGTGAAGCCTTCAGACAGCTACAGGCTACTGTTAATATCGCTGGCACTCAAAGCAACCACACCTTTGGTAGGCCATGATACAATAAAAACAACTGAGTACAAATGGTTATCATGAATGGCAAATTACCAAAGGAAAGTGCAAGAAACCAAAACTTTTTTGGGAATCTACATAAGTGAGTCTTTGGAAACCGACTGCCTTTTGGCATGAGCCTATTTCACTGTATTTTTTTATTGTTTGAGAATGTTTAGTTTCTTTTAGGAAATTAAAACGGGTATTACAATAAAAACACATAGTTTTTAGACTTTTTTTAAGCAGTTAACTGATAGTGCGTGTGATAGTATTGTAGAAATCCAGAGTCTAAATAAACATGTCTTTCAAAGCCTCATCGGGCAAGTTGTAATGTATGCCAAACTAAAAGAGATGAAAACTAGGAATATTTCCACTTTATTTTTATCTTATTTTAGTTTTCAAAGTTCACAAAAAACTGTTCAGTTAAGTTTTTTTTTTAATGTCTTTGTTTAAACTATATAAATCTTGTTCCACACCACTCAATTTTTCATCTGCAAACTTGTAGTCATTTCATGTTGCTCGTTCTGGAGCAGGACTCGATGTTGCAGCAAGTTCACCCCAAGATCAGCCAGTGCAATGCTCAGAGAAACTGCATTTTAAATGTTAAACTTCACAACAGTGCAATTAAAAAAGGAACGCACATGAACAAGTTTGGCTTGTTCCAAAGAACTGTCAGAGGAAAGCCTCCTTTGCTTTAAAGAATGTAAGCGTTTCGGTTTTGGCTTGGAAATGTGCATCTGAACAAACAGTAAGTCTTGTGGAACACCGTCCTGTGGACAGATGAGATCATGATAACTAAACAAAGGATATCAGCACCTTAAACGACTGTCAAGGATGGTGGGGGAAGGGTGATTATTTGGGCTTGTTTTGAAGACACACACAAGACAAGGGTACGTTGCAGTCACTGAGGCAACAATGAATTCCTCTGTGTAACCAAGTATTTTTAAACTCCGATGTGAGGCGATCTGTCCAACAGCCAAAGCTTTTCTGAAACTGGATTATACAATAGCACAATGATCCCAAGCAACAAGAGAATGGTTGAAAAAGAAAACAATCAAGGTGTTGTAATGATTCAGAAAACCTCAACCTTGAAATGTTGTAGCAGGACCTTAAGAGAACTATGCATGAACTGAAGCACTAAAGAAGTGCAGGCCATTCCTCCAGAATGATGTGACAGACTGTCACACAGAAAATGATTGCTTTAAGTTACTGCTGCTAAAGGTGGTTTGGCAAGCTGCTTAATCATGAGGTGTTTCATAGGAATTCATAGATTCCTGTGAAATATTTCATATGACTGTAGTAAACTGAGCACATTGTTATAACAACTAAAAATCAGAATATTTTCCAGTGTGTGAAATAAAATGGATGGGTCTCTTGTTTCTGATAGTGATGACCTTGCAAATTTTGCAACAGCAACAGCAGTTAATCTATTCAAAGGGATGTAGCACCATGATCTCGCTGCAGTAAACAATTGCTAAGAAGATGTCAAAACACACCCCAGCAATGAAATCTGATTGTTTTCCCACTCAGACATTCCTCTCTCAGAAGAGTCTTTGTCTTCTGTTACAGCTCAGTCTCTGTGTCGGTTTCTTCTTCCTTTCTCCTGTGAGCTCAGTTATTTTTAAATGGCTCAAGAGATTATCATTACAGTTTACAGAAGCTATTTCAGTTTTTTTTCCTGTCACCATAATTCACATCATTGTGACAAAATAAAGATATGTTTGATGATTGACTGTTTATTGCAATTCCTTCCTCTGGTATTTATTCACAAAACTGATTACCAAGAGTGTGTTAAAACACAGGAAATGTCATTACATCATAGCACCTGTTGCCTGATAGGCATTCCTCACTGTTAACTTAATACATTGCACTTTCCTGGGCAGAGTGTAGGATAGAAATATAGATTAATTACACCATCTCTGCTGCCCAAATCCTCTGAATTAAAGGTAAACAAAATATGAGGAGTGTTTTCAGTCAGATTTTTGTTCCAAACTGTCCCGTGGAGCTGTGAGTGTAGCCACGTAGATCTCCAGTAGTGATGTCATCCTCACTCCCAAATGAAAAGCTGAGGCGGTTTCTTACAAGTGTTGAGTGAACACTCCTGTATTAGAGGGAGTACACAGCTACATCCAGCTGTAAGCCTGATAACATGATGATTGCGTAGCTTTGTGTATCAAATAAACAATATGGTTGTTATAACTACTGGGATCTGGGGGAATTACAGCTTGGCCTGTAAAGTTATGTTATAGTTATAGTATCCTAAAGAACACAGTCTGGTTTATATACATATTTGATGTCTTGCCTTCTCAGCATTAGACTATAATCACTGTAAGATCAGAAATTTTACCATGGCTATGTGCAGGTGTGGTTAACCAGGACTCTGCACTTTGCTTTTCCCTTAAAACACAATAATGATGACTGTCCATTTCAAAGGAAACTATTTCTTGTTAGCAGTCTGTAGTTTGGGGGAGAGGGGGGAATATGTTATGCCCTGGGAGAAATTTTTAGATTCAGCAACGGCAGCAGATTAAAGTGGAAACGAAAGAACCACAACATCAAACCAAACCACCTCTTGCTGCACAAGTCCTACAAACAACTCCCACAGACCCAGACAGACTGGATCCAACTTTAACCTCCAAGCCATATTCTGTTTGTCCACCTGGTTTCTTTTTGGCTCAGTTTAGACTGAGACTTCTTCTCCTCCCAGTTGAGTGTGCTTCAGCTTGATACTCACAGCATTTGCTGTTAAAGTACATGTGGAACAAATGCAAGGGAGGGGAAAAAGGCGTGGCTACCTCTAGATCTTAAACCTGTTACTGTAAGATGCTCTCATGTGAATGTAAAGACGATGCTACTGTCAGGGTCCATCATTTGTTCGACAAAGACAGATTTTCCTTTTGAAAGTACCTCATCACAATGGATTTTTAAAATCAGGCATGGTATGTGATGAAAATTCAGACAGTCAGCTTTTATTCAAGGGTTTTTACATACATTTTGCATGAACTCTTTAGAACTGTTTAGGTTAATACACCCATTTTTATACTCAGAGGCTCAAACGCAATTGGACAGTTGACTGACAAGCAGTTTCCTGAGAAACTTTGCATTTATGGCTTTTTACTGTAATTTTAAAAATGAGGTCTAGAGAGATGTCCGTGCAAGTGAAGGAGCCCATTGTTGGGCAAAACAAAAATGAACCTTTCAGAGAGATGGCAAAAACTCTGAGTGGCCAAGTCAACAGTCTGGTGCATTATTTAAAGAATGAATCAACCTGCCAACTCAGCAACACCAAAAGGCCTGAAAGACCACAGAGGACAGCTAAAGTGCATGTTGACAGAATTATTTCCATGGTTGAGAAAAATAACTTTTGAACATGTAACCAAGTCAAGGAATCAAGATGGTAGGTGTATCATTGTCTGCAAAGTCTGCAATCGAGAGATGCCTTCGTGAATGTTTACAATAAGGTGCAAACAACTGGTTACTCTCAAGAACAAGAGGGCCAGATTAGACGTTGCCAGAAAATAAACATAAAAGAGCCTGCACTGCTTTGGACCCATGAAACCAAGGTTAACTTGCACCAAAGTGAATGATGGCAAGACAAAAGTATGGAGAAGGAAAGAAACAGCTCATGATGTGCAGCATACCACATCATCTGTCAAAAATGGTGGAGAAATAAGACGTTGCCATATATGGTTCCCAGTAGAACCATGCCACTGCGTTTACTGATGATGTGACTGCCAATAGAAGCAGCAGGGTGAATTCTGAAGTGTACAGGGATATACTCTCTGCTCAGTTTCAGCCATATGGTGCAAAAGCAGCCCAAGAGTTTATGTTCAATGGTCAAATTCAGCCAGTAATATGATCTCAACCCAGATTAACATGTTTTTCAGTAAATGCAAAACTAAAGGCAAACATCCACAAAAACCAAAGCACATGTTTTTTTTCAGCAAACGTCACCAAAAAGAAAATATGCGTATCCAAGGAGAAACATGTTGAAACTGTTAGGGACTGCTACCCTTAGAAGGAAATGTTCATTGTAAAAGAGTTGTTTTTCATTATTTAGCCCTGTTTAGCTCCCTGCTTAATCTCTCGAGAGATTGATTCTGTAAATGGACATATGTATCAAGTGTCAACATCAAAGTGCCTGTTATACACCCTGATGGCTTTTTAAGCTGCTTAAGTGGCTTCCTTGTGAGGGGCTTTTTCAGATAAGAGGGTGATGTAACCTTGCCTGCTGCCCCAGCTATCAAAGTGAAATGGTTTGCACTTTAAATGGTTTTTCAGATGATATTTAATTATACTCTGTGTTGAACTCATGTACTGTTACAAAATGGTCAATTGTTGCTGGAGAATTTTCAGTCCCCCTTTTCCTGTATCTCATCACAGATTACTCCACTTTAAACTCACGGTAGATAATAGACATTTTGACTGATTTTTTTTTCTTGCCCTCAAGCATTTACATGATTATAATTGCTTGCCTTTCATGTCTTTATTGTAATAGAAAGGGGTTTTTTTTTTGCTCCACAATTAATGTTTGTGTCACATTTTCATTTTTATTTCTTAATTTGTTTTCTTTTTTGCAGATGCGAATCCTTGACAAATTTCCAATTGATGGAGGACAAAAAGACCCCAAAAAGAGAATAATTCCTTTTTTGCCAGGTGATTAAACTCAGTGTGCACACACTCAGCACTATCAGTGTTGTCTTATTAGACATTTTGTTGTTCCTCCTACACACTCCATAGCATCGCCTACCACATTGCTTTGTTTTATTGGCTTCCATACTCCATCCGGGCCAAATCAATTTGTGGTCAGCCATCTCAGTAGGAGGCTAGCAGAGAGGGATTTGTCTAATCTGATAAACTCATTGTGGGCCAGAGCAGAGGAGAGCAGTGAAGAGATCCTTTGTTAGACAAGCTGTGCTGCTCCAGTCTGCCCAGAGCTGTTCTGATCTCTCTGTAAGCCCACCGTGGTGTGAACTGTATTCCTTTAAACCCCCAAATGGTTTGCATTATTTTACTATTTAGTAGGCTTCATGCAATTATCAATCTCAGTCTCATAAGAGTTAGAAATTAGGAAATGGGAAAAAGCGGAAAAGTGGATCCAATTGCCTCACATTACTCCCACTAGTTGAGAGCAGTCAGCTCCAGAGACGTTCTCCATATGTTGTTTGGAAGTTTATATCTCAGTGTCAGTACCAGCTGAGCTGGAAAAGGGATCATGCTGAACTTTTATGAACGTCTAAGCCTAAATCATAGCACGATTTTTAAGCATTTAATCAGAATATTTTGTGTTTTTTTGTTATATACACCTGACAGTGCTCTGCTTTTCCTCAGGTAAAGTCTTATTTCGCCGCAGTCACATAAGAGATGTAGCCGTCAGAAGGCTGAAGCACCTGGATAATTACTGCAAAGTAAGACAAAAGCTGCATGTCTCAGTGTTTCCAGAGCTGGATTTTTCTCAACTTGTGTGCAGCACAATGCATCTCTTATTGAAGAGACCACTCATTTTTCATTTATATGTTGTTTGGAAGAGTGCTTTATCTCTGTCAGTGCTCTACCCTCTGAACATTTACCACAGTGTTTTTTTCAAGGCCTCAACATTTATCGCCCCTCCACCAGCCTCAACAGGAAAGCAACTGCTCTCTGTGCTGGTCATTTCCTGTCACCAATGTAAATAGGCAGCATATGAAGGAAACGAGGGAAACGGGGGCACACAGGGGTAAAAACAAAAGAGAGACTAAGAATGAATCAGCAGACTTTAATAGTAGCAATGCGTGCAGTTAGCTACCTGATCCTCTTATGCTCATTAGCCCACAGATGGGAATGTGGGGCAGGTGTGTTGCCAAGTGTGGCAGCAGTTTCTCATTTATTGGACCTGAACCAGATTTGTCATGAAAGCACAAAGCTTTCTTGTAAATACAGATTACATTAAGGTGTCTTTTTAATTTCAACCAAACTGAGATCTCTGTTTTTCTCTTTGTTTTAACCCTCTCTCTCTGCTCAGAGCCTTTTTCCTTCCCCTCCACACCCTCCACATCTCTGCCTGGTTTTCTCATCTGACTGGGTAGTGACTAAGTGTTATAAACCAGTTACTCAGTCCAAACTGACGCACTTTTACACATTAGTGTGACCTTTTATTGTTTTTTTAAAAATGTGTTTTTATTGCAATCAGTAGCTTTCTCCCACCCTTCTCTTTCCTAGGCTCTGATGAAACTTCCCACCCACATTTCCCAAAGTGAGGAGGTCCTACAGTTCTTTGAGACTAAGTCAGAAGACCTCAACCCTCCCACAGAGTGAGTATCTATAACTATGTGCTAGAAATCACAAGCTGTTATTGAGCATTGGCATTGTCTGCATGAACTGTTAGACGCCAAACATTGCCCTCTGGTGGGATGTGAACATTGGATATGGCAGCAAACTGAATGTGTGTGGCTCAGCAGCTGCCTTTAATTCGTGCTGACCCATCCTAATCCAGAGGCCTTGCTTTATCAGGGATGATTGATTGATCTGGCTCCGAGAAGCCCTGCTTTTTATTAATAATGATTTCTTGGAGGTGACACCTGATGCCAGAACAAATGGGGAAGGATCAGCAGTGTAACGACAGCGCGTCCGAGTTCAAGTCTCAGGGCAGATAAGGCTCTCAGGCGAGCCATTTATCATACTCAGTTCAAAGTCAGAGTGGGAGTAAATCCGGCCTGGCTGCAATATCACTCATTGTCTACATTTTGTTCTTTCCATTAGATTTATGTTCAGTCGTATGTCTGGGATATTAATTTTTATCAGCAATGTGGGCCCATCACCTCTAACCTCTAATACCCCTGCATGTTAATCTCACTTCAAAGTGAGAGCCTCCCTTAATCTCAGAGACAGTCCAGCGTAGCTTAAATTGATATCTTAAAGTATAATACCTGCACCGCCCAAGTTGTTTTTTTACTCCTGGGGTGGTCTGGGCAATTCACATAAAATATGTTCTTTTTATGCTCTAAAATTATGATATTTAAGACCCAGCAGTGAAACAAATAGTTTTTCTAAATGTTTAATATGTTAAAAATTTAAAAGAACCATTCTGCTGTCCTGTTTGGCTAATTTATTTCATTACAAATAATGGTTATAGAAGTTTTTATTTGTGAAACCAAAAACCTTTCCTGTAGATTTAATAGAAGTTCACTCACACTCACTGAAACACAATGAAAGAGATGAAAGAGATCGTGAAAGCAATTAAAAATGCGTCCAATCAACCTAGAAAACTGGTCCTGTCATGACATTTCCTTCCACACGGTTCAAACATGCCCTGCAAACATCCTCGATAGAGATGCACTGTTACTTATCTCCAAGCCTGTTGATGCTACTGCCATCTAACGTTCAACAGTGGGCACTGCACAGGAAATAAACAGGTACAGTTTTGCTTGTCACAAGAGGGAGCCACATGATTGGCTAAAAATTACAAGATGTTTCTATGGAATTTAGGTGAATGAAAGATGGTACCTCATTCATCATAACTGCATGTCTCACTCTGCATTCAGTTTTTGATTGGGTTGTTAGATTTATATTGATGAATAAATGTGTAGTATATTAGTGAAGTAAGCCTTTTGAGTAAAGACACTAAAAGACACTACATATGTCTATCTATCGATCTATCGATCTATCTATAAAGCTGTGTTTGGCTATATGGAAAGATAGAAAAAAGGCAGATTTAACGAGAAAAAAACTCATCTCACCTGTGTTTATGCCCTTAGTTAATTAACAATGCCATCGAAAAGGATTAACTAATATGTTGATACTTCTTAGACATCTGAATATTTCTTATTGTTAGGAAATCACTGAAAATGATTATTCAGTGAGTGGTTTAAATGCAATTAAACAAAAGGGATTCTTACAGTGCTTTTTCCCAATTCGTTCAAATTATGATATCCTCTTTTAAAATATTTCCAGAGGGCTAATGGCCGAGAGCCACTGTATATTTCACAAGAAAGGGGAACTTTCAGAGAAGCTTTGAGACAAACTTGGAAAGACAGATGTTATAAATTTGTATAATAAAAACATGTTGTTGTTTTTTTTAGTAGTCTTACAAATCATCTTACATCCTGGGGTCCAAATTAGGTTGTGATAAGAAACCTGCAGAAGACGTTTTGAAGTTAGAGTTCCTTTTTGAGAATGAATGCCAGTGGCTAAATATAAAATTAAAATTCAAAGTTTTAGTCATCAGTCTCTCTTTGAACACTTGAGTGTTTTACAGTGATGCAGAGTGGAAAGTGGATGTTTCTGCTGTTTGAAACACAGCAATTTAACTCATTTTGACATCAGTTAGCTTTAAGGTGTTTTGCTGGAGATAATACATTCTCCGCCAGCGTCTGTATTATTGTTGTTTAGTAAGAACTATACATGGGCTGTATCTGCAGTGTGACTGCAGTAAGTTCCAGTTTATTAACCCCCGAGGGGAAATGCTTTCAGCCCTCCCACCTCTGAGGCCAGCATCTACGGGAGTGTTGAAAAGTATAATTAA
This sequence comes from Oreochromis niloticus, assembly GCF_001858045.2. Classification (NCBI taxonomy): domain Eukaryota; kingdom Metazoa; phylum Chordata; class Actinopteri; order Cichliformes; family Cichlidae; genus Oreochromis; species Oreochromis niloticus. The sequence goes on along the minus strand of NC_031978.2, from coordinate 14,717,423 downwards.
ATCTAGTTAACAGGCACATATGCCCATAATGTCAGTTTTAAATAACATTTTACCTTTCATACAGACAAATTAAGTTTACACCACACCATCTCATTTTTTCTTTTCTTTTTTTTTTTAACCAAAACGCTTGGAAACTATCCTGATTCAATCGCATACATTTAAAATATTAACAAAACAAATGTTAATAAAAAATAAAGAGAGAGTGAATTATAAACAGTGATATTTGTTTAAATTTGTCTTTTTGAACCAAAGCGGTTTCATTCTAATTTAAGAAGTCACCAAGAGGACATAAAAGTCATAGTGTTAATGTATGGGATGCAATACAATAGCAGCCTGCAGTAGTGATGTTACACATACACACTATCTTTTAGCTTATATTATGCATAAGCTCTAAACAAATTCAGATTAAGATGCTATGATTCAGATGAGTCAGATAATCCAAGTATTACTCGTACGAGAGTTTTGGAACATTTGCAAATTTTGATCATATCCAAGAGACATTAGTATCAAGAGTTACAAAACCATTTAAATCAAGATGACGCTAATGATCCACAATGATTCAGAGCAAAAGCCCTGTTGGCAAAGGAAAAGAAAATCTAACAGCGATGCAAGAAGCAAAATTACCTCCATAATGTGTGACTTGAAGGTCAGTCCTTCATCTTAATTTTAACTTCCTTCAGTCATGGACTTGCATATGACAGATGTAGGAGGTTAATCATTTTCATCAGTGAAATAGTTGAATTTTGTTGAAATTTTCATCCCTTTTGCAGCATCTATTCAAAACATATGATGGTTTTGTAGAAATTCTGTGGCCCTTTCCTTCCTGATATATGTATGTGGATGTAAACACGAGCAATTTGGGAAAAAAATCTCCTGACTAACCTCCTTTACCTTAATTATAGTTGTTACATGCCAAACCCTAACCTTAATCTCAGCCAAAACACATGTGACAACTTGCTTTTTGTACCTAACTGGAGGGTGAGCCCTCACATTGTGATTGCATATACAGAACATGATTAATACAACAAAAGGCAAAGGATTTTAAAAAGATATGAAACGCGGTGTATTCATCTGTTCTTTACAGCTTAAGTCTTAATTCGACATCATTGTTTCACCACAAGGAGAGCTATTAGTGGTTGATACACGGTCAAACTAACATTCTTTTAACCTGACATCAGTGTGTGATCGCAGCCAAGCTTTGCTGGAGATTGGGGCCAGTGTGCATGAGGTTGACTGCAGCAGTGTGTGTGTTTTTGTGAGGATTTGAGTCAACTTCACCACCTATTTTTTTTTTTTTGTTACAGGATATGCACAGAAACGGTGTAGTAAGAGATTATGTGCAAATCACAACCCTATCGTAATGGATTGTTGTTCAGTGATGTCGACCCATTGACTCTGGAGCTTAAGGATACTCCTGCAGAGGTTAATCTGAGGTCGTGCAGAAGTGTCTGTGTGCTGAAGAAAGGCAGATACCTCAGTCCTCTGGCTTGGATGAAAAATGAGAGAAAAAAGTGCTAATATCTTACACATTCCTTTTTTGTAATAGGCCCACCTACAAAGAGTTTGCAGTTATGTGCAAACAGATGGTCACTCCCAACTCAAGCTTCAGATGGATCCTCACGAGTTTGAATTTTTAATCATGTGTTCAGTGCTAGTGCGTGTGTCCTGTACTATATGTGCGTCCTGGTCTGAATGATGAAACTAAAACTTTATGGCTTGAAAAGACTATTTTTCAGCTTCTTGTGTATTTAGAAGTTGAGATTTACCTCTAAATACACAAGCACAGTCTTAAACATTTAATAGTGTTTGGACATATTTTCGCTCCCCTTGCCTTCCTCTCACCTATTAGATTTTACTGGTGATAAGAGGAAAGTACACAAAGCCAGAACTGTGTGCTCAGTCTCCTCTTGGGAGAGATATTACTCCACCTCTGTGCTACAGGTCACAAGCAAGCAGGGCATGTCAAGAGTCTACTTTATCTCCATTTTTCTTCCCCGCCTTACCTCAGTTTCATCTCTGCACAAGCAGATTTTGGCAAAATAAAAACAAATGAAGACATCTTTAAAATAATTAAGAAATATTTAACATCTATAACAATTTGACACATAGGAAAATCTGAAACCAATGGAATAACACACACTTTCCACATCTCCCTAGCACTGGGTTGGAGCCCTTTTTGCCTTCAGAATTGCCTCAGTTCTTTGTGGCACAGGAACAACAAGGCGATGGAAATATTCCTTAGATTTTGGCCATCCTTGAAATGATAGCATCACACAGTTGCTGCAGATTTGTTGGCTACACATCCAAGTTGTGAACCTCCTATTCCACCACATCCCAAAGGTGTTCTGCTGGATTGAGATCTGGAGTTTGAGTGCAGTGAACTCATCGTCAGGTTCAAGAGTCAGTTTGGGATAATTTGAGCTTTGTGTTATTCTGCCTGAAGCAGCCATCAGAAGATCGGTAGATTGTATACATGAACATGGTCAGCATACTGAGGTAGAGCATTTAAAGGATTCTCAGCTGCAACTAAGGCACCCAAAGTGTGCAAAGAAAATGGACCTACATCACTATGAGCAGTGTGAATCGCTGATACGCTGATACATGCTTTTTACATTCTATTTACATTAAATTCTGACCCTACTATCTGAATGTTGCAGCAGAAATTGAGACTCATCAGACCAGGCGACATGTTTCTTATATCTATTGTACAATTTTTGTGAGCCAGTGTGAATTGTAGCCTCTGTTTCCAGTTTTTAGCAGACAGTAGTTGCACGCTGTGTAGTTTTCTGCTCTTGTTCTTCTTCAAGGTTTTGCATTTACAGATGCTCTTCTGCATAGCCTGGTGGTGACGAGTGATTACTTGAGTGACTGTTTTGGCATTTTGTTAAACCCTAGATGTGTTTTCCTTATAAAGTTGGGGCTTTAAAGCTTTCCATTGTTAGTTGGACTATGCATTTTTTAATTAATCCACAGCTTTGTTTATGTGGCTTGGCACAAAAGTTTAACTTTGTTTTTTGTTCTGTTCATCAATCTTATCGAAAGATATGAAATTTATATTGCTGCTGGGTTTGTTACATCATGAATGATTGATGATTTTTCTTACGCCGTCTAAATTCAGTTCATGGCCTTTTTGTTTCAGTGTCAATTTAGTCAGTCTATTATTTAATCTTTTAATCAATCTATAAGCAATTCATGTTTATAATTGTCTCATAAATTATCTGTGTTTACTTTGCTCATTCATCGGGGAAAAAGAGAAATTGTGCCGATATTATTTTATCACGAATAAATTTTTTTTTCTTTTTTGAATTTTTTTTACATTATTTCATTATATAGAAGTAAAACAAATGCGAAATAGCTTATTTGTACAGCAGTGTCAAATAATCTACTTTGAAAATTGCAGTTTTTTGTGGTAACTTGGTTCAATGAAACACCGAGTATTGATGAACAGACTGTAACCTGGCAAACGTTGAACAGGGTTTATCCAAACATGTGCTCATATCCATAACTGGCTGTGGCTCCAGTCCTGCTGCTGGCCCTCCATAGAGCCAGGTGTCTGTTCCCATCTGTCTCAAAACTCAACTTCTCCTCGGTGTTTTCTCTCTGCAAGTTAACTAAACCAGGACATAACACTCAGCCCAAACTTCCTAAAATGGTCTGCCCTGAAATGTTTATGCATTTCCACTTTATAAACAAATTCCCATCAAACTGAATGGAGTAATTATGTGAAGTACCATCACTTGTGTGCCTGCATTGCAATTAATGAAGCGTGAGCGCTCCAATTGAATCAACAACACTATAATGAATTAATTAAAAACTATTCATCATTTATTTATTGCCTGTCTCTAAATGACAAATTTCCGTCAGTGTGAAAGAGGCTGAATCGAACAACGGTGACAATTGGAAATTAGGCTAATGACCTGTTCTGTTGTAATACGAGGTGGCCGTCACAAATCAATGCTTATTTTTTTGAGAGAACGCGTACAAATAAAGAAACCACAAACAGTTCAGGAAAGCATCTTAACAAATTCAACAGCGCAAGCACTGCATTTAAAAAAATAGAGAAAAAACCCCCCAAAACGCTTCACTTGAGTAAATTAAACACAGAAATTTTCTATTGCTGTTACCTGCAGCTTGGTACTCTGTTTGGTAGACTTTGAATGTGTTTTCACAAGTTGCAGTACACTGAGTGGGAAAACTGCATGTAGTATTTTGACAAAGTAAACATAAATATCCCATCTCTGATGGTTAAGCTCAGCATTTTGAGCAGTGCAGTAAGCGTGGGTGCAGTGAAGGGATAGTCGCTGCTCTGTGACCTCATGAGTGTCAAAGCACAGAGCAGGTTCATTGACCCTAACTCGCTTCCTTTCAGTGTTTTTTCTACAGTTCATAGTTCGGAACAGAAAGATGCTTTCACATCTTAAGATGAATGGGACTTAAAGGGGGATATGATACTGTTGTAAAGTCAATAAATGCTGTTCTGTTAAACAGAGGCAGCTGCATCCCCCTCATGTACAACATATCTAGCTTTTTAACAGAAATATACACACATTGGCTAAAAGGGCCGATGGGTTCCTTTGTTGTTCCTTGACACACTTAATGTGCGACTCACTCATACGTATCCCACCCTGTCTCCCTCCCACTAGTAGTGGGTCAAGTTCTTCATGCATTCTCAGCGAGGGTTTGGCTGGTACTTGTGTGCCAACTGCACTTGGATGGTCCCGGGCAAAGATTCAGCTGTAACCAGTCATATAAATGCTCTGGCCTTTCTTGCTTACACGCTCATTCTGACCATGTTGCTCTGCTGTTGTTTCTTTTGCAGAGACTGTGGAGGCTCTGGCAAACGTAAATCGGGTAAGAAAATATCCTTATTTAAATTTTCATGGGTTTTAAAAGAGTTGTACCGCTTTAAATTTAAAAGAAACGGCAACTCCTGCAATTCTACCTGTCAAAGTCCTATGGAGTCTTAGGCAGAACTTAAAATGAGATCAGTGTTTGTGGATAATGGAAAAAAATTGATATCTCTTGTGGGGGTTTAAGAAGATAGACGACCACAGTAAGATGATAAAGATTTAAATGTATCAGCAAATATATGATATTAATATTTTTCAGCTTTGATAGCATTGCTAAATGGGTTTTTTCTGCTTCTTTAATTGCAGAATTTGCTTCCTTTCATTGCCCCATGTGACAGTAAATTGATTATATTTGGCTTTAGGCCTCTCTGGAGACTAAACAATTTGAATCTCTCAATTAATCAAGAAAATAAGTTGCAGATTAGCTGGTTATGAAGATAACTGTTTGGGGCAGTTTAGAAATAAAACTATTAAATAAATAACATGTACATTTCTGGTTGTGCTGCTGTGAATTATGTGTTGTTTTCTTTTTTCCAAACTGTCCGCCATGAGTGTGACTCTGGTGCCATAAACACTCCTGTGGTATTATTAAATGGTCAGGAAAACAGTGTAATGTGGGCGAGACCACCTGTCTGTGTCTCTGCATTTGCACTGCCAGAATAGGCCATTGCATTAATATTTGTGTGTTAGAGTGCTGAGTGACTCAGCTGAGCATGGGGATACGAGCGTAGGAGGTGGCAGGAAAAGCATGAGAGGGGTTTTAGTGAACAGCTGTGCAGCTCTTGTGCATGCATCCACTTGCGTGCTCGAAGTCTCAGAATACCCGCACGCATTACAAATTACACGTCAGTCCTGCAATCAGATGTAAAGTTGCTTCGGCCATCGCTTCCTGCAGTCTGCAGCAGTTACGTATGGCATAGCTGGGCTATAAAAGCTCCTAGGAAGTTCATTTGCTGTGGGTGATCCACTCTGAGGAAAAGCTGCGCTGGAATTGTCACCAAACGAAATAAGACCCCAGCCTAATTTCATTATGCGTTCCACGGTATTGAGGCTTTATGTAACAGTGAATTCCAGCTACATACTGGAATGGAAAAAATTGTCTTATTTCAGCTGTGTGTGTGTGTGTGTGTGTGTGTGTGTGTGTGTGTGTGTGTGTGTGTGTGTGTGTGTGTGTGTGTGTCTGTGTGTGTTGCCTGCATTCAGTCTGTGCAAGATATTAGATTGTCTTCCAGTTATATTCATATCAGTTGCCTGGAAAGTTTTATCATATAGTAGCTGTCCTTTTTATTTTGAATAATTTAGTTTGATCTAAAATTGATCTGTTTTGCAGACTTTATGATATGCATGTATTTGTTCTTATTTTAAACATTTTTTGGTTCAAATCTTAATAATCAAAGCACAATAATACACTTTATATCTGGTACTTATGCTGGTTTGTTATTCATAGTCAAGCTACAGCACACACTGTTTTAAGCTCCCCGTACTTGATCTTGAAGCCCCCAGTATAGTCCCCATGCTGGACATTAGTGGTCAAAGATTGATATTTCTCTTTCAAAGCAGGACAGCAGATAAGTGCAGTGAGTCTGTGGTGAACTTCTGCTGTAGCTGCAGCTTATGTATTCCATAATTACACGTTGCAGGTTTCCCTTAAGAGTTTACTGATCCCCTGCCTTAAAACAGAGAATTTAACCCCTCACCACAAAACTTTGAGCGATTAGAGGTTTGATTTGGAACGCTGTTTACCTGGGAAGAGAAGAAAACAGGAACAGCACACTCACAGATGATCATTCACTTTGGTTTTGTTATCATCTTTGGCTTTGTGACAGTACTGTCATCATTTGCTGTGTTGGGATTTAAAAAAATGTTCTTCTTCTCTTTTTGTGTTTTTTGGTAGAGCTGATACTAGATGGAGGGTAGTGAAAAGAAATGTAGTGAAAGGAAATTGTGTTATATAAACTGGGGATCTCATCTGTCATGTGTTTTCAGTAAAAATCAGACCCACATCTCATTTCTTGTTTGTGACTCACGCTTCTGGAGCCCTGCAAGATCGAAGCAGTGATTGATTCTGCATCATAGCCAGGCAACAATCTACACGAGATTCAAAGAAAGCCATGCCATATTTTTTTAGCATATAATGGATTTGTCAGGACTGACTGCTGATACTCAGCTGGTCAGCATGAATCACTGTTAGGTGAAGAGACACGCTGTCAGAAGCGAACCTCTAAAGGAAACAGGATCAACTGCCGCTTACTGTGCCTCATAGGATGCCGGAGATCAGGAGCTTCAAAGATTTAGTATTTATGTGCGTTCAGAAAGAGAGCTGGCTAACCAGAAGACAGATAGAAATTGAGTAGGAAAGAAAGAAATGGAGCGCTCGGGGGTGTAGTGCATGTGAAAAGCAGCTGGAGAGGAGAGGAGGTTTACGTGGCAAGTGGAAACCATGTCAGTGCTGCGCAAAGGCCCAGTGAGTGTGTTTATGTGTGCAGACTTGCTGTCTTTATTTGAGCTGCAGGTCTCTCAGGACCTATGGTGGTGCATATGTGTGGATGAGGTTGTTTCTGTGAGGGAGTTTACATACTACATGTAGTATGCATGGGTGTACGCGTGTGCATGTTGGAAGGAATCTGGTAACAAGTCAGATGGTGGGTGGGTCAAGAGGGCCGTGTGTTTGTTTGTGTTTACAGATGGATGTGATTTTTAAACTGGCATAGGAAATCATTAAGGCAAATGAGGACTTCCAAACCACTTTAACAGCCGTACACTGCTTCAGCAAGCTTCCCTGTCAATGACAAGCTATTGAATACTGGGCCTTTTTGTTGAGTCGTGCATAATTATGAGTCTCACAGTACATGAAATGTGTTAATTAAGGTGTAAATCAAATGTCGATCAAAGAGATGTTTTTTTTTAATTTATTAGTTGTTGTCATATAACAGCTCCTTTCATGCACAGATTTCTAGGTTTGGTATAGAATTTTTTTCCGTTTCTCCTGAACTCTGGCCCCTGCAGCACAGAACAGATACAGTACAGGATGCATGGTTTCTGATAAGTGATCACTAGTGACAGTTCTTCAAAGACCATTCTGTTGAGAAAAAAAATTGCAAATGCATATTTTTATTAGGATTTTGTGTAAGTAAAACTGAGGATCCATTATGTTTCTTTTTCCTCACGTTCTGGTCGTTTGGTGGTGCAGGCGTCAGATTTTCTACTGGAAAACCTGATGAAGTGGAGGAGTCTCGCTAATTAAATTAGCGGTTTGAAACTGATTCCAGTCTCTTTTTTTCATATCAGCAACATCCAGTGAAGTTAAAGGTGCACTTTGGGTTGTTTTACACTGCCTCTAGTAGTGCTGTAGAGCAGTGTTTTTATGAGTGGGTCCCTGTTCTGTTGTTATCATGCGTATGCGGACAAAGATGCGACTCACATGATACACAGCCTGGCAGTGATTTCATATTTTCCAATGATCAGCACTTGTTTTTGTGCACTTGTTTTTCAAGAAATGTAGCTTTGTGCCAAAAAAGGCAACAACACAGAGTGAAGTAACCCCCCAAAAATATGTTCGATTCCTTCAGATCATCAGCTCTGCAGTTTGTATAAAAAAATTTTCAAAAGCAGAAACCTGTGTAGTAAATATAAACATACCATGACTTTCAGTGTTTACCGAGTGGATCATGAGATATTTGGAACTCCAATAGTTTTATCCTGCAGAGCTACACTTTACTGCGAGAATCAGCAGACAAAAGTGAGGATGATGAAGTTATTCAGCAGTTTCTAACTGAAATGTGAAGGCTGTCTAACTGAGATGATTTGGGTGAATGTTTCTGTACTATTTGTTTGTGGTCTGCCTCTTTTCCCTTAGGGCCACATACTGATTCAATGACATGAGTACATCTGTACTACATTGAACAGCAGTTCTATGTCCCTTTCTAATCCAGCTGCACATCTGCTGCTGATGAGCCAAACAAAGGCACTGCACCTTGCCAAATTTGACTCTTCTCAACACGGTTCTGCTCTTACAAAGATACCCCAGGGTTAGAAATGTGGCACTAAAATATAACGACCTGTGCCAACCATGTTACCAACCAAAAAGCTTGAAAAGCCTGAAAACTGTCTTTTAGGAAAAAAGAGAATGAGTAGACTAGACTCTCTGGCTTCCTCCTGTTGGTGATGAATTATTGCAAAGTTCCAAACTGTCATCATCCTTGGATGGAGCTGATGACGGAAGAATGGGGGTGGAGTTGGGGGTTGAATGGAGTTGGGACATTTGGGAGTGCAAGGGTGGGAGCAGGAAGCACGTGTATAAATAGGAGCGAGGAGAGATAAACACAGAGCGGTTAATATCCGATGGAAGCCGAGAAGAAATACTTTTCAAAGCTCATAAATGCTTTTGGTCGTCACTGGTCATGCAGGGTACGCAAGAAAATACAAATAAGGTGCACGTAGATTTTACTACAGCTGCCCTCAGCTTTTTATCTTACTTTATGTAAACAGATAAATGTCAATAAAAGTTAAATTCATTTCCAGTTGAATTCCTCTTAGTTTATATAAATTGGCTTTCATTTGCCTCCTTTTCCTTGGAATTAAACTGATGTAACTTAAAATATTCAGTAAAAGAACGCTTTTATTTTAAACTTGGCCTAACATGAATGTGAGTGATGTAAAAAGCATTTACAGTATAAAAGATGCCTCAAGATGGATGTTGCCGGGTGTGACGAGCAGCAGTAGGTCTGACAGGGAAATTGCACAGTGTGCACACTGTACCAGACATAATCCTCCATTGTAAAACACTATATGAACCAAGTTTACAAAATAGACTTATTTTTTAAATAGTGGCCCGGCCATAAAAATAAAGCATGTACAGAGGTCAAGCCAGAAAGCTGTTTTTTTTCCATAAACTTATATAGTACCAGAAATCCTTTTTTTCAACTACAACTATCGCCATCTGGTGGTTAGAAGGTGGGTTTAACAAACTTCACGTTAGCTTCATTTTTCTGATCTGGATGCTACGTCCATGTTTTGTACTGTCTGTGGTAACAAGACAGTTTTCACACTTGTAGCTCTTCTGACGCACCAACCAATCGATTAAGTTCACTCACAGTGTCACAGCTTTTCTAATTTAACACAATAAAAAAATAAAACACATTCTGGGCAATTTAACAGTAATGTGACAATCATTAACAAGTTAATATGGCATAACATGCATAGTGTCTTAACTGTGTTTCTGCACGTAGACGCACATGTTAAAAAAACTGAAATAATTACAGTGAAATGATACTTTTTACATGTAGCCTATTTATTTTGCAAAATAGTTCAGCCTAATCAAAAATAGTTATGGTTTAGTGTCTCTTGGTTCTAGGGTTGGTTAAGCTTTTTATTTAGAGGCACAAATTTGTTCTTTCTGGTTTCCTCCACTTATACATACACATTCACAAAGATATAAACCTGATCAGGTGAGCTCTCAGGATATTACAGATACTACAGGGGCAGGATTACTTTTAGCTATTGATAAAAACATTTAAATATATTTTATTTTTCAGCAGTGTTTGTTGTGAATAGTGTCCATACAGTCTGCAGCTGCCTTTCTTTTGGATATACTATGTGTATATTTTAGTTGTTTTGATCACTATGTTTCACTGTGTTGGCTGAAACACTGTTTTGTACACAGTTTGTATGATTCACATTTTATACACTCTTTCGAAATTAGGCTTATCCTGTTCAAGTCTGCTTTTTTCCCCCACACACATGTTCTTCTTGCTCTGTCTTCCTGCTGTTGCAAAACATTTCATTTCCTGAAAGAGGATGAAATATTAGCTTTTGTTTTTCAGGCCTGTTGACTTTGCTGACAGAGTCTTTAGTCACTCAGGTCACAGATTTACGGTTTTCTTGCAGCAGCTGCTAATTGTGTGCTAAAGAAGGTTACGTTTACGTCTTGTGACACAGAGTTTTATGAGCTCATGACCTGAGTATTATTTTCATCTGTCTTGAAAATGCATTGTTGACAAATGAGCCCTCTGTTTTCTTTTTCTTTGATAAAACAATGTCCAAGTTTGAAGATATTTGGAGGTGGGCTCCATAGAGGTCAGTGTTTTATTTCACAACCAGCATTGAGTAGCTAAATCAACATAATGGCATTGCTGTTTATAAAAACTATTTTAAATTACACTTGATAAAGGTTTTGCATGCTAATACATTTAAATCTGGACAGACCAAGTACAGGGATGATGCCTGGAAACATTTAAATTCTCCTCATGTTTTAACATTTTCCCCAGTCTACAAAATTTGTGATATTTGACAGATATGAAACATGATAGAAAACATATATAGTCGGAGATATTCCATAAATACAGGCGAAGTTATAGACTTGAAATTACTCAGTTACTCAGTACGCAGTAATTGCTCACATGTCCTCATTGAGAGTTAATTGACCTGTGAGTTAAAACAAACCATTTAACAACACATTTCGATTAATCGTGTCAAAATAAATAACTCTGGCTGCTGTAACAAAGTAACTACTGTCATATTATACAGTGAAAACTAAAAAGGCAATATTTATATAATATTCCTTCCATTGTTTCTGCACCCAATTTTGTGGTCTGACAAAACATCTTGCATAAATAACGTGAAGCTTCATAAACCGCAGCCCGACCACAGTAATCCAGTGTCAGACTCTTTGGCAGTTTCAACATGTGAGATGCTAATGGTGCTGAGTTCATCTTGGTGAGTTATTAGCTCCTTGACATTTCAAGTGCAGTCCCTGAATTGAATGTGAAATATTATCTAGATTTAGAGAAATGTTAATCTCTAGTCTGCGGGACTGTAGCCAGGTGAGCTCTTTAGAGAAATGGCAGCTTAATTCAAACCTTCTCAATCATTCCTTATCTAAGGCTCAAATCTTCCATTTATCACACTGAACTTTTTTTATTTTCCATCATCGGGATCAAACCGAGTTGCTCTTTCCAGGAACTGCGATTACCCCATAAAATGGCTTTTATTTGTACGTGCTTGGCTGTTTCTGTTAAGCTAACCCTACTAATGGCAGTTAGTTAGAAGTTGGACCAGTGTGACCACGAAGAGATTAGGATCTCCAGGAAGTTTGTTGGTATTTTGCTGATATTAAACCACCATTAAAGTAAACATCTGTTGCAACTGCAGTAATAGAGTAAACAGATATAATCTAAAGTGTGCGCACAGAAACTCCTCCTGTCTCCACACAGCTTTGAACTCAGTGATCCACAGAAGCTCTTGTTAATGTTTGAGCTCAGTGTCACTGACTTGTGACTAGATTCCAGCTGACACTTGTTAGCTCTGCTTTAGTCCATTCAGGGACGCTTGTTTCAGGGATTTTTCAAGATTAAGGCTTCAGCTTGACTCAGTTATGTAAAGCGGGAACCAAAAAATGTTGCGGGTTGTCGGTTATGTACGATGCCGTCTTTAAATGCCTTCACAAATGAAAACATATGTTTGCTACTTCAGAAAGCTGTGCTGGTGTTAGTTAATGAACCCAAATCTGGTGAGATGTTGACCCAGTTAGGAAAACGAGTGCAAACCAAGTCAACAAATCTAAGTCACTGCTGGCGCTTATATGGTTAACTCAGTTAAGTACACAGAGGAAGATTTCCATTGGCTGGGCTGCACGCTGTAGTCAGAGCTCTAGTGTTTCAAGGAGACAGAGGGCCATCCCTCTGAGCACAGTTCCAGCCCCTTCATCTGGTTCTATTTAAGGCCCCTTATGCCGACTCTTATGATTGGCGTACACAACCCCCCTACTCTTCCTCCAGTTCCAGCCCCAACTGAAGAGAAGGAGGCTTTTTAGCAGATGGTTTATTTTCCAAGGGAAACCATTTCTTTCTCCCACTCTACTGTCCTGTCCTCAGCTGGCTTTAGCTCACTTTTCTGTCACTTCTACACCTCCTTTTGCTTTCCCGTTGCTGCGAGCCTTTCCACTGTGTTCATGTGTCTATGTGTATCTACTGACTGGGAGTCAGCTTTGTTGGAGAAAACGGATAAAGTCCCTTTAGTAAAACAGAATGGATTTTCTGCACTTGAATGTCTGATCCTTTACTTCTTGGTGGGAGGTTCTTTTTTTCTAGACTGTCTCCTTTGCCCCTGATGTTGGGCTGGAGGGACATGCAGCTCTATGGCTAGACTTTTGGGAAGATGCACTGAACCTTGTGAATATTGTGATTGGCTAAGCTCTACAAACAAAGTGGCCTATGGCACAACGAGTGCCCAACAGTCGTTCTCGTGGACCTATGGCTGGCAGCTGGCTGACAGCATGTTTTTTTCCATCAACCCCAGGTCTGGACGCTTCGGACCCCATGCTTCTGGAACAGTATGTGGTGGTGGCCAATTACGAAAAACAAGAGCCTGCAGAAATCAGTCTTCAAGCAGGCGAGGTGGTCGACGTCATTGAAAAGAGTGAGAGCGGTGAGTAATCAAAACGGATGCAAAACAGTATTGAGCAAGAAAAAACAGCACGCATGCTATGTGTATGTAAAACACAAACAGACTCATTCAGTATTCAGTCATATAGTTCCTCGAACACTCTGCCCTTTTCTGTATCTCAACTCTTTCACCTTCTTTGTCCGAAGCCTGCTAGCTGTTGCTCAGCCCCCATCTGGAGGCTCGCTTTGGCCTGCAGTCAGCCCTGTTTTTTCCCACTGTTGGTTTAGGCTGAGGGCCAGAATGTTGCCTCTAGCAAGAGGAATGTCTTCCAGACTCATATTAATTATTCCACCTCACTTTAATGGAAAGCCAGCAAGACATGCCGGATTTACAAATGCCAGCTGCAGAGAGTCCTTAGTCAGCTGTTTAACCTCTTGGAAGAGCTAGCAGACAGGGCCAAGATTACAAATTTAGGGTATATGTAATTTAGTTTGACAATACTGAATCTTTAATGCCAACATAAAGTACAGTCTCACGTTAGTCAGTGATTATTCTGTAGTACTCCCAGGACTGTTTTATTGTAGGTGGAAGAAGACAGTAGGGCCTAATGCAGTATATAATTTATACATATGAAATGGATTAAAAATAATATCACAAATTTAAACATGTGTCTTAAATATGCTAAAATATCAACGACACCAGGTCTAAGCACGTGTCTGAATTTGTCACATGAAGCAGAGGAGAGACGGGAGAGAAATAAACCTGGTAACAGGGTCTGACGTCCAGCTTTAATGGTGTGCTGAGACAGTAAAACAGTAATCAGACTCATGTGTTCTTCAGCGGGAGGATGGCAAAAGAGAGATGGAGGAGGAAACGGTGAAGGGAAGGCAACTGGATTTAGGTTCCACTATGGGTGTGATTGCCACAGTGGCCTTAAGGAAAAAGGTCCACAGAGTAGGATCACTTTGAAGTGTCACGTGTCCTGCCTTTGGGTTCACGTATTTGTTTTCACTCTCTGCTCCGGTAGGATTTCAACCCAATGGGGAGCCACAGTGAGGCGGATATTCCAACACCTTGAAGTCCTTTTATTGGGGGCCTTATACGAGTGCTTTCCTCCATGAATTTCAAGTGCATGGTCGTGTTTTTATTATGGGCCCCTTCACTTTTGTCTTTCAGCTGACCACTGTGCACTGTTGATCCATGTGAAACTCATGCACATCTCATTGCAGATTTATGATTTCCAGGTTTCCGTGTTATTGCTCTAACTTTGTTTCATGTTATTATTGCTTTGCTTGCCTCTCATCTCTGAAGCAGGCTATATTTTGCTGCCACTTTCACTTCAGCTCATTCATTCATCTCTGGTTAGATGGATTTCTTATGAGTTTCTAGAAAGCAAAATAGTAGACGGCAGGCTTTTTAAAACACATCTGAAGGCTATTTGACAGTTTTATTATACACTGACACTTCCACAGAGATCACAGAAGTAAGTATAACCCGCGTTCCTTACAATTTGCTGTGGAGACTGTTTCCAGCAGCACTGCTAGCATTTAAGCTGAAATCTCAACACCTTTTCAGTGGAAGCTGGCTAAATCTGCTCCATTTGGCTGGGTGACATCACTCTGTGTCCCTCTGCCAGCACTAACAAGACCAGGTGTGTGCTAAGAAGATTTCAGAGTTCATTTGATTTAGCATCCATTCCCTCGCAGTATAAGTACAAACCCTTTAATAGCTTCTGACAGATTGATCTGTGTATTACAGCTCTATGTAGTGAATTTGCTGAGTTAGAGGTACTAAAAGTGTCTGGTGTATTTGTTATGATAAAAGGGCTGTATGGATTTTCAATCTGGGCAGATTTAAAGCCGCATGAGTCCCCCTGTAGAGTCTTGGATGCAGTGAGTAGAAAACTTTGCCATCTAATTTTATATCAGCATCTAAAGGTGCAACAGCATGAGCTTATAATGGAGCCAGATCTAGAAATGGAAAAGTGCAGCTTTGTATTGTTTCTGCCATTCACCCAATAACGTCAACCAAAGTCCTGCTGTTAAAGCTACTGCACCATAGACATTGGCTGTGACTCCTGCCCAGTGCAGTTATCGACTTTCCCTTACCTTGGATTAGATAATGTATGCCTCTGACGGGGCACTGAATCTAGGTCAGCCCTATAAGTGAGCTCTGCTTTCTCCACTTTTCCAGCCTGCTGTCCCAAGCCGAGCAAGTATTTTCCGTCGCCCTGGCTTGATGATATAGTTTGTGTTGTGGTCGTTGTTTCAGTTGGTACAGTAGTTTATACTGCCGGCTGTTTTTTGGGGTGTTCAAAGTGGGTGCAGTGTGTGGTAAATCAGCAAGGTAGCCCATTGATTCAGTTTTCTTGAATAATACTATTTACTAACACAGATGCAGGAAAATAAAAGCTTTCTTTAGAAAATGATTGTTAAAGTTTAATAATTTTTTGTCCTCACTCTTTGTGCAGCTATTTTATTTGTCTTTTTTATGAGAGTTTGCCAGGGGGAGATGCTGGCTCAGGAGAAGAGAATAGTGCAGGGAGAAACTCTGAGAGAAAATGGAAAAAGCAATTTCCTGCCAAAGTTAGTGGTTCAGAGAGGTTGGTTCATTATAATGGCTTAATGGATCCTCCAGGATGCCTCCTCAGTTTACACTATATTGGAGAGATGTTAACCAAAGCTAAGCTAGCAGGCTTGTTGGTCAGTTCAGTTGCTCTGTATTCAGTGGTTTAAACTTTGCCTTTTAAAGGACGACGTAGGAAAGGAAAAATAATTTGCAGACGCTTCTGGAAATATCATAATTATTGTTCTAAGCGTGTTGCCCTTAGTCCTGTGTTGAAAATTTCTCTTTGTGGATACCATCAGGTTTTAACATCTCTCTTCTAAGGGTAGATTAGCATTTGTGAATTACAGTTTGCCACATGAACTCCAGGAATGTCTGTCTGCTGGGAAAAGACCGACTTACAACATCCCTCCATCTCCCCAAAGACCCCCTGGCACCATCTATGTACAGTATGTTTTGTGTCTCTGCTGCTTCACCGGGCTTATATAGGCAGGGCGGGGTTAGTGGAATTTCAGACAAAACCTTAACTTTCACTTACCATAACAGGACATTTTTTTCCGAAAGTCACTTGTTGGCAAGAATGATTCAAAGTTTGACAAAGCTTCGCAGAGAGACTGGAAGGTGACAGGGGTATTCCTGCAGGTGATGTTTGATGGCTTCACTGAAAGCCCACAAAGGCCGAACACACAGATTAAACAGGTCTGGCCCTCAGCGTGGCATGATAGATGGGCAGGATGTCTGCTCAACCGTCACATGGAAAAAATACAATACTGTCTGTCCTTCCTGTCTTTAGGCTGGAAGTAAGCTGATCTCAGGGTAAACCTCAGCAGGGACTCGGTGTTCAGATGAGCTAAATCTCCTTTATCTGACTCAAGAAACAGAGAGCAATCTGAAAAATTATACAAGGCCAACCCTCCAGGTTCACATTAATAATTCACCTTACATCTGTCCATTACCAGCCATTTCATTTTCTACAAATTCACTTTTCCAAGTTTGTGTGTTTTTCTGTCTGACCAGATCCAGCTTTCTGTACCATCTTTGCAATGTCTCTAGACTTTTTCACTACACTGTGTTTATGTGCTAAAAGAGAAATCATATCCTTCCTCGTTAATAAAACAGATTCTGAAGTATGATTTTCCTAACCCAGAGTATAGCAACCATGGCCATTTGTCTTGAAACAACAACTGTAATCTCCACATTTAGACTTTTCATCACATTTTGTTTAACTAACTCTCTTAGCATTGGTCACTGAGCTGATCAGTAATAGTTCTGAAAGTCATTATTAGTTAATATAGGATATCATCTACTGTACTCTTCAGGACCACCTTTCTTTGTTTCATAATGCTGTAAATTCTTTCACTGAAAACTATCTCCTGTGCTTTCTCTCCGTCTTTGGAGTTTTCCAGTTTTAATACTATAAATAGCAAATGTGTTTTGTGTTTCCTTTTTGCTTAAATAAGCAACTTCTTCCATAAAAAAAAAACCAAAAGGAAAAAAAAAGGAATCTGGTGAGCAGCATTTGTTGTTTTGTAAAATAACATGGATGTTGACTTACCTCAGTCAGTTTAAAAAAAAAAAAACCCTGAAAAGCCAGCAGCTGTTCTGTACCTTTTTTTTTAAAAAAATGTGGTTTTCTTTGTGCAGTAGAGTTTTTACTTTTACAGTTTTTGCTTTTGGATGCAGGGAGGAAATGTGTTTCTGCACCCATCATGCAGTCACAATTAGTTTCCACAACTATGTCAGTCTGTTGTTGCCTAAAACCCTCAGAACTAGTTTTCAGCCTTATCTCCTTACCTCCTTTAAATGACATTTTATGCCTGTGATTAAATCTGTTAATTTGTTGTAATTTAACATAGAGTAATACACTAATTCACGATTTTTCCACTTAACTGAATTAGATGTGAAAGCTAACAGTAGTTTAGTTTAGTATTACACAATATCTTCAGACGTTTATTTCCCCTATCCCAACTTTCTTGGAAGGTCAGTGTTGACCTGCTGCTAGTCCTCAAACTCCAAGTTTCCCAATTTGGTATGTGCAGTTTCAGCAGGAACATGTTTCCTTGTGTAAGAGAGGAAAAACACTATAATTCATGTCAATGAACCACCAAAGACATTATACAGAAAACTCGCCAACTGTTAAATGTCTTTTTTAAGCCGAAGTTGCAGCAGCAGATGGAAGACACATTATGCACTCAGAGCAATCCTCATCCTTCACATTCTTTCAGCCCAGTGTAGGAAGTAAAAATGACCATCTTTAGAAATTAACCTTAGCCTATATTTTCAGATAACATTATTTCCTTGCATCTTGTCACAGAGGCATATGGGGATAAAAAACAGGCATGATGATGGTATTTAAGTTACAGTAATGGCTCTAATAATAGTGTACAGAAATCTATGTCTGGAGCCAAAAAGGTATGTCTCCCTCTCACTTAAGAATTGACCATTGAGTTAAACCAGCATTTTAAGGGGTGGGTTCAGGCACTCAAGGACTGCTGTGTCTCCCAACTCGGTGGAGCATAGAGAGCACACAAGCTGTGGGTTACAGCTTCGTTCAGACCATGAGGGGATCCTTTCAGAGACTGGGAGGGAGTGAAGGTTGTTCCCTAGGTCAGCATTAGCTCTTAAAAGTCGTTTTGTGCCATTTCTTGCCCCTCACCCCTCCTTGTACCAGAGCCACCGAGGTAATTGAAATCCAGTGTTTTATGAAAACTGGAAGTGTGTGTATTGGGCTGAATGCCTTTCCCTTGTGCTTTGATACATGATCTACTGTTAATAAATACAGAAGCTGGAAATGAATGGGGTTTTCTCCTGCTTTACTCAACAGTGGTGTCGAGTATCTGCAGGACTGCTGAGCTCCTGCATTCCTCATCATTTCGGGCCATGAAAAAAAAACAAAAAAACGACTCATGCTGCTGAGTCTGTGTTTCACATGTTCATGGAAGATGTGGCCGAACTCTTTTGTGAGGAGTTATTCCACTGCACAAAACAGTGTGGATTTCAACTTGAATCAAGTCGAGCCTGCTTAAGTTAATGATACATTTTTAGGGGTATCTGGTCATTAACAAGTGTGTCAGTCACACTGTATTAAACATGCCAATGCTAAGGAATCAAACTTGATTGATCGCATTCATAGATTGTAGTGTTGTTTTATGGGTTTTTCCTGTACCTTAGGAAAAGAGCAAAGTTCCATAAATCTAGTTACTTTGTTGCAGCTGCGAATCTGTTGTTGATTACAGTAAAAATGAAGCATGGCTCTTAAAACTGATAGAGTTTCCAGATGGTAGATACTGTATGAGAGAGAAAGAGCTTAGAAATACTGTCTGTGCTTATTGTATGTCTACATTGTGCATCTGCTCTTGAAGGGGTATAATATATACTGTAGGTTAAGTGAGAATATGAAGACAGCCTGGAAGGAGCATCTGTTTACATACATAATATAGAAATATGTCTCTCTGTAGCTATTTTCATCTTGAATTTCTGTATTTATATAAAATAATCTAACTTAAAGTACTGAGACATCATCTTTATCTTACATTTGTTAATATATTGTTTAAAGTTAAAAGAATGTGCCCCCTTTAAAAAATGTTTATTTACTTATTGTTGGCAATGAGGAAGTTGATACCACTCTCATCCATGTCTGTTCAGTATTAATCTACAATGAGTACCAGGTTAGCTTATCTTAGCACAGTTACTGGAAATGGAAAAACAGATAGCTGGTATTGTCCAGCTGTAAGAAAAAGTCCAACTACCAGCACCTCTATATTTTAACGTTAGTCCTACTGTGTTCAATCCTTACCAAAACTAAAATGTAAACATAAAAAAAGTACCAAATGTATAAAAATGCAGATTCCAGGAAATAAAAAGATTTTTTGCTAGGTCTTTACTGCTACTGCCCTTAGTTGCTAGTTGTTTTAGGGTCTTTCAGTTTTGTCTTCAGTAACTGTCGTGCTGGGTTGAGATCAGATGACTGACGGGCATTGAAAAATATCAAGTTTCTTTGCCTTGTGGAACTCTTTGGTTGCTTTTGCAGTATAGTTTTGGCTCATTAACCATTTGAGTAGCATGTGTAGCCACTGTAGTATATCAGCGGTCACATCTTCAGTCAATAATAGTGACGCGGTTCCACTGAGGGCTGCACATGCCCATGCCGTAACATTGCCTCCACCATGTTTAATAGGTGATACGTAATGCTTTGGATCGTGAGCTGTTTCAAGCCTTCAGCTTACATTTCTCTTCCAATCATTCCATTACGTTAATCACGGTTCCATCAGTCCAGAGATGTTTTCTGGCAATGTCTGATCTGCCCTTCTTGTCCTTGAGGGTAACTGCGGTTTGCACCTCGTTGTAAACACTTTGTAGTGACATTTCATGAATGTAACTACACTTGATTGAGTATTCTTGACTTGGTTTGATGTTGTGACGTTGCTTCTATTAACCATGGAAATGTGATCATGCACTTTGTTGGCCAGTGTTGCTGAGTTTTTTAAGGAATGTATCAGATTGTTGATTTAACCACCACTACATTTTTTGCCATTTTTCTTGTAGATTTTTTTTAGCCTAATGATGGTCTCCCTCACTTGCACATACATCTCTTTGGGCCTCATTTGTTATGAAATAGCAATGGAGTAGGGCTTGCCTGCTTGGGGGGACAGCGGTCCTAGTATGATAGTGAAAAAAGGCAAAACTACAAAAACTCTCTTTGCCCAAAGAAAATATTAAGCCAACTGTAGGTAGGTTTCGGTGCAGCTTGTCAGGATTTGTCAACCAGCGCAAACCAACTGCTGTCTTTAGCTTTATATGTATTTTAGACTCTGTAAATTAGATCATTGTTTTTGTTCAAACACGGCCATTATTGGCACCAAGCAGACATTTAACTTGATATGAGCAGTCTTATTTATACCTCAGCAGGCTGCTGCGGGAAAAAAAACTTTGTTACAACTTGTTCTCTCTGTAACATTCAGTTTTTCTTGGTGTCCTTGTAGTAAAATACAACACTGTTGTTAAGACAAACCGTTCAGTTTCCATCTTTCTGAGGCTGTGACATTTGAGGTTGATGTCTGTGGTCACGATCCTATGGTGCGATGATGTTATATGAGATTCCCACTAGAGTCTTGTGGTTTTAGCTATTGTCTTATGCAAACGCTGACCCTAAAATGGTGGGGGGTTACAGAACTCAAATCTGCTCAAACGCTTTAAAAGCCTTTTGATTTACTCTGGATGTTGACTAAATTGCTATAATCGTATTATTGAATAATGTTTAGCAAAGTGTATTGCAAGTCAGCATTTGGACATATTCGTTTTTTTCCTTTGTGGTTGAAACTTTGCAGTAGCTTTCCGGGGTTTTTAGCTTTTTATAGCAAGGCATTGAGACATGGAGGAAAGCAGGTTGTTATGCAGACTGATCAAAAAAACCAAGAGATAATGATACACAAGATGCACAGATGAAAACGAAGGTGTTGCTTTGTAATGTAAGTCTGAGCTCTGTGCCGTGGCAGCCTAGGCAGTGGGTGGATCAGAATCTGACACATGCACAGATAAGTGTACTTGTCCAAACCCTCACACAGAAGTTTCCAGACATAAGAGATGTGCTTCTTTCATGTATTTCTTCCACATCTGTACAGATAATTAGAAGTGAAGAAGACACTGCGTGTTACTCTGTTATGAATCTTATTTCTGTTATCTGCAATTTAACTTTTAAACAACTGAGTCTTATCCTTAACTTTCTCATTGTTCAACTTCACAGTCTGTAATTAAAATCACTGTAGTCTGAGAATTTAGTTCCCGAGGGTTCTAGGTCATACAGGGGTAAAATGAAGGTCAACATATTCAGAAAACCATGTAAACTTACCAGTATGATTTCATCGAAATCTTAGTCACCATGTAATTCTGCAAGATTGCTGTCTTGGCAGTGGGAGACTCACAAAACAGCTGCTTCTTTTGTAATGACCTCAGTAAAAGGTTTATGTCACTGGGAAGAGTGTACAAGTGATAACCCTGTCAAATATGATGTTGATATTATCCAGAATCTAAGAATCAAGTTCAGCTCCCAGCCCTATAGAAAAAAAAATATTCCAGAGGAATTATCATAAGATGACACACATGTATCAATTATTGGTGGGTTTCATTTTTAAATCTAATAGAGTTTTTTCACCACATGGTTCCTAACAGCTGTGTTTTTGTCATTTCGTGTTGCCTATACACAAATGCTATGGAGCAGTGAATGAGTGCATGCGATGAAAGACGTGAAGCAGTTTTTTCTTTCCCCACATTTCATATAATTGCAAGCTCTGTGATATAAACCTGCCACGGCCAGCAAATCAGCACTTACGTAATGTGTGTTTTCATTTTAAGGTTACTTTTATTGCTGCCTTTGAGGTACCGTGAACTCAGCCTAAGCACCTGCCATATAAAGGGATGGATGAAAAATACAGACAAAGCCACCCAAGCCATCAGTAACAACGTGTATTCACTCAGGTCGTTTAAACTGACGCCGTGTCTTTGCACCATATTTAGATTCAGACTTTTATATTCAGCCCAGCGGTCACATTTAAAGTACATTCACACACTTTATCCTTGTGGGTGCTTTCGTTCCTATCAGTTGTCACTTCCCTAAAGTGAACCTGACATTTCCCCCCAGCTGCAAAGTAAGTGTGAACATGGCAGTTTGCAAATGTAAAGATTTTTTTTCGTCCTTTGAGTTGATTATAGAGATTTTCTCCTGCCAAGCTGACCTTTCTGTATAATGGTTGATTTAGTTTAACGTGCAATTGATGTAATTGATCTTGCCCTTCCCTGTTCATTAAACTCGGCACATCAGACTTATTTAAATGCTTTCAGTGACTTAATGAAGCATTGCAACATTTTCCTGTCATTATTTTGACACTAATTACAGTGAAATCCTCAGTTATGTTTAAAATACGGTAGAAATTTGTGATCTTCTAACAAGCTTTCAACTCCACAAAATAGGATCAACATATTAAGTCCATCTCAATGTTGTAGATGCCACTTTGTGCTTTTTTGTGGTTTGCTTTCTCCTGATTTATTGACATGGGGTTTTTGCTCAAGCCAAAGCTTTGGTGAGCGCATTACATGGATTGTTACATCCCTGAGCACAAGCCAGCTCAGTGTTCAGAGCCAACCAATATCCGCCTATCTAGACCCACCCTTACTTTATGCAGAACAGGCCCAGAGCCCATCATGTTTTTGTTGTACAGCTAGGCAAGTTAAGCAATTAAATAAATCACCCTTGATATGAATCACAGAGATTGCACGTGTAAGTGACCAAGAGGCTTGGAAAGATTTTCTCTGTTATTGCTTCCACATAGAAAGCCAGTGGAAATATTAGTCTGTCAGCAGGACATCTGTTGTTTTTCTAAATTCCAGTTTAATTTAGTGGACGAACTCATATGGCTAGGGAGGCGATCCGATTCACTTTATGTAAGTCATCAGAGTTTGCAGTTGCCAGCGTCAAGCAGATATTGATTATGTAATCATAACAACTAGGGATGCACCAACATAGGTGATCAATGGCAGAGGCCCATATTTATTTATTTATCTGTGTCATATCAATTTTTAAATGGCATTGGATGAAGAGTGAAACACTTTTGAAACTGTTTTGGGTCAGATAGTTTTTATAATGAAGAATCTTTAAGTTTTCATGACATAGAATTAAGAACAAACAACAAAACAAACAAAAGTATCAGTATCGGCGTGACTCACAGCTACTTCATTAGGTACACTTGTTCACCCGTGCAGTCAAATGGCAGCAGTTTAGTGCACTTCAGTATGTAGACATGATTAAGATTAAGTTCAAACTGTGCATCAGAATGGAGAAGAAAGGTGATATAAGTGGTTTTGAATGTGCCAGATGGGCTGTTCTGAGTATTTCATAAACTACAGATCTACTGGGATCTTCCCACACAACTATTTCTAGGATTTACAGAGAATATATCCAGTGAGCAGCAGTTCTCTGGTCAAAAACATCTTCCTAAAATCAGAAGTCAGAGGATGATGGTCAAATTGCTTTGAGTTGATAGGAAGACAACAGTGACTCAAATAATCACTTGGTAGAACCAAGCTATGCAGAAGAGCCTCTCTGATGCCCAGCATGTTGAATCTTGAAGCAGATGGACTACAGCAGCAGCAGATGACCACACCGCTGCCACTCACTTCAGCCTCACTATGGACTCACCAAAATTGAACAATAGACGACTGAAACGACATTGCCTGGGCCATGAGTGATGAGTCCAGTTGGATGGTACGGTCGGAATTTGATGTAAACAACACGAAAGCATGGATCCATCTGTATAAAAAAACAATGCATAGGAGAGGTTTGAACCAGCTGTGAAATGGAACACTCCCATTGTCTTTATGGGTTGTCCAGACAGCTGTCAGCCATATTGTCTTCCTGTTACCACAACAAAGTGTGTCTGTGTGTCACTATCCGTGTGTGTGAGGCATGCCACATATAGGACAGTTTTTTTTCCATCCTTGTCAATCAAGTCTTTCATTGAGAAACAACACAGCCTCTCAAGTGCAGAGTCCTGATATAGAAATATACATATGTATTTTTAATGTTTTAATATGCAGAGAGGAAATGTTTGATTTAGCAAAGATTCAAATGATCTCTTTAGTGTATGAGGGGAGATGATAACTATAAATCATGTTTACTTTTTTCTTAAAAGCATAAAACTTGATACAGTTGAGCAGTGTAACAGAATTTGAGCCTTAAAAAACAATTACTTGCCATGGCATTCATTTTAGTTTCCAGCATAATAAAATGTGTTTTGCATTCTTGAGGAGTTCATTTCCACTGCAGAGTGCTTCACACTTCTCCTCTGTGATTGCAGCAACACCAAACTTAACTTCAGTCAATCTGGTGTGGAATAATTTACAAAGGAGGAATAATAAGTGGAACAAATAACCCACCTAAGAAACACTGGTGCAGCACCTTAAAAGAGCCCTGCATCAAAAAGGACAATGATGGCTTCAAACACTTGAAGTGACATCAAATACGCAGTCCCCAATAGATTGGGACTGGATTTGGACAAGCAATTGGAGACCAGTATGGTCAGCTCTGTCTGAATGTAATTTTACATCGCACCAGTCCCCAACAACAGCCATCTAAGAATCCTGCAACATTCTTGAGATAAACCCAACAGTCAAGCAATCTCGGCGACAATTGCAGGGAAAAAAACCTCAGTTTAAGAGGGAGAAATTTTAAGTCAAAACAGGCACAGAGAAAAGAGAAGAAAGAAAAGAAAAGCAAGTCGCACCAACTTTGAACTCTTGGGGGAAGGATGCATAAAAGGCTGCTGTGAAGACTTTGGAAATGCAAGGTTTCCTTAAAGAGCAGAGCTCTTTGGATGACACAGGGATGCAAATGGTGAAGAACAGTTTAAGAATATAAACAAATTTGCTTCTGAAAAAACATATTTCAAGTAAAGCTTTGAACATATTCTTTTTAGGTCAAGTCATTCAGGCCATATTGAGTATTGTAGTCTTTACATTCATATATATATGTATATGTGTGTGTATATATATATATATATATATATATATATATATATATGTATGTATAAAAAAAAAAAAACACCCAGCACGCCCCTGCGGGCGGTTTATCCTTCAAGCTCGGGTCCTCTACCAGAGGCCTGGGAGCTTGAGGGTCCTGCGCAGTATCTTAGCTGTTCCCAGGACTGCGCTCTTCTGGACAGAGATCTCCGATGTTGTTCCCGGGATCTGCTGGAGCCACTCGCCTAGCTTGGGAGTCACTGCACCTAGTGCTCCGATTACCACGGGGACCACAGTTACCTTCACCCTCCACATCCTCTCGAGCTCTTCTCTGAGCCCTTGGTATTTCTCCAGCTTCTCGTGTTCCTTCTTCCTGATATTGCTGTCATTCGGAACCGCTACATCGATCACTACAGCCGTCTTCTTCTGTTTGTCTACCACCACTATGTCCGGTTGGTTAGCCACCACCATTTTGTCCGTCTGTATCTGGAAGTCCCACAGGATCTTAGCTCGGTCATTCTCCATCACCCTTGGGGGCGTCTCCCATTTTGACCTCGGGACTTCCAGGTTATACTCGGCACAGATGTTCCTGTACACTATGCCGGCCACTTGGTTATGGCGTTCCATGTATGCCTTGCCTGCTAGCATCTTGCACCCTGCTGTTATGTGCTGGATTGTCTCTGGGGCATCTTTACACAGCCTGCACCTGGGGTCTTGCCTGGTGTGATAGACCCCAGCCTCTATGGATCTTGTACTCAGAGCTTGTTCTTGTGCTGCCATGATTAGTGCCTCTGTGCTGTCTTTCAGTCCAGCTTTGTCCAGCCACTGGTAGGATTTCTGGATATCAGCCACCTCCTCTATCTGCCGGTGGTACATACCGTGCAGGGGCCTGTCCTTCCATGATGGTTCCTCGCCTTCCTCCTCTTTCTTGGGTTTCTGCTGCCTGAGGTATTCACTGAGCACACTGTCAGTTGGGGCCATCTTCGTGATGTATTCGTGGATGTTTCTTGTCTCATCCTGGACTGTGGTGCTGACACTCACCAGTCCCCGGCCTCCTTCCTTCCGCTTAGCGTACAACCTCAGGGTGCTGGACTTGGGGTGAAACCCTCCATGCATGGTAAGGGGCTTTCTTGTCTTGATGTCAGTGGCTTCTATCTCCTCCTTTGGCCAGCCTATTACCCCAGCAGGGTACCTGATCACGGGCAGGGCGTAGGTGTTGATTGCCCGGATCTTGTTCTTACCGTTCAGCTGACTCCTCAGGACTTGCCTGACCCTCTGCAGGTACTTGGTGGTTGCAGCTTTCCTAGCGGCCTCTTCATGGTTCCCATTCGCCTGCGGGATCCCCAGGTACTTGTAACTGTCCTCTATGTCTGCAATGTTGCCTTCTGGTAGTTCAATCCCCTCAGTTCTGACTACCTTCCCTCTCTTTGTTACCATCCGACTACACTTCTCCAGCCTGAATGACATTCCAATGTCATTGCTGTATAGCCTGGTAGTGTGTATCAGTGAATCGATGTCTCGTTCACTCTTGGCATACAGCTTGATGTCATCCATGTACAGGAGGTGGCTGACAACCGCTCCGTTCCGTAGTCGGTATCCGTAGCCAGTCTTGTTAATGATCTCACTGAGGGGGTTCAGGCCTATGCAGAACAGCAGTGGGGACAGAGCATCTCCATATATATATATATATATATATATATATATATATATATATATATATATATATATATATATATATATATATATATATGTATGTATATATATATATATATATATATATATGTATGTATATATATACATATATATACATACATATATATATATATACATATACATATATGTATATGTATATGTGTATATATATATATATATAGCAAGGATTTGTTATATATTCCACGAGACGTTCGGTCGCACGTTGGAGTCAGTCGATCCTCTGGGCGGTCTGACAACCATCGACGTGCTCACTGCAATCAGATATATATGTATATGTATATGTATATATATGTATATATACATATATATATACATATATATATATATATACATATATGTATATATATGTGTATATATGTATATATATGTGTGTATATATATGTATACATATACATTAACTACATACGTACATACGTATGTATCCATCCATCCATCCATCCTACACACCTTGCATGCATAGAAATGGTGTGCATAGAAATGCATAGAAATCCTATGATTACAGCATCTCGGACTGTAATGCATCTGTTTTCTGAAATGCTTATCTGTCTAGGGGATAGACCCTTCCCCAACTTACATTAGATGAGTGGCAGGGTAAACCCTTACCAGCCAATCACAGGACTAACAGACAACCACACACATTCGCACCTACAGCTAATCTAACATGCATGTCTTTGAACTGTGGAACATAGTTGAAAGTAGCCGAAGAAAGCCCACACTGTCACAGGAATAACTATTAAATAAAAATGACCAAGTAAATGACCAAGATTATCATCAGGTTCGGTGAGGTGGAAGTGTTGATCATTAGCAGCCTCCCATTGCGCCACCCTCACTGTAATCAGTGACTTTCAAAAGTCAGTGATTACAGCTTTGGCTAGGAAATATGATGCAAACCTGGAGTTTATAGCATGCCACTGCTTTTTTTAGGGTCCATTTTTAAAATGAGCATTCTTTTGTACTTGCTTCTCTCCAGCTGAGGCATCTGTCATAAAGATGTAATAGCAATGCTGTCATACCCAGGAGAATGAAGTCAAATCAGCTGCAACCCTGCAAATGGATATCTTGGCTTGTAGGATCACTTCAGCAGTTTCCTGCCCACTGATTTCATGACTGATCCTGATGGAACGCAGGTCAAACAAGACCTCGTCACGGGATGAGCCACAGCCAAGCAGTGTGTCCTCTGATGTTCTTGGTCCTGCCCTTAGTGATAGATTTCTGTTGGCAACACAATAGAATTCATCATATTCATGTTCATTTGTAGCTGTGATTTGAGATATTTTATCCAGCTGAGGTTTAATGAGTAAAACAAAGAGGAAGTGATTAACGGGAACATGCAAATGTCATCTGTCTTCGTCTTTCATCTCTCTTTCTGGAGGCTTATTCTGTCTACTTTTTCTGGTGCAAGTCTTATCATAGGCTCAACCTAATGAGGAAGGTTCAAGAGCTATTGCAGACCTCTGAAAACAGTTGGATTCCTTAAAGTGAACTTTAGGCTACGCTGATTTCTTGCTATCAAATTCATTGTTTGAAATGCAATTTACAAC
The DNA here is from genome assembly GCF_001858045.2 of Oreochromis niloticus. Taxonomy (NCBI): domain Eukaryota; kingdom Metazoa; phylum Chordata; class Actinopteri; order Cichliformes; family Cichlidae; genus Oreochromis; species Oreochromis niloticus. Next base: position 14,688,862 of record NC_031978.2, on the reverse strand, counting down.
CTCCGTATGTTTCCATAGGTTGGTGGTTTGTCAGCACTGCAGAGGAGCAGGGCTGGGTCCCTGCTACCTATCTCAACTCTCACAGTGGCACACGGGATGACTTGGAGCTGGGTGCCTCTAAAGTTGGGGAAGGTAAGTAACTGCAAACGCTTCAGTCTTTGCCCACCCACACACGTTCGCACATGTAAACACAACCTCACCCACTCCACTGTACCCACACACAGAAACCACTTTTGCCCTCAATCCCCGGTCTTTGATCCGTGACAAAATAGAAAAACCTCACCGCTGCTGGTCTACGCTAACAACTGAGGCCGGGCCGGGTGAGCATGTTACTCTGTCCGCTTGCCATCATAAGCACATCAGAACAGAGTGTAGATTCAGACCTGGGTAAACATCAAGGAGGAGGGCCAAGAGAGGCCAGACCTCAATGTTTCAAAGGATGCGCTGTGCAGCACTGCACTGTACAGGAAAGATACAGTGCAGTATTAAGTGATACGCCCACCGTGTAGTGTAGCTCATGAAAGAGGCGTGTGTTTTCATTGAATAAAAATGAATATTTCTGGAGTCATGCTCTTTAAATCATGGTTATCGTTAAAGAAAGAAAGCTCTGACATGACTCACGCTATTTCATGCAATGTCTGCTTACCATTGAAGATGATGGATGTTAAGTTTCGTGAGGTTACTGGAGCCAGAGAGGGATCCAAAACAGTCGTAGCATGCACACCTATGAAGAGTTTGGTTTGCCAGAAATGCGAAACTGACGTGTGAAGCTGAAGACAGCATCCAACTGCCTTGATGGCCCTTTCAGATCCTGTTATCAAGCCATCTATGAGCGACTAATGCTGTCTCATTCCCCAAGCATTTTCAATATTAGTGGAGAGAGCACTTTAATCGTAGGCCAGAAGAGCTCAATTAGTGTCAGATGCACAGACTTTGATCGTTTTGGCAGGTATTGCAGCAACTGCAGGATATTTGTAAGATATATGCAACATTGTGTTAGAGAAAACCCAACAAACTGGAGGTACGGAAATAATTAAGTTGCATATTACACTTCCAAACAAACATCAAGATTTTCCAGCACTCTGGCCAAACATCTTTTTGCTGCACAACTGGTGTAACAATGGGACTCAGGATCCCTGCGGTGTTGTATATCTTATGACTCAGTGGTGGAAGAAGAGAGTGAACACACAAGGCTAGTCAGTATTAATGTTTTGCATTATGTTAAATAAGTTAAAATGCCCTTTTCTCCTCTCAGAATACAACAAATGGATAACTACACACAGGCCCATGGCTATATGCAAACCATGCACTCATATCTTCTTTTTTGGAGTTATCTGATATCTCTTTACTGAGTTAACCAGTAGGGGTGTTTAGGAAGGACAGTCTGTCAGTGTAATTAATGTTTATGTGTCTCATTAGTCTTGGAAATGGCATGAACCTCTTAAAGCAACTCTTTATCAGTTCTGCGGTCTTCAGCCGACTGTGCACCACCACATAGTCACTTGGACCCCTCCCCAAGAAAACAACAACATATTTTTCAAAAATTGGTTTTCCGATTCTGATAATGATAGTTGTTGAAAACTCAGACATCTTCTGATTTGAGTTTACCCACTGATGGAAGCGTAAACAAACCCTCATCCTCCTTGTTTTGGTATTATTTTGTTCAAAAGTCATCATAATGCTTTTGGGAAATACGTTCGTCTGCTTCCTGGCAGAAAATAAGAGGAAAACAATGATACTGCCAGCACCGACACAAATGATAGTCATGTATTTCTGGGAGTGCAGCTATTTACCTTAGTCCAATATATCTGCCTACCAGTATTACTAAACACCTTATTTTTGCTTTGTTTAGTATGTGCAAACAGTAAGGTGTGGAACAATAATGTGTGACTTTATGGAGGCGTTTTGTGCTGAATTATTTCTTTCCTCTGAGGCAACTGGTGAGGAAAATAGACTGGCGTATAGCCACCAGTAAAATGGCAAACTGATGTACTTATACTTTGGTTTTTGTGAACATTAAAGAAGCAAAATAAAATGTATTAACTGGTAAGATGCTGAGTCTTTGTGTAAAGTTTAGCTGCTTTGTGAGTATGATTCAGACTTGAAATCTTTTATAACCAAATGTTATGACTGTCTCTTTAAAATTTCTATATAAAAAGGATCTTGTTTAATGTCTGAACTGTCAGAAATCATTTCCATTTTAGCCGTTTTACATATAAAATACAAGGAAATGTGGACCCTTCTAGGTGCACATCTCTAACCAGCTCTCAGCTGCTCCATTAATTGGAAGGCAATATGCGTCCCACATGCTCAAACCTAACAGGGGGGGGGGAGCCTCTGTGATAACAACATGCTAATTACAAGCCACAGAGAAGATGTCTTGGTTTTTAACACTTCTTTTGTAACCTCCATCCACTCATACTAACTGTCCACCATGTTTTGCGTTGTGGTCGTGTTTTAGTGTCCTCCATGTAGCTAATAATGGATCCATGTCATTTGTGTGTTGTGTGTTTGTGTAACATTTGTGCTTGCTCTTCATGTCTCCATGTTTGTTTGATTGTTCCTTGTCATCTGGTCGCCGTGTGTGTGTGTGTGTGTGTGTCAGTTACTAAGCGACACAAGGCTCATCTGAAGAGGCTGGACCGGAGATGGACGTTGGGGGGTGTCATCAGCAGGCAGCAGAGCCGAGGTGAACTGAGAAACATGCTGCATCGCCTCCCTCCTTCCTTCCCTCCCTTCTCTTTTTGTTACTGTTGTCCTCACCCCATCTCATTTATTGTCTCTTATCACATGACTCAACTTTTATCACATGCACATATTTGTTCAGTCTTGCATCCTGCATTGTCCTCCAGCAAATGCATTTATCACGAGCCACAATCCACAACTAACCACTAACTGACGTTAATATGAAACGGGCCTGGAAAGCAAAGGTGAAATCAGCAACTTTATATACACTAATTATTGATGCTAAGCTCAAATTATGCTACAAAATTGCTCCACGTAAGCGTTTTTATTATAATTATACTCCGCATGCCAAAGCCAATCGTCTCCAAATCACAGAGGAAAAAAAAACAAAAAACTACCCACTCATCTGAAAGTAGTTGCGTAATAGACTAAGGAATGCCTTATGCTGCAGTTTAGAGCCATATTTTATGTTTTATGAGCAAATGAAGCGTGTATGTAGATCTGTAATAAGTGTGTGTTCTGTCAAAGTGTGGTACAAACAGACATTTCTCTCCTGGTTTGGTGCAGATAGCAACCAGCATTGACTGATAAACAAAGAGTCTTATTAATCTTCCACTTAGTTTGCGAGCAAACTTGCACATGTTTTTCTTACCGCGGCCAGGGGTTTTCTTCACAAGAGATGCATTTGGATGGCTGACAGAGGAGCAAGGATAGGCTATTGAGTTCAGCCCAAACTTTGCACTTGGCAGTGCATGCTGCTCTCTAGAGTGGAGAGAGAGTAGTTTCCACCCCATGACTGAAATTCAGCTTTGTGTTTTGTTGTTTTTTTTGCTGACTCCACATGAACACTTTATAACACCGATGCATGTTGTGGTTACCATAACATCTGATTCAGAATTTCCCTTCATTGGATATTGTTGAAGATTGTTTGAAAGAAGTTGGTAAGAGGCAAACGATTTAGCAGCCCCAACACAAAGTGGCCGGAAGAACCAGGGAAAAGGAAAAATAAAGCATTCAGAAAATATCCTGTACCCAACGAGTTTGAAAGGACTTACTATCCCCACAGCCATTTAAGCTGCCTACACAACCTTGGAAATGGGTGGAGAAAAGGAAAACAGAATAATTTGTTACCACAGTGTTGATTCCTGTGAACTAACTGGGAAAACGGCATACAGAACAGCACTTTTTTATGTGCTCCTCTCCTTTTTTATGAGCACACCTCTTCTCCTTGTGTTCCCTGTGTTTAGACAGGAATTGCCATAATGACAGGAAATGATGACTTTGCTCTGGCCCTCGGCCTCATGGGAATGCATAAATCAGCGTGGTGCCTCTGCTTTCTGTTATGTGCTGAGTTAGGAGATACTCCCTGTCGAAAGGACAAGGACACTTTTAAGACACTAGTTTGACCCATGTGCTGTAGTTTCCCATGGTCATGTTATAGAACTAATTACGTTCTGTCAGTGGAGCTGAAAATGACCACAAGGTTTTTATTCTTGGCTCTACTTGAGTGGCGCTGCATGATTCACAGTTCATAATTATGCTTATGTGTTTTATACTGCACTTTTGTGCAGCACCTCAGTTCTTCCACTGCCTGAAACATTTCCTCTTACTTTGGGCAAACTTTCTTTTGATTGGCTGTCCCTCTAAAACAGAAGGTTTGAAAGAGGAGGCTTCTGTGCTGAGATGACCCTGTTCAGTGTATCTGCTTTCACTTATTTTCATACAGAACCAAGACTAAAATATACTTTCACATGTCATTAAACCATTTTGGAATATTATTTTGTCCACACTGGCTGCAAGCAGAACATTTCTTCAAATGCTTTGCAATAAATAAATAAATAAATAAATGAATAAATAAATAAATAAACTATATTCTTAGATTTAGCTGAAGCTAACAGGAGCTTCATGCAATCTGAGGGCTTAAATCAAGCGGGTCAGTTGCTTTTTTTTGTTTTGTTTTTTTTAAGTTGGCCTTTCTGCGTGCCTCATTTTCTCTTTCCACAAACATGGGCATTATTCTTATTACAGAGATATATTCCCTCACTTACATGAAAGCACTGCTATCACATGTGCATACTCACTGTGTATATTTAGTATTATTTTAAGACTCAGAAGCAATGTGTACCTATTCTGCACCACCAGGGTGCCCCACTGCTCCTTATTTGTGCTGGGAATCAGACTGGAACTCGTAATCCATTACCAGTAATAATGATGCAAACATTCCAAGTTACAACGGATTTTATTGCTGTGTGAGACATTGCTAAACAGTTGCTAACACTGCAGCACATCTGTGTACGTTAACGACATGAATTAATTATGTCCTGTAGTTATTTCTTAGGTAGATAAAGAAAAATTTATAGACAAATCCCACGTGCCAAAGACCATTTGAGCACATACTCACACATCTGCCTGAAAGCACATCCAGTCTGTTTCATCTCACAGGTCCGGTGTATCTCAGGGTAATCTATCATTATATAGTGCTTCATAATGTAATGTGTCATCTCATTACTGAAGTGTAGTCATAAAAAATTCAAGTCTATAAAAAGACTTTAGGCTAAGAGTTTTCTGTCTTATTTTTTCGTTTCCATTAAATATTTTGTTTTCGGAGATCTCGTTGCTGTCAAAATCTGAACTCATTCTCTTTTGCAGAAGAGAAGTACATAACAGTGCAGCCCTACTCGAGCCAAGGGAAAGATGAAATTGCTTTTGAGAAAGGTGTCACTGTGGAGGTGATTCAGAAGAATCTGGAAGGCTGGTGGTTTATCAGGTACAGTACAGCTCTCCTTACTTGCTTCTGACTCTTTTTTTTTCTTCGTTCTACAATATTTTATCATTTTCTCCTCCAACTTACTTCACAGGTACCAAGATAAGGAGGGCTGGGCTCCAGCATCTTACCTCAAAAAGATGAAGGATGAGTTCTCTCCCCGTAAGAAGACTGTGACAGGCCCAGTGGAGATCATAGGAAACATCATGGAGATCAGCAACCTCCTTAACAAGAAAGCCTTAAGTGAGAAGGATGTACAGACTGAAGGTGTCCCAGAGAGTCCACAGGTCGCCAGGAGGGAGATAAGCTTGCCAATCCCCTGTGCTGACTCCAGCCCTGTTAATGCCCCACAGGATGGAAAAAGCAAAGCAGAGCCTGCTTCACCCGCTATAGCCAGAATTGCCCCACATCGGGTAGAAATTGGTTAGTCATGCCCTTAACATTTTTTGTCATAGTGACTTGAATATTATCAAGTGTGGGCAGATATCTTTTGAATCTATGGTATATCTATGTGAAGCACATTCATTAAATGTAACCAAACATCCATTTGTGTGTTTTCTGTTATTTTCCCACAGGTTCTCCCATTCTCAGGCAAAAACCTCCTCCTCGGAGAGATGCAACCCTGGTAAGAGTGATGATATTTCAGTTATCCATCTATCCCTCTATACATGTAATTATTATTTTTGGTTGATAAAGGTCAGAAAGCGTGAAAAAAGGGTGTTAATAATAAATGTATACAACTTGTAAGTAATTATTAATGATTTTGATCATTGTTGAAGAACAAACCAGTAAATCTTTACTTAAAAAGACACATCAAAGGGAAAATGTTACTGCATTCATCTCAAGTTAATGAGTGTGCACGAGACTTTGTTACTGGTGACTTTTCCTTCATAGAGACATTTACCAACATACAACAATGTGTAACTGAAGAAGTATTCACATTGTTTAAGTTAATGTCCTGTCCATCTACCAACATATTTAAATTTTTAAAGATAAAAGTACCCATTCTGATAAAAACAAACAAACAAAAAAACTCCAACCCTTATGAAAGTGACGCTGATTCAATCTGTAAGCACTATGTAAGTACCGGTACCAAAAAAAAGAAGATTTATTCATAACACACGGGAAAAGACCCAGGAAAACCGTGTTAACGATAAAAACGATAAAAAATACCGATAAAACCCTGAAAACCATAAATTTCACACCCAAGCCTCAACTCTTGCGGCCCGTTACCAAACAACTCACGGACCGGTACCAGTCCAGTCCGTGGCCCGGGGGTTAGGGACTGCTGCTATCGAGGATAACCACCTTATGTACTGCTGGAAACAGTGTATTATTTATTATTATTATACATTTAAATAATGTGGAGAAAAAAGTTACCATAAGCGTCTTAAATGTAGGGGTTTGAATATAAACTACAAATGCAGATGCTGTTTGTTTCTTTTTTAATCACTGACAATAAATCTAATAGAGCCCATTTTTTATTCATGTAGGGATTTCAGTTGCCCTCTCCTCCAGAGCCCCCTACAGTTGAAGCAGAGTATTACACCATTGCAGATTTCCAGTCCTGTATATCCGATGGCATCAGTTTCAACGGAGGACAAAAAGCTGAGGTAAGCACTCTTTATTTTAAGGCACAAGATTACCATAAACATCAGTCACATATCTCTTGCTCAATAGCTCAATAACACCTCTGAAATTAAAATGTGTAAAATGGGTTCACATAAAGACAAAAATATACTTTTTTTTTTCTTTGGAAATGTGTTTTAGGTCATTGAGAAGAACTCTGGTGGCTGGTGGTATGTCCAGATAGGAGAAAAGGAGGGCTGGGCTCCCTGCTCCTACATTGACAAACGTAAAAAACCCAACCTGAATCGTAGAACAAGCACTTTGTGCCGCCCAAAAATTCCACCTCCAGCTCCACCTGTCAAGAAACAGGACTCAGTGGAGACCGCACCTCCCAGCAGCCCTGGGTCTGAGGCCCCAGAGTCTCCTGTGTCTCCTGGTAAGCCTGTGTATGAAGAGCCAGAATATGATGTCCCTGCCATTGGCGATCTGGATCTGGAGTCTGAGTTTGAGTTTCTGAGGGGAGATAGTTCCTTGGTAGATGGAAAGAATGAGGACACTTCCTCAGAGAAGGGCTCTCACATGTCCTCAAAGCCTTCACCAGCCTCATCACTCCACAGTGCCTCCTTCAAGATGGGTGAGTCATTTGAAGATGGCCACGAGGCAGAGGGAGAGGCAGAAGGTGAGGAAGAATGTATCTATGAGAACGATGGCTTTCGACCATTCAGGGAGACCCCAGAGAGGCAGTGCAGCAGGGACTCCAATTCTTCCAAGACAAATGTCTTGTCAGAAACTGGCAAGACTGCACCCCCAACATCCGGTGGACGGAAACCTGCAGGTAATAAGCTCAAGATCGACTTGAATGGGAGCTCATTTTCAACCAAAACTGATGAGGCATCCAGTCCAAAATCTGCCTCCACTGAGTCCACTCCAGATCTATCTAGACTTAAGAAAGACCCGGAGGAAAGCAAGCCATCCTCATCCACCAAATCTTCGTCTAAGCTAAGGCCAGTGGTGAGGCCCAAACCACAGCTAGCAAAGAGTTCCAGTGCAGAGAAGATGGACATCAGCACATTAAGAAGGCAATTACGGCCAACGGGACAGCTGAAGAATGGTACCAAAGCTAAAGGTGAGGACTCGGAGACTGCTTCAGTTATCTCCTCTGAGGACTCCTTCTCATCTCAGAGCACATCAGATCTCTCCTCCATCTATTCTAAAGGCAGCCGGGGAGACTCTGACCTGGAAGGTTGTAGCCTGTACCGCACCACAGACCCTTACGAGAAAGTCCAAGAGTCTGAGCTTAGCTTTCCTGGTGGAGTGGAGGTGGAGGTGCTAGAGAAGCAGGAAAGTGGCTGGTGGTATATTCGCTGGGGAGATGCAGAGGGTTGGGCTCCAACTTATTACCTGGAACCTGTCAGGCCACAAGATGACACGGCAGGATCCGAATCCGATGGCACCCCGACTAAACCTGGAAGCCTTAGCAAGTCCAACAGTCTGGAGAAGAATGAACAAAGGGTGCGTGCATTGAATAATATTAACCAAAACCTAAAGAAGGTCACCCCACCCATCCCCTCCAAGCCTCCAGGTGGTCTCTCCAAACCTACGGGTTTGTTTGGCTCGTTCAAGCAGAACAGCACCAAGCAGCAGCAGGTTGTCAGACCGCAATCTGTCTTCATCTCAGCCCCCATCAGAGACGGTCCCAGCCCTGTTGGCTCTCTCAGGAGAAATGAGTCTCTCAACTCAACAGACCACCCACGCACCAGCCCCACAGTGCGACGCAATGCCTCCTTTGGCACTGTGCCACGCAGTTTGGCACCAAATAACATAGCACTCCCCAGCAGGAACAGATCTGGTACTGGTAGCTCTGAATCCCTTGGTGTCAGCTCTCAGAAGAATGCCCTACCTGTATCTACAGTGAAACCCAAGCCCCACATCATCCATAACAACCTCAGAGAGGTTTACGTCTCCATAGCAGACTACCCTGGTGATGAGGAGACGATGGGATTTCCTGAGGGGACGAGTCTGGAGGTTCTTGAAAAGAACCCCAATGGGTGGTGGTACTGCAAAGTTCTGGACAATGGCAGACCAAGGAAAGGATGGGTGCCCTCAAATTACCTCGAGAAAAAGCACTAGCACTCGTGTATGGAGCTGGCAGAACTCTGGACATGCGTGTAAAGACTACTCTTACAGACTTATTTTGTAAAAAAAAAAGAAGAAGAAAAAACCGCTAACTCACGGACATTAAATCGGGACTGAATTCCGGTACCTTTGCCAAAGCGAGCAGCCCCATCAAATTTTAACTCTGTAATGAAACAAGGCATCTGGTAATATGAATCTACACGATACAGTGCCTAAGACTTTGCATCAGGAACAATATATCGGGACTTAACAACAGCCAAAGACAACACCAGAGAGTGGAATAGTGAGTTAACGATATTCTCCAGTGGTTACCTTTAACTTGAAATAAGACGTCATTTTGTGTCTACTCCTTGAACCCCTTTCTGTTAGTTTCTAACATAATTTTATTAAACACATTTTAAGAATTTAAAGCTTACTGCATGTTTGAAATGATTCATTATACTGACGATGCCTTGAGCTGTTGAAATTAAACCTTTTTGTAATTGTTATTTTTTACAGTATTTCCTAAAGAAAATCTCTGTTGTTGCCAAAGCTGCTTTGTGTTAGTCAAATCTTGGTGCTGCATGTTCTTTTTATATCTCTTTATACTGTATGTCACCTTCATGTGAAATATTTTATCCATTTAATTATGTAATTTTGTCCTCGTGAAATAATTTGCAAGCATTTTCTCTCCCTTAAAGTTCAAAACACTTACAGCAGAGCACCCTTAAACTTTTTTTTTTTCATTTTAGAGGCAAATTTTCCAGAATTAGAGCTTTCCAAAAGCTCAGTGAAAATGTTGTAAATTCATTACTTAATAATTATGTTAATACATGTTTTATTATTACAAAGGCAAAAGTCATTTAAACCTTTCTAAAGTGAACTGCTCTATTAATTATAATAACATTTTGAATTTCTGCTGGGCAGTAAATTTGACAGTATTCTTTTCTTTGGGGGGACGCTCACCTTCTCACTTTTGTTTGATGTTAACTGTTTGATCAGTGATGATAACTAAAGTGCCAAAAGAATTACTTTAATAAATGCACTTTTGAACATTCATTTGCTTTTTATCTGGTTTTTTTTTTATTTTAATTTTTAAATTTTACCTGTACTTGCTGTTTTCCTGCTCCTGTGGTTCCCAACATGTGAAAAATGAAGTACACCCTTAGTGCTTTCACAGGAATTAGCAAGAGCACTTAGAGAGTGCATGTCCCCCAAAGGGCGAGGGGTATACTAAAACATTGATGTTTTATTAGTTTTTTTCTTTCTTTTCTTTTTTTTTTTTAAGTGTGCTTACACCTCTCTTCAACCACTTTCATATGATATATTACTCAATATGTGGTTTCTTAATTTGCTCTCAACTTTGACCTTGGGTGCTAACAGTGAAGGTCAAGGCCCCCAAGGCCCAGTCCATTGTTGTGAAGTTTGAATGCAATCTATAAAAAATATGAAGTTTTTACCGATTTTCACATTTGGTCTGTTCTTGACCTGATTGTCACCAAAATGACATCAGCTTGCACTGTTATTGATATCTACCATCACAGACAAGCAAACAGAACAGATTAAAGACTCCCTCCATTCGGGGGAGAAAAGGGATAACTAGCAGCCAGGTAATGCTAATAAAATGCAATTTATTAACTGTTTATTAACAGTTTGCTTGTCTGACGCATTCATGTGTGTGTTAACACAATGGCACAGTCTTCCCAGGAGTGGACAGTTTAGCAAGTTTACCCCAAGTTACTGCAAACAAACCAAGAGCTACATCTTAGATTCTGCAGGCCTCAGTTATCATGTTAGATGTTAAAGTTCAGTGAACAGTTTGAAAGATTGTCAGGAGAAAGCCTCTTCTGTCTAAAAAGAACATGGCAGCATGGAACTATTTTCTTTGGACAGATGAAACTAAAGTGGAGATACACAACATACCAACACAAACACCTCATACCAATTGCCAAGTATGGTGGTGGAGGGGAAATGAGTCGGTTTATTTTGCTGCCATAGGACCTGGGCACCTAATCGCTGAGTCTATTGTGAACTCCTCTGAATACCAAAGTATTCTAGAGTCAAATGTGATGCCAAGCTTGGCCAAAATTGAGTCATAAACAGGACAGTTTACTTTTTTCAGCCATTCTGTTGTAGAATGGCTGAAAAAGAAAAGAATCAAGATGTTGCAGTGGATCTGTCAAAGTCCAGACCAGAATTTAAATGAAATTATATGCTGGGACATAAATAAATGCTTCAAAGAACTAAAGAAGGGTGGGCCAAATTTGTTCATCAGCACTTTAAAAGATTGCTGAAGTCATACAGAAAAGGATCCCTTCAAGTTATTGCTGCTAAAAACTGTTCTAAAGTTCTTTGAAAACTGTCTTTTTCACATAACTGCATTATTGAATAGTATTAATTATGTAAAACGGGATCTACATATAGTATTCTGATACTCCTTAAATGCCTCTAAAATGCTTCATTTTTAATGTTTTTTTTTAACATTTTTTTAGGACCTATCAAGGAAGGAAAAATAACGAGTCATCTTTCACACATATCAATTTAGAAAACTGATATTGTTGTAAAAGCGATAAACCAAAATGAACTTATTCCCGTCTGCGTTGCAGGTGTGTTTAGGGGCACTTCTTTATTGTGAGTGAATGTGATCATTATCATCTGAGCAGATCGAGAGCTAGAAGGGCACACTGAGAGGACATCCTCTCCCAAGTCCAATACCTTGTTTCACAAAAGCATTTTGATTCTGGACCCACCCACAAAAGGTTTTTTCTCTAAATACAGCTCTCCACCAAGTTTTATAAAATTCCAGTGGGTAGTTTTTTTTGTATAATCCTGTTAACAGGTGACAGAAAGTATGATGAAATTTATTACCAGCCATAATCACTGGCAATAGGATACCCCTCAGTTCTCTTTCTACCTGTAACTCTGTAAAAGATCTCAGTATTGGATGTGTTTATATCTAGTTTCATTCCACATCTGCATATATATATAGCTCTAATACAGCTCAAGTGTTTTACCAGCCAGATGATTTCATTCAAATAAATTAGATCATCCTGGGCTGCTTAGGATTCCATTCATTTCTAATAGACAGCAGTACTGCTTTAGGAGAACCTGCATGTTTGACATTGGCTTTCATTCTGCGGTTGCTGAGCGACTTAATTTAGCATCAACTCGCAAAGCAAAAGTTTAAGTTACCAGTCTGGAGACGTATAATATTATCGCCTTCAGCTGCAATCAGAGAAACACCAAATCAAAACACTGGAGTGGTTTTCCAGTGTCAGACTCTGCATATTGCTGATATATTGGATTTGATTCCGGAATTGTAATAAGATTTACCACCCACAGGAATTTAATGTGGAATATGTCCATCCCACTGTTGAGACCCGTGCAGTCATTGGCTTGGAACTAATTGTGGATGTCCATTCATCATCTTTATAACAAGTTAAATGTGCACAATTGCGTGCATGTTTATTTACTTGTGAATGCAAATGAGGAATCACATGGGAGAAGAAGGGAATGCATTACACTATCTGGGACTTCAAATTTAAAAGCGATGTGTCCCTCATTGTGTCACCACAAATATCTAAAGACTAGCTAATAGTTTATGATGATGAAATATGGAAAATGTGATTTATAGCACCTGGAAAGAAAATATTTGATTAACTATATATATATATATATATATATATATACTGTATATGTCATGATTAAAGAATGGTACTAGAATCCATATTTATGGCTAATGGTCAAAATTGATTCTATAAAATGAGATTCTTGTCAACCTACTGCCATTACTATTTATAAAAAATGAACTTGCCATGTATTGACTGGGTTTTTGAATGGAATATTTGTTTTTTTTTTAAAATGCACTGAAAGCTTTTTAAATCTTACTGTCTGCGTTTTCTATCATAAGATGCTGGACATGTTTCTGGCCACTGGATGGCAGCAGCACTCAGCATCTTGGTACAGACAAAGCACTGCATCACAGCGACCTTCACCTGCGCTTTCATCAGCTCAATAATTACTGTGGGGCTGAAAGTACTCATTTGATATCACGGACTTTAAAACAAAAATTGCAGTTTTTAAATAACGCTTTTCAGAGTCTGTCCCTTGACGCCACCAATCTGACTGAGGAAAAGATTTTTACATCACACTGAACACCAAAAGCTCAGTGCCTCGGCTACAGCAGAGGAACAAACACAAACTCAGACTGTCTGATGTGTAGTTAAAATTCAAAATCGATAGTAACCTTGCCTTCTTGGAATACAAATTTAATACATTAATACAAGTTGATAGTTTGCGCGTTTGACCAAACAGCTGTCTAGAAGAGATACCATAACACAGCTCAAACAAGTCTGGCAAGCCCCTAAGCCTTCACAAGGCCCACAGCCAGGTTCACTGAGAGGTCTGAGTGGAAAGTCTGTGTGTACACAGACACCAGCGAGATGTACTGTATTCATGTCACTTTCGCAGTCCCTGGTTGTGTATTTCCCTCTCACCTCTGAACACACTGCTGCCTGTTTCATGTCCGCACGTCGCAGGCTGTATTTGTGCCTATTGGAGTGCAGCTTAAAACCTTGCTGCATTAGAGCCAGGCCTGCAGGGTAGTAAATAACAGATGATGTTCACTCTGTCCAGGTCTACATACCACAACTCTAAACAGTTTCCCTATGAGTTATAGCCGTTTACTAAAAGCCATTGCCTTTGTTATTCATATAGTATATGGTGGGATGTTAGTCAAGTATACTACTGCAGAGAGTGTTTGTGTTGGGCGCCTTTTAGTTCTCGAGCTATTGCCTAATTTGAATTTTCATGTACAAGAGGTAAATCTCCCATGAAACATTTGTATAATGTATATTTTGGGAAAAGGTAATGGCGCTAATGCACTTTCATTCCCCGTCTGTGCAAGATTGACTTCCTTTTTCCTGCTGTGCATAAAACAGAGAAAGCACCCTGGCAGTTAAATGGAAATGGTCAGTTTTCACTCTTTATTGTATCGAAAGAAAAGCTCTATGTGCTCTTTCCTTTTCTTTTTTTTGTCATGTTATACAGTCATAGGAAATAACAGACAAAGAGGAAAGCCAGTGATTTAAATTTTATTTAACAAACAGAACATAATTAGCGAATTCAGAAACCACAAAGTAGCCCAGAAAACCAAAATAAAGAGCCAATTTTCTTGTCCAAAAATACACAATGCCCACCTTCACGTACTGCCTCATTCGGTTTAGTTTGGTCACGTTTGGGGAAAAAAAGAAGCTCTCAGAATCAACAGAACTACTCACAGGCCACAACACAGTTTAAATATGCTTGATTAGGAGAAATATAATTTACCAAAAGGTAAAGCCAAACAATTCCAACTTTACATTTGATTTTCTCTTATTTGGCCTTTTGGGAAACAGACGAATAGATTGATACCACTCTCTTATTTGTCTGGAGATGCAGCTCACCCGACTGTAGAAAGGCAACAAGTACCTCCAAAAATATCACACGGCTGAAATCAAAGTGTACAAATTACACCATTCACCACTTTTCCAGAGGATGTGTGACAGATTTGGCTGCACTATTATTTGGCAGGGACGAGTTGGCAGGCAAACAGTGAAGCCTTCGGGGTGTTTGTTCAGGTAGGCCACGGTTTGACGTGGTGTGGCAAACTTGTAAGCAAACAGTTGCTTATTTAAATATCCACCAGTTGCGAAGTAGCATTATCATCTGGTTCTCAGTTTCTCTAATTTTTAGAGAAAGTAATATTTGATTTTGTAGCTCCATGAAGAGCAACAGACTGAGGTGGCATCCCCAAAAGTCTAATGTTTCTCTCTGAAATCCTGGAAATGCTCAAGCGAAATACAAATACCTCAAATTTGTAGTTAAATAGAGTGCTTGACTTAATGTACGTACCATGCAACCACCGGAGAGCGGTATGGATCATCTCATCTGAAACTTCACCGCAAAATGAATAAGCATTTCCCAAAATGTCAAACTATTTCTTTCAGTGAAAATCAGCTGACACAACCGCAGGGGCCTTTCAGGGAAATAAAAGTTTCCTTTAGTCTTTGTCTGCTAACCATAAAATAAACAATGTTCTTACTTTTTGGACACTACATCCACACATACGAAAGAAACAGTGATAATTTCTTATTGTAGCACTGAAAAATAAATAAAACTCATAATGTACAGTTAATATTACACTCATCAATACCACTTCATCCATTTCAAACGTTCAGCAATGCTGGATTTCTGCTAGGTAATATTTGGTCAGGAAGGAAAACAAACCCAGGTAGAAATGTACACGGTGAGCATCTCTCAACGCTCACAACTAATTTCCAGTATTGTACACTGTAGTGACACAAACATTTCATCATTAGCAGTGAATAAAAAGCACACGCTGATATTAAGCACATTGATGCGTTTGCTTCCAATCTTTTCGTGCTCCCACCTGTGGCTCCAAGATAAAAAAGGACCTCGGCATCCCTCTAGGTTTTCACAGTGAGCAGCCTAACTTTGTCCAAGCTTTTCTTTTTTAAAAGGCACACTAGAAAACGGAGCTGTCCTTCAAATGTTCCACGACATACAGTAACTGCCAATTTTTCCCCACAAGACGACAAGCTCGAAAAGAAATCAGCACTTACTACTTTAAAGATGAGCAATGTTTCAGCGAGGCCAGCGTAACACCTGAACATATCTTGTGTTTCTTAACATTTCAAAGCAGTACATAATGCAAGAGATTAGTCAAGTGAAAATGTCCTTGGAGTTTGCTTTTACTCAGCACTCAGAAACTGATATGCAAATGACATTTTTTACACAAATGTCCCACAATAACAAGCTACATCCTTGCCACTGATGACAAACTTGCGATTTTTTTTAAAATTTCCAATCCGCTCAAGGACACATAAATATGTCATAACTGAAAGCAATTATTCACGTTCAGATTCGATACATGAAAGAGACGGGCGTAACCTGAAGTAAGAGGAGCCATCTGTAACTTATGTGGGATTTCGTATAATTCTTTCAGGGATGAAGAGGTTGATTCATCATCTTCATGTGCTCTTTCAGCATTTTAAAATGCTTCCCTGCCCACCACTGTTTATTTGGATGACTTTTGTGCAATTATAGCATCCAGCAGGCTTTAGCAACCAGCCAGAGATGGTGTGAACGGCTGCCAAGAAGCAGGACATGCAATCCACGCAAGTCCCTCATTTTACAGGCTTTCTAAAGTTGTATCTGGTACGTCTGCGTGAACATTTTCTTTACTCTGACATGCAGCAAAGACGCCCCTTTCTTCCCTGTCTCCATCCCAAATGTACATCCTCTCTCCTCCTTCCTCCTCCTCACTGATTTACATGCTCATTCACCGCCAGCGTGACCTTCTGCGGTGACAACGTTCACACTTTTTTACCCTTTGCGCAATCTTGCTTTGCCTGACATTCACAGAAGCACAGCAGGTGGTGAGATATTCAGCAGAACACTTCATTTATAACACAACAGAGCTCCCTTTCAGGCTTTTCTTCAGCCTGTAGGGTCAGACATTTCTTTGTGTTTTATTGCTAGAGAAGCACTTTCACCACAAACACACCACACTCGCCACATTCTTTCTCTGTCTTTCTACTCATTCCTCACTGTGATCTGATCTTGCCATGAGCTTCTACTTAAAAAAACAAACAAAAAAAACACTTTAACCAAGGCGACCTGAAAAACTGCGATGGAGCAGCTGGTGAAACCGCAGATTTATTTCTCCACTCCTCTGGACAATTTTACTTCTCATAAAACTAGCCAGCAGCGATGCTATCACCAGCAGACTGATGAGCTACTGTGGCGAAGCAGGACGGATGCCTCTTCAGATTACTTCTTCTCTTCAGTGGAAGTGGGTCAAGGTGTGTTGTTGTTGTGCTGTTATTACACAAAAATGTGTCTCCGTTGAGCAAACTGTACGTTTGGATTGGTCTCTGATGAATCTCAGTGGACCAACTGTTAGCTTCCCAAGGATGTGCATTAGACATGATATAATTAAAAAGCTTTAATGGTGGAGTTTAAAGTACCTGAGCCAGACTGCACACGCAAACGATCAAGGCTTGTGCCGTGTCTTTACGAAGTCTCACATGGCTTTGACAATGTGCCGAGCTGAACCTGACATCGCCTATCGAGCCTACGTGCTCCGGTAGGTCTTGATGATATCTTTGATTGTCCTCCTGCAAATGGGGCAGCACGCGTTGGCCATCTTCTTGAGTTTGAGACCGCAGGCGTAGCAGAGACACATGTGCCCACAGGCGTAGAGGACCGTGTCCACTGCATTCTCATAGCAGATGGTGCATTCATCACTCCATGAGCTGGAGCAGGATGGGAAGGTGGGGGACTCTGGATGGTTAGAGAATGGAGAGCTTGGGGTTGTACCTGGGGTGACAAAAGAAAGCCATTAGAGATATGTGAGTCTGAAGGTGAGGCAGAAAAACGGAAGAAACCTTCCAGGTAGTTCACGCAGACAGATTCAGCTCTGCTCAATGCGACGTACCCTACATCCACCGCCTCTTTTATTTAAGCTGTCAGCACTATTCCCCTATTTTTCCTGCTAATGAAGCTTCAGGACAACTTTATGCAAGAATAACTGAGTGCGCACTCCAATCATCACTCCTGCTGCCGCCATTATATGTCAGGAGTTTTGCTGTCATACTGCCGGCAGCTTGGGACGGTAGTGATGTCAAGGATCGCTGCTTCACATCACCAAGGTAAATATTTGCTTCATGCACTGACGTGCTTATCGTGACTTGACGTCTTGGTGCTGTTCAGTCAGCGTTTGTGTGCTGCTGGCTGTTTCACTGCTCTGTTGCACCTCTGCATTTTAATAAATTTAAATTTCATAAACAATTTTTTTATAAACACAATGGAAAAATCTGGAAAAAAAACAAGGCATATGGAAATACTTGAATCGGAGACCACTTCTCCGAAAAGGTACGCAAAGACAGGAAAGAATTAACGCTTGGACAAACCTGTTGAGGAGGAAAAGAGCGTGTGGTAGTTGGAGTTGAGACTTGAATTGAGGTTGATATTTAAAGGAGTGTTGAGGTTGGACTCAGAGTTGCCACTGCAAAGCATTGTGGGTGTGTTTGGTGTACATGATGGAGAGCTGGGCACCGATGGGCCTCGCAGGTCCTGGTGCTGAGATGAGCCTGGGGATAGAGAGGAAACAATACCTTTATAGAAGTATTCAAAAGTGCCAAAATTTCACATGCAAAGATTAAACATTTCACTTTTCACGTTTCAGTCGTCCGCATCTTTGAGAGTCAGAGCTGATAATTAGCTAATGTAGGAGGTTTGATGTCTTGTTGCATCTCTGTCGCTGTCTCAGCCTGTCATTCTCTCCCTTACAAGTACGTCAAATATTCTCTATCACCAAGCAGATGACTTATGAGTCTACAGTGTGTGTGGGCGTGTGAGTGAGTCAGGAGCCTATGAGTTGATGTAATCTCCCCTCACCCCCCTTTTCCTTCTTCCTTCATGAGCCCACGATACCTCTGGGTAGGGTACAAAAAACCCCCTCTCCACAGACGCTCTCTTGAGCGTCCCGTGTGATGCGTCCCCATCCGCACCCCATAACCACGGGCTCTGGCATCAGTTCTCATACTGGCACTTCATCTCTCCTCACAGAAGAGCGTACCGACCCCGATTTCACAGACAGACAAAATCTGATCGAGTCTGCCTGGCAGTCATGCAGCATTGTTGTTTGCACATTGTCCTTCAACTGACCATGGCAGGAATACTGCTACACAGTTGGTTTGGTCACTTACTTGGCGCCACCATGCTTCCATGTGTCAAATTATCTAATATCGATGGTTTTCATTCAATTCCACTATTTGCTTATCCAAATTTTCTTACAATACAATGTGGAGTGGAGAACAAGAAAAAAAAAGAAGAACCACAGATGGTGGGAAAATACAGGAAAAAAGCAAAATGCTGTGAATTCACAAAAAAAAAAAGGAAGGGAAAAAGTTAATAGGGTTTGTAAAATGTATACAGTTTGTTGCGTAACTCTAGCTACGTGCCCCGATTCGCTGCCCTGAACTCTGATGCCTTTTCCTTGGACCACTTGAACCGCTGCAGTTCAGTTTCAGCCTATGTAAACAAGTCATAGTAGCTTTTTAATCATGCAACCACCAGTGTGTTTGTGTGAAAGAAAGAAAAAAAAAAGTCAGTGGATGGAGCAAAGTCTGCATCAACACACTGCTTCTGGTTATCCGTGCTTAAACGTTCCCTAATTTACTTGCATTTAAGGTCAGCGCTGGGAATGATGATCGCAGCACTTTGCTGAGACACACTCTTCTCAGAGTCATCTGTTTATTTATTCATAAATTTATTATATATTTTAAAGCGAGAGGACGTATGCATACAGTAGCATTTAAACGGCACTCCATTAAGCACTTATGTGGCAGCTCTGAGTTAATGTGTTGGTGAACTCCAATAAGGCCGAATGGATAACCTTCTTGTCTATTCATGTGCCCTTCCATCTTCTCTTGTATTATGCATTTATGGCTGGCTGTGAGATCGTGAGTATGTGTGTCTTTGGTTGTGCTGGCAGTGCAGGAGACTTATTTGTGGTTGAGCATGTGTATAGTGGCTTTCAACACTTGTTTATTTACGCATCAAGCAATTATGGATGAACATTAGCATTCCTCCACCAAACCTAAGTTTGATATTCGCTCTCCTTTTAGCCCTGTTTTACCCCCCCACTTAACTCCTCCATGCACCAAGTACTGCATATTTTCTTTTAGCAACTAGCTTATGTGCTAATACAGTGAACTCACTGCCATGCTAAACGTGTTTTCCTGGCGTCAGGTGTGAGGGAAACTCCTTTTTTAACTGTTTTTGTCCCCCTAAATTTTGCTAAAGGTTGACTAAATATTATTCTTTCTTACCACCATACTCCAAAATCCAAACAATTATGAGTCGGCTCTAGTTACTGCAGTGCAGCCATGGGTTTTATATTAACGATGGATGTCATACCAGCATTTAAAAGAAAACAAACAAGCAAGACACAAGGAGGCGGAGGAGGAAAGGCAGCCAGATCATAAAACATACCCTGCTTTGTCTTCTGTTTTACTCTAAATGGGACCATAATTTAGAAAATGAACATCATGTTATATTAAAGAAGACCTGAATCTAGTGGTTGAGACCACAAACACACTGGAAAAGTATTTAATGAGATCATGAAATTAGCAGTAGGGTCATTTTCTTGTACTATCAGATTTCATTTGGGAACCAAAGAAGCGGGCTTCTGCTGGCCATCTGAAAGATTGTTAGATTTTGATATTCTGTTTTGACAGCAAATAGAAAAATGCTGCAAAAGCACACAAAAAACAATAGAAGTGGAACATAACTCACAAAACAAACTAGGAATTTTTGGGGGGCGACAATAACGTGAAGCAACAGCTGCAGTAGTGACAAACTAGCAGTAAACGGCTAATAGCAACATGTATCTACAGGATTATATGAATAATGCACTTGCATCTACTTCTCCATCATAACACTGATAAACTTCCGCTTCCCCTAAGCGTGTCTCGATGCAGTCCTTCACCTGCTTTGGTTTCTTTCACTTCTGCAGCTGTTCTGTCACGTTAGCGTCTCCGTGTTTTGTGAGATTCGTTTTTTTTTTTTCTACTTCTGGTGTGTTTTGCCCAGAGACAGTGCTCCTGACTGGACAGTTTTTCTGTGAACACTAGAGTCCATCTGGGAACAACAGCTATATAACATTAAGTCACTTAAACCACCTTTTCTCTCAATTCTGACGCTCAGTTTGAATTTCAGCAGGTTATCTCAACCATGTCTGTATGTCTGAATGCATTTGGTTGCTGATGTGTGATTGGCTGATACACAAGCAGCTGAACAGGTGTACTTAACAAAGTGGCCGGTGAGTGTACAGTCTATTCATAGCCAACGCATTAAGCTCCACAAGCAACAGCAAGTGGCGTGATACAAGCTGCATACAAGCTGTCCTGTCCTACTGGTGAAGGATTTTGGAGCTGTCTGCAAGAATACCTGCAGAGTGTTCTTGCATTAACTACATTTTTTGATATTTTCATTGATCAAAATTAACATAAATATGTAAAGCACAATTTTTAAAAGATGCAAGTTCAGCAGCTAATTCTGAGTAACTGCCAGGCATCTAAAACAGAGTGCTAAAAAATAAGTAGCATTTTTTTATACTAATACTATTACTATAGATCACAACTTAATAACAAATGGTTTATTTAAACCCTAAATTGAGAAGAGGTTACTTGCTGTGGGGAGTACAACCACAAAAATGAACTGAAAGATGCTGGAAGCTCTGTGGTCAGAGTTAGGTGATAATTCTCTGCTGAATCTTTCTTGAAAATAGTTAATAAATTACAGCTCATATATGTATTAATAACATTTACAACTGAAATTAGCATGTAATTACACGAGTAGACCGTTAGACCGACCCATGAAAAGATCAAATCGCTGTTTCTGAGATAACATGGACAAAATGACCACGTGAGAGCAACAGTCTCCCATCTGTTCCGCTTCACGGGCTTGACAACACCCAGCCACGACAAACTGTCACTTGCCTCACTGGCTAGATGTTTCCATGGCAACTCATGGCGTGCGGGATGCTGCGAGTGGGTGAGCAGAGACGTCACAAATGCACTCCCCACAGCTGGAGTGGGTAATGACTCGAAGAATGCTCATACCCCCAAAGAATCAGGACGGGGGGGAGAAAGAGGAAGAAAAAGGCAGAAGGAAAAGAGGAAGTACAAAGACGACTTGAGGACCAGTGTGACAGGAACTGGCTGTGGGTGGAAAACCCAGCATCGCAATTCTCCATGCAATTACATTTTAATAATGCATATGGAGGGCATCATGAGGAGCGATCACAGGCACCCTCCTGATACATAATGCTGACTGCTGGGAGCCCACGCAAGACAGAAATAACCTCTTCAGTTCCTGGTCTGACTGACTACATGAAAGCAGAGAGAGCAGAGAATCCACAGATGAATTATTATAGAAAAAAAAACTAACCAACCAGAGTATTTTGACCCTCTTTTTCATCTCAAATGTTAGATTTTCTATGAAAAGATGTCTATCCTGTAATTCTGAGCTGTAAGAAAACTGTTCTCTAAAAAATTACTCCCGGAATTTATCAAGACTTAATCTGCGATGAAGATAAACAGATCACAAGCACTCACTTATGATTCCTGCCTGCTGTTATATTTTACTGATACATGCAAATAAACTATGTCCACGCTCCAGCTTATAAAAATTCAAACTCGAAAATCCTTAAAGTGCAGGAGACTTACCACCGAGGAAATCAAAATAAATATTTCAATCTTAACCTGGTTCTGCACAAAATGAGGGCAGATGCTGAATGTCAAATGACCTGGAAAAATAACCTTTTACTGACACGAGGGCCTTCAATTTTTCACCTACAGTAAACCCTGTTTTGAAAATCTCCCAAAGAGATTCAAATATGTACAGAGTAGACTGATTACATGCTCTGAAGAGTTGAACAATCAAGTGATCTGTAGCTCTTGGACAGAGCCTGAAGGCAAATCAATTTCCTCAAAGCTCCCTGAAAAAAATCTGTTTTTACTCAGTCATAATCACTAAAGCATTTACATATAACCCATATCATTTCATTTCCAACCAAGAAATTATTTTGGAGAGCGCAATTATGTGTTCCTACTTTTTTCATTCTGAGTCCTGAACTGTGTACGCACACCCACACTTTTAGTTCAGAGTACCTTCAGGTAACGCCACGTTACCACGGTGTGAAATCTGCTGGAATCAAACCCAGCTGATACGAGTTCTGTTCATCCGACGGTACAAAGTTAACATTCACGGGCAAATCGTGGGGGTTGGATGTAAATTCCAAAAGCGATATATGAGTTGATAAAAAGGCAGAGAGCAGCCCCAGACAACAGAGGAGGGAGAAACTATTTCATGACTTGACTGAGTGGGAATTCAGCTTCCAAAGGTCATTCAACGATCACACACTCAGTTAAGAATGGAAAGTTACAACTGACACCCTGCAAAGATCTGTGAGCACATCTGATTTCCTTGAACGAAGATTTAATTATTCAGAAGGAGGAAAAAGGAACAAAAATCTTGAAAAACTGAAATCTAATAAAAGACTGAAATCTAATTACCAAAAATTCATTTTCTAAAAGGGCTGTGACTCGACAGTTAAACATGGCTTCAATTCAAGCAGCTCTTAGGTTAAAAACTCTTAGTGTTTTCTGAGGGAGTAATAACAGTGATGGAGTCCATTCTAGTGATAGCTTAGGTTATTCCTGAATTTGTTCTAATCCAAATTTGATTTAAGAACATAAAAATTGATTTTTAGGTATCAAACACACACACATACACACTCACAATGGAAAGATAAAAACATGAAAAGATCAACTGAATCTACCTAAAATCCTGAGTTGTGTGACGGTGCCGTGCAGACCGAAGAACATCCAGAGAGGCCTGGAGTTATCGACGCACAGCTGCATCCCTGCACTGACGCCATTATGGCTCATCATAACCTCCCCCTCTGCGTTCACCACAAAGCCCAAGATATCGCCGCTGTGGAGTGGCATCGCTACGCGACGCACAGCCCAGAATTCCTTGCGGTCAACTAGGGACTCTGGGTTAGACGGCAGATCAATGGGCCTCAGGGTGGCGGGGTCGCAGGATGTCACGCCATAAGAAAGCGACCCGGGCCGCGACACACCTGCTTTCACCTTCACAAATACAGTCTCTGAGCAGCGCATTGGTCGGCTGGTGAACACCAATGTCCTTTCATCACCGCGGTGATCCAGCCGAGCCACCGTGTGCTTATCCAGCACGGTTACGTGGATGCCGTGCACCGAGTGAAAGTGCAGATCATTGTCCAAATGGCTGGGCAGAAGCGAGCACTGCTGTGAGTTCTGTGAGTTTTGGGGCACATGGCAGGAGGAGGAAGAGCTCAGGGGCTGTAGCTGCTCCTCATCCTCATCATCTTCCTCCAGATGCATCTCTTGCTGCTGCAGGCTGAGGTCACACAGGCTGACGGAGAGGCGAGGGTCACCACTGCTTCGCTGAATGGCGGTCCGGTGGGCGGAAGCGAGAGAACGAGGACGCAGGCAATCCAGTGGGACCATCTCGCTGTCTGTGGAAAAAAAAAGAACACACACACACACAGCAATGTTATGTAATCACTTGTTTGTGCTGCGGTTTTTTACAGAGCACATTTAAATCTAAATTCATGCACACTGCCTTTATTTGTTCTCTAATAATTTTTATTTAGATAGCGTCCTAACTTGCAGCACCGTGGCTTATACAGCTGCAAAAAAATGAATCAATTTACAGTCTTTGCAAGTGGAAAACAGAGTCAGGAAGACTAAATGAAATTAATGTAGCTACTTAGTATTCTGCATATTTCCTTGTATAACACTATTTTGTTTCATATCCCCAGTCTGTACACTGTTTATTCATCACACCTGCCACTCTAAACAAATGGTGGCTTCCGGCTTCTCTGTTTTATAACATATTCATTCTAAAGCTCTCTCTGCACTAAGGCTTCAAAAGTATGAACAAAATTTTTCAATGTTTATATGTTCCCGAAACATATCAGCACTTTAAGTGGGGGAAAGCTATAGCTGCAGGCCCAGTGGCTCCATCACAGTAGGACATAACAGCTTTATGTAACACTGAAGGAAAAAGAGGTCCTGTGTTTGAGGCCCCGTCTCGCTGTCTCTAGCTCAGGGTTCTGTGGTTTCTTTTGCTTGTTTCTTACAGTCATGGTAAAAAGAAAGTACACCCTCTTTCACTTCTGAGGTTTTATGTATCACAACATGATGAAAATACACTGGTCTCTCGCACGTCTTAAAATTAAGTAAATGCAACCTCTGCTAAACCACATGACATAAGATTTGCACTGTGACATTATTTATTCAACAGAAACTGAGCCAAAATGCAGGCACAGCGTGTGAAAAACTACAGACATTTTTACTGCTTCAAGTAGGAATTAGGAGGGCAAGTAGGAGCCAGGTGCTGCTCATTAAATGCACTTGATTAACTG
Source organism: Oreochromis niloticus (assembly GCF_001858045.2). NCBI lineage: Eukaryota > Metazoa > Chordata > Actinopteri > Cichliformes > Cichlidae > Oreochromis > Oreochromis niloticus. The sequence goes on along the minus strand of NC_031978.2, from coordinate 14,663,684 downwards.
ATCATCAGCAAGTGTGAGCACCTCTATAAAAGCAGAAGATTTAGCAGTTGGCTGCTCTAGTATATTCAGGTATATGTTAACACAACACCAAGGATGAAAACTTATCTTAGAAAGTCAATTACTGCTGCCCATCAATCGTCCTAGGACTGGTCATCCCAGCTAATTCTGCTAAAGGTCAGATTGTACAGTGCAACAAAATTAAAAGCTACATCTTAGACCCTAAAGGCCTTAGTTAGCAAGTTACATGTTAAAGTTCATCACAGGGTTAGGGCTAACCTTAACACTGTCCAACATCTAAAACTTTTCAGAAATTGGGTCATGCAACAGAACAATGATCTCAAGGACAGCAGCAAATCTGCAACAGAATGGTTGAAAAAGAAAAGCGATTTTCCAGTCAAAGTCTTGAATTTAACCTGAATGAAACTGTAGTTGGACCTTAAGAGAACTGTGTATAAACAAATACCTGCAAACCTCAATGAACTGAAGCAACGTAAAGAAGACCGGGCCAAAATTCCTCCACAATGATGTGAGAGGCTGATAAGGTCATTCAGAAAACAATTACTTCAAGCTGTTACTGCTAAAAGCTGTACAAGCTACTGAATCACGGGGTGTATTTAATATTTCACACTCTGCTTCTGCATTTGGGCTTAGTTTTTGTTAAATAAATGATGGAACAGTGGAAACTGTTGTGTGTCGTTTTACACCTAAGGCTAGATTTAAATAATTTTAATAGCTGCTAATGAAAGATGATTTTTTAAAACTATCCTGATATGTTAAAGCTTAGAACTGATAAAGGGTGCACTATTTTTTTTTTTTTACCATGACTTTAAGTGTGCAAGTGAGAGTTAGCACAGCTCCAGTCCTCCGAGTTTTTAAATGCAAAGATTATACTTCCAAAAATTTAATGAAGCCAGTTTATATATAGTCGTTGTCAGAGAGTAAAACCATATGTATACATCCAAATAGCTACCACAAGTGTTTACAAAACAAACTGCCTCAGCACCAGCAACTTAATATACCTCTGTCTACTGGTGACATTTTCAGCTATGTGTCTGGATGCTAAAGTCAGCTTTTTTCCTATCGTCGAAAGGTAAAGGGACTCCTAAAAACTGCATTACATGTCTCTCCATGCTCTCCACCCCACCTCACAAATAGGCCTTCCTGTGCTAAATCTGCTCACTGTAAAATAGAAACCACACGGGAGCATCATTAAAAAAAGAAAACACAACGTGAGCGTGTTTTCCATGCACACAGTCACTGCAAACAGATCATCTGCATCATGGCACGCTTGGGGACGCAGAGCCATATTTAACACGGCCATCTAAAACAAGCTAAAATTAGGCTGATTAGACATCTGAGGAGAGCAAGCAGAGGGCAGGCTGAGAGATGAGTGGCATGACAGCTCCCAGCCTCGATCTGCTTTGGGCTTTCCCTTTGAGAAGTGGATGAAGAAGGAGAGCGCAGCAGGGGACGACCGGACAAAAAATAGGGTGGGCACTTGAATGAAAGGGCAGACCTCAACATCTCTCCTTTATCAAACAAAGATGGCACATCTCCGGCTAGCCTCTGATAAAGCGCTTGACATTCATTACTACCTCAGTCAAGAGCGTGCACGACCAGGCACGAGAGTCTTATTATTAGCCGCCTTATCATCTTCAAGGCAAAGTTAGCCGACTTACAGGAGATAATTTCTATTCTTGCTATTAAAGCTTCCTGTGGTTCACAGTTTTGGTTTCTGAGATTGGCACAGCACTCAAGCCAAGCTGTGAGGGGAATAGTTAGTAACATTCAAAGAAATTTCAAGACATTGTGAAAAAAAAGATATACAAGAGATAAAAGAAGACTAAACAAAGAAAGACAAAGACGTGAGGCAAATAAATATGCATGACCTCTTCCTGGGTTTAGCCTGAAAAGAATCTGGGAAAGAATTTTACTCATGAAACTTTTGACAAAAAAAATGAAAATCTTTGGGTAATACAGAGAAATGGTGAAGCCTGAAACACCTAATACACCACATTTATCTTCTGTGCCTGATAAAATGTGCTTATGTATGTCTATCAAAATGGTTAAAACTACCACAGGGGGTACTAAGACTGAGTGTGAGCAAAATTAGATCCACATACAGGAGGCAAGAGAGACTACGTTTCAGAATTTAGAGTAAAAGTAATGAATGATGTGCTGAAATCCTGAGAAACAAATAATGGATTAATGGCTCAAATGCACTCACTGGCCACCTCACTGGGTACACCTGTTCAACTGGTTGCTAGTCCAGATATTTAATCAGCCAATCACACCGAACGAAACAAATGCATTTAGGCACGTACACATGGTCAAAACAATGTCTGAAATTCAAACCAAGTATCAAAATGGGGAAGTAAGGTGATTTAACTGTCTGTGAATGTAGCATGGTTGTTGGTGCCAGGCGAGCTGGTCTGAGTATTTCAGAAACTGCAGATCTACTGGGATCTTCTCATAAAACCATCTCCAGGGTTTGCAGAGACTGTTCCAAAAAAGAGAAAATACCAAGTGAGCTCAGTCCTGATGAAGAAAATGCCTTGTTGATGCCAGAGGTAAGAAGAGAATGACCAGAATGCTTGAAGCTGCTAGGAAGACGGGAAGGAAGATTGAGAAAATGTTGCCTGGTCTGATGTGTCTCAATTTCTGCTCTGACATTTGGTAGGGTAAGAATTTGGCATGGATTATCCTTCCTTGAATGTGTGGGTGACTCTTGGCATGCTTTGGATCCCTTAGTTCCAAATGAGCATCGTTTAAAGTATTAGTGCAGACCACATCCATCCCTTTATGGCCTGAGTGTACCCATCTTCTGAAGTCTGCTTCCAGCAGGATAACAAAGGATAACAAAGCTTAAATTATCTCAAACTGATTTCTTGGACATGACAATGAGCTCACTCAACTCAAATAGGCTCCATAGTCTCCAGACCGCCAAATAAAGCAGCTTTGGGATGCGGAGATTCAGATCATGGATGTGCAGCAACTGTGTGATGCTATCATGTCAGCACAGAGCAAAATCTCTGAAAAAATGTTTCAATTAGGGCAGCAAACACACACACACACACACACACACACACACACACACACACACACACACACACACACACACACACACACACACACACACACACACACACACACAGTCTTCTGAATTATGTGAGAAGATTAAGCACGGTACCAACAGAAAATTCATTGCAGCTTAGGGTAACAATTTTTTGAGTCGTAACAGCTGGCAGTGCTCCAGTGGTTTCTTTAATAGCATGTCCTAAACATAATGGTAATTATGTTCTACTTCGAAGTTCATGTCCTTGCTTAAAGCTTTTGAATAGTCTGAATTCTGTTTTTTTTCCTTCTTGGTCTGGGACAAAAAACAATACTGAAATGATTAAGTGCATGGCTGCAATTGCCCCAGTAGCATTAAGAGGCCTTTTAACAGCTCCAGCTTCTTGGTCCCAGGAGAAGGAAAAAAAAAACTATTTGAAAAGAGGAACACATACCAGACTGATACTGCAGGGTCAGCGGCTGACCGCTTTGACTCTGGCTCTTTATTCCATCATTGTAGCTGTGAGAAAACATCAGTAATCAGAGCAGCTCAACTCCTGCTACACATTATGGGGACATTTCTTGGCTTTGAGAAAGCAAGAACACATCCATGCCAAAATATACACCTGTAGGAAAAAAAATGTAGTCCACAGAGAGACAAACACCCCTCTGCCTCTTGCGTCGTTACACATTCAAACAAGTCCCAACATTCACAGGCATAACGTCTTCACACTGCCTGGAAAAACCTGTTTCTGGAGACGATATTTCATGTGCAAGGATGGAGGCTGTAACTGAAACCGAAATCCTGTTTTACTGTAAACGCAAGCCAGTTTAACAACAAACAAACAAACAAACAAACTGCAAACAGACAAACACACACACAGTCTAAACAAACAGTATGCTTTATATTAAGAGCTAACTGCATCTTGTGTAACTCACAAGTAATGTACATATTGCAATAGAGCTGTTTTTTGTGTACATTCTCTTTTTTGGGGAATGCTGTGCCTTTTTTAGTCATGGACAGCTCTCAGTCAGACAGTGGCGTGGCACTATATAGACGAGGGAGATTTCTTCCTCTTCCTTGCACTGGCAGAACAAGATTAAGAGGCATTTTGGTCTTTTTATGAACCTGCAACCTCTATACAAGGTCAGCTGCACTGACTGTGTGCATGTGCATATACGTGTGTGCGATTGGGGATTTGCCGTAAGTATGCATGCATTGCAGAGCTATCCAGGGCTCTGTCTGCAATGACTGAGTGAAGTCATCCGTCATAAGAGAGGTGTTTGGCGAGGGTTATGCGCCTGTCCCAAAAAGGAAAGGGATAGGCTTCCGCTTATCAAAGAAAGGCAAAAAACCCCGACTGAGCTCACTAAGGAAAGTGTACGTGAAGCAAGAGGGTCTAAAAGCTATGACAGTGATACATGGTGGGACCCCATGTGCAACAAAAGCCACATATGTTTAGAGTCCAAGTTAAGCAATTGGTTTTTAGAATTTATGACTGTGACAGTGAAAAGTAAAGGGCACACGTTGAAGGGAGAAATGGCAGCAGATGAAGACGCTGCTGAGCACTTCAAGGGCACAGTTTCCTCTAGGTCAGCCTTCTGAAACTGCCTGTAATGCAGTGCTTCTACACAGCCTTACTCATCTTAGGTAATTCCACGTTGGACAACCATCCACTGCTTGATGAGGTGTCTCAATCTGAAACACATTTCTCCAATTATTGATTCATCTCATTGTTTTGGTGAAAGTAATATCGAGAGAACATCTGTGCACACATCGACACACAGGAAAGAGAGCACGCTTTCACATCTTCACCAGGTCATCTGAAAGTGATTAGCCTCCTCTCCAAAGGCTTCCCCCGGTACAGTCCAGCTTCCTGGATCCAAACCTGACAGGCTCCATTACGATTTCTATTTTGATTTCCTGAAAATCTGTTCGATTCCATCTGCACCGATTAAATCCCAGCTGAAGCATAATAGCCTGGCCAGCGGCATTTATTTTGGTTCAACAAATCAAATGAATTCCAAGCCCTGAGATCACCAGAAACAGAGCTCTCATAAATAAGTGGACTCTAATCCCAGTGTGTACACTCTGGCAGATGTTAGGTCAAAGGACAGCCCTTTAGTTTATATCAAGCCCCTTATTTAATTGTAGCTGACTGTCTGGCAGATTTAATTTACTTAGTTATAATCCAAGTAAAAACACTCAAAAGTGACTTAGAGAATACAGTGCTATAGGGAGCTGTACACTTCTGTCCTCCACTCACACCTCACCGACCTACAGGAGAGGATGTGTGATTAAAATACATGTAAACAAAAAGCTGAACATGCCATTCCTGGGTGTATGTGCAGCATTAACAAAATAACTACTTGGAGATGAATGGACACATTTATGCAATCACTTAACAGTGGGTTTAAAAGAGTGGAAATATAAGCGACAAAAAACTGTCATGAGAAATGGGAAGTGCTAATGGGCCATAATGTTGCGTAACACTCATGCACTGTGTGTCTCTTTGGGACGGTGAAACCAGCTTGTGTCTCTGTTTTGACTCCTGAATGCAGCTATAGAAGCTGAAAGGCTGTTCAAGCCCCCTTGGCATGCACCCAATCACTTCACTATAATTGTACCAAATACCAGCAACTGTTCAAACGCTTTCAGTGGTAGCTTTAGATTTTTTTTTTTTTTTCAGTCAGCATGCTAAAATAATCGAACAGTAAGGCAATTCTTCCTTTGAATTTGCAAATCTCTTTCTGTTTGTTAGTCATTTATCAGGTCTTTCCTTGCGCTGATTGAAGCCACTGTACTATAGACTCTTTATTTACATAGCATTCAAAACACGCAGTCATATGAAAGAGAAGGTTTTCACAAGTACATACACCTCATGACTCAATAAGCCATAGAACAACATTTAGCTGCAATAAACTGAAGTAACGGTTTCCTTAAGGACTATCATTCTGTCACATCATTATAGAGGAATTATGGCCGACTCTTCTTCGCAACGTTGCTTCAGTTTACTGGATTTGCGGCCATTACTTTATACACAGCACTCTTAAGATCCCACTACAGCATTTCATCTAACTACAGCATCTAGATGAGGTCATGTTTCTATGTTTTTTTAAAGAGAAGTGGCTTTCTCCTTTCTCAGCCATACTTCTTCATATATTAGTCTTTTTCTAGTTGTACTTGCATAAACTTGAATATTTAACATGCTAACCGAGGCCTGTAGAGTCTGAGCTGAAGGTTTTGCAATTCCTCAGAGCATTGCACGTACTGACCTTTGGTGAATTTGCTGGGACTTTAACACACTGCAACAATCCTCTAAAGAGTGCACATACACTTGAATGCTGCAGACCGGCAACCTGTCAAAACGTCTGCTTTTACAGAGTTTGTCACACTTGCACTGAGTGAATCAAGTGCATTTGAACTGGCTGCTACTTGACCTCTTAATTTACATGGAAGGAGTAAAGGTTGTCCTTTTGACAAGACTGTATTTCTCCAAACTAAAGTTGTACCTCCACACTGTGTCTTTAAAATGCTTTTTTAGTTATGACAAATAGTTTTTCAAGGTTGGCTGCAAACATGCATGCAAACGGGAATTGTTTGGCAGCTATGAAATAAAAGGATGATTCAAGCACAAAAATCTGTACTATCAAGTTATACTACAGCTATACTTTGAAACCGTTATGTTCAGCAGTTTAATCATTTGCATTTCAAATACAACATTACAGAAAAATAATTTAAATATAACAATTTCTGCTATTTCTATGACCTTAAATTGAAGCACAAACTGTGATTTATTTATTTATTTTTTTTAACTTAAAGGACAGATGGATTATGAATAGATTTATCACTTGCCCGAGAGCTAGCAGCCTCAGTATCAAACTGGTTATGGTGACATAGAAGCAAAGACAATGTACCTAGTTAGGAATGGGCAAGGATATCTCAGATTTTGCACAGTCCTCTCTAGCCCTACATGTTTTTACCCAAAAAGGTATTAACATGGGCCTAAATGTCCTCTTGACCGGAACGTAAGTTTCAAGCTTCAGTAATTTCCATAACAGGAAAACTTGGGACGGCGTCCACAGCCTTGCGAAATCATAATGCGACTGTAATCAGGTTTAAATGTCCAGTCCCTTGAAAAAAGGATCACTTTTCGTGCGATTTGTTCAGGTTTTCATCACACAGACAGCAACTGCTGAAGAAAACAGAAAGAAAAGCGCGACAAGCTGAAGTATGATTCATGATTTCAGTCTAATTCCGCCAAAAGAATTCACCTCAAGGAACTTACCGAATGTTTATAATATGGAGACATTTAGCATTTCTTTTTTCTTTCCTCTCTCACTGTCTGCCTTTTGCCTTTGGCTGCAAACTGACTTTTGACAGATGACTTTGCATATTGTTATTACCATGCTGAATTTCAAGTTTATTGTTTTTGGAGGATTTGGCTGTAAGCAGCAGACCAGAAACCGAATGTATTAGTACAACATCCATTTGCAGTACTTCAGGGTAATAAGAACCCTCAGGCCTATCGCGTGTCTTCATCAATCAAAATTAACAAAGAGTTTAGTTCTGCTCCCTTATGAAGCCCCTTAGAAAAAGGTAGGACCACATCATGACTGGATACAGTATAAAAACTGAATTAAAAGTTTTACTTGTATGCTATTAGAGCAACCACTTTGTGCATCCTTTTATGATACTGAACCTTTTTTTAATCAGCCCCACTGACCCAATCCTGCGTGCACTTGTTTCCGACTGCACTTATCAGATCTGCCTCTATATTTAAAACACATTAATCCACAAATCAAACCTTGTGAAAGGCCACATAATCTGTGTTGACAAGAGAAACAATAGGTGAGATCTGTAGCAAGTGAACATAAGCATGTGGCACACGGAGCGAGCACAGACAAAAATAGACACAAAGAAAGGAAAGTACAGCACAATCAGGTTTCGTCAAACATGTTTGTGCAGCACTGAGCTTTTCATCGTGTGCAGTTTATCTCTCTTGATAAAACAGGTATGAGTCAAAGGCAACTGCAAACTTTCGCTTTTATTTGAGTAACATGAAAGTAACACAATAACAAGAGTACAGAATTGCTATGGACACATGATGAAATACTGTAAATCTGTTCAGCGACAAATTTGGGGCAAATTTGATAAAGTGATCATTTAAAGAATCAGGTTTGCAGTCTCACAGACAATTGCTCAATTATTTTGTCGATATTGTTTCATATAATCAAATTCTCAGTAATCTGTCCACCGTTTTAATAAGAAGAAGACAGCTACCTCGATAGCCTTCCAGGGTTGATCCGTGAAAAACATGGAGATGTTTTGAAAACACCCCATGTTTTCACAGCACTGCCAAAAATAACAGACACTACTATGTTTAGTGTCCTTAATGTTTACATTTACTGAATGTTTATCTTCTCCAAACTAACTGACACAGTGAAGACGCTGGTGTAAACTTTAAGCTTAGGCCTCAATTACACAGATATAGAGACTAGCCTATGACTCCCTTGCAATAAAAATGTGTATTCTCAGACTGATTGAGTAGTCGTTGTTCCAGCTTGCTGGCTGCCACTAGTTAAATTTAGTGGCAAAGATAGTGCTGCACTAAGACATCCTGGCGATCACTTGTCACTAGCGAATTGGTCGCTTGCAGTTTGCATGAAACTTGTCTGCAAACAATTGCCAACTAAAGTAACTAAAGTAAAAGTTGCTCCTTTGGAACAGTGTAGGATTCAGCAACATGATACATTTTCTACTAAGGTGACGTTTCTCTGAGCTGCAGATAAGCTGGCATCTTCCATGCAAACTAAGGGCAACTGTGGCAATCTGCTAGGAACCAAAAACAAATGCAACAGGGTTTTTAATGCAACACTTTGGAACAACTTTCAGCTAGCAACTGTCAGCAACGTCCAGCAACTGCTTGTTAACCAGTTGGAGAATACACATTGTTCCTTAGTGACCAGTGTGGGAGTTGCTAACTGGTCTCTAGGCCTGCATGACTAGAGGCAACCACTTGCCAATGATTTGAGGAATACACATTTTTCCATGGAACATGAAAGGGTCACCCTCAATTCTTTAGGTGTGTGTGACTAAGAATTTAGCAGTCATCTATCATCTAAACCCTGTAAGCTAACTTGTCTAAGTTAGACTATTCGGACAACTGTTTAGTGCTTGATGTTTTGATTCCATATTTGACTTGGCATATTTCAGTTTGTGTGGTCCAATTCAGCCACAGCTTCACCAGCTCCAGCGGCTGCCAGCAGCAGCAGCTGCACCCAGACAAGCTGGATGTGAAACCTCTTCCATCATTAAAATGGAAAAATATGATGATGAGAGCTGTGGAGTTTATTGCTTTGGACTTGAGGCCTGTCAGTGTTAATCTTCAATATTTCTCGAGTAGGGATAAATTATATGATTACAGGGAGGTGCATGCTTGTCAGACATAACTAGCTTAAAAATTGTTTAACATACTGCCAATGCTAACTTTTTTGTGTTTTTTATGTTTATTAATATTAGCTCTTTTGGCAAATAGCCGGTTTGTTGGCGCTGATTTAAAGGATAGTAATGTCTAATTTCTCATTTTATAGACTGAAACAATTGGGAATTAAAATAGTTGAAAGACAAATCATAATAAAGATAACCAACATTTTTACCCAAGCAGCAGCAGCAGCAGCCATAAGGTAAATGAAGATTGCAGTTGTTGTCAGATTTGCACTCCAAACTAATCTAGAATGGCAGGGGAAAAGAGAGTGCAAACTGGGTGTCTTTAAATTATGGAGTAGGAGAGTGACTTGTGCTAATTTTAAGTGATCAGCGACTCACAGCCCACAATAAAATAGTTCAGATCTCTGTATAATACACAATCTAGTGATTTACCAGGTGAAAACAGAAGAAATGACCAAAGCAATAAGGATTTATCCTTATTGTGAACACATCCTCTCCACTGTTAAGCAAAGCTGACAAAGCCATGCATGGATACTTGCAACTAATACGGATATTCTATGCAGCACGCATTTAAAAAAGGAACATTTCCTGTGTTTCATCAGGTGTAAATGTTAGGGACGTCCCTGAAGATGCTAGTAAGCATGAAAAGCAAATAGCAGGAGTTTTCCCCACCATGAAGCTCTACAGTCTAATGCGTCGCAATGCCGTGTATGGAAATGATTGATGTCAACAGTTCCCTCTTAATCACCTGAGAGGTACGCAGCCTCTTGACAGTCTGGCAGTCATTTTGGATTCTTCTCTAATGACTAGAGGACAGGTTGCAGATGATGTTAGCTGATGCCGGCCTCACGGATCACTACCATTCTGTCAGTGATTAAGTGACTCATCTACCTCTAGTAAACAAACCCCCAGTAAAGCATCTTGCATCTATCAAAAGATGCCTTTGACTCTGTCGGCTTATCTAACTTGGAAAAAATCCATCATACCTGTACAAAACCGAGGATGCTGTGTGGTCTCTTGGGATACGTCCCATAAACAAACAGATTCTGCTATGACTGAGGCTATATAGGTGTAAAGGGAACATTCTGATTCCCCATTACATTTTTTACCACAAAACGGTGTACCATTTCCCTGTGTGTTTCTTTTCAGATATTTATGACCTGGTTTCTGTAGCTTGACAAGTTGCCTATAAGTTAGCAAGTAAGAAAAGAAAACTACCACTTTTTTATTTCACATTAGGGGGTTTTTTTGTATTAAAAAGATTTACATAAAGCCAGGCTTTTGGTAATACTGCTAGGGGAAACATAGTAAACAGAGACCTTTTTATGAAAACACAGCTGAGAAAACTGAGCTTTAAACCAGTTATGCTGCTTGGGACATAATATACACTTGAGGAAATCTTTTGTCAATCCTACTAAGGGCTAAACTGGTAGTGCCGTGCATCCTCAACAGCCCAGTCCATTCTGTACAAAGCCCAAGCAATGCACTTTAGTCTTTATTGATAGCTGTGTGAGTAGGACAAGTGTGGTGATGTAACAGATCTTTCTTAAATTGCATGGGCAGCATTGTTGGTCTGGACAACCCCCGAGGCTCAGTTTGATTTCAGCAGATTAATTTAGGTTCCTCTCTTACGTAACACCATCTCAGCTTTCAAGCAGTCTCACTGATCTCAGGATCACCTTTGGCTTCTTGCATGGGTGGCTAGCTACTGAACTGCACTCCCATGATAAGAGTGGAAACAACACGGCACTGGAAAAGATCCTCAGAACATCAGAATAATACCTGAGAGCAGTTAAACTGTTTGGCAGCAGACCACATTAAGAGGCAGCGCAAGTGAAAAGGTGATGATGGATAGCAGCTTGGATGAATCCCTTAATACAGCATGTTTGGTTGTAAAGGATCAAATGGACACAAAGGTATGAGAACGATGCAGAGCATGCGTTTGATGCGGATAAGCCACTGGCTGAAGAAAACAAAGTTTTGACTGCGTCTCCTCAGGGGAGGTCGCAGCCACTGAATGAAAAACATCTTTTGAAAAATGGCTTGGATAATTATAAAACTTTATCATGCGTTTGGAATAAATTCAGATTTTTAAGAAATATTCACCCTGGGAGGGATCACAGAAAGTATTTGTGCAGGAAAAGACAATCAAACCACCACCTTTTAACAGGGTAGTAATACTCAGGTGGTGCAGAAGTGACAGTTGTGATGCTGACGTGTGCAGGAACATTATTATGATTAATCCATTAAATATTGAAGACATGGACTCTTTTTACATAAAGGATGAGATCAGATCACAGCAAGCTCACTACGTGGGTCTCAAAGTGAATGGAGGGCAGTGTCTGCCATGTCAGCTGAGGAATGAGGTAATAAGACAAGACTGGTTCGGCTTACAGGAATAGACATAAAATGTCACGAGAAGTGAAATCTGTTATCATACCATACATTTTTTTTATGCTGAAAGTGAAACAAAGAAGACATGTTTAAAAATGGACTAAAACAGACTTCTGATATGCTGAATCTTATATATCTATTATTGTAAATAAATACCATCTAAATACCAAAAGCTGACATTTTTCCAAACGAATCAAGCTCCAGTCTCTAATGCGGCCTTCGGTTTTTAAACATAAAAGTCTGTTTACAGTGCTTAGGAAATGCATTTGGGAGAAAAGCTTGATGAAATCATCTGCGGCTCTGAGGGAGGTGCATGAAATCTGATAAATTGCTTCCAAAGATGTCACTTGAATCAGGAATTGGTTGGATATGGAGACTCTCAGCTTATAATGTAAATTAAATCTCATGTTCAGGAAGAAGTGAACATAACAGCCGTCATCAGTGCTGGAGATTAGCATCTTGAGGCCACATCAGGCACCTGCAGCAAAACCTCTGACTGAAACATCTTGGACTGAGTTGTTTGGCTGAGGTGAAACGGTTTCGCAACGGTCCTAAATTGGAGTGGAGTGGCGTACTCCCTCTGTACTACAGTAGTCCTATGTAAACTTGGTGGTGAAGCCCTTTAACACTCCTGAAGCACATTATCTAATCAGTGATGCATATTATTATTAGAAGTAAACAAGTTAATCGCAACTTATTCTGCCTTTTTTTTTTTTTTTTTTTTTACTGTCCAGCAAATTCATCACAAAAGCCAAATCAAGGTCACCCAACCAAGCCATTCTCCACACTCCGTGGAGCCTATTCACAGCTCCTCGTTCAATATGTCTTCTGTTAAAAAAAAAAAAATCTGGCGATCTATAATTCCCACCTGGGCAGATTGTGTAAGCCCACAACAGGTGAAATTTGGCTCAGCTTGTGAGCATCATTAAGAATCAAAAAGCAGCCTTCTGTTAAAGGAAAATACGTGCCAGTTTGCAACACCAGACTTTGATGTGTCTGCCCGTATTTCAGGCTAAGTGTTTGCTGAACTGCAGCCAACCCCTGAGACAATACTGGCCTTTTGAGATATACCATGCTCTTGAGCAGTGACGTTCTCAGACTATAGAGGAAGGCTGATAGCCAAGTGATCCTTTAGCTGACTGAGGGCTGAGGCTTTTCGGTTTAAGCCATCAATGTGAGGATAAAAGTGATCAATATGGGAAAACTAGAGTAGAAACTGTGGGATTTATGGCTGCTGGCCTCATTCACATTATACACAGGCATAGATTGCGTAAAGTATGATCTCACATTCCAGAAAACCCCAGATTTAATTGTAATTGTAAAACGGAAAAATTCTCTTATTATACCAATGGGACTTTCATTTAAACATATGAATCCGAGTTTGGGTTGACTGCATGTCAAACGAAGTCAAACTCAGGCTTGGATCCACAGAGTGAGACATTCCACTGATTTGATAGTCTTGGAAAAACACCCCAAACATCTCATTACCTGACATCATCCCTCCTCTATCCTGTTGGGATGACCAACACATTGCTCTTGTTCTTTCACAAGAGCAATGTGCTGGTCAGCACCATGAGGCCAGTGAACCCCAGATAGCTACACTCTGGCGCTGGATACCAAACAGCCCATCACGAGATAGCACGCTTCTCGCTGTCAACCACACCACAAGAAATAAGGTTAAATGGCACTATCTACACAATATGGGAGCCTCTTCTATTTTTATTACTGGTGCTGACAGCCTCTTTTGTTTAGAGGGAGAGGCAGTGCGGTTCTTGGAAATGGTTATAAATAAGTACTGAGGCAACCACAAGGATTCCTATTTGTCCGTTTGCATACTTTTGCATTGTTTTCAAAAGCTGGCTTGGTTATGATGTGTTTCATAAATACAACACAATCAACAATCCAAACACACTTGAGATGGTTTAGATTGATGAAACACTGCTGTTAATAATTGGGACAGACCTGTTTGCTTCACATTTCTTTGATGTAATGACCCTTTAAACAGCACGGCGGAATTGTAAGAAAAGATTTCAGACATTTTGAAATTCTCCCTTTAGGGAAATTTCTTTGATACTAACAGCCATGCTAACTATACAATCTGCCTAATCTCCCACCATCTTTTTCCACTGAGCCATTTGGCCGGTGTGGGAAAAGCAGTGCAGCTGTATGTAACATCACCTTTTAATCACTTGATGAAAAAGCAGCAGATGCAGAGTGTTTTTCCAGTGGCAAAGCATTACAGCAAGAACACAGAGTCTGCAGCAATGCTATCAACTCTGTAAGGCTCTACCCAGGCAGAGAGGTGCTGTGAGATAACTTGTAGCTGATGTTTAACAGTATAATGTTTACCATTTCAGCTTAGCCTCCTTAATGGGTCTCATGAGCTAATGCAGTATCATTACAACAGCTGTAAACAGGGCACAAATCAAACTTAGAACTGGCAGGAATATGAGTAGTTTTAAAGGTTTTGGGGAATAAATAAAATATTGGAGATAATAAAATGTAGACCTGCCTTTGAATGCATGACTCACCTAGCAGCTGGACCCCCCTAGTGAGGCCATAGACATCTATGAGAGCCCAGAGGGGTTCTGAGACGTGTACCCCACTGAAGAACAGTATGGGGCTGGAGTCGTTGATTCGATAGAACACCCGGCCCTTTTTATCCACCCAAAACGAGATGACGTTTCCTTCATTGGAGAGCTCCTCCGGAAGTGCTTTTGCCCAGAAGCCACTCTGGGAGACCAGGTCAGGGCAGGCATACTTGGGCAGGGTGTCTGGATTGATCCTTGATGGGTCCTTGGATGTAAAACCAAGACGTAGAGCACCACTCCAGCAGCACTGCTTTTTAGTGATCTGGAGAGAACATATTTTAAATCAATGAAGATAATTTAATTAAGATAAACTACAATATGAGCTAAAAAGAATAAAGCCAAATTTGGGCCGGCTTCCTTTCTGCTGAGTTGCAGTGATACTACCTGCACTGCACCGTGATTAATTCATCCCATCCAAAGCTTGCATTTGGGTAATTTTTCACCTCCACCCCAGTCATAATTATAGCTGCAATTACCTTTAAAGTGGTATGACTGTGTTTTATCAGTGCCAAGAGCAGCGAGTCCTAGATTATTGTGAAATGTGACTTCTTTATGAAAATGGATTCAATCCAAAATGTTTCTGCCTGATAGATCGGAGCGTGTTAGCACCATGACAAAAGGCCTATGGGAGCCAATAGAATGGCAGAAACATGTACTGGGCATTAAAGGCATATATTATAAGAGCATTAACATTAAAATATTGTTCAAAAATATCTAGAGTCTACAGACATATATGCACTTGTTGTGCAGTGTTGCTTTGAGTTTAAGAATGTCACCATGGTAAAAATGTCTAACTGATGATAATCATGTCCAACAGCTTATCTTTTAGCATGCCAACAGCTGATGATTACACCACTGTACCAATTGCAAGCCAGTATACCAATGAAAACTGGTAAGGCTTAAATTTACCACTATGGCTGTTAATGTGTTTGACAGATGGCTATAACAACGGTGACATCACCCATTGTTTTGTGAAGTCTCATGGTGAAGCCTCAGCAGCACAGGGAAGACATTACAGAGAAAGTGAGTGATACCATGCTACTCAATACTCACATGTGACTGGCAAGTCATTGGCCCATGAGTGTACTCATAATTTACAAAATTTACTTCAGGTTTTATTCTGTTTGTTCTGAAACTAGCAATTGTTCCAATACAATCATCCGGAAAGTGTTTACTATTGTCAGAAATCCAGGCAGTGGAGGCTGTTTACTACAGGAATAATTTGTACTACCAGAGGCACTTCCACCTTGGCTTCACTTTTCAGAACAACAAGAAGCAACATCCATGTCTTGTCTATTCCTCAAGCCATCAAATTTCTAAACATGGGCAACACATGGCCTTCCCAGTTGGTTTGGCCAAAACAACCTCAAGGTGCAATGAAAGTGTCCCTACGTATTGAAAACGATGTGTTTGCTCCATGTTGGTGTACGAAATGTGATTGCAAAAGAATTTCCCTGTGCGGGCAAATAAACGTTATTAACATTATCTCTCACATGTGGTCCACAATGCTGACATAGAGGGAGCTCTAGCCGATGGCTGTCTGCTTGAACTCTCCTGCACTAATTCAATTCACTAAAGTGGACCTCTCAACCATGTTTGTGCTGTTTGTGCCTCTTGGAGCATTTTGAAAGAAACTATCTGCGAAATAATATGGCCTGCTGCATGGCGAAGCCTGTCTAGGCAAAGCTAACATCGAGGCTTTGAAATGTGGCTACATCAATCATTTACATAGAGTTACTGAGGTTATTTTTACTTATCTTGAGGAATTTAATTTGGTTTGGCTGGATGAGTGCTTAAGAAAATAGATGGACGGATGGGCTTCTATGTCTGTACCAAGTTTCATTTTATCCAATAGTTGAGATGTTTCAGTCTGAACAAACAGACAGCACAACATTCCCATCATAGTGCCAAACCACTAGCAGGGCTAAAAAAACAACTTATCACTTTCAAGATTGGTTACCTCGGTATGTTTATCACCTGCAAACGATTTTTGTCTTATTTCGAAGCACTATTTACTTTGCATTTAGTGTGCCAGATAACAGTGTTCCTCACATGGCAGTGCTTGCCCTACTCTCTCACATTCGAGACATAGATGGCCTGATAGGTGAAGTGGAAACTTGTTCTAAGCTGCTGCCGCTTTGGCCCACACAAGAGCACAGAGAGGAAAGAGAGAAAATCAAAACAGGAGAGTGAAGAGCCGGGATGAAGAAAGGGAGGCAGACAGGGAGGGAGAAGAAAATGAAAACATGCTAACAGAATTAGAGGGACAGAGATAAAAGAGGACTACTTTTCATCACACTCACAATTTGTATCTTCTCAGTACTTGACTGTGTGAAATAATATCAGAAAGTACATGATGTGCTAATCTATGTAAAGTAATGTTTTTTGTTACAGGAAATTATGAAAATGACAACCACTTGTGCTCTAGTTGTGGTGTCGGAATAATTATTGTTGCTTATTGGACTTTGGACTCATTGTGCAATAGGTCAATTTTTAACCCAGTCATTTTCTGTGTGTAGCATACCGGGGCTCCAATAGTAATTATCCCTGTGAATACAAATGGCATTCAAATAGTGCATTGTTTACCTTCAGTCGAACCTGCTCATACACAGCGATAGGTCTGTTGGTGAAGGTGATGGCATTGCAGAAGCTGGCCTGTCTCTTGACAGTTCTCTGAGACATGTCCATGACGATCTGCGAGCCCTTGGTGCTTGGGTGGAAGAGCAGAGGGAAGGAGGACAAATTTCCACATGGCTGGATGGGAAGGCAGCGCTTGGGCTTGTGGTGATATCGGTGAGGTCCTGCTGGAAACGGTCCATTTAGGGAATCTATGTGAAGAATGAGAAGCGTAAGAGTTGGTTATTTTGGTCAAGGGTTGAGGGGGAGTTAATTTTCTTGGGGTGCAATTTACAGTAAAATACCCAAATATTAGATTACATTTGACTGCAGTATTGAATCAGGCTGTCTGTACCATTGCAGGATCACACTGGCTGGTTCATTCTGCTGAATTATCCAATTTGATAACAAAAGCACTCAGGGAACCCAACTTTCCCCAAAGGGCAAGGGCTACAATTGTATGGTGTTGTATTGAGAAAATAAAAAGCATGTTGTATAGCGCTCTCCATGCCCTTTTTAATATGATATATATGATATATGATATTTTGCAAGGTTAACTTACAACAATGACCGTCAAGTCAAATGCTTATCCAATTTTGGTACTCCAAGGCCTAGTATATTGTTGTAGAGTTTAAAGATGATCCATAAAAAAATCAGGGGTAACATAAAGCTTGGACTGATTTTCACATTCGGTGTGACCTTGACCTGATTTTCGCAAAAACTAAATCAGCTTGAGCTCTTGTTGGTACCTACCATAACACAAAATTTGAAAATGAAATCTTAAAAACTTTGGATGCTAGACTGCTAACAAACAGACAGGCAGATAGACAAACAGAAGCGATTACATCTATTTAAGCAATTTAAAGCATAAGTCTGTTTCCATCTTCTCACAGTAGCACAGTAATAACACCTGTATTGTAAACATGAACAATGTGCAAGGTAAATTACAAGCTAAATGTCCTTTGATAGAAAAAAAAACAAAAAACAAACCCAACAGCACAAAGACAGACTTGCTCTCCTGGCAGCGTAATTTAGGAGAACAATGCAGCTGCGTGAAGTCTGTGCAAAACACTCTCATTTCAGTAAATGGTCATTTCCGGTAACACCGAATTCTCACTTTTGTTTTTCTACATCTTTCAAGATAATCATCTGATTTGTGTTGCATTTGGGATCTTTTTCTTTCTTTGGAAAACTTTTTGTTTGATAATCAGCAGAAAGCGGTAAAGGAAGCAGAAGGAGGCGGAGGACAAAGGAAAAAAAAAGATCAACTTACACACAAATAAGACCACAATTAGCCTAGCAGAAAATGACCTTTGGGATCTTACGGGAGTTCTTGATGCGTGTATGTTCAGCTGGCGGATGCAGTTTACTCAAAGCTACACTAATAATAGTGAGGAATGGCTGTTAACATGTCATTTCCAGTTACGGCTCGTGTTTTAATGAGCATATATCAATCTTATCATAAGTCTTTATGTCTGAAAGTCACGTACACGCTACGCTACAAAATCAGTGGTGCAAAATGTGAGGCATTTATTGTGATTTGTAGGTCAGAGGAAGTGGTAAAAAAAAAAATCCACAGGTACACAGTGAGTCACACTATGCACCCGGGTTTCTAGATTTTTTCCCATGTGAAAATGTGAATAACTTGTCCCACTTACAGTAACTCATAAAAGAGAACCAGCTTTTTTTTTTCTTTTTTTTTTTTAAACGTCTAATCTCAAAGCCTTGATAATCATGATTCACACGGACTCCCTCTCATTTGGATCCACTCTCCCCATTCTCATTTCCTACATTCCTCTTCAAAAGGACCACACCAAGGTCACTGTGGTTTTAATGGAGGAGGTGTTTTCTCACAAACTTTGGCTCACGCAAAACAACTTTTTATTCTACTGATAACACAAATAACTTTTATCTCACGACGCGGTTTGATACAGATTTTGTTCCATAAAATGCCGACCTCGTCTACAGCAGCATTTCAGGGTTTTAAAATACCATCGAGCACGAAGTGTGAACAAAATAAATAATTTAAGCCTCATTAACGCTTCTTCATCCTCGAGAACTGGTTGCATTTTCGCACCTAAACTTGGAAGACTGTGTACGAGCAGCTTGTGTTTGTCTGCAAGAGGAGAATGTGAGCCACTGCTGAAAGACAACTATTTTTGCTCTCCTTTAATTGACCTTGGAAGGTCAAGAGGTATATAATGCACCGCAGAGACAAATCAGTTAGGACTGCCGGGATTGGAAACGAGTTGTCATGTGACTTCTGAGGCCAGGTTTAATATAACATCACAGCTGTTCTAATTTTAGGGCAGAGACGGAGATTTGAGCAGTAGATGAAGACATGATTTATATTAAAAAAAATCTAAAAACCTTGTCATAGTCAACCTTGAAAAATAATTACAAATGCTGTCAAATGGGAATCTTTGTCACATATTTCTGCCTAGTCCTGCCCTTCAAATCACAATCAGAGAGGCTCTGCCAAGTGTTCTGTACTCAGTACAGTGTATTTAGTAAGCTTTTTGCATGCTCTTGTCAATGCTGAACAATGCCTAATTGTGCTCTGTGCACAACAGTGGTCTTAAATGAAGTCATAACAAACCCTTCAACCATATTGCATCCATGACGTCGTGTCAGACGTGATGTCTTGGGGAAAACAAAACAGCACTGCATTGTACTCCATCAAAGACCAGGCTTGAGATTGAATAGAGTATTTCCTGTTAGGGCTGAAAACAGAAGCAACACCTCACCTCACTGGCCCTGCAGACCGTGGCGTCTCTTATCCTCCACCATCTAACCAGAGAATCCAATATATTCTTTCATTTTTGCTATATTACTACCATTTCTGCTGCTGTGAAATTGAATTCTACAGACTTTCTTTTTTTTTTTTTATCAGCTGAAGGTTTATTTCCACAACCCAGACATCCTGTCATGGGTTTACAGCTTTCAAAGGACTATATAAACTATGAAAGTCAAAAAAGTAAATAAAAGGATAAATAAAAATACCACATTTGATTTATTGTAGATGACAACTGGTTAGAGCCAAAAGTGCTGATGATACAATGGTTGCTGTAGTGTGTTTAAAAAGTCATGCAACCCAACGGTGACGTCAGGGTAACCACCGACCAGAGCCCTGCCACGATAAAAGAGAGGTGCCATGACAAACGTCAGATGAGCAACTTAAGGATAATGTTACTTAATGCACCACCGCACACAATGTGACTGCCTCTGCTGTCATTAATTGGAAAAGACAAACAGTGCAGAGACAATGAGTGGCCCTGGCCAGTGTCACCTGGCCTCCTACGCTCCTCTGTGTTTTATCCTGAGGCTTGGTCTTACTAAGACGCCTCAGCAGAGGCCCTAATGTGGTGTGACGTTAGTATCAAGGCATGGTGGCCCCTAAAATGCATTCTAAAGAGCTGCAGGGCACATTTAGCTTTTTCCACATATGTCATAGCTGGCGTTGTTTCAATAAGAGATAAACATTTGTGATTTAAAAGTTTTTAAACGTCTTACCAGAGGAGATGATTTGTATGAGGCCTCTGTAAAAGGGCTGCGCCTAGTTCAGGTTTCAAAGGATCATTAGGCATTAGGGCCATCACTTGAATCTGGTTAAGTGGGTTTTGTTTCCAATGTTAGATCAATTCATTGTTTTTAAACTACTTTATTTAAAAAACCTAAAGGAAAGACTATTTTATTTGTCATGAGCTAACAGGTATACATGCACAGTGTTAAAGATGTATGCTGGAATGTAACACGACGTAAACTTTGGGCTGGATTAGTTGTTTGGTCCAGAAAATTGTGAAAAAATTCCAAACAATTTCAGAGCTCAAGGTGATACCTTGAAATGTCTTGTTTTTATTTTTTCAGCAACGGTCCAAAACCGTCCAGAAACGCAACAAGTATTCATATTTGAATACATCGAACTAAAGAATTATTAAGTAAGAACAATGAATGCCAGAGTCGTCATGAAGTCATGAAGGGTTACCAAACGGGGAGGAGTGAAGGTTGAATGATTCATGAGCCCTTGAGCTGGAGGTGGGCCCTGCAACACGACAGGGATTATTAATGTTTACATTTTTAGGGCCCCGACTGAACACATGGCTGACAGCCAAGAACTTCTAGCTGTGCCCCTGTCTGCACCTGTATTGTGTCACACCAGTGGACCCTACAAATGAAACTGGAAAAGGGATAGCATGAACTGGTCCATCTGTTCATCTGGGTGTGCTGGAAAAGCACTCGGTATATCAAAAAGTACCAAACTGAAATTGTAAACTAAAGTAAGATAATACCAATATGGAAGAGAGATGAAATCAAAAAATTATAATATGGATATGGAACGTAAAAGCTGGAAAAATAGGATGGGCAGCTTGGTGCTGATAGACAGCATTGGAGACCTGAATAAAGAGTGAAAGGGAAGACTGTAAACTCTATAAGTTATCTCCTTCATTGTTGAACCCAAAAAACGTTGCTGTCCTAAAAACGTTTATAGCCAGAGACAGTGGAAAATCATTTGTGCTGGAATAAAATTATTTCTATCCAATTTAGTTAATCTGACTTGAGTTCACTGAAATATAATGGTCACAAATGATCAGAAACACAAGAGAATGCCAGATTTCTGTCAAATAAGGCCACACAGACTCATGGCATTTACTGTATGTGGACTGTTTACAATAACTAAGAACCAAAAACCACAGAACATCCAATCATCTGGCAAATCTTTGCTGATGTAAAGCCACTGAAAACTAATCAAAACACTACATCCCACAAAAGACTTAGTGTAACACTAGAACTGCATCATTTAGGCCCCCAACAAGTCGTTATTAATGTGATTCTTATAATTAAATTTACCTGATGGTTATTTTTCTTTATTGGTCACTTCATGTTCTCCATAAAATGACAGAAAAGAGCGTAAACTGCTCATCAAAATTCCCTGCCCGTCAACCATCAGTTCATACTCAAGGTCATTAAATTTAAAATGAGTAAGCCACAGAAAATCTGCAAACCATCACATGTGAGAAGCCGGAGCCAGAGAACTTTCTACTTGTTTTACTTGGGAATTAACTGAAACAATCACATATCCAAAAGCATTATGTTTCTGGAGACTGAATAATCGATTCAAAGTATTGCTTCAGCTCTACCCTAATGTTTGATACATGAACTTTTACTGTGCCAACTTTAAATTTAAATGCTTAATCTTAATAAAAAGCACCAACGAGTTAAACGCTTTAAAAAGTATCACAGTCATCTTAAATTAATTTAGTGCTCAACATAGTTTAATAACAAGTTTAAGAAGTTTTATTAAATGCATGTTGTGTGTACTAGGACTCCAGATAATAATTCAAAACGAAACGGGATTCTATATGACTTTTACCACTGAAGTTTTTGCGAGCTGCACCTAAAAAGTGAAACACAATACAAACAAAAAGCAGAAGAAACAAGATACCGTGTACCTGTTCACTATTATAATTTGAGACATGGAGGTTCATTAAAAAGAGGCAGAAAGCTCTAAAAGTGTTTAGGGATCAACTAAAGGTAGAGATAAATAAATAAATAAAAATAACAAGCAGGTGGGCAAAAAAAGTTGAAGGCTATTTAATCCTCTAACCAGCTCAATTCAGTTTGTCCTAATTGGTTTCTTTTGATGGAAGTCGGTTAATATGAAGTCGCAGAGGATTTTCACACTTGAAAAACACCAGTGTCTTTAATCCTAAGCCAGTCGTGACTTACAAATGGTGCTTAAACTTGGCCAAAGCGGCTCTAATTTCACTTCTCCTTTATTTTAGGCTCCCAGGACGCCTACAGTTTTCATGCACACTGGCTTGAAGCTGCACAAGCTAAGCTTACAACTCGTTTATATCGTCTCGTCTTATAATATTATGGCGCATAATAAACAATCCACACACGCTGTCCTGTCCGGTGACGCCAGATGTCCTTACCGTAAAAGGTATTCCTGGTGATCTGACCTCCCATGGCTGGATGCAAGGTGCGTTCACCTCTCCCTCTAACTGCGAGCTGGATCCACAGTATTCACATTCAGCCTCGCGTCCTCAGCAACGACATTATATGGACACGACACTGTTCACACACGCACAGGGGGGGAAAAAGAGTCCCGACAGTGATTCAGCGTCAGGTTGTGTCTATCCAAAGATTCATCGACATCAAGCAGCAGCACGCAGCAACTAACAGATCCAGCACGCAGTGGCTCACTTCAGTCCGCGCGGAAATTAACATAAAAGGTGGTAGTGGAGGTGGAGCTTCACAGGACTATTGACGCTGTAGTCACCAGAGAAGACTTCAAGAGCGTTAACTAGCAAGAAATAGTTATTATATTCCTAGATTATATAGACACTTAAAGCACAGTTATCTCCAGTACAGTGTTCTGTACACATTGTACCACTGCGAGGAATCACGCATCCAACAAAGAGCTTGTTTTGTTTATTAAACTGTAAAATTTCTAATCATTTTCATAATCATGCTGTGTCCTCGTGTTCCACAGTTCGTGTAGTGGCTGTTGCTGGTGCACCACAGTATATCAAGCACGTGGCGCTGGGTTTTCCACCCCACTTGTTGCCCACCATGTGTGCTGTCCTTACTATCCTTTCATCTTCCTTCTTTCCCCCCAAGTAGGCAATTTACATTCCCATGGAGAAACTCACTGAATTCAATAGATGGTAAAATAAAAAAAATGCAAGGAAGAAAATTTTCTGACAGTGTCTGATTTTTGTAGTTGTTTTGGCAGAAAAACCCAGTTGTAACCTCAAGCATCTCTCTGGAGGATTAATCCACTTGATCAGCAATAAAGAGATGTCACACAGCTGGAAGAAGTTCCTTCCAACAACAGGTTAAAGAGTTTAAGTTCCTCTAATGCCAACATCTGTACTCAGAGCAGTATTTCAAGATTTACTTGGCAGCTTGTATGAAGATAAATACTGACACTTTCTGATGGGTCTTGGCAGAGGAGTTGCCATGATGACCAGAGCAAGACACTCCTGGCTTGAGGCTTAATGTGATACTGGTGCTGTGAAACAGTGAGGCCATGTAGTATATTAGGCTTATTTGAGAGCTTTGATTGATCTTTGAGCTGGAACCTTATTTTTATGCATGCAAGCAGATCTCAGAACAACTTTCATTCAGTGCAACATTTTCAAATTTCCAGATCATGACTGGACTTTCCAGCAGTTAAATCAAAGGGGGTGATCTCACATTGAAAATGTTAATACAATTGACCTTTTTCAAATTAAAGTAAAGGAAGAGCTTGTTGCACACACATCTCCAAAGTGTCTGGCTCTAGACATTCAGAGTTGGCATGCTGGCCATGTTTCCCAGCGGGCACCTCTCAGGACCTGCCTTATTGTCGCCTTAGCATTTATATAACTTGTATCAGCAGCCAGACCTGTGAGACACTGTATTGGCTCAGTAGCATGGGCTATATTCTTGTGTTGTTTATACAAACTGATTGCGGTTTACTTGACTGTCTGTAAGCAATTTCCAATGGGGGTAAAGCCATATGACTTGGGGTTTTTCATGCAGCATTTTACATCGTTATTTTCTATGAAAAGTCGTCAAAACAATTTTATTTGTCAAAGAAAAACGAGATAAACTAAAGATATCAAAACAAAATGTGTGAACAGAACACTTAGGAATTTATAGCATGGACCCCGTAGCGATCGCAGTCATGCTTAATGGTGTATGACATGCCACCTGATCACTGGGCTGTCAAAAAACTGACTGGCTGTTCTGTAATACAAGAAGAAGTGCAGTTCACTGTGAAATGATAAAACGTGATGGTTTGTGTCCTACGGTAACAGTTCAAAACTGCATGCTGCTAATCATGCACCATGGAAAGTTGCCAAAATACCTAGCAATTGCAAAAGATCACTTTGAAAATACAAAAACCCCCGAAATGTGTGTTATTTGTGTAAGGTCTAAGTAGCACCCTGTACCTAACCTGTTACGGTGCCGTGATGTGTGAGTCATCTCATATAAATGTAATGGCACAACCTTATATAAATAAACAGACTGACATATAGCTATGATCATTTTGCAGATGCCTTTGTTGCAGCTTTGCATGCGTAGAATACGCCTTTGTTTTACATACCTATATTTGTTGTTGTTGGGTATTTCTATTTGTAATCGTTGCATCTCTTTGTAATAGTTTTGCACCTGTTTATGGCTCTAGTACACTTTTCCTTACTAATAATAGTGTCATATTGCCCTTATATTCTTATGTGTATATATTCTACTTTTAAAAAATATATATTTTACACCTTTAGATTTAGATGATCTCAAATTCTATTCTGATATGCACTAACTGTTGTAAGTCCCAAATGTCAATAAAGTTGCCTTTCTCTTCTATTGTATTCTTTTCTTCTACAAGTCTTTGTAATTCTGTTGTGCACTTTTATAATTTGGTAGTTGTTTTGCATCTTTAATAAGCCATCATGCATAATTTTAAAGTTATTCTGCAATAGTTTTTTAGCTCTTTGTATTCATTTTTCTAACTATTTTGTAGACGCTTGCATCCCTTGCAGTCATTTCTTCTTGCAACTCTTTGTAGTTGTTTTGTATCTCTTTGCAGTCACAATGTGCAGGGGGTTTTTTTGCATCACTGTTCATTATTTTTGCAGACATTTTGCATATTTTTGTAGTTGTTTCACATCTTTTATTAGTTATTCTAGATGTTTACAATTTTGTATATCTCCATAATATGGTTCTTTGCACCTCAACTCTTGTAGCCCTCTTGCATCTCTTTGTGGTTGTGTTACAACATTTCACATCTGTAGAAATGCACGTTGCATCCATTTTCTTAGTTATCTTGTGTCTCTTTGTGGTTTCAACATGCCTCTTTTTTGCAATTATTTTGCACCCATTCTGGTAGTTGTGTGTTTATTTATAGCTGTTTGTTACATTTGTAGTTGTGTAACTGCTGTGGTTTGCTCTATGTCTCTTTGTAGTCGTTTTCAAAAGAAAAAAAAAAGAACACTTTTCTGCCTCTCTTTCTTGGACCCCAGAGTAAGTCCCTGCTAGGTTCAGTAATCCCTGCATGGAAGTCACAGAATGTGGCTTACATTTCAGAACTGGCTCAGTTTGCTTAAATACAAACACTATTGAGATTTTTATTATTACCTAGTTCTTTGTGCAATAGCTTTGAACCATTCTCTCAGAATTGGATACACACTGTATACCCTGACAGAACAGACTGACACCTCCTCCCACAGTAGATTATTTGTAGATGGGCGCCTGGCAGGCAGCAGCTGCCTGGTGGGGTGTGCTGGCGTTGGGCCTCCACGGACATCTTGACAGGCTTGTTTGAGGGAGCCGTGTGCACTCTTGCTCTCTTCTGGGATGATCCATGTTGAACAAAAACACTATTCAACTCAGAGTTTGGATCCTCGCCCGGGAGCCATATGCAAAACATTACAAAGCAACACAAGAGCATCATATGATCCTCAACAGGGGGGTGTCGGCAGAAAAGGAACCCCACCCGGCAGGCACGTATCAGAGGTGAAATTTAGGTTGTCACATAACATTGCAAAGTGACACTGACATAGGAAAGATACCAGCTGACTTTTTTTAACACTAAAGTGTAGCTAGAAGGCAATCACAGCATTGATTTAATCGCACCAGAATCACTTTCTCTGTTGGCAAAGAAGTTCTGCAGAAAGATTTATTAGAATTACAATCACAGTTTGTAAGAAGTTGTCAGTGTACCTACAGGCGCTGCCAAAATGTGCAGATAAACAGAGATTCAGCTGTTCTGCAAAGAAAATAGGTACACAAAAGTTCCTAGTTTCTCTTCCATAGTTCATTGCCTCACTTTACAGCATTACTCAACTCTGTTTCAGTGATATTTATCATATCATGTGGTCCTTTTTACTTTTCCAACACACTTTTTTTTGTTTGTTATCATTTTGTTTTAGCTAAGGGCTGCTGTTGTAACAAGAAGAATATCACAGCATTATGTGTTCTTTATTTTAAATGGTTTTTTTTAGCCTGGCATTCAGTGGTGTGCAGTGATCCAAAGACGGAGGAACTGAAGGATCATCTATGAGATTATGATGTTTTTAAAGACCTGTGAGACTACGGATCAACTCACTGAGAAGCAAGCGTATCAATATATGCTATAAAACACAATAATCCACGGTAATCATCCAAAAGCTACTCTAAAGAGCAGCTCAAGAGCATCTTTAGCCTGTTTTACACAGCATCATAGGCTTTCCAAAGTGTAATTGCTGTTTACATGTGACCAGTCTATGGATAATATAATAAGTGTCCAATAGCACAACTTTACTCAAACTTCTGGGTCAAATGTCTGTGTAGGATCTCGGTCTTGCAGGTCACGGTAGTCTTAAGAGCTTGAAAAGAAAGCAAGTCCTGGGTTAAATTCTTTCCATGTCACTAATAGGCAGGAGGAGGATAGATGCAAGGAGTTGCCTCAAATCAATTAGAGTGAATTTTGCTGGATTTACTGGTTCAGATGTTAAATAATATTATTCTTAATGCTTTGTATAACTGGCCAAATGAGATTATTAGATATATTATATTTGGAAATAAATACCATGTGACCGTATTACTCCTACTGATTATAAGGGAGCTGCTCTCATGTGTGGTGCTCTGCATGGCAACATATAAATACAGAATTTCCACATCAATATTTGCTCATGTAAGCCTGTATTATACACTTAAATCAAACGGACAGGGTGTTATTGTTTCTTCTCTCTGTTTTTTTCCCTCTTTTTCAGGAAGACAATTTTTAACTCAGTGTTCAGAGTTCAGCCAATGCAACAGAAGTAACAATAGGTCATTTGGAAAAAAAAAAAAAAAACACTGAAAAAAGTCAGTAATTGGATGAAATTTTATTTTTAATTGCACTCAACTCTAGAGATCATCTGTGTCATAAAACATTTAGCAGCAGTCATTTGCTTGCTGTCTGCAGAAGTTATTATTTCTTTTAAAGAAAGGAGCAGCTGCAGTCACCGGGAACAAACTTGACATAAAACACCTGCTAGGTTGTCAAATGAGGTGTTTTAAGCTTCATGAGTGTGTTATTGAGTCAGGAAGGTGCCTGGTCACGAACACGATCTCAAGCAATAATCTTGACATGACTGCGTAAGGGTTCCTCTAGACAAACCGGTAAAATTGGGCTTCCTCGAGTGAGCAAATACAGCAGTCCACAGTGACAGCTCTTCACATTACGAATGTGGAAATGAGCAGCAACAGCAAGTTTGGAGAGTAGAAGCACTCAGTAGGATTATCATATGTACAAACCTGTACAAAAATTTAGGATGTTGTATAAACTGCAAGTGAAAGCGACATGAAAGCACATCATTCAAACGTTATACAGTGCAGTGCAAACGTCTTGAGCCACCCCTCATTTCTTCATATTTTGCTTCCCAGGAGCCAGAATTTCTTTTTCTCATTTCTTTTTTTCATGACCATTTTCACCAAATTCAAAGGATGAGCCTGTGTTGTGTCTATATGCATAATAGCGGATGAGCAGTATCAGGAAAAAAAATCCAGAAAAGCTCTCACACGTGACCTGAGAGATGCGTCTAGACCTTCAGTTGCTCTATCTACTGTTCACAAAAAGACAATGGGCTCAGTAGCAGGGTGGCTGTGAAATACCATTCTTAAGGAAATAAGAAAAGGCTGAAGTATCACACAAGAACTGGACTGAAAATCAGTGGCAGCCAGTCTTGAGGAGGTGATGAATCCAAATCGGAAATTTTTTGGTTCAAATCATCTTCAGTATGCACAGAGGAGGCCAGGAGAGAGGTATGACTGTGAGTGTCTACCATCTGTAAAACATGATAGAGGCGCTGTCATGGCTGCATTTCAGCCAGTAGTCAAAATGGAGAAAAATTATGAACACGGTAAATTACTGTCAGATTTTAATCCACCATGCAATTCCATCTGGAAATCATCTGATTGGCAATGTCTTCATTTTTCAGATTGACAATGATCCCAAACATGCTGCCAATGTAAAAACATACCTGGAGCTAACAAACACACAATGGAACACTATCAGTCATGGATTGCCCTCCCCAGAGCCCGTACCTCAACATTATTCAAGCAGTGTGGGATCATCTTGACAGAGAACAGAACAAAAGGGAGCCAACATCTAAAGAAGAGCTTTGAATGTCCTTTTGAAAGTTCCTTGAAGAAAATACAAGAAAGCTTGCCTAAGAGAATTCAGGCTGTGTTGAAGAATAAACATTGACCTTCGAGGGTTTTTAGAGTTGTACAAACTCTGTTTCTGTACTGTATTTGCAGATGTATTTGCACATGCTTCAATAATTTGTTGCACTTATGTACCATTTCCAGGCAAAATATAAAGTAATGGGACTTTTGAACAGTACTGTATCTACAAAGAAAGCATATCATACATGGAAAGTGAGAAATATTGTTTGTTTTTTTGAAAAAAATCACTTTAAAGCTCTTGTTTGTTCTAAATTTCACCACAAAAAACAAACTAACAAAAAGAAAAAGAAAAAAATCAGCTAGAGCTCCTTAGCTGTTCTAAACATTGGCAGTTTCTCTGTCTGCTGTACAGAAAAGTTGCTGAAAAAGGCTCCAAAAAATCAGTAACTAGGATCAACCTTGCACATTTCACAATAATACTATCCATTGTTATATTGATTATGGAAAATATTAACTAGACCATGACCTGAGCTCTGACATGAGAACTGCTGTTATTTTGACTTGACTAAACACTCCTCACCCTCCTCATTCTCCTCCACACTCCTCATTGTATTCCTGCATTCACACACATCTTACTCAAAACTCCGGTGACATTTGAATAACCATCAAACAGTGATTTAGTTACATGTCATTCTTCTCTGAGACTGCTGAGGTTACTAATGGAGCTGTCATTTTCAGCCACAAAGCAGAACAAAATGGCCAACACATTTCTCAAACCAGCTAGTGCACCATAATATGTATTTGTAGTCAAACAATTGCACTGCAGGTCCAGTCATTATCCCTTCAGCTGTTCTCAGTGAATGTGCTTTGTTGTTAAAGGGACCCCTAGTCACACCAGACAATGTCACCAGGGTGCTGCAGAAAATAATTAGGTATTCAGGGAATAATTTAAATCAGATTTTTTTCTCTCCTTGCAGTTTGAGAATTGGCAGGGAGTAAATTGCACAGTATTAGTCATAGCTTCACTTGGATTCTGACAGGTGATTGGATAATGACAGTTAATGCTGTTTTCTGTGGTTGACTTTAAACTATACTCTTTGTAAACTCTACACTGAACATAAAGTACTGCATGTGTGAATATCCCATTTCTAATGAGAGGAAGGCCCTGCTGCTGACCTCATGCACCAAGAGGGATATTTTCTTAGTGAAGTCCCATTTTGAAGTCTTAAGCGGAGCATTTCAGCCGTTGCTATGGTGTTAGTGTTGGTATTTTGAAACCGGATGTGAAAAGCGAAGGATGGATCTGACTCAGAAACCAAGGGACACTGTACACAGTAGGTAAGTTGGCCCATCCTAAAGCATACCCTGCTTTATCCTTCCATATGTCTCCACTGCGAGAATTGTTTTCAAAAGAAACCACAAGCAACTAAGACCATGGACTCCTAATGAAAGCTTTTACCGAAATCATAGATGAAGTAAGTAAGATCTTTTCACTTTTACTGTGTACATACCGTCTTTTCATGAAAAGACAATATGGATTCACTTGATACACATCAATAAGCTGATACAAAATGAAAGCTGCTCTGTGCATGTAACAGTAAAACTAACCAAATGAGCCTCTTCATTGTGGAAGAGTGCAAAATATGAATAAAGAGATCAGCTAAACAACTGCACCCCAGAAATTGTGTAATAGTAGGAATTAGGTTGTTACCAGCAATCCTGAAAGTGCACAGACACACATATATTCAGAAGTGAAATGCTTTTTTATTTAAACATTACATCTAACCTGTGTGTAGATGCTTAAAAAAGGGTAAAAGATCAGGCTGTGTATGTTTCTTTGCTGAGCTCTGGCTTTGTCCCACAGTCCAAAAACATGCATGTTAGGTTAATTGGTGAGTCTAAATTTGCCATAGATGTGAGGGGGTTAGAGTTTATAGAATAAAAGGTGTGACTTATAGTCTAGAATGCTTTGATTGGTTGGTACAACTAGAAAATTGCTATATAAGTAATTTATCAATTAGCATTTAGCATTTACAATATTTTTTTATACTGCAAACACCTGCACAACTGTGTGTCCCAACTGTGTACAGACTTCACCTAAGCTAACCCTGAAGTAACAAACAAACCCAAATCCAAAATGCCTTAATTCCTCTAAGCTCAATAAATAAAACTACAAACAATGTCAGACAGAATAAATGAATGCAAGTCAGCCATGTAAGTATTTGACAAGGTTTAGAAGGGAGCTGTGTCAAAAAAGTTTTATTTGCCATCAGTCAGCCACAACATTAGAACCACCTGCCTAACACTGTGCTGCCAAAATAGCCCTGACAAGCCGAGGCATGGACTTCTTTGCAAAACTTCTGGATTTTCCCTGTGGTGTTATACACCAAGACAACTGCAGCAGATCTCATCTAACCTACAGCTGTGGTTAGAGGTGTACATGTACATGTCATGGGCATAACTGTTGGAGTAATTTGGGGCTTTTAATGATTTCTTTGAACTGTTCTTTTTCCAGGGTGGAATCATTGTACAGCATACACACACCTTTAATGACTTTAAGAAAACAAGGATTGGGTGAACAAGTTTAAATTTTTGGCAGGATTCTCCACACAGAGTCAAAACTATAAATACAAGCTCAAACACATACTCCACTAATATTTACTTGAATGTTCTTTAACAAGTTGCATCTTGACCAGATGCTTTTGGTAGCCATCAGCGAGCTAATGACAATTTTTTGGGTAGAATTGGCTAATTTAAATTTAAATTGGTTTCCCAGCACAGATTCAGCTTTATGCATACTAGTTGTTGTTGATTATTCCATCCACTGTCCAGTGTGCCAGGTAGCTGGCAGCAAAACTGTCCTGGAGCATGATGCTATCACTGCCATGCTTGACAGTTGGTACAGTGTTCTTAGGTATGAAAGCTTCAGTTTCACTCCTTCACGCATAACTCTTGACATACTGGTTTCTGTGTTGTTCCTGAAGATCCTAACCAATTTCTTCAATCGTTGTTTCGCCTGACCATAAAAAGTTCCTCCAAAAAGGCATTTGACTTGTCTATGTGGACAGCTGCAAATTTCAGCTGAGCTTGAAGGTGTCAGACCAAATAGAAAGACCCTGTTCCAAAACTGTGCCCTCTCACTGCATATAAACCTGCTTCACTGTGGAAATTGATGCTGGTGTGCCAACAGTTTCCACTACAAGGCAGGCTGGAGCCTTAGTGGTTTCTGGGTTGCTCCAGAACATCTTTATCAATTTCCTCTCATTTGAAGGTGACAGTTTGGGTCTTCTTCTAGACCTTGGCAAAGTGGTGACATGACAAACCGTTTGAACTGCTGAACTTGGAATCTGCAGGTTTAGAAATAGTTCAAAGAGATTGTCAAAATTTGTACAAACACTAACTACAATTCTTCTTGGCTCTTCACTGAGTTCCTTGGACTTTCCCGTTGTTCTGAGTGGTAGTCAGTCCAAAGAGTGCTGTCAAACAAATCATTTTTTATGATTTTTTAACAGTTGTAGTCAATGATGACCAGTCACAAAAAATTAATAGGCCTCGGTCTTGTCCAGTAAAAAGACACTGTAGAACCTTCAGCACCACTTCCTAAAAGATTTAAGTTAGTGTATATGTATATATTTTAGCCTATGTGTATAATTTTGACCCTGTGTGGATCTGAGAAAATCCATAATATATTCAAATGTGTTCACATGCCATTGAAGATGTATGCTATACAATCATTCCTCTGTGAAGAAAGACGATTTTAAAGAAAACATTAAAAGCCACAAATTACTATGACATTCATGCCCATGAGTGTATCTAAACCTCTGACCACAGATGTACACTACCTAATGAAGAAGAAGAAGAACAAATTTAGATATATCAGGAAATATACAACAAAATTAAGACATTAAATCATAGTCAATCATAGTTGTCTCCACAACCTTAACGTCACTAACAGCAGATCCTCACTTACCAAGCTGAGCAGCCACAGCACAGAAGTAAAGAGGGCCACAGGTAAATACTGGAACAGCAGAAAAATGATGATTGCACAATCTCTGAAACGCTCTACAGCACATAATTTATTGCATTTGTTGTCAGCCTCTCATTTAGATTTTCTTTCTGATAACTTTGCAGTTGGCAATGCTGGAATAGGAACTCTTTCTGAAGAATGTTTCACTGAATCAGTCTTTCCATCATCTAAAGAGATGTGCATATGCATCTGAATTTTGGAGACAAGTTAATAGGAACTGTTTCTTTGAAAAGAATCTCTTTGTGATCAGCCAAAGTCCCCCGTCACGGACTAGATTTTCTAAAGCCTGAAAACAAAGCCCAGATGAAGTGCAGAAATCTAGTTTAATCTCAAACCAATTGAATTACAACATGCTGAAAGGTTACTATGAAATTTTTCTCCAATGCTGAACAAATTTGCTCATTCTAGCTGTAAAAATAAGTTGATTTATAATACTTGAGGGATGGCTACTTTTAAGGCAGAGCTGAGGAATTGTTCTTTTATTCTGACCACATTAGCATATTTTTAAAAGCACATAATGCTAAACACCTGTTGACATATTCTGACAAGACCGTGTTGACAAAAAAGGAAAAACAGTAATTGCAGATGCATGTCGGGGATTGTTCCAGAAACCCATCTGTCTTAAAAAAGTAGACAATATTGACCACAAAGAACAGCAATTTTCTATATAAAAGTGAGTTCTATAGTCAATATAGTCAATAGTTTCGACACACCTTCTCATTTAATGGTTTTTCTGTACTTTCATGACCAAGGCATCAGAACTATGAATGAACACACATGGAATTATGTAGTAAACAAAAAAGCGTGAAATAACTTAAAACATGTTTGTATATATTTGGTTTCCTTTAGACTTCAGTTAGCAAAAATTATACACTAGTCTGCTATTGTTTAAAATCTTATGCCATACCTCAACCTGTCTCATGGAAATATTGGCCTAGTCTTACTAATAATAAGCTAAGCTGGGAGGGTCTAATGCAGCCACCTGGGCTCCCAGGCTATAAAAACTCAGATGAACTGCTCACTGCGTCTCTTCCACGAGCCCACTTTGGTGTTTGGTTAATTTATGTTAATAAATAATCTTTTACTTAAGTAAATCTCTTTTGTGGTCTCCCTCCTTTGAGCCAGTTTGTGACATTAATCTTCATTCAGTTTTAAACAGACTTTCTTTGTGCATTAAATTCATCAAAACACACTCAGAGCCTCTCCTAAAAAAAGTGCTCTTTTCACTCTTTTCTTGACAAGCAGCACACACCTGGTATACTATACCTGCAGAACTACGGAACATAACTTTCATATGTTCCGTATGAAACATATGAAAGTTATGTTCCGCAGTTATCCGTATGATAACTTTCATATCATAGGCCTTCTTTAAGTCTATGAAACACTGGTTACTGGATAATCAAACATCTTTTCATACTCCAGTAATTGTCTGTGTCCTAGCAGTTGGTATTATCTTTGCTCATGGCTTCTTAATTGCTAGTTTTAATGTTTGGCATTTAATCTGTTAAAATGTATGTTTTTCTTTTACCTTTCATACGCGTTTCTTGTTTGCTCAGATGGCATTACAACTTTGGTTTTCTTTTACTGTCTATAAACAGCATCAACCTGCTAGTGACTACAAATACAAATCTGGCATACTTACAAGCTGAAGCTCAACTGATGTGCATTGTCTTGCTTATATAGAAGAAAATAAGCATAAATGTAAAGTTACTGCATTTTGTTTTGTGGTGTTTTTCACTGTAAATATTGCATCAATACACCAAGAAAACAACGCCCCTTTCCACAATTTCAGCCCTCATAAACTGATACTTGATATACCAGGTCAAATTTGATCCATTTTGACATTTGACCACAGAAAAATACCACACATGTAATTCTTTTAACCTGAAATTTGACACTGTTTCTGAAGAGACTGCAAACACACAAAACATATAAGAAGTTATACTGCTTTTGTCTTTAGACAGTGGTGGCATTTGTCCTACTCACAGAGACAGGTACCTGTTGGTCTTTGAAGGCTCATGGGGGAAACTTGAAACAGTGAAATAGTAAAACAGCCTAGGAGTGATCATATATGGGGCATATAAGAAACAGAGGTGAGTGGGTGTCTTGAATGATGGTGGTTTCACACAGACAGATCTGAAATAGGGTGACATGGTGATGGAGTGGTTTGCACTGTTGACTCACAGCAAGAAGGTTCCTGGGGTCTTTCTGTGTGGAGTACCTGGAGTGGGGTTTATCCAGCTACTTCCTTCCACAGTCCAAAGATATGCATGTCAGTTTAATGAGTGAGTCTAACTTGACCATGTATGTGTGGCAAGTAAAGTGCTGTAAGAATGTGCGATCAAAGTGTGAGTTCTCGTTAAAAATAAGACAAGAAAAGGGCAATATAGCACATTACAAGCCCATATGCTGGTGCCTGTAATTTGCAAGCACCAACATATAGGCATACTGTGGGAAGTACCAATAATGTAAGAAAATAATCTAATAATACCACAAACAAATTAGAATCCCCTGATTCTAACTGAGATTAAAACAGAGATGAAAAGAGGAGCTGGGGAGATCAAACAGGTAACATTATAAAGACACCTGAGCTGCCATTTCACTGAATGTGGAAACACATACAAATACCACATGTGAATGCACAGATGAGTCTGCAATGAGCAGGTTTTGTGTTGATTAATATTAAAATCATACTGATAATTAAAAATGGTACTTATGAGGGTTTTATTATAGAGAAGTGAGGAAGTGTTTAATGGTTGTTTAATGGATGAATGGTTATATAATAAATCCCAACAGTTCCACAATGTTCCTGCCATCTTCACATTTAATGAAATATAATTAAATCAGTCTGGTGTTTATGCTTTAATGTCTTGAGTATAACAGGACATGTTATTGTGTGAAAGTACATGTTTTTCTCCTAAAATTTCTTTTTCTGCTTCTCCAAAATACACGCTCCTGCTCTCTGAAACATCACTTAATAATTAATCATCCATTTATAAATGTCAGATAGGCTATTTACACATTCTAAATTAATCAGTAGTTCAACATTTTTTCTAAACACTTATGAGGGAATTCTTGGCCTGAGTCAAAAACAAGGTTGACGCTCCAGCAACACTTGTAGTATGACGAACAGCTGTATTACTTTGACCAATGTGTTTTGGCCTGTGGCCTTCATCAGGGTCATTAAAGGACACAGCCTGAAATGTGCCAGTCAAATAATAAAGCTGATATTTATACTACATGTTTTGCTCAAGCGACCTCGTTACACCCCTGTTATTCTTCATGCAACTTGGAAGAAGGCGAAGTTGAGCCACAACCTTCTTTCTGGGTCAAAAATGACCCAAATTATACTGTGAACAGTATGTAAGAATTAAATCTTTTTTTAATCTTATTTTTGGCATACTTATCTGGGTCTCTATAGCCTCCTTTTTGAGATTGGTTTTTGTAACATATATTATAGCTGGGGACGTTTGCAGCCGGAACAGAAGTAAGGAAACAGAAGGCATCTGGATTATTTCATCAGATCAAAATCATGTTTATATGCAATGGTCGTAAGATATCAGGGTGATAAAAAAACAAAAAAGGATTCTGTTTTGACAGAGGCCTCCTTCTGTTCATGACCCATGATCTATATATATAAATACATATATATACACACAGAAAGATAGATAGATAAATAAGGCTGCAGAGTTATTCTCACGCTTTCTTTTTGTTTTGCTGATTGTGAATGTTTGCTATCATGTGATTATCAATAACCAGATATGATCGTCATGGAGCATTTATTGGAGCTTGTGAAAACAGCATCTGAAAGCAGGCTTTCAATCACTTTCATTGCTATGGAGAGTTCAGATGATTACAATTGATCTTCCTCCAGTGAGGATAAAATCCAAGCCGCAGGGAGAGAAAAAAAATCCTCATAATTACAGAACCAGGATCACTATGGCTCAAACTATGGCTGGTCTGATTTTCATCATATTTCCATTATGCAGCTCAGTACAGTTTTTCATACAAATCAGAAAGAGTGCAAGAAAAAATGGTTTTGCTCAAAACAATATATACTGACCTAGAAAATATGCATTTTAAAATGGAAACTAATTCTGCAGTAACAGATAATAGAGGAGCTCAGCGTCAGATCATTAATTAATTAGGCCTATATTTTTCTGAGGATATTTTTTTCCACATCCTGGGATCACTGCTGTAGCTGTGGTTAAAAAACAGAACCATCCAGTCTACAGATGTTCCTATATGCTCACTTTGTGTTTCATTTAATGTAACGAAGCAAGTCAGAGGAATTCAGTGCAGCGCAAACTCTCACAGACCATTTTTTCACTTATTTGCTATTGTTGTTTGGTTATGTAATAATAATAAAGTGTCATATAACCTGTGGGAAAGCCAAATTCACATGACGGCAAAACTTATATTGTAAAAAGCACATTTTTCACTTGAAACCCCTGCAGTGCAGTGCAGATGTTTACAGTTGTTCTACAGTTGTTAGCACTGTATTATAAACTGTTTAAACTTTACTAATATAGAGCCTGTAAAGTATTACTGGAGCAGAGGGTGACTGCAAACATGTTGGAATGTTAACTGAAGCAAAAGTGTAAACCAGTCATGAACAAAGAAGGTTTATAATGAATTACGGCATTTATAATCGATAAATATTTAAGGTGGTCCTTCAAGCTTTGGCCTTGTGCATAATTAAAGCACTTTACATGAATTCATAATGATGTAATGACAACACAAGGCCCAACACAAACACTGTCTGTCTCTCTTTGCTTATGAGGTGTAAGATATTGATTTTATACTGCTGCTCTGGGCTTGTTTTATTGAAGCACAAGCATATGTGCAAGTCTTGGACAACTTACAGCTGAAATTCACTGTGGAATTTTCTGTAGAATAATAAACTAAAACGGAGCTCAGGTTTGTTCATTCCACTCATGAAAAGACAGCCTTTCATAGACGTGGAGTCAACAAATAGAATAAGTTTCATCATTTGAGTTTGGCACTAATTTACTCTGTAAATTTCATGGAAATTGTCCCATTACATTTTATTACTTGTTGTGTGTGATGGATTTTGTGATGGGTTCAGAAGAAACACTGTTATAATATTAGGATCAATCCTCTGGAGATGATGAATACTCTCAGTAAATTAGCCATTGTACACTGATTTACTGAGTGCAAAACAATCCCAAGGGTGGTGTTAGACTACACCATAAATTCATAATGATGTAGCTCACTACATTTACGCAAATTCCTTCTGGGAAGCTGGTCGTTAGAATATCTGATTTGCTTTATACTTGACACTATCATAAAAGGTGACTATGGAGTGCCAAATGTGTCCAAAGCTAGGGAAGTAAAAACTAAAGGCTGGCACAGAAGCAGAGGCAGGAATAATAAATAATAAAAAAATAAAACAACTAACAGAAAAACTCAGGCTGGGTTGGAAAAAAGCTGGTGGTAGCTGTGGACCTGATGCTGGGATGAACCTGGCAGGGGGAAATACTGAGGGGAGCCGGGGGAGAAAGAAATCCAGGAAGTCCAAAGGGGACGGATGGGGCAGGAGGTCTGCAAATGAGCTGAGTCATCTGTGAGAAGTGAGGACACAGAAAACATGAATTAATCTGCTTATACTAAAGCTGTGCATGAGAAAAGTCTGCACTCTGGCGAGAACATAGCTGAGAACATGATGGAGGCTTGATTGGAGAAGTGGTTACAGCTGGTGAAGCTCTGCTCAGGTTTCAAGGCACCTGTCTCCACTCCTGCAATCAAACTTTCTCCAAGACACAAAACAATATGTGTATGAATGAGAGAGAGGCACAGAGTGTGTTACCAGAGAGACAGAGAGAGAAGCTGCAAGCAAGATGGGAACAGAGAGAGAAATGAAGGGTGTGACAACGTGAACGTCTTGTGGAGACCTGAAAAGCCTGTTTCATCAGGCTCAGGATCTCATAGTGTTTAGTGATCCTGTCATATGTACGTGCCTTGCAGACGGAGGCAAGTAATGACAAGACTGGATCTTTTTTAAAATCAGATCAGCCAAAATGAAGGTTTACACTGCTCAGTGTTTACCAGTTGCATGTTATACCCACCATGTTTAAATGAATGCTTGCTGAGTTAGCCAGACAAACACTCAAACTTGATGTAGAGATTTATTCACTGTTTTGGGAAACAGTAAAGCAGTTGCAATACCTTAAAAGTGTGTCTGGTTTGTGGCAGCAAGTACACCTTTATAAAAAGCAGTTGAACTGACGTTGGTGTTATATAAAAATTTGACTTTTGCTTAAGGGCCTTGAATTGCAGTGGAGAAAAAAATGACACCCTCAGACTTCTCATTGCAGACTCACTAGACTTGCGTCAGCAGTTTATACTGTAATAAATACCAACAAATCATCAGCATATAAAAAATGATTAGAGATGATTTGAATTATTAGTCTTCCCAAGCGTACACACACACGAAGTGGAAAGCACTTGTATCTGTATTTCAACAGCATCATGTAGACAGAATACAGACGCAATCAGCATAATTTTCCTTTTATGCAGACGCAACCAGTGAATTTGGTACACTTTTCAAATCACATACAGCTGTAGAGTTACAGTTAACTGGATGTTATGACTGCAGGTGCAGTGCTGTAGTATTGTAGTAAGTGAAGACTGTATGTAAAATATTTGTAATAAAAAAGGCGAGCATCATGGTTTTTGTGATGTGCATGTTACTTCCATTCCCACATTTATTAATAGATAAAGAGAGAGAAACTACAATTAAATGCTAAATGGCAGATTGCAGAGTTCTTTTCAATTTTCTCCAAAAACTAATAAGGTGAATTGTTATTTAACTAATTTATATGCACCCATTTCATTTCGGCTCCAGCCTGAGAGTCTGTGCTGGTTTGAATCTCCCTTGTTTTAATTTTCAGTGTGGAGCAGAGGAGCTGTGCACATTGAGATGCTGGTGTTCCGGTGTGATTTTCTTTAGTCCTGAATATTGGATATGACATCGTAAAAGAATTTCCTAGCAAAACAATTAATAAAATAAAATAAAAAATCTAATCGAGGGTTTTCTTAAGTATTGCAGAAACAA
This sequence comes from Oreochromis niloticus, assembly GCF_001858045.2. NCBI lineage: Eukaryota > Metazoa > Chordata > Actinopteri > Cichliformes > Cichlidae > Oreochromis > Oreochromis niloticus. Next base: position 14,623,332 of record NC_031978.2, on the reverse strand, counting down.
AACTTTAGGAATTCGTATTCCATCATTTTCAAGTACTCTGCAATGTGCAGCACTTGAATGTTGTGCAACACATTGTGCAACAACTTAAGCTAAAATGAAATGTCTTTTCTGTTTGGCAGGAATTTTTAGGGATTATCAAGAATTGAATGTTTTATTCCTCGTATGAATAAAATCAATATTCATATGTGAATAGGTGCAACAATCTTAAAATATGCTGCACAGGTTTCATTGCCGCACTGATGTCTTATTTTACAGACCGTTTAAATAGTTGGACCGCTCGGGTGACATACAGAGAGGACACAAATTGCAACACTGCAGTCTTTCCACTCCTACATAAATCACTGCAAGACAGAGCGAGGAGGGAGAGCAATGACGGAGAGGCTAATGGAGCAAGGAGCACAACCATGTCATCTTTCAGACAGGTTTATAAAGCAACTAGTATACAAAGTTTAAACTTCTTTCCACCCACTTTCTGGAACTTACTGGCATACATACCAAGACAACTAGGATTAGCATACGTTATACAATGAAAATGTATTGGCAGATGTCCAGAAGCTACCCTCTTTCCTCTCATTAGAGAAGTAAGATTTTCACATACCCACAGAGCTTTGGAAAATGTCACAAGGCTGATTTTCTTCTTTCACTTTTGTTATACATTTAGGAATCTGTAACACTTTTTACAGCTCAGTAATAATAATGTGGTGATATTACGGTAATAGGTTAATTTAATATTAACATAAAATTAAATAGGAGAAGGGAGTTTTACATTTTGTAGCCTTCATTGCTGGTTATGATACAGAAAATATCACATATTTCCAGGTAAGGAAGAATTAGAAATACACAGGTTTGCATTTTGCAGCCACTGACTACCATAGTGTTCTGGGTAAAAAGCCATTGAATTAACTGTAATATTGACATTTTTACCTACATGCAAAGCTACTATCATTATATTGCCGGTTATCATATTGTTGACAATATATTACTTTATTAGTTGATTTTGCCTTGAAGGGATATGCTGTCAGACTCTACAATAAAGACTTTTGCAGCTGATCAAACACACAAACCCACACATGTGCAATAAGACTGCTATATGTGCAATTCTTCTTCTGACGAAGTTGTGTTTTTGTATTTTCCTACTCAGTTGTATATAGTATTTGTATTTCTATTTTATTCTATTGTACATAGTATTTTATTTTATTTTATTTTATTTTATTTTATTGCATTCCAGTGTTTTCCAATTTCTGCTACATAACTTTGCACTTTTGCTGTAACAAAACAAATTTCCCACCTGTGGGACTAATAAAGGCCATCTTATCTTATATGTTTGTTTCCACATTATTACCCCCAGTTGCTACATAATACATAAATTTCAGTGCAATATTACACATTAAGCACTGGTGATTCAAGATAACTAATTCAATATTACTTGATGTTTACTTGTGTAATTAAGTAATAGTAATAGTGCCATTTCCACGTTCTTACCTTGATGGCCCACTATTACCACATTATTACTGAGCTGTAATAGAAGTGCTTTGTAGAAATGTTAAGTGTCCTGAATCATTGCAAATCAAAATTTTGGGTGTAAGAAAAAGAAGAATGTGTCAAAAGCAATTTATTTCTCAACTCAAAATTCTTTACTTTTTGTGGAGTTCCTTTTGTCTTTCTTGACATGTGAAGTTTGAGTTTCTGATGATGTTTCTGTGCACCTCAAAAGCTTCTTGTCTGGGAGCTGACAAACAAGGCTCAAGCAGTGGTTATGCTTCTACTTCTCGATGTTTTAAAATAAATGATTTCACTTTTTGCTGTATCACTGTGTTTATTTTCTATTTAGCAGCTTAATTAAAAAAAAACATTAGAGATCAATAACAGCTTTTTGAAAACTACCATATAAAAATATATGCTTAGAATTAAAACACATTCTAGATAATTATTATTTTTCCTCCAACTTCAATAAAATGGTGTTTCTTTATGGAGGTAAATATCTTTAAGAATAATTTAAGATTGAGCTGATAATTATGAGTGCTCCTTTGTGTAATTACCCTTTTCTTCACATTCAGGATGAAATGGGGCTTTTTATTTTCAAAGTCAGTGCGTAACAAGATAAATGACTCTTCACTCCCGAGTATTGATTCTTGTGTGCCACAAACAGATGCTCTGTCATTTGCGGTGACACACAATCATATTAAGCTGACAACAAGGTGAAGGCCACGTTACAACTGAATGACAGTTCTGCTCCTCTAGATACAAATTACCTTTCATTTCTTTACCTTCTTCCTCTCTCTTCCTCACACATTCACGCACACACACACAAGCCGACCTTCACATCTGTAACAGCTGTTGCAGATCTTTCCAACGTTAGTTAATAATATAAGATGTATTAAGGAAACCCATTCATATTGCATGATGTGTTGATTTTAATTTTGTAAGTCTTCTGTTTATGTAAACGTGATTTTCCATTGTTGTGTCTATTATGGGTTATAATTTGAAGCCGCATGACAATGTGCAGACTGTCTGGTCCAGCTTTCCACTCTTGTTCCGCCTGTTGTTTCAGCACTCTCCAAACAGATGCTCCATCAAATCTCTTTATACTTGGCTGAGCAATGGGAGTTACGCACTGTCACTTTGTGGCCTCCATTCAACGGCACCCAATGTATAAGCTGTCATTCACCATGATGGCTTTCACGAGTATGTGCAACGTGTATGTGCCTGCCTGTTCATGAACATATGCCAGCTCTTTTTTTCTTTCTTTCTTTTTTTAAGCACATCTACTTGCAGTTATTTGAAAGTTTGTTGCAAATTCAGCCTGCCAGGATGTGTGTGTGTTTATTCCCATCTGGTCTTTATCCAAAAATGACAGTACTTCAAAACATTAACCTCATATGAAGTCTCTTGTGACCGCGCCTATATTTGTCAAAACTTCCTCTCATTGAGTTGTCGTTCAGCCAGCCATTAGGATCTTGCTATCAGGGCGGGCTTTGTTTATCAATGCCCATCTCTTTATGAGATTGGGCTGATGTGGGTTGTTAGGCTTCAACTAATAAGACTCTTCTATATTATGAAGCATCTGACTGTCATGAGAAGCCACAATAACATTATCTGTACTCAGAGGAATCATAAAAATATCAAAGGAATCAGCTGCTCTTCGAGGAAGGTCGCAAACTGCACTTCAGAATCTCCAGCAGATACCAAAGGCCGACCAGAGCCCGAGCCTGTTTACAATAAGACTTCTTGTAGTTTTAAGAGTAGCTGCATATTTTTAACCCCACGCAGTATTGCTGTATCTTATCTCTCTCAGAGAGACAAACTTCCACTTTACTCCTAATAATTAATATGCCATATATATATATTACTTGTAGTAGGAAGGAACACATATTTGTAATACTTATGTGGATCACAGGGATATTATGTAATTTTTGCTGAAGGGGATCAACCCTTAACATTTTTTTTTCTGGAGTTTATTAAAATCATCTTTTTTACTTCCTTGGCTGACAGCATCAGCTTGTTCCAGCCTTTCGGTAAATATATATAATTACACCGAGAGATATATTCAAACACAAGCTTCTTGCGGACGGCTACCCTTTGCTCCTTTGATAAATGACTTATAGTTTTGCACCTGAGCCCCCCTTTCTCTATCAGGATCACACATGGTGTCTGCTTTGCACGCTTTCGCTGAGCGTGGACTCATATGGAAATGCATCTGGTGCAACATTTTAAATACATTTCACAGACATTCAACCTGACATATTTAGTGACTTTGAGAACTTGGGAATCTGCAATAGAAATTTTAAAAATGTATTCAATTTTTACTGTTGTGGGTCTCAACAGGAGCAGCATCCGTGAACGCACAACATGTCAAATCTAAAAGCAGGTGGGCTACAGTAACTTAAGACCAGCTAAAAACAGAAAACTGAGGCTAGTGTTTGCACGGGATCACCAAAACTGGGCAACTGAAGATTGGAAAAATGTTGCCTGGTCTGCTGAGTCTTGATATCTGCTCCATCATTTGGATGGTGGGGTCAGAATTTAGTACGAGAACATGAACGCATGGATCCATCCTACCTTGCATCAACGATTTAGGCTGGTACTGGTGCAGTGGATGTGGGGGATATTTTCTTGGCATGTTTTGGTCCCCTTATTATCAACTGAAGATTGTGTAAATGCCTTCCTTCCAGCCTTCCTGAGTATTGTTGCAGACCATGTCCATTATTATGACCACATTTTAAAACTCAAATCAGCTCAAACTGGTTTCCTGAACATGACAATGGATTCCCCAAAAGTTGTTTTTGTTCATCTGGATGACTGAGCATGCATCAGGACATGGCAATAGATTCATTTTACTCATTTGGCTCTCCAGATCTAAATCTAGCAGAACATTTTGGGATGTAATGGACCAGGAGATTTGCATTATGGATGTGCAATGGAACTGTGTTGTGCTTCATGTCAATATGGACCAAAATATCTCCAGCACCTTGCTGAATCATTATCAAAAACAATTAAGGCACTTCTGAAGGCAAAAGTAGGTCAAACCCAGTGCTAGCAACATATAACTAATGAAATGGTTGGTGAGTGTACAATCATTTAAGATTACTAAATAAGATTTTCCCAGGCTCTTCTCACTAGCCTTGAGGGGGCAGGATGTAACTGGAAAAACTTCATATTATGTTCTTTAAACTCTTGTGGGCACATGTGGGCCTGTTTCTGTTGTCAAATCTCATCACACACACTATGGGAGTGTAAAGCGCTGAAAATGAACACTCCCTGAAGTTGAAAATAATTATTTCTGCTGCCATATTTACTTTGTTTTGATTTTACATTATGGAGAAATATAAGAAAGACACTCTCATAGCAATATCTGACATTTTGCTGACACTGGCAATCATAGCAGAGCAAAAATGGCAGTAGAGAGGCAAAATGCACCGAGTTTATTGAATTGAGCAAGAGTGTGCTATATTTCCTTTTAGTTCTTCTTAACTTATGAACTAAAGCTGCAATCCAGTATCATTTTCTAAGAGTGAAATCAGGACACCGCAATTTTATTTTAATTTAATGATGACGCTATGACATGAAATGTATAAAATCCTTCAGATTTTGAGCCAAAACCATCATTTGCACAATGCTTAGTGTGTAGATGTAAAGCAAGCAGTCTTTTGTGCAGCACAGCACGTTTCCCTTGACTGTGCCTGTACTCATGACACAGTCTGTCTTCAACACATCTGTCTTTACTCATACTGTATAAAGCTGACATCATCTCCACACATGCAAAGCCTTGCATACACATCCAGCCTCCCCCCAGCACAGGGCCTGTAGACTCTTCAAGAGCATGAGGATGGAGGAGGGGTAAATAAATCAAAATCAACAACAGGCATCTGTTTAAAACAACTGACAGTATCCAGAATACAGCCCCAAAGCAGGCACGGTGAAGGTCAGTGGAAAAAAAGGAAGCAAGGTATTGCCTCTGTCTTTCAGGAAAATGGATCCAATTTTTTTTAACCCATAAATCACCCTAATTAGCGTTAGGCTTGATCACCAAGGACACAGATAAGAAAACGGCTGAGATGTTGCACTCTGTTGTCAAGGAAACTGGTCAGTATCCTTGAAAGATCTGAATAAACTGCTGACCATCACATACATGCAGTACATGGAAACCTCGAGTGGCAAAACCTTCCACTGCAGTTTTATTTCATTTATCTGTTTCTTTTAGGCTCGTATATTTCAAAACATTGTGAAACAAGTAAATATATAAATATAGCAGCTGTTTTACATGTTGCAGATTGCACAGACTTCACATATACTTGTTGCTTGATGCTTGTGTAAGCCTGTTGTGCTTGTCAAAATTGATTCAATTCTTCTCCACTGAAGACTACCAAATAACTCTAGCTAGCTTTGGCGTATCAGTGCTCATACACTCACTGGTCACTTCATTAGGTACGCCTTCTTAGTATCAGGTTGGACCGCTTTTGCCTTCAAAACTGCTTTAAATCTTTGTGGTATAGATTCAACCAGGTTTTGGAAACTTCCTCAGAGATTTCAGTCCAAATTGACATGATAGTATCAAACAGTTTCTGCAGATTTGTTGGCTGCTCATTCATGATGTGAATCTCCCGTTTTATTATATTCTCTATTGGATTGAGATCCAGTGACTCTGGAGGCCATTTGAGTACAGTGATATGATTTGAACTCTGAGACATGGTGCGTTCCCCTGATAGAAGCAGTTTGCCCATCAAAAGATGGGCATATTCAGCACCCAGAGAACTACCACTCGATGGATATTTTCTCTATTTTGGATTTGTCTGTAAACCATAGAAAATTCCTGTAGATCAGTAGTAATTTCTTAAATACTCAGCCTGTCTCATCCCAACAAACATACCATGCTAAGAGTCACTTAAATCACCTTTCTTTCCCAATCTGATGGTCAGTTTGAACTTCAGTAGATTCTTTTGACCTTGTCTACATGGCTACATGCACTGTGTTGCTGATATGACATGCGTGAAATCTGCACCAACGAACATTTGATCAGGTATACCTATCTGTATCTCTCTTTCTCTATAGCTTGCTTAAAAGGGTTAGTTTTGGGTTATATCAAGTTCAGCAAATTGGTAATTGTAAAATATTGCGAAACAAATTCTCACTCATCTTACTCTCTGTTGGTTAAGTTTGTCAATTCTGTCACTGGAAAATCGGGAAGTAGCACAAAGTGCATTTCACACTGCAGAGATGCATTTCACCGTTCAGATATGGCTTCAACATAAATACACTGGTTCCCGTGTCTTTATGCAAGAACTATGGTGGGTATTTTGCATGCATCAAATATTCTGTTTTGATCCAAAGTAATTCATGATTGGTGTGTGCATGACAAGCATCTTGAACGAAACACATCTGTGAAAGAAACTGCAACACAATAATGCGAGCTTAGTAAACTCATCACAACAGGAATGATATCAGCATCTCATGCTGGAACTGTCTTTCCTTTGGATCGCTTACAAAATATGTATTCAAAATCTGAAAATTATGTCCTGCTGTTGTCTTTTTAGACTGGAATTTATCATTAACTCAATTTTTGCTGTGTCACTTAATGAGATTTTGTTCCCTCTGGAAGGCAATTAAACAATGGACCCTGTGTTCCCATTCCTGCCAATATTCTGACAGTCCTCCTCTATCAACACACAACTATCTAATACCAATTAGTTTCTGTCTTTTCAAACACATGCAAATTAAAGTTGTAGCAAATTAACTGGCTTTCCAGCTTATCCCAGCCACTGAAGTGTGGACCCACTGCGCTACATCTTTTATTTTGTCATTATTTCAGCCCACAGTCAATGTCAGCTCATTCTCAAGGGTAATATGATGGGAGGAGGATTAACCTGACCCCAGTTGTATCAGATTCAGTTGACACTGATGTAGCTGTTGATCTATTCTGTATGACCAGGAAAAATTGCAAATTTGTCTCTCTGCAGGTCACAGAGGGAGAGGCTGTGTAAAAATGTGGCTGAAAAACCTAACCAGAACACTTTCTGTAATCACAATCAGCTCATATTTAATGCGACTTGCTCCCAATGATCTAGCCCCCTCTAGTGTGTAAAGAAATGATCACGTAGCAGTCTGTTCCCTCAGAGGTCCTCTTCAGAGACATCCCTCATTCATCATAGACGCAACAGACCGTTTCAGTGTATTATTCACATATTGCAGCATTTACAACATATTTTAAAATCTAAAGATAATTGCTCCTAAAAGGAATAAAGTCTTATTTTAATGTCAGGTTGAATCTCGGCTGTATGTTTTCTCATATTCCTCCTCCTCCCCAGTCAATTTCTGCCCTCAGCAACTATTAGTCTCTACTGTTGCATACATTTAGTTTCCTAATCAACCATCTCCCTCAGCATAACAGAAGCCAACTTCTTTTGAACCACTAGGGGGCACTATGAATCAACCCAGCCATTAGCAAATTAGCAGGGGAGTCATAAGAGGTGGTTATTTCTCTAGCAGTAGCTGTTTATTGCTGCGTTACTGAAAATGAAATCCAAAGCAAACAAGTCTGTTTGGTACATTGCCCCCCCTCATTCCCTCTTGCTATTCCTCCGATTTGCCCTCGTACCATTTTTTCCTTTTTCTTTTCTTTTTCCTTCTCTCTTTCTCTTTTTTCTTTTCTTTCTTCTTCTTTTTTCCCCTAAACCAACCGGTGGTTATGTTGTCTGGAATATGCTAATCTGCTATGCACCGGCAACTCCCTGGGTGAAGATCACTTATTAAAAGCATAGTTGGGAGGGTTTATGCAAATTGAGTCAAATCAAAGCAAGCTTTCCCCTGGTTGGTTACCCCTTTGCATATATTGTGAATTTGAAACCAATATTTTATTCCTGATATTCGTTTTTGTGAAAGCTTTGGCACTGTCACATCACCTCTGAGCTCTCACCGTTGAGTATTTCATGTTGAATTCATGTTTTCCTCCTTTTAATTCTTTTTTTTTTTTGGGTGTTGCCTCAGACAAACAGTTTGCATGCCTGTAAAAAGGAGAAGTTTCATTTCCCGTTGAGTGGACTGACAGATTTGTTAGAAGGGAAAGATGGATAATATCCGCTGCGGCCAAAGGCTGCCGTGAAGTAGTCTGACACAGACACTGATTAAGCCTCTTGAGATCTGAAGGGATTGTGAGTCTTAGTTGAGGAAGAAAAAGAGAAAGAAAAAGAAAGGAGTGAGCAGGCTAAATAACAAAACTGCAAATTGGATGAGATGCAAGTGTCCTGTGGGTGGGTGTGTGTAACATGGCTTTTGTGTTACTTGTGCAGGTTGGACCAACAATGAGTTTTGCTTCCTTAACTCCAGACCATTAGGTGAAGGAGCGAAGGGATAAGCAGGTCTCAGATCAACAAGAGGAAACAGCACTGGGGATAATGTGCTGCATTGTTTTTGTGGCAGTGTTGACATCTGATTCCTGGTCATTATTTAGGAAAGAGTTGTATACTTTCTGCAACAGCTGGGCCCATTTTGCATACAGCCACACACTGAGGAAGGACCTAATTGGACCTCTTTGACATGCATATGGGTTTATGTTTATAGCACAGTTATGCCCTTTAGCTCACCTCCTGCTGTGCTAATTTAGAGTGCAAAGGTGAGGCCTCTATGCTCCATAATTTGTCAGTAAATTAAGTAAAAAGAGCAGAGGTCAATACCTTCCCTGCAGGTAAATATGCAGACACTGCAGTCTGGTGTTGGGTACTTAATATCACCAGGTGTCCCTTTTACTGGTTTAGATTGTAGGGACATTGGGATTTTTCAGCTGGAAGGTGCAAAGTTTAGTTAAACTGTTTATAATAGCAGCAAGATTTGTTAAAAAGTGGCTAGATTGTGATTTCAAAGCAACAAAGACACATTTTGCAGACACTTAAGAGTTAAATTAATATATATATATATATTTTAACCACTTCATGTTATCTCAGATAAACACAAATTAATGAAGGCGATGGTCAGACAGTAACTAGTACACTGAGTCCATAATTCTAGTTGGCTAGCTAGTTGTATTTTACTGTTTTCGAATAGTGATTTGATGCTTTTAATGAGGTACCTTGAACTATAGCATGCCCTGTCAAAAGGTGAAACATGTTTCCTAGAGTATAACTGATATAGAGAGTTGATCTAAAATAAGGGAAAAATGTGCCTTTGTGCTTCATCTAAACATAATCTTAAATGAAAATAACCCCTGAATCTATTTGGGAGCCGCTGTAGCAATACTAACCAAATAGAGGCAGATTTATGGCATGTGTGTGATATATTCACAAGTAGCTTTTGTCTAGACGTATTCATTTAGACAGCTGCATTCCTCTGTGTCTTTGTGGGTCAGTTCAGTAAGGTTTGGACTATAAGTGAATCACTTGAGCACATTTCAGCGTTTAACCCGAGCATAAACCCCATCAGTGCAGTAGAAGCAGCTGTGGATGATTCCTTAATCCAAGCAGACACTGAGAGAGGGATTCATAAAGGCAGAAAGGCTTCCAGCAGCATCCTCCCTATTGCACACCAGCAGGGATAAAATTCCCTAATGTGAATGCAGAAGGGTTTGCTGACTGCAAAGTCTAATTGCAATATTAATCAATTACAGAGAATAAAAAGCTCATTTTTATGCCTATCATGGGTGGGTGGCTGCCTGACTTCCTGTAGTCTTTATTCACTGGATCATATGAGGTCTGTGTTCCATTGTGGGAAAATGAAATTATCCCACTTCACTTTGATATTTGCATAGGGACTCAAAAACACTTGTGCAGGAGTATAGTAGCTACATCATACAAGTATAGCATAATGAATGTTTGCCGGACTCCTGTTGATATAGTTACACAGAATCAGCCCTGCATTAATGGTGAGCGCAGTTCAATAATGTCTCAGTCTGGATGAAAGCAGCCCCCCATAAAAACCATCAGAGGGCAATCGATGTGCTTTCATCCCCAGGACGGAAATTGCACTCATATGGCTCAGACACTATGAAGGTCCCCCATCCAAAGCAAAATCATTAACATCAAACTTGCAGGAAAGAAATCAAAATGTCAGTCTGCCCTGCAATCGCTAGGCAGATGAGTATTGCCTCTATTTCTTATACAGTTTCATTCTCCTCATATCTACTCCAAACGTAGCCTACTGTAGGCTTTCCTCCAGCATGATCTAACTGTGTGAAATATGGAGAGCTGAGATACTTGGAAAAGTTTTTTTTCCTAAAGAATTATTTAACATAGTCTCCTACCTCTATATACCTGGAGATATTATGAATAATGACGGCTTCATTACCTGGGATGCATGGTTAATTTATATTTGTGCTGTTCAACTAAAATCTTACTTTTCCACTTCACCTCTTCTGGTGTTTGTGCAGTCTCTCATTTGAAGCCTTGTGTTGTCTTTTTTCTACAACCACAGCGAACATTATTTAGACGTGAGGGTGAAGTGTTAAGTTATCAGCTAATGCCAGCAACCGTGGGTATCGAGCTGCATCCATGGACACAGATACCTGCTAATTAGTGATAAGTAAGATACAAATAATATACTAGAATTTCATTTGCCGACACGGGAGCACTTTTTAGATGATGTAATAGTAAGTTTAACAGCACAGAGAACCATATAATTTGTCAGGTTACTCTATCAAGAATGTTCCAGTTAAAATGGTTCAGTTCATTGACTCACCTTAGAAGCAGTGAATCCTGTCAATCTGCAGTCACACTAGGGAAAACAGTGGCTGGAGACTGTGGCACAGCCAAATATAGTGACTGGTTACTATGAACTCTCATTGCCTTTGTTGCTTTGAAGATGGTGATCAGGTCTGCAACCACCCGCATTTAGCTACTGTCTTCAAAGCAACCATGGTGCTTAAAATGGGAATAAAATAGCTCCAACATGGAGTCAGTCTGATATCAGTTTACTATCAGTTTATGATCGAATGAGGCCATTTTATGTTAAAATTATCAAATCAAGTCAACCAAGTCAAGCGGCTTTATTGTCATTTCAAACCTGTGCAGTGGCACAGTACACAGTGAAGTGACCATGGTGCTACATATAACATATAACAGACAATCAACACAGCACTACTTAAAAAGGGTGCAAAAATTGCAAAAACACAATACAAAGGCAGTGCAACACCAGACAGAACAGAATGATACAGACACAAGACAGTGCAGACGCAACAGTGCAATAGAAAAGTGTGACAATGATCGTGGATTGTGCAAAAAGTAACCTGATAATATGTAATATTATGGTGATTAACTATGACAAATCAGTCAAAATCACAAATCTGCTTCCATCTACGTACACAGAGAACCATGTTACCCACTAACATTCAGAATCCCATAAATTTGAAACAGAAATTTCAAATTCCTCCAAAAGCAGAGATGTAATTGCTGCAGGACATCATTTTAACTGTATAAAGCCACTCCAGAAACTTATATATAGCAGCAGTCTGTTGAGTCAAGTTCCGTATTGTAAAGAGACAATAGAGATTGCAATTTGTTGGCAATCTCTCTGCATTTATATAAAAAAGTTTTTTGCAAACCTTCGCCAGTTTGTCTAAGAGTGATCAGAGGTGGACCACAGTTGTTTTGAGACAGGTTGCCTCCCGCAAAGAAATCTGTGCAATCGCTATGAAAAGGGGTCGGCGCAACCAGTGAAAGGGAAGATAAATAAATAAATAAAGTACAATGTAATAACTGGGCAAGCACCATTTTTCCATGATCTGAAGGAGTTTGCTGTCCTATTTTTACTCTAGAGTGATTGAGCCATTAGCCAGCTACCTGTCTTATGCAGCTTTAGAGGTTACCTATTCTGCTTATTTCCAGCTTCACAATTTATTCATTCTTATAATTAGTTAGCGTAGGGTTTGCATGATTATTTCAAAATTATACTGAGCCTATTCTCCCTTAAAGCCAACTTCTTCTTCATCAATATTCTCACTGGCTCCCCCTTGTAGCTAAGAGGTTTGAAGAGCAGGTAGGTGCTGTGTGCCAAACCCTCCACTGGCATCATACAAAGAGAAGAGCAGAGAAACTGTATATTATTATTATTAAAATTATTATTATAGATATGACCATTTAAAGAAAAAAAAAAAGCCATGCGTATTTATGCTGTGCTCAAAAACGACATAGCAAACTTACACCTGTACAGTTAAGATTTGATAGAAAATCTATTTTGTTGAGTAATCTGGGTCAGTAAATTAATAACACCATGCAGATGTTAGAAGACCTTCATCATTAGTTACATTTAGAGACTCAGTAAGATTTTTTTCTCTCTATTTGCTGTAAATGTGGACTAGGTGTTCAAAAAAGGGCCTTTAAAAGTATCCAGAAAATAACCGTGTTGTGTCCTCACCCAAAACAATAAAGTAGTGACACTAAAAGTTTCCACATTAGTTCCAAGCACTGAAGTAATAGTATAACAAAAAATCTATTTACCAGGTCATTGTCTGATTATTCAAATGACCAAACAATATGCTAATTTACTGGAAATGTTGTGAATGTTCAAACGGTGTATTAAAGCACAGGAGCTTTCACTTTAGCTTTCATCCCTTTGATCATCAGGAATTCATGTTAAGTTCAATCTATGCCAAGGCCTCCTGCGATGCATCACTAAAGCACGAAAATGCATACAAAAACAAATTTTCTCTCATCTTCTGTCTGCAGCAGCAAAACAGATTCAGCCTTCTGAAACTCATTTCACTCGATGTCCGTGGTCGAAGTACTACTTTCACTTTTGAAAGACAATTACTTGGATTTGTTACCACTTGTTGTCTTGACATTGTGACTGCTGTACCACGCACGGGAACGATATATTGTTACAAAAGCAATTAGCAAGCTAAAAACAACGCAGATTCATTGTAGTGCTAAATTGAAGTAATGCAAGGCAGATGACATGTAATTGCCATAATTATGCTGTAATGACAACTACAGCAATCATAGTATAACTGTTCTTTTGTTGTTGTTTTTTTGTCCATCACAGAGAATCATGATTGGCATAACTCATTATCTTCAGTCCAAATTCCCATCTAATCTGAGCCGCACTGAAGGTTTCTGTGGAAGGTGTTTCCCCCTTGCAGAGTAATGTCACTGTTAGTGTATGTCATAAAACTACACTCTAAGTACAGTAAGTTTAAAAAAATTAACTGGAAAAAAAGGCAAGAACAGGGCCAAAAAGGATTGGGGTGGTCACTATCAGCAGAGGGAGGGAAATCCTACAATAACCACAATGCTTTGCTGCTTCAAAGGCTGCTCCTGAGCTGCTGGTTTAGACTTGTTTCACGGCAGATTTTGACATGTGTATTAATGATGGCTTAGGGGAGGCCCTGCTATTGTGGAGGTTGGTTTACTGTCATGGTCTAATTTAAGTGAGCCGTCATTAATTCCACCAGTGGTTTCCCTTCTGTCACAAAGCCAAAAGGTCCGCCTAAAAAAACGTCAGTGGGATCAGTGATCTTGGCTTCTGTACAAAAAATGAGGGAGTACAGTTTGTAGGCCTAAGTGCAGCCTGGATTCTTAGCAAAGGATTGAGCAGAGAGATGGGAATACAAGACAAAGTACACTACTTTTAATCTTGGAAGGCAATTATATCAAATGGATAAAGGCATGTTTCTCATCTCAGATTCCTTGTTTGACTGTTTGAATTGTGTCACTCATATCGATCCAAACAAATTACGCTGAAATCTCTTGTTATCCATTCTCAAACTTTCAAAGACTTCCAATCTCCTGTCAGCATATTATTGGCTTTCTGCTACAACACATCAATTTGAAAAAAGCACAATTTCTAAAAATTCAGTTTCTTTAGCATCTAAATTTGGCCTTCTATAAAGCAGCTGCAATAAACTCATGTCATTCCCATATAAGCATCTCAACTGTCCACTGTTTTTGTTACATCCCCTGCAATTTTGACAATTATAATTCCACTTTGCAACTAGTACACTGTAAATTTTGTTATTCCATCAGCATAATCAAGTTTAAAATGACTATAATTAGTATTTGTACAGATTAACAGCAGCTTGATGTACACCCTCAAAAATCATTGCATTGCACTTTATATCTTCCACAGCCTGTCTTTTGTCCTGTCTCCCTCCCCTCACCCTAAATCAGGTGCAATAGATGGCTGTCCCTAACTGAGCATGGTTTTGCTCAAGATTTCTTCCTGTTAAAAGGGAGTTTTTCCTTCCCACTGTTGCCAAGTGCTTGCTCATAGGGGGTTGTATCATTGTTGGGATTTTTCTCCTTTATCATCATATGGTCTTTACCTTACAATATAAAGCATCTTGAGGAGACTGTTGTTGTGATTTGGTGCTGTATAAATACAAACTGAAACTAACTGAATTGACTTTTTTTTTAAAGATCAAACTTTATGACAAGACAATTTATAGCAGGACTAATGACTTGAAGACTATGCCTAATAAAAAGGTAGCTTAGTCCACGTCTGTAAAATAAATGTGTATGTATTCTGTTACTTTTCAGTAATATTTCTTGCTGGTAAGTTAAGTTAACCTGAGGTAGCATGTGATTATAATTTTTTAATCATTCGAGACGATATAGTTTCTTGGAGATTTAAGTGAGCTAAAGCTTTGGTAAACACAACAATACAAAAACAATACAAAACTTAGTATATAACAGTGTTTCAGTAACAACATGATTTAAGTCTCACACACAGAAAAAACTTTCAGTTTCAACTTGCAGTCTCACAAACACACAAGCTCATCAGGGACATGGGGACAATCGTTTTTTTTGACATGAATCACTGTTGACATGTTCTTATTTCCAGAGCTGAAGCTTTTTCCCAAACTCTGAGATGGACCGAATGGAAATTTTAAAGCAGGCCGGTGGGGGCGATACAGCTGCCTTGGTCAATAGGCCAGAGCTGCTCAGGAGCAGACGCCAGAGCCAGCCGAGCCGGATCAAACAGCTTGATCTGTAAAGGCCCTGACTTGAGACATAAATTGACTTGGGGTGCAGGAGAGAACACCTCTCGCTCAGTCTGATAACTTTCACAGTTCATAGACACAGAGAGGGACACAATTTTGGAAGCGTGCCACAATCATTAAATCCAGTCTATTTTTATATTCCGGGCACGCATCTGCTGGAGATCTGTCACTGCGGTTCTGATAACACGGGAGGCGGAATCACCTTTGCCCCCGACTCCCTCCCATGTTGGTATTGGTACAACTTATGCTATTAGACACCACAGGAAAGGATTTCACTCCTGTTACACTCCTGACTGCTGATTGAACACTCCAGCGCTATCTGTTACCAGGAGAGTGGTCTGCTGCCAGAGGCGCTTCTTGTAGTAGTAGATTATTTGCTTCCACTCAGATGGATGTACTTTACATGACATTAAACAGAAGCAATATGGGATCTGCCTGGTTTAAACCCCTCCCGTCTCTCCTTCCTCCCACCCTTTTGAAGAGCGTGGGAGATTTTCATGCACGATTAATCTGGCAAATCTAACATCTTATAATCAGTGATATTTTTTTGATCATTTTAAGAGGCTATGATGTGGAATTAATGGTCACATGCACTTAAAAAAAAAACAAAGATAATGTTGTTTACACGTGTATCCTCAAATCGGCAATTATGTAATTTGAAATGAAAATTGGACACACTTCCAGCACAGAATTTCAAACCGTGCATCAACACTGCATAGATCCAGCAGGCACTCTGGGCCACAAAGTGTTTGTAATGTCTTGAGAGGGAGTAAATAAAGAGCCTAATGTGTTCTAGTGCACACGTCTAAATAAGACTTGTCAAGAGAACATAATCTTCTCTTCCCATGACGCCGTGTGTATCGTGACGCCGTGGCTTGTTTGTTTTGCATTCAGGGGACTGCTTTGAAAAGAAAATGATAGTGATATTTTCTCGTCAAAGGTAATGACTTCCTATTTGGAAATCTTAAAAGTCTGCAACAGAGGGACACTGCGCATTCAAATAAGCTTTGGGCCAGTACTGGCTTTATTCACTTGAGAGATACACTGAAGTGCTCGTGATTACAAGACGATGCGAAGTATAAATCGACTTCAACATCAAAGATAAAGAAAACTGAATCTGCCCCAACAACGTAATGATACTGGCTGACTGAAAATATTATATTTTCAATAAACTTTGTTTTCTCAGGTTGAAAATGAAAAGAATTAGTCAACTGTGAAAAGAATGATTTTGTGATTTTTTAGCTTGTTTTACTCTTATACACTTGTGTTTGCAGACCTTTTAAAATGTTTCTGGTGATACGACAAATTCAACATGGGTTCAGTTTTGAGAAATCAAGTATTTAACTGTAATAAGTAATCTAATATGCGTGTCACAAACAGTGAAAATATCCTTTTCTGTCCCACAAGCGTTACATTACAGTTCTTTTTGGAATGGGACCTATTTCATAGCTGAACTGACCCCATTGCTGAGCAGCACACTTGAGTTTGTTCAGATCAGTTGACACCTGATGGCTCTAAGCCCAATATTTATTCTGCTTATACTTCTGGTTTGCTCACCAACAACTCCTCAGGGAAATATCCACCTCTTTAGCTGCTAAAAGCTCCCCCAATGAGAAGCAAACATTCTCTGCTGTTTAGGGATGTACAAGTAGCGCACACTGGGTTTCTTTCTGAAAAGAGCTACCTGCAGCTGCTGAGCTAGGAATGGGTTTGATGAGAGAGAGCGTGACGATGAACCACAAGACTGCGGCTGAACCTCCAAAGACAGAGTTCAAGCTAGATATTTCATTTTTTAATGAACAATTTGTTAATATAAAAATATTGATTAGGACAGCTAATAAAATGTAAAAACACAGCATAATCAAACAGCAGAAGCAGCAGTTTTGCATCACTGGCAGATCTCCAGAGATCTAAATATTATTTTTAGCTGAGTAAATGAGATTATTATTTGGTGCTCTTATTTATCATGTACTGTACATAGCCAAAATTATACATTAGATATATTACTGTGTACATCAAACAGTAAATGGATATCACAAAGTGAAACAAATCTTGTTTTACTGAGTTAACACAAATCCAGCCAAAAGCAACGAACAATGTAAAGGCACTCTATTGTTTATTTGTAGAACACTAGGAGAGATTGCTATTGTGCATAATGCAGATAGATGAATTTCAGTGTCTCCTGAAATGTAAATTCAATGTAAAATTTATAAGGTGTTGTATAGTGATGCTGCTTGTGTGGTGTCACATGGGTCTAGAGTACCTGCAGAGTCAGTATACAGCATAGAGTCAGTCAGCGCACGCTGTGGAGCCTTTTGTTGTGGCTGTGAAGTTCTGTCTTTCAAGAAGAGCTGGCATTGCTGACATTTCACCAGTTTACCATAACAGCTTTTATTCTGACCAAAGTTAGACTGTCTTCCTTGCTGCTACAGCAGTGCAACAGACTCCAAACAACAAAAGAAGCAGAATAAATAGCTCATGTTTTTCAAGGCTGGCCCAACCCTTTTTATTTCAAAGTGCTTATCAGTTTCTGGACTGTGTATATGATTGAAGACAGGCGTAATGGTGTTTTTCTTGAATTGGAATAACATTTTGTGTAATATGACTGAAAGTTTACGCTTTCTCCAGTGGTACACAGGTATATTATATATATATATGTGTGTGTGTGTGTGTGTGTGTGTGTGTGTGTGTGTATATATATATATATATATATAGAGAGAGAGAGAGAGAGAGTACAGTATAGAGAGAGGTGTATCAGTTTTGATTCTTTCTCATCTGTTATCCTGCGTGTCAGAAATGAGCTGAAGGTGAGTTTAAATGTGACAGGACGGAGTCCAAGCATCATTATGTAACAATTTATAATAATTTGGGAGAGACAATGTGTTCTTGATGTTCCTGATGTTAGGTGTTCTATTAGCTTTAAGGTGATTGGCTTGGGGCATGATCAAACAGGGAATTACAATTTCAGTTAATTCCAATGAAGTCCACTCAGACAGTGGATGTGCCCAATGGGGAAAATTTAAACTAATGCAAATTATTTTGCATCAGGTTCTACATTGGTAAATTTGGATAAGCAAGGTAAGTTTCTGCTGTGGCACTCATTTCAAAAGTGTTGACCTTTAGGGGGACGGTGGGTGAAAATGGAGGAAGCTTTTAAAATTATTGCCAATCTCGCCATTCACTTTTGTTTGACCTTCGTCTGCTGGAATAAAAACTATTTGACAGACAGTGGTTTGCAGACAGTTATTATGTAATGTGGTTCAGGTGGTAGAGTGGGTTTGTTGTGAGGACAAGGCACTTAACCTCAAGTTACTTCTAACTACAGGCATGGCCACTCTGCTGCTGTTAGTGTGTAATGAGAATTACACCATAAAGAGCTGTGAAGAACTTAAAAAGTACTAAATAAGTGAAGATCATTCATCATTTATAAGAAAGAAGCTGATGGTGCATTTGCATATGTGATATGTTCCGCTAGCAAGCTTTTACCATTTCAACAACTTTTTATAAAAAAATAAAATGGTACTCCGAGTTGAAGTAAACACAGAGAGAAGAGAGTGGTATTATATCTGAATGGGATTTGCCAGCAATGAATTCACCAACTAGCCTTACAAAACTTCTTAACAAGCTTCCAAACTAATTTAAAGATGTGGGGATGGATTTTACTAGAGGTGGGCGGATCGATCCAGCAATCGATAGTATCGATACCAACACTGGTATTGGATCGATACTACCGTGACAGGATTGATACTTTGTTTCTATCCTCTAAGTTCAGCAGGTGACCCATCCTGAACTTTAATTGTGTTTTATAGTGTTTTATAAACAGGCACATTTACATTCCAGGTCTCTAAGAAGCGGAATTTGAAAATACATGAAAAGCTGAAAGATGCATTTGGCTGTTTTAGCTACTTATTGTGGAAATTAAATTCACAACGATTTAGTGGTCGTTAAAATCAGAATTTGCAAATCCATGATGATTCATCTCATAAATCATTACACACTGCTCTCCCCAACATAAAAATAAAAGTATCGCATTGATATCGGCAATATTGGGCCTTTATTTATTTGGTTTTGGATCGATACCGAAATTTGCAGTATTACAAAACTCCTTACAAAAGTAAGGAGATGGCCAAATCACCATTGGCACAGTCTGACTTCAGAGACAGCAGCAACCTCTATATTCAAAGAATTGAGCTCACAGCATACTAGATTTTGATTGTGTTCCTTTAAAAGAGTAAAAATAGTTCAAGTGCCAAAATTCAGAACATCTTTGGTTGGTAAGAACTGAAACACTTTGATAATGGTGGATGCATTGGTATGTGAAAGTTTTGCATTGTCTGTGGTTCCATAGTAATTTCAATGCTAGATTTCGCAGGGCCGGTCACCACCCTCAACATAGTTTTAAACCAATAAATTGAGAAAAGCTTCTCTAGCAGTACACAACAAACAAATTAAGAAAATTGTGGGCTTTGGTAACCAGGTTTGGTTCATACAACGTTTTTTTTTTTGTCTCGCTTAAAGTTCCAGGCTCAAGGGACCAACGGTCTTGGCTGTTGCAGTCATTCATTACCAATGACAATTGCCTGGGTTGACCTATGTGGGGGGGCAGTCAGTTTCAGAGGTGGAATCTCCTGAACAAGTCCCTTCTGAGTAGAGAAACTATGCATATAGAAGATTTACACTATGTGAGTGATCAAAGGTGGCAAAAGTACCAGTACAGACTTTCGTTACTTAAGGAGAAGGACAGATACCTGGGTTAAAAAAATACTCCAGTAAAAGCTGAAGTACTGAAGCAACTTTTTCACTCAAGTAAAAGTGAAAAAGTACAGGCTCTGAAATGTACTCAGAGTAAGAAAGTAAAAGTAGTTCCTTGGAGGCCAATTCTACTAATACTTTTTGTACAAAAGTAACTGAATCTTCTGCTATATTATTATAATAATAACATTTTAATACACAAGAATACAAATATTATTCGAATCTAACTTCTAACTGGACCCCCCCCCCCCCCACACACACACACACTCCACAACAAGGAAACACTCTCCACATTCCTGACTGGAAACGACTACCTCTGCATTACAATTGCACACACCTGCTGCTATATATTTTTAGTATTTTCTTTAGCACTATTTATATTATTTATATTACTATTACTGCTGCTACAGTCTTATGCTGCATTAAAACAAAAACACTTACCAACCACAACCTGGGACTACGTCAAGTAGACAAGTACACTACTTTCCAGGGCGCACTGTGGAACACTTTATTATATGTTATGAGTAGGTCCTGTCTTGTTACATCCTGTATGTACCTAAATGTTGTGCATCTGCACTTTATTGTTGTCTATGTCTACGCATGGGACAGTGTGAAACGTAATTTCAATTCCTTTGTATGGCAAGTACATCTGAAGAAATTGACAAATAAAACTGACTTTGACTTTGACTTTTGACTTAACTCTAACGAATGTGCTTAGTTTGAATATGTTATGTTGGATACAAGCAGTGAAAGAGTATAAGATCTGCTGTAGTGGCTCAGCATTGGGAAAATACTAACAACTCAACCAATAATTTCTAATGTGAGCTTCAGTAGATTTCCTTTGTGTACAGACTGTGATCAGCTGACCTGCTTCATACTGTCTTTACACTAGACAGTTGGAATTCAGTGAATGAATCTAACCATCGTCAGCTTAAATGCAAATGAATCTCTACTGCATATGATGTAAGCAGTCCTTACCTTTAAATCTAACCTCTCTCCTTCCACACCTCGTCTGTCCCGACTGTCTTCCCACATCTTCCTTCATCTCAGAGTGAAGTTAGCTCTCTTTCTTTTCTCTCCCTGTGAAATACAGCAGCTAGAGCGTTAGCTAGCAACACATTGAGCGACAAACTGCACACAAACATTTTGTGTGTTTGCTGATGTTTGTTGAGCTGATAGAAACATTGAGTTTGAAATTACCTGACACTTACGTCACTCCCTTCATGTTCCTCCTCTTCTATAGCGCTAGTTATATTCTGAAGTAGCGCGAACACAGCTTATAGACACCTGCGCTCCTTAAGGCCCCTTTAACCCCCCCAATTTAAATACTATAAATGAGCCTAAGTCTGTTTAGAAAATGTAAGAAGTTGAAAGTACAGATATTTGTTTAAAAATGTCACGAGTAAAAGTAACAGTTGTCAGAAGAATAAATACTGAAGTAAAGTACAGATACCTGAAAATTCTACTTGGTCGTACCATCCCACTGCAAACAAAAATGTGAGTATATAATGCAATTTTTATCGAGTTCTCGATCATGCTGAAGGATGACATGGACAAGACAAAAGTCCTCCAGATGAGGCTTGGTGTCAGTTTTCTCAACCACCTTATGAACGCCTTTTGTTCAAGTGCTGTGCAAACCAACCAACCACCACTGCAACTCTCATTCAGTCTTGATCCCAGAGATTCTGGATGGAAGCATCCATGCAATGCGCCTAAGAAGCAGTGGAAAAAAATCCCTTCTATCCCAGTCGCTACCACTATGCAGCCGCTCTTTATACCCTGCAGTGTTGCCAACAGTTGCAACTTAACTACTAATGCAAAATAGCACAAAATCAAATGCAATGGCATCAAATTTGCTGTAAACTCCTGGTGGCTCATGAAGTATTGTACTGCAATAATCTAAAATCTAAATCTGATCACGTCATCGTTATTATTGTTCCATCTACATCTGTGAAAAAGTCAAAGTCCTGACTTTTTTCCAGAACATAGTTAACCATTCCTGTTCCAGTTTCAAAATCCAGAGTGAATTTCCTGTTGCAGGCTTGTTATTTTTGAAAATTACTGACGTTTAAGCCACAAGTAGAAGAAGGATAAAAACAAAGCTGTCAGTGAGCTGTGCTGTTTACTATGATAAATGGGTGTAAACAACATTTTTAAAAGGTTTTGCTTGAAAGACTCTGAGATCTTCTTCATCTTCTTATTTCACAAGATTTTCTTAGCCTCTGCTGCACACAATTAAGAGCCTCTGAAAGTGGCGAGCAGTTCTTAATAGAAGGATGCCGTGTTTTCAGCCAATTGTAATAATGAAAATTTTCACTGGTCCAGTTTCACAGTCCCATTAATGTGATGACCAGGTTTGGTCGCAGTTGCTTTAGATGAAAGGAGAAAATTCATTAATTTAACTGGTAAAGCAATTATGAAATATGTATGTGGAGCACACTGCATCAGTGTGATGAAAGTCTGTCATTGTCCTGACTGCTGGTTTTAGCATTGACATTTTAATTGGTGATTTTCAGCTCTCATTCTGCACTGGAAACACAGTGACGGCAGGAAAAGTTTCTAGGACATTTCAGAAAGAATGTTAGCTTCTAAGCTGCTCACATACACAATTCTGTGCACTGACACAAACACACACACACACACACACACACGGCAGAGTCATTGAAATTGAGTAGTCTGACTGAGCCTTGTGTGGGCTCAGTGACAGCGTTGATTAAACATTAAGGAAGAGATATAATGCCATTTTACCACTGTGAGTTATCCAACCCCTTTGTACTATCATTTCATCTTTGCCCTTGAACTCAAACACATTGCCGACTGACAGGATAGAAAGAATAATGATAATGAATTATGCATAAATGAGAACTTGAATTCATCTTTATCCAACTTTGGAAAGTTGGTGCATCTGAAGACCCCTGAGTGTTATTTGTCATGCTGCTGGCAGGAAACACTGCACTTGGTACTTATAAAAATGGTTCCGTGTCTCAGTCAAAATGAACATTTGTGTGCAGGATAATCTTGATCCTTCGTATAATTGGAGGGCATAAGTAGGTGAGATGCAGAAGAAAATAGGCAATTTGTCCACTTGTACTTCTTTTGGTCCCTTTATGAGTGTGATGTGAAATTAAACTGGTGAAAGCAGTGGGGTTGTAGAACAAGTGTTTTAAATTCTCAGCATGATGATGGCAAACTACCTGGCTATTTCCAGGTTTTTTTCATATTTACTGTATGAAGGGCACACACACTCAAACGCACAAACGAGAACATTTTGGATTTTTTTTTAACACAGTGTGGTTCCTGTCTGATACTCTAGGATGGAACAGCAGTCGAATTTCCTTTTCGGCAAACCAGTAAAGTGACAACAGAGTCTGTGATACCAGATGAAGTGTCTACTGAGATACAGAGGAGCTGCAGACTTTCACAAAGAGTATAGACTTTGCAGCAGCAGCAGCGGCATCTTACTGATTGTTGTTTTGTCTTGTCTGATCCATCACACTGTACCCATATCTAGCAAATCGAGGTCATACGTGTCTTTTTCTATATATATCAATAATGGTGAAAGCACAAGCTTTAGATTCACTTGGACAATCAGAAAAATTGCACCCTAACACACTGATATATTCATAGCTTTATTTCCACCTAGGTTACACACTTATCACTTTCATTTTGGCCAAGATATTGCTGTTGGGATAGGTGTAATTTTCTCTGCAGGCCTTCACATTTCCTGGGTATCTTATCATCAGCCAATGCCCTTTGATATTATGAACTTTTGAACATGATATGAAAGGTGTTTTTGTGTGCCTCTCGTAGAGGTGCTCTGTTTAATTTGTCAGGCTCTTTGCTGTTTTTGATGGTGTGTCACTACAAATTATTTAAAAAAAAAATATTGCTGGCTGAACTGTGTACAGTATCAAGGCTAACAAATGAAGTGCTGAGACTTCTATAATTATATTGCATCTACTGCTCATAATAGATTACCTTAGGCAAGCAGTAGGCTGACCTGGCAAACTTTCCAACTAAGCTTTAGCAACAGGGTGAAAAAGTACAAATCTCACAAACTTTAGTTTTTTCTTCCCAAATTTCCATGATCTGTGTTATGTACAACAAGCCAACTATATGCTGGATATAAAGCTATGACAGATTTTTCTGCAAATACAGCCTTGTTCAGCTTCATGTTTACATGCATTCATGTAATGAGACAACTCGAGATGGGAACGTTTGTTGTGCTGCTGCATTTCAATTATTACCCGAGCTCTCATAATCCATAAACATAAGCAAAGAGAAAGTCCAGCATAAGCTACATTTCTTCATAGAGCATGATCCAATACAACAAGTGTTTTGTTTGCTAAAAACAATACTGATATAAAGAGAATTGGAAGCTAAAAAAATTAAAATAATGACACTGGTCATAAATGCTATGCTTTCACAGTATTTATGACCAGTGTCTTATCCAGAATCTCACTACATATTCAATATGTAGAGAGATTGCGAACAATATTTCAATATTTATTCACCAGCAACATTTTTAGTTACACCTCACCCGGTTGGACCCCCTTTTTGCTTTCAAAACTGCCTTAATTCTTCATGGCATAAATTTAACAAGTTACTGGAAACAGTGTTCAGAGCTTTTGGTCTGTATTCCCATGATAGCTTCAGTAAGTTGCTACAGATTTGTCCACTGTACATCCATGATGTGAATCTCCCGTTCAATCAAATCCCAAAAGTGTTCTGTTGGATTGAGATCTGGTGACTGTGGAGGCTATTTAAAGTCAAGTCACTGCCATGTTCAAGAAACTAGAGAAATATTAACTTTGTGACATGGCGCTTTATCCTGTTGGAAATGGCTATCGGGAGATGGGTGTGGTCATAAAAGGATGAACATGGTCAGCAACAATACTCATGTAGGCTGTAGTGCTTAAATGATGTTCAGTTGCTACTGAGTGCTCCTAAGAAAATATCCTTACCATACCCTACCATTTGAATGTTGTAGTAGAAATTGGGACTCATCAGACCAGGAAACATTTTTCCAATGTAACCTCCATTTCCTGTTTATTGCTGACAGGAGTGGCTCCTTACTGGATATTTTTTTTCTCTGCAAACCCTAGAGATGGTTGTGTGGGGATGTCCCAGTAAATTATCAGTTGTTGAAATCCTCCCATCAGCTCAACTGGAATCAACAATCATTTCATGTTCCAAGTCACCTTTCTTCCCCATTCTGATACTTGGTTTGAACTTCAGCAGGTCTACATGCCTAAATCCATTGAGTTGCTTCCATTTGATTGGTTAACTATTTGCATTAACAAGCACCTGAACCTAATAAAGTGTCTGGTGAGTGTAAGTAACTTTAACAACAGAGTTTAGCTGAAGTGAGACATGTTGCGTTTTCCCACACAAACATATTTTTTTTTTGCTGTTTTTTGGATATATGATAGGTTTTAGATAAATGTCTATTATATTATTATTCTATTATTAATGGTCTTCCTAATCATCTGCTGATGTGGACATTTATATGCATACACATGCGTATACATACGTATATGTATGTATATGTTTTCGCACTTACAAAGAAATTAACAGTCTATTATTTATCGTAGTTTCATTTTAATAAAATGAAAAATGTGGAAAAAAAAATTGAAATCATAATCTGTGCACAGAAAATGTAACAGCTTGTTTCCAAATGTCTCTCATTGCCCAACAGAAAAAGAGAGAGTGAGGCAGCTAGAATCTACAAATGTGATTTATCCAATATAACCAAACCGGAAACTTTGAGCAGAGAAAAAAAATACGCATAACACCCCAATTAGTTCTGGAGTAATTAGGGCCAGCGTGCAGATCGATGCTAAAATCCTGAAAATTTTATTGTTTCGCACTGAAGACGTTGTAATGCGAATGTACTCTGTCTTTTGCCCCAAATTTCTCGAGTCCGTCTCATAACATTGATATGTCAAAATGGCAACATAGCGCCACCTATGGACAACAAAAAGTTTGCATTTTGCTCTCTGCAAGTAATATAACCAACAAAATGTTAAAAAAAAATTGCCAAATTTAAGTTGTTTTTGAGTGTATACAAGTTTTAAACAAGCTCTGGTGTAATATTTAAATGTCCTGATTTAAACCCTTTTATATTACATTGTGCTATGCCATGTGCAAGAGCTTTATCATCTCTGCTTGCAGCTCTAATTAGAGTCATTTCTGCTGATGGAGTATGAGCGTCTACATTATTTTTACACCTGTCCTACACTGCCTCAAGGAGAGAAGCCAAGCCAACATGATCGACAGCCTAAATGATTTTTAAATATTAAGGACTAGCAGACTCATTAGATTGGAGACCACTCAATAGTAAAGTTACCCCTTCTAATTCTGGATAGGATTATTCTCTTAAGCATAATGGTGTAGAGCATGACAGCGTCATATGTGCTGCTGTTTTAATATACTTGTGCATAGGGAGGTCCTTCGAGCCTGGCTGTGCTTGATGAAGGTGCAATCGCCCTCAATGAGAGGAATAATTATCTCAACAACGCATACATAAGTCCTCTATTACATTAAGGCCCACTTTAATAGACCTCCAGTACGAGTGGGAGTGGTGGCTTAATGTAATTGGTTACTAGACGACATGCGGAGGGAAGCGTCACAAAAAATGAAGAAGATTTATAAGACAGGCTCTATCTCAGTATTTTTTTCCTCTTTCTTCCATCCCCCACTGAAGCTTTATTTGACCACTCTAATCGCTCCTGTCCTGTGATCTCACAAGTGTGTCATATAAATGGCTGGCGCATTCTGTTTATTTTTCCCATCCATAATACATAGGGTATCTAAATCCTGCTGGCGTGTGCAGGAAACAGAGGGAGAGGGTGAAAAAGAAAGGGGGAGAATGAGGTGGCTTGCTAATGGTGTGAGGCATACAGGCTCAGAACAAAGTGGCAGAAATACATACACATAAGCCAAGAAGAGCCAGAGAGGCCACGCACTGTGGTCTGCTGGTTGAGAAGTGGTGATTTGAGAGTTTGGAGCTTAGAAAGGCTTTAGACAGAGTCTGATCTGCCCCTGCTCGAGCAGTATTTAGAATCAGCTGCCTAAGTATTGCCTCATGCTCACCTGACCGCAAGGTCACCCAAAACCACATTTTAATTTGGTTCTCTGCACAGCACAAATTGCTCTCCAGTGTAACCTTTATCTTTCTTTATCCAACAGCGAGAGAGTGCTTTCTGTCCAGCAGAATTCACCACAAGGCACATTTCCATGCACACTCACCGGATTCTTTCCACTGCACAAGCTGCAATCATTTATATGCATGCTACTATGTGTCACATGAAAATATGTGCTACAATCAGCAGTCACAGCTCTTGCCATCTGTATTTAAGCAGGATTTATAGATTACATTCAATAAACGTAACTAGCAGTGTAGCACGTAAATCTGGGACACATATGCGCCTTCACTGAAGTTTCTCCCCCCTTATACATCCTTTACGGTAACAACAAGTAACCAAATCGACAAGTCAACAAATGAATCTTTAGCTTATAATGTATTTATGTAAAGCTTTTACAAGAAGGTTTTAGAGCATTATAACACATTAACATTATTTCTATTTTATTGTTCTTCACTATCCCCTGAGGATAAAACAAAAGCCTTCTCACTCCAGCTCTAACAGTAAAAACGTTTTTTATATTACTGTATATTTAATAATACAAGACGACTGAACAAGACTTGTTCTGTTTTATTTGCAGAGTTATGGGGAATTAGTTTCCGCCAAGCAATAAAATTGAATTGGGTGCTGTCTAATTTATATAAGGAACAAGAAAAGGTTGGGAAGAGGTTCTGAGGAGTGCCACAAATTTTGTTAGCAAGATAAATATCAAGATATTAGCAGGCTAAATATATTAACATTCCAGTATTAAACAATAAAACGCTGCTAGGAAGCTGTGCAGTTGTTTTTTATTGCTCAACCTTGCTCTTATTTGCTGTTGATAGTTTTAAGTTGACTTTTAAAACACAATATTGCTTTTTTTGTCCAATCTGTTGCAGGATGGGACCAAAATGCACAGTAAATAACACTGATTATCTTTTCATCAAGGCATCTATTAGTGGGTGAGATTTATTAGGGAGCAAGTGAACATTTAGTCCTCAAAGTTAACGAGATATAAGCAGGAAAAATGGGCAAGGATTTAAGCGAGTTTGACGAGGGCCAAATTATGATGGCTAGAGCATCTCCAAAACTGTTCTTGTGGGGTATTCCCGGTGTGCAGTGTTCAGTATCTATCAAACACAGTCCAAGGAAGGAGCAATGGTGAACCAGCGACAGGGTCATGGGCAGCAAAGGCTCACAGATGCCAGTGGGGAGTGGCTGGCCCGGTGGCAGATCCAACAGACAAGTTACTGTATCTCAAATTGATGAGAAAAAAAATGTAATGCTGGTTATGATAGAAAGGTGTACACAGTGTATTGTACTTGTAGCTATAGACCAGTCAGAGTGCTCATGCTGACCCTTGTCCAAAAGTGCCAACCATTGACACGTGAGTAGCAGAAGTGGACCACAGAGCAAAGGAAGAAGGTGGCCTAGTTGTTCCAGACCAAGTTTCAAGGATAAATATCCCCATGCCCCTTCAATGGGATAACTGTGTCATGCCACAAAGCAAAAAAGGTTCAGGAATGGTTTGAGGGGTACAGCGAGTTTCCAGTGTTCTCCATCCTGAAATTTCCCCAGATTTCAATCCAGTGGCACATCTGTGGGATGTGCTGAACAAACTAGTCTGATCCTTGGAGGCCACACCTCGCAACTTACAGCACTTAAAGGCTCGTTTACTAACATTTTGGTGCCAGATACCACAGCATACCATCAGGGGTCTGGTGGAGTCCACGTCTCGAGTGGTCAGGGCTGCAAAACACAATATTAGGCAAGTGGAAACCTTATGTGTGATTGGTGTAATTGCTTTTGGCTTACTTATAATGGTCACAACTTTTTTTTATTACCCCTCCCATGTTGCTCCTCATTGCTATGGTTCTAAAATGGACTCATATAAAACTGGAGTACATTACTGTGGTTTGTGTGTGTATGCCACTGGTTACCATGTCAAACTTTTGAGTCAAGTTTCTTTCCCTGATTGAAAACAAATCTTCACTCTTTTCACTCTCTGGCTGTGAGCCTGCCTCACTGCCCTGCGGTTCACTGCTTTGCTGCCTACTTCTTCACTCATCTGCACTCATATATAAGCAACATCCCATGAATATTACAGCCTTTAACCCACAGCTAGACAATATCAGCGGAACATGAATGGCATCTGTTTCAGAGAGATTATTAAAAGAACTAAAAATTTGCTTTGCCCCCTCTGAATGACTCACAGGCGACACAGGCAAAATCCTATTCTCTTTGTTTTCTGGACTTTTTTTCTGAGGATTTTAATTTTTACTTTCACATTTTGTGTCTTGCAGCAGAGCTTTATGCATAAGCTGCTGTTCAGAAAACATGTCTCCTTCTGGTTTCCTGCTGGTATTGCAGAGCAAAGCCAGGATAAACAGGTGCCTGTTTTGAGATTATTCGGTGTAGGTGAACCATTTAGAACTCATCTGCATGCCTCTCTACCTTTCTAGAGTTCATAGAAAGTACAAAATATGTATTTATAACCCAGTATATTAAATTAAATACTGTACGATGGCACGAACTAAAAAGAAACAAGGAAACAGAGTTTTGTTTTGCCTTTTGTCTCCATCTGATCCCTGATTTGTCCAAAGGCATTATCTCTGATTTGATAACGCTGTCAAAAGTCTCATGAAAGGATGGTTAGAGACAATGCAAGATCAAAGGATGCTTTTCTAATATCTGTCATTAGGTAGCGTGAGCATTCAGGAAATGCGTTTCGCAGAACTGAGTAATTACACCTGCCAAGTGTTATTCAAAAAAAAAAACAAAAAAAAAAAGAAAGAAAAGAAAAGTAATGTTTTCCACCACTTTTTCAGCTCACCCCAAACCCAATCTAGGTTGCTTGAATGACAGCATTGCAAAAACTGTGGAAAAAGGAAAAATGAGAGTGACTGAACTGGAATAGAAGTGTCGTGGAGAGAAGATGGATTCCTGTGCTCTCAGTGGAAAGCTGTCATAACAGTCCTCAGCAGCTGTTCTGGGAGCAGCTAGGAGTCGCTGGAAATATGTCACACACACCTCTACTCCTCAGTACAGGCCCAGGCAGGAGTCCCACCTAACTGTGTCACATTTCCATCTCATTGTGGTGAAAGCCACCCAACAGAGAGGGAGAGCAGCACAGAAGAGCCGGGACGCAGGGGGAAGATCCTTTAATTTAGTCTCAGAAGAAAGCTTTAAGCTTCTATCCCACAAGGGAGGGAGAAAGCAGCGTGAAACACTGCAGCCATAAGTTGCCCCCTCACAATGCTCACTTCTATCACAGCACTTCCATCAGATCTGCTGTGATGACGAGTGATCGTGTAATGGGTATGAACATATACCCTTGTTGCCAATATCCATGCTTTGTAACCACTATGAGGCATAACTGGTGGGTTTTCCTCTCAACAGTGAGTAAAAAAAATGTTAAGCATTAGAGTTAACAACAGTGAGCAGTCGGGGGATCCAGAGAGTAAAAGTCGTGTCATCCCCGATAAGACTCAGCCTCTGGCCCTACAGGAGACAGTTTAAACTTTGGAAATTATGAATGCCCACCAGACTCTTATACCATGTTTGTACTCTCAGCCCGAACAACTCTGCACAACCAATTCTTTTTGCTCCACTAGTTTGCAATGACAGTGTTGGCACTTTTGTAAAACACCAAATTAAATGCGATCCTCCATTTATTCATGAGTTTTTTCATACCAGTATTATAGTTGAGTTTTAAATTCAACACAAGCAATGCAAAGACTTGCATCCAAATAGGTCTCTAATGGAGTTGTCTTAAATGCTACAGGCAAGCAAACTGCAGGCAAAGCCTGTTACAGGATAGAGTGTTTTAGATTCATACAGTACACAGTGAGGATGTGAAATGTTAATTACAAAAAATCTGATCTGAACAGGGAAACTTGAAACACAGCAACAGAATGCAACTAAATAAATGAGAAAAATGTTCTTGCGTTGGAAACTTAAAATGAATAAATTCTTAAAGTTGCACAAAATGATTATTTAGCCACATGGGGCAGCACAACAAGCTGTAAAAATAATTACAAAATAATTGGAAAGCATTAAAAAATACTTGTGCCTGTTTACTCATCCAGCTCAAATGGGTTAACAGTGTTACTTACTTGACATCATATTTGTGTACATCTGTAGGTCTTCTTCTCAGGTCTACTTTGCCTGCCGGAATTTCTTGAGCAAAATGTCAGGCCTCTCAGTGGCTCCTGTGAGCTAGATAACTTTGTCTTTACAGTATTTGGTGATGGGCAGGTAGACTGTAGGCGGAAACCTGTGTGGTCACTTCTGAGGCCAGTGCATGTAAGCAAATGGCTGCTAGACGGGCTCCAAAAGTGTCTCCTTCTTGATAGACTTCTATTCTAAAATCCAAGATGTTTGACCAGAAATGTGATAAAATCTTGGTTAAAAAAAAGGGCTTTTGCTTATTTTCTCCTTTTTAGCAACTGCACAGAAACGTTTCTTTGTTTTTAATTCACCAATTTAAAATTGTTAGGGTTTAATGTTTGAACTATAATGTTGGTTCCTTCCTGGAACATTTAATTTGCTCTTCAGTTAATGTACTAAGATTTGTGTGAGAAGACAGGTTTTGGCAAGTGATATTCTTCAGTCTTATTTTAATCTATTCATAGGTTTACTTTGCTAGTGCCAGGCTGAACTCTCTTTTACCTTGAGAACTCGTCGTCTGACATCAACAACTCATTTTCAGCCAGAGAACTCCTGCTCACTGTCTATGAATTCACCTTGCTAACCAAACTAGCTGGTTAGCCATTTTTTTAAAAATGGCAAGGGCTACAGAGCTAAAGTCATCCTTCATATACATATGTTACGTGGCACTGAGACAGAGCCAAAAGAAATAGTGGTAAAACTGACACGTTAAGCTGAAATAAGTCAAGTTATTTCTGGAACTGAGGGAGAATGAGTCTGCTGAAAATTTTCTGTTTCATTATAAGCAGTACCATTACACACAGACAGGATTATAAATGTAATTGTAGGACCACCTTTAACTCATATAAGCCAGTAGAGGTGGAGGGTGATACATGGTTATCCAGCTTTTCATTCTAAGATATTAAGAGTCATTCAGTTTCATAAATATTCAAGTAACTATGGCATTTTGATGAATAAAAAATACTAAATAAATAAAATATATATTATCCAAATATATATTTTTTGCATCGACTTAAAATAGCGATACATCATTACATTTGTCACTTAAATTAATAAAATGCACTGGAATCAAATATTAATTAAATGGACTCTGAAAGATTTCATCCATTAAAACCACTTGTCAGCTTTATAAATTATAGGTAAATCAACTTAAGTCAAATAGATTACTTAAGTCATTATGCTGGAAATACATCATACAAAAGACAAAGACTAATAAGCTACAGTACATGCGTCCTGTTGGGCAGTATATACTGCTCACACCTTGTCCCTGGTGATGACATTGCCCCACCTCACCATCATGTCAGCTATTGAGGTCACCTGAGGCAAGGCATGAGCGGAGGGTGAGGGGTGGGGCTGAAACGCCTGGGAAGGAATCTCAAGAGAGTACAAGCTCTCTTACAATGGAATAACCTAGAACAAGACGTAGCCTTTACCTTAAACTACATTTACAAACGCAAGTGTTTTTAAAATTCTAATAGTGATGTTATTTTTCATTAAATTACAAAATATTGTACAATTTAAAAAAACACCATGCTAGTCTGTGTATTTTTTTTTTACATATATATATATATATATATATATATATATATATGGATATAATACCACTGCAATCAATGAATGCATCTGCCAAGGTGCAAAATACTTACACTGAGTGAATCTGCTAAATTAAGTTATGAAGTTAAGTAATTTATTTATCTTCTTAAGCATATAAATGTTGTTTCAGTCTTGACTAAACACTGAAAAAGAACAGTGAGCAGAAAAAAGAAGTTATTTTTATAACTCAAACCCTGCACTGTATATGCTGTGAAAGTCCTGTGCTTTGTGCGACAGCATAGCAATTCTTTCAGTGGTAAAACATTGCTTTGAGCATAATCCAGGCAGCAATTACATTTCCTAAGACACAAATGGAAAAACAAATTAACCCAAGAACATCACACACACGGACAAACGCATACGCACCCCCCACACACACCTGTGTTTGTATATACTGTATATATGTATGGATGTGACTGCTTTTCATTCTAGAAACAATTAACATGCTCTCAGAACAGCCCCACTTTCTCTCTGAGTAGGCTTTCCACAAGATTTTAAACTCAGGCTGTGAGGATTTGTTCATATTTAATCCATAAGAGCATGAGTGAGGTTGGGAACTGCTATTTGGCACCAGTCAACAGTCCATTTCATCCCAAAGGTGGTGGATGTGTAAAAATCAAGGTGCAATATCAGCCAGTCAAGGACTTCCACTAATTCCTTTATGGAACTTGCTTTGTGCATGGAAGCAGTTTTATTCTAAAAAGAAAAAAAGAAAAAGAAAAAGTTATTTGTCTTAAAATGCTGCCAAGCAAGCTTTTGTCTAAAATGACCCTGTGTGGCTGTTATTATTGTTATTTCAGCTCCAAAATACACGATAAATAAAGTGCAATTAGGTCCTTAAGTAATTCAAAAAAATGACACAATTTTTGCGTCTGTACACTACCACAGAAGATTTTAATTAAAACGATCAATATGTCATTGAAGTGCAGACTTTCAGCTTTAATTTACGGGGTTCAATAAACAACATTTTTAGAGACTCAAAAGTAATTGGACAAGCAGTTTAACGGCCTGGTGGGTCTAGTTCCCTCATTATTCTTTGACATATTAAGCAGATAAAAGATCTGGAGTTGATTCCAACTGCTGAACTTGCAGCAGTTGATGCTGCTGGTGATGAAGTGACGGGGGCCATCATTAGACTGAAAGAACATAACAAACCTATTAAAGAGATAGAAGAAAAAAAAACCCTTAAGAAGCAGCAAAATCAACAATCTGGCACATTGTTAAAGCGAAGTATTGCACCAGGCAACTCAGATACACCAAAAGGCCAAGAAGATCACCGAAGACAACAAAGTGGACAATCACACAATTCATTCCTTGGCTGTGAAAATATCTGGCCAAATCAAGAACCTGCAGAAGAGGGGAGGTGTATTAACAAGGTGGAAACCATTGGTTACATTCAAAATCTTAAAGAGCGTGCACAGTTCTGAAATAAATCTTTGCACAGATGAAACCAAGAGAAGTTTTACCAAAATGATAGGAAGAGAAAAGTATGGAGATGGAAAGAAAAAGCTCATGATCCAAAACATACCACATCATTTGTCAAATATGGTGGAAGCAATATTATTGCATGGGCATGTAAGGCTGCCAGTGAAGTCAGACCACTAATGCTTATTGATGATGTGACTGCTGATAGAAGTAGCAGGATGAATGCTTAAGTGTACAGGGCTATACTCTGCTCAGATTCAGGCAAATGCAGCAAATAACTGATCGTTCGGGGCTTCACATTAGCAAATGGATAATGATCGAAAGCATGCTGCAAAAACACAGTTTCCAAAGGCAGAAATGGATATTGTTCAGTGACCAGTCAGTCACCTGATCGCAGCCTGATAGAGCATGCTTTTTTTGTTATTAAATATAAACCCGAAGGCAGAAAGACCCACAAACAAGCAGCAAGTGAAGGTAGCTGCAGAAAAGGCCGCGCAGAGCATCTCAAGGGAAGAAATGTAGCATTTGGTGATATCCATGGATTTTAGACTTCAGACAGTCACTGACTGCAAATGATTTTCACCCCAAAATTTAAAATAATAATTGATATTTTTTAAATTATGTTAATTACTTTTGGACAAACTAACATAGAATGGCGGACTATGTATAACAGATAGATTAAATTAGATGTGTAATTCCTAAAATACTCCATCTCATGATTGATATGACGGGTTTTGTTTTTTCTTATACACATAGCCTTCCTCACACAAGTCCAAAGGGATTTGTGTCATCTCCTAGAATCAAACAAAGGATCTTTTGCTTGTTAGTTAAATGTGCAGACAACAACTCTATACAACCACTAAACAGGTTATGCTATTTTATGCTATCTATAAACTTATGGACCTAAATGTGTTTTTCAGCTTATCTTAGCTAACACTGTAGCACTGAGATTTCCCTCGGTGGGAACTCAGGAGCCTGCAAAACATTTAAACAGCCCAACAAAACAAAAATACACACACAAACTATATATTTAAGGAAATTCACATGCTACTATTAGTCATATAATGTCGGTCCAGTACTTTTCAGAACTTTTAAACAGCATTTTTAACATTTTAGCAAGGACATGTTTTAATGCAATATTATACTTTGCAATAAAAGAAAATAACTTTTTTCTGAGCATATCTAATGTCTATTTCATTTGTTTCAACATTTCAGCCTTTATTGAGGCTAGCTTTATAATTGGTTGTCTGCTCTGCTCTAGTCAGCTCTCTAGGTACAGTTTGCATTTGTACTGTGAGAAGTGAGACAGTTTATTCTCACTCTCTTTATCTGCATGTTTTTATTATGGGACTTGCAGCGGAGCCTATAAATATGACAGCTCGGTATTCCAATTGCAAGAAGAGTAAAGAAAAAGTAAAAAGTGACTATTAAGAATGGCAGTTGGTATAATGACACAAGAAGTAAAAGCAGACGCTAGTCAATGAACACAGACGTCTTTTAATATCTGTATTGTTTCATTGTTTCCCATGACAGTCCAATAAGATGGGATGCTCAAACACAGTTTTTTGGTTTTGCTTTGTTTTTCCTTGAATGTACGTATTTGTAACTGTGCTTTAGTATTGGCAGTAATCATGTTCACATCCTGATAAATTATTCATCTTGAGCATGTTTGCTATGTGTTGAAATAGTTAATCAACATGACAACACTGCTGCTGCAATAGGGTCGAAAACAAGTCCTCGCACAGTGACATATACTGTGAACGGCTAAGGCAGATTTTCAAGGCTCAAAGGAAAATTAAAGTTGGTGCACCTGTAATGTTACTAGTTATCATTCATTCAGAAAATCAGTATAAGTGAAAACTGTGGTATCCTGTTGCTAGTAGCAACTACTACTGGAGTTCCAGGTATTTTTCACTGACAGTGATAGTTAGCTAGTCGGCACATCTGGCCTTTTATTATATACTCGTGAAATACTAGTACTTATTTACCTTTTCTTGATACACTGATTATTACAGATCTTTAATATATTTGCTAAATTAAATGTTTACCATATTATTTATTGTATTTTCAGTGTTGCCAGATTCACCTACAGAAAAAGAAAGAAAAAATAAACAAACAAAAATAAATATATCATGGTGCAGAACCCACTCACCTGTCAAAAAAGCACTAGTCTTATTTTAGTTTTTATTTATTTAACTGGTTTATTGGTATATTTTTGCATTAACTATGCTGTGATGCCATAAATTACACATTGTTAATGGAGACACAAACAAATGGACAAACCAAAAAACCAACGACACCCTGTCTTCCTGGAGTTAGTCAGCTAACATTAGCGATCTGTTTGGTCAAAGGATTTGTTCTGGAGACAATGATAGTCCATGTCCACTTTTAAATATGAAAATATTCACAAAACTTTATTTCCTATTCTACAGTGTATACAATGTATTCTTGGCATATACCATATTTAGATAAGTGTGATTATCTCGATTCTTACATTTATGGTGAGTCAATTTCATCTGAATTGCAATAACTCTTGAATGCATTATCTATTTTAAACCAAGGTCAGGTTTCCAGTGCATTTGAGACCTTCAGTGACCCAACAATATTTCATAATGTTTTAGGAGAAAATGTAAATTAAAAATTTGGCCATTTTTTCTGTTCTTGATAAACAGGTGCATTTGTTTTCATTCTGCAAAACTTTCATGTTCTCCTACTTCAGTATGCTTAAAGGCTGGAAACCCACTACTGCTTCTAGCAAACAGCAGCTTGTAATAATCCCAATGCGTTTACTTAAGGAAATGCACTTTCTAGTTGAATTTGTTGTCTGATGCTGCTTTTAGAGTTTCAATACTCTTTCTAGTAATGACTTCAAATGATGTCTTTATTTTTAATTGGAAGTTCTGTAAACTTTCTGCAGTGTAGACGCTGTACCAAATTCTGCAGGTCAATGTAAAATGTTTGGGATATTTACAACAGAATTTGAGTCATGATAAATTTCTTGAGATTGCCTGTCTATATTTACCTTTCAAATCTTTTTAGTTTAGTGTTTGTTTAGTGATGTTTTAGTCACTGATATTTAAAATTTGTTCAGAGTTGGTCGGTGTGTCTGTGGGACAATAAAGGCTGCCTGTAATCAGTAAATACCTCCTACAGTACCTATTGTAGATTTGTTGCTTTTTGTTGCATTTTTTTTTTCCTATTTCAGCTGTTTTAAAATGCTGTTTGAAGATTCTTTGACTGAGTTGTACTGAGGGAAGAAAGAAAGTGATAAAACTAATTACTTTTGATGTTAAGTAATGCCACGTAATTACTTTTCCAAATGAGAAATTTTTCAAATAACCCTTAGAATCACTAGTGATTGGATTGATAGACACAGCTGCAAAATAAGAAAATTATCCTTTAAAAACTACAAATTGTAGAAAATTGAAAAGTTCACGGGTGGCACAGCAGTGAAGTGGCTGGAACCTGCTGATCGTCTAGGGGATGTCTTTATTGGTTTCCTCCCACGTCACATCCATGTAAAGCTAAACACTGATGTTAAATTGGCTGTAGGTGTGGATGTGAAAGATTTGATGTACAAAGATTTTGTCATTCATCAAAAAACAAAAACACATGAGTGATTTATATATGTACTCAAAAATAAGCTAATTATATATGTTTTAAGTTAACACTGTGGCTTTACCATTTGTTGAGTGTAAACCAGTGATATAAATGTGGATTTAAACATGCAGGCATCTCATTACCGAATGAGGTATCGGCTAATTGTTAACATGAACTACAATCCAGTCTTCAACATCACCTACTAAGTGTGTCTTACAAAATATTTTCTACAATGCCTGAACCCTTGTTTCCATAACCCTGATTCTGCATCTTCCTCAAGCTAATGAGTTTCATAGCTTCATAGAAAGCCACCAGGAATCACAGCATCATCAGCTAGCCCAACTTTTCACTTTCAAACTACAGCTATGGTTTTCAGTTTTATGGTATATATATAGTATAATATCTTTTAGTGGAAACTAGACTTCCATGGATTCCGCAACAGCAACACTGATCATTGTTGTGAAGCGGAAAGAATTTGGCTGATTTTTAATACTCAGTAGTGCCTCCAAGTTTGAAAGAGTGTTTGGACCCAGAAATTTCCAATGACTTCAGACTTAACAAGCAGATTGTCCCGTGTATCACGTGTCAGTCCGCCTCACACTATTTTTGTGTCTCATAGTTTTCCCTGTATTTTGTGCAGTGGTACAGTTACTCAAGAAAAGTACTGTATTACACATTACTTATTATTTTTTCATAAATGTATTGCAGTACATTACTTAATTACTGGTTGGGAAAAGTAATTTGTTACACTACTTGTTACATTGTTTTCTTGTTACTCGCTAAAATCACCCGTCTCGTAATAACCAGTTAACTATATAAACTTCAAGGCTACAGCCGACACACCTCTAACAAGTAACAACATAACTGTAACTGTAATGTAATTATTGAATTTAGTGCACTAATGTGTTACATTACAACATTACTGAAAAATGTGATTACTTTGTAAAGCATTACAGAAAATGCATTTTTTTTCCTTTTGTTGTTTTATCACATTTTGGATTTAAGTGACATTTAACCGGTAAAATGAACACATGGTCCACTTCAACTGAAACTTCTCTGTTGGGTACTATTTCATGAATCACACAATACTGCACATTTCTTGTAGGTTGCATAACGTGTAAGATGGTCTTATTTTTATTTTTTTTTTTAACAAAAGAATCTGTTTTTCACATTTTATAAGCCTTGGGTCTTGGCTGAATTATCAGTAACTGTCCAGTCTAGCACTAAACCTGCCAGTTTCCAGCCTAATCCTGCCCTTAGGTTCTCCGGTAACCATCTGCTGGCAATACCTGGAGATGAAATTGTAGGTCACATCACAGCTGCACCTTGTAGCCACAAAGCTCCTT
This sequence comes from Oreochromis niloticus, assembly GCF_001858045.2. Classification (NCBI taxonomy): domain Eukaryota; kingdom Metazoa; phylum Chordata; class Actinopteri; order Cichliformes; family Cichlidae; genus Oreochromis; species Oreochromis niloticus. Next base: position 14,583,904 of record NC_031978.2, on the reverse strand, counting down.
GCCTTTATTATCACTCAGCTCCTCCCTCTTACAACTGCCCAGCTCATCAGCCCCCCCAGCCTCTCTAGAGATTCTGCTGGTTAGCACTGTAGAGGTCATGATGTGTCCTTTTTTAAATCTGTTCAGTTCAGCCAGCCAAAGATCAACCAATATTTAATCAATTCTGTATTCCCTATTGCTGAATCTGCTCCTGGTCTTTGGTCATTTGTCATTCATAGTTAAGCTGTCTCTGTTTCCATGCTACCATCATCCCTGTTCCCGAGTCTATACTGGCCACTTCAAATATTGATTCTATGACGGCTATTTCTCCACATAAGGCAAAGGAAAGTCTGTCCTGATGTCTCTCTGATGGAGGATGCTGATGGTCAACTTTTGGCAGTCTCCTGCTAGATTCAGAGTGACAAAATTTAGATTCTGTCATAAGGTTTATCATCCCTGATGCCGTGGGGTATAATGCATATGTCTATCTAGAATGCTCACAAGGTGCATCTGTTGGAAAACATAAAAAAATAGATTTTAGCCAAAATTTAAAGACCCAGAATATAATAATAACCTCCAGAGTGAAGTGGACAGGACGAAGACACGCACATACAGAGAGTCCTTCATTTCAATAAAACAAACAGCACATACTCTCAGACCTGCTGAATTGTTTTTTGCATGTGTGCAGAATGAGCTGTACTGATCCACAGCTGCTTGATTGTAGATTTTTGCAGGTATATTTCCTCTTTTTTCCTTTTTCCTGTGTCCTCCCTTGCATATCTTCAAACGTGTTTATATTTTGTGTTATCCTAGTATAGTTTTCATTTTTGTATGTGCAGTGATGCACAAGATATCTTCATATGGCTCTGTGCATGTAACATACAATGGGCTTTACAGATGAAAACCAAAATCATTTCTCACATCACGCCATGCTGGGCAGTGTAGATTTTTGATTAACAACTGTAATCGAACTTGAGCCCCTCTTTCTGAGCCATTTCCCCTTGGCTGTCCAAAAAAGAACCGCGTTGGATTTCGAGCTGTCTCAGACTTCAAAAGGAGTGAGATGGGAAAGAAGCGAGGAAGTGCAAGTGGAGACACATAGACCGAGAGCGGATGGGTTGGGGTAGGGGGGTGGGAATGTACTTGAAAGGAAGACAGAGAGACCAAGAAACACAGGGAGACAAAAAGGAGAAATGTGTGTGCGGTTGTGTATGTGTGGTGGGAGAAAAAGTGTGGTTGGTGGTAAGCAATTGCCTGCCAATAGACCCCCAAAAAAAGTACGGGAGCAGAAAACGCATCACCTTTGGCCGAGTTCTAAAGTGGTCATTTAAAAAAAAAAAATCTCACAAAAGTTACAGAGGGGTTTAAGCAGTATTGACTTTCCTTTCAGCCTGTGAGGAAAGCCTAAAGGAAACCCACTAAAAGTCCAAGTTAGCCTGCGCAGCTGATGTGTAAATGTGGGACGAAATCCATAATGGGGAAGACATTTCTTTCCCTTGGCCTCTTTCTTGTCAGCGTAAAATATAACACGACAGTAAACTGATACAACCATTACTTGTTTATGATGCTGGAGCAGGGGAGATGGGATAGATACTTAGATATTTATTTATTTATTTTAATCAGTTGTCAGTCACAACACGTACTGGTTCATTTTAATTTGCTATGGTGTACTACTGTGATAAATCTGTCTTAACATCATCGTGATACTAGCAAGGTGGGGAAGGGATTTGAATGAACTCAGTGTCAAGTAGGTTTTATCGCTTCTATAGTCTAATCTAATCTTATCTAATCTAATCCTGTTGGTATTTAATCATATTTGAACTCACCTAAATAAGAATACGAAATGATTTTGATAATTATACATCTAAATATATATATGCATATAAATATGGTCTGATTTCATAAGCAGTTTATTTGCCTACATAAAGATGACCTAAAGCTCGACAGCATAGAATTAAATTTGAGTCCAGATGAAAATTACATATGAAAATGAAATGAGCTGCACATTGACAGTAATGTGCCAAGTACACAAAAACTAATAGTAGTGGATGAGCATAATGATCACAGATTTATCTGATTTATTCAGCATACTGTACTGCAATTATGCCTAATACAGCCACCGTCACTGTGTTAAGCCCACTTCACTAATACTGGATTTCACACCCTTTTGCCTTCAGAACTGCCTTAATCCTTCATGGCATCAATTTCACAACGTGCTGGAAGCGTTCCTAAGATTTTGGTCCATATTGACATGATAGCGTCACATAGTTGCAGGCTGATGTAAATCTCCTGGCTGCTTTTTAGAGTATTTTTTCCCCTTTTCTTTTTTGTTTTTTTTTTAACTATATGCTCCAAAGTCTGCCAAAAAATGTCCCCTATGCAGTTACACCACCACTGTTGACAGTGATGTTGTTACAGGCAGGATGGATCCATGTTTTTACCAGACCAGACAATGTTTTTTTTCTATTTTCCATTTTTTTGCTGAGCCCATGTAAACTGTTGCCTCAGTTTCCTGTTCTTAGCTGACAGGGTTCACACCTGGTGTGGTCTTCTGCAGCTGTAGCTTAAGGTTTGATGGGTTGTGGCTTCGAGAGGCCCTTCTGCATACCTTGGTTGCAACAAGAGGTTATTTGAGCAGCTGTTTTCTTCCACATTGTTCACATGCTCGAAGCAATGAGCTGCTGCCATGTGATTGAGCAGGTGTACGCAATAAAGTGACCAGTTGTTATCAATTTCAAACTAAACTGGTAACAACTGGGCTACGATTTAAAAGAATTCAAATGTTAATTTGATCAAGTAGAACAGTATCTGCAGAAAATGGCTGGTTTTTCTGTAGGAGAGGGATCAGGTATTTACAGTGAGGGTCAAAGAATTTCTCTTTGATAACAGTTGGTGTTCACTCTCCCAGTGGCAATAAACAAACATGTTTAATAAGAATGAACAGACCAGCTTTATAATTATGTGATTAGATTTTTTGGTCATATTTTATAAAGGCCTTGAAGAGTGTGGTGACATAATTAGGCAAAAAAAAAGTATTCAGAAACATTACTGAGAGCCTCTGTTCGTACACAGATTCTCCCCAAAGTGATTAAGCCGATTCAATAATTTATTCATGTATTTTCTCTTACATCTTGAAAGTTGTTAATCCGACACATGGTTGGCAGAAAGTCACATGCCTTCCCAGTTAAATATCTTAATTTCTAGCATGAATTTCACCAATACTGATGCAACATTCAAACTTAGTTCTATTAAGAAACAAAGGCATGGTATGTTTTATTTTAAACATTTTTTCAAGCAATCTAAGAAGAAGTCAGGTACCCAGATTTTAAATAATCCTTTAGTCTTTTTGACTGAAGGATTAACAAGCATATTTTAAAAAATGTAAAGTTCTTTACATTTTTTAAAATATATAATCGAGAATGCAGTCTTTCCTAATTGATTCAACTTTTATTTATCATGGTGATTTCCTAATTCAAGAGAAAATTACACTGAAATATTTAAAATAAACATTTTACATTTTTCAGTTTTCCAAAAGTATGAATTTACACAATTTTCCTATATTTCAGGACTAGAGTGTAGTGCAATTGATTTTGCTTTTAAAAAATTTTATACAGCAAAACCTTTATCATTTTTATACAGACAGCCTGTTGCAAACATGCATGTCACATTGTGTTGAGGAGCAAAGATGGTCATGCCAAATATTGGTTGTCAACTTTCTTATAAATATATAATCTCTTCTTGCCTTAAATACCGTATTTCCACATGAGTTTGAAAAATGTTTCAAAAATTGTTGCAACTATGTCCCATTTTCCTAACAAACTATAAAGAAATGAAGGGGTAGCTCAGGACTTTTGGACAGTACTGTAGAGATCATAAGAGCTACTGGTTTACAACCCGACTGACAAATAATCAGACATCTTTTTATCCCAGTGTTCCGAGATGCAGTTTCATCAAGACAGGGAGGCACAATAGCCAAAGTAATGTCAATCTAAGTTGTGATTAATTGGAAATGAACTGCAATGATGATGCATTATGTAAATGTATATGGCTAAAGGAGTAATGCCTATAACTGACCCAACACATTTCTGCTTAAAGTAAAACATCACCGCTGTGCGTGACAGATGAACTACAGCTTTAGGAGATCAAGTAAATTGTATTGATATCCTGCCAAGCTGCTCCCTGTGTTCATCATGTACAGGAAAGAGGCCCAAGAACAAATATGTCAAAGCGATAATAGTAATACAGTGATTCACCATTGAGGCCCGTTTTCAGTGACAGGGCCAGTTTATAGCAGTGGCAAACTGTCCTAAACTACTCCTCCCACTGTGATTTTAAAATCCCTTTTATTTCATCTAGACGATGAAGGAGGTACAAAATAAGTGTTTTGCCATCTGCAATAAAAGAAAGTTTCCCTTTTTAATGGCATGGGTATAGCAGTGTGGGGAGTGCACCTTGCTGTTCATCTCTTGCATGCGAGTGTGAGCTGTCTGGGTGATGGCCATTATGGTTCCTGCTACTGCCTGTGCGTCTGCTCCGCCGGGATCACTGAAGTGTTGGAACTAACAAGCTTGGGATGCAGACAGCGGATGCACAAATGGGATTTTGTCCTGAAAGCTTTAGAGTTTGCTCCCTGTCTTCGGTTGAAACAGGAGAGAGGATGGTACCGTTTGCAAGGACTGTCAGAGTTATGTGCCAAGAGAAATGAGATGATTACATCTGATAATCTTGCTAATGATCTACACTGGGGAGGGGAGCATATAAAATTAAATGAGCTACACCGATGTACACAGTTTTCAGTCTTGTCCTCTCATCTCTCTTTTTTCCTATTCTCTTTCACTGTAGCTAAGTTTTATGCAGAATTTGAGATGTTCTCCACCCAGGAAGATATGCAATATTCCTTGTCATAGTGAAAGCACACACAGGATGTAGGGCACAGACACATTAAAAACTCTCCCCCTGATACTTCTTCATAAAAGCACAAATGCTCGCCTCTTCCTCTTTCTTCCTCTCTGTCTTACACAGACGCACACATGAACGTGCACAATGAGGCAAACAGCGAATTCGCACAATGCTCCCTGCCCAAGGTTAGTATAGATTAAAAGATGTGTCATTGATAGAAGAGGCTCCTCCTCCCTCCCTGGCCTGTCACAGTGTGTTTGGGAACAACCCACTTCATTTTAGCAGCATAATGGGTAAACAGAGTGTGATCAGTCCAATTACCCCCTCATTGCAGAGGCGTTCTGGCGGGAATGGCCTGTAGAGAGAGTTAGCTGTCTGGCGTGCGGTGGAGATGCAACAGTAGCACCTGCTGCCCTGAGTACTCACTTGTAAGAATCTCAATTTGTTTGTACAGCCGTGCCAAAAACCGATGACCAAGAATTGAGCCCTCTGAGGCGGATGGGACTGCCGGCTTACCTTCTGATTGCTGTTTTCACTGCACTGTCTGTGAATGTGTGCATGATCCGAAGGTGCTGTTCTCAGCACTGAACTCATGTCAACGTCAGTCCTTCCAGCGAATTGTTTTGGGGTTGTTCTTGCTGCTCAGTTTTCAAGGGCTGTAAATTTTCTCAACCCCCAATTCCACTATGTTTTACAGCTGAGCAGATGCATGATTTTGCTGCTGAGAGTTGTAACAGTAGAATAAAAAGCTGCATTCCTGAATATGAAATCTGAAAATGGTTATGATTTGGTTTTACTTGTTCTGAAGTACTTTGTTCACTATCAAATGAAGAATAAGATGGGACAGTTGGCTTTTTTCTCTATTTTTCATGTTCATGCTACCATGGAATCCATTTTTAAGCATCTCATGGATTATTTTAACCTTGACGGGTATTATTGCTCTCACTTTATCTCAAAATTTAAGTAACATACAAAAACATATCTGGTTACTGCGTTTGTGCTGTGCTTGTTGTCCTTGGAAAAGATGGAAATTCTTCTCTTTATTGTTGTCCTTTGGGCAGCTGTCTGGCAGCAGATGTAAACATAGGCCTATCACTGTGTCTCCATTTGAATACATCTGTGGACTACGCTTCCATGTAGTGCACTGTGTATATGCATATTTATTAACATAGTGTGCAAATTCCAACAAGATGGTGTTATTTCAAATTGAATGGTGCAAACTGTTCACTTATCAAAAATGAAGACAGGAGAATCAGACTGTGATTATCACCACAGCTGTCATATTTTTGATCCTCTCATCAAAAACCTAGTACTAAATTCTTCTACAGCAAAGACAGCTATTAAGACATGTAACATTAATAGCTGATGAAAAATGCCACCATTAATTGCTTAGCTAGCACTGACGATCTCCTTTGCTACTGCCTGGCAGTTGGTTGGTCGGCCCTTTCTTTCTGTTTTGTTTCAATTCCATTCAATCCAGGTCTACTTATAAAGTGCCAACAACATTCACCTGAACATGCTTTATGCTGAAAGGTCAAGACCCTACAATTTCCAAGATTGCAACCACTGAAAGAAAGAAGAGATCAGTTCCATGTTCAGCATGACTGTTATCAGAACTGATGTGCTGCATGTGTAGGCCAAGGCCACCTCTGGAGCTGGAAAATGTGGTCAAGTGCTGAAAACTGCGTTTCTCTGGGTGCTTGTTTGAAGCTCGCTCCCCATAGACTTCCATGTTAAAGTGCCCAAATTTACAGCAATAAAATGCATATATAAAAGCCTGTTTTAAAAAAAAGAATAGTTTGGACATACATAAACGTGTTCCTTCAGATTTTAAATCTAGCCTTTTTACAATGTGATATCCCTTTGTTGGTGTGACTCCTGCATCACTATAACAGTGATGGTCCAGGATTAACAGTGCAACTGACCAGCTCAGTTTGCAGTTCAGTTAGCATTAGCCATGAAGTTAGCTAATGCTATTTAAAACCACCATGGAACCCACTTGGTTGAAACTTACATGTCTTTACCACATAGCAAAGCTCTGACATCACAACAATATGATTGGTCAATTGCAGTGCTGATGCTGGAACAACATTATTATGATGATGCAGAAACAAGACCAACAAAGAGATACACCTTTTATTAGTCTAGTACTTAGGACTAATTAGCCAATGTGTGTTTCACCACTCAAATGTAGTTTACTAACCAACCTTCCTAATATAGCACAACTTGTCACTCCATCCTTTCATCCATATAATGTAACTTCTGGCTTAAAAAATCAGGTGCCAGCCAAAATCCTAATGTTGAGGTCTCAAAGCTAAGGGTGACGTCACAGCGGTTAGTATGCTGTACTTTTAGGCTTGCTTGTGCAACTGTGAATGCACTTATGCACTCAAAATAGCATAAACATGTATTTCAGGAGTACTTTTTAAAATATTGACACACAATTTCAAGAACTGACAGACAGCTCGGTCAGCAGGAAGTTGGAATTGCTTTTTAAGGATTCATTTAGCTCCACTAATTGAAACTAATACCTTTTAAATGGCATATTGATTTGTAGGAAGCTCAGTTTTCAAATGTACACTCTAAAAATGACGGAATAATACAAACTGTGGAAGTGCCAAGATTGAAAGAGCTACTAGATCCTTCTTGCCTCAGTGGCAACACAAGTCATGAAGATGGTGCCAAACATATCATTATATGACTTCAAAGCTCTTCCTCTATCCTGGGCTGTTGTGCAGTAGAAGGCCTGAGGCACACAGTGTTTGTGGCGTAATTAGAAAAAAAAGTTACAGTGTCAACAGACAAAGAAAGGTAGATAATTCTGAATCTCTGCTGCAATGCATTTTAAAATGACATCAGTCATGGATGTTTATCAGAAAGTCCATCTGAATTTTCCCCAAACGCACCCTTACTCATGCGCACGCGCGTGCACATTTGACAAGTGAATCCGGTGTTGATTGATGCAAGCAAATGATGTTTTTTTTCTGCCATTTCAAAGGCAAAACGTTGCCACAGAATGAACAGGGTACTGCAAAGCACAAATTACTTTTGCTGTCAACAGCTCTGAGTCATTCAAGCGCTGTTTTGGACAAATTGCATAGGTTTAGGCAACATAAAGAGTCTAAGATGTTACTGAATAAAACACAATAAAATTGTGGAATAATTTCAAAATGATTTCGGGTGATTACAGCGTTATAAATGTTTTCTTTCTTCAAACGTCCTCATGAACAATGAGCTCCAACCGTTCCCGCAGTCACTCACCGTCGGTGCGTTTGTCTGATGCGCAGCGCCTCCCAAACTGGTCCCTCACTTTGACAAATTCTTGGACGTGAGCGGGTCTCCTGAATGGCTTCTTGCTCATAAAGATGATGCCTTGAATATTTTAGAAGTTGAACAGCTCTGCCGCTCTCTGTATTTTCCCCCCACTGGTGGACTGTCAGTTTGGAAGACCACAATGGGACTTTGGTCATTTTGGGGGTTTTCTCTTTTGGCTTTGGTGTTGCTCTTCCCCTTTCACCCCAAGTTTGTGGCTCGCGCGGAAATAAGTTTTTCCACAAAACTCGACAGATTTTATCGACAGGATGTAACGCCACTGGACGCACGTGTGGCCAGAAAATCGGCGGAAATCAAAGTCTCACTGAAAATCGACAATAACACGAAAGTTTTTAGCGCGTTTGAAACAAATACAGCCGGGGCTTTGAAACGAAACCATGGCCAGCAAGTGTGGAATGAAACACAGAGTGGAAATGAGGCACCGATCGACATCAAAACAAACTATAGCAGCGGTCTCAACATACCCGATAAAAAGTATGATAACATTTTCGAGGACAAAGAAGGACGATTCAAAGCGAATATAATGTTAGAAAATACATTTTCTGCCGGAAGAAAGAAGGCAAAGAGGAGTGTGGGCGCAACATACAACGAAAACGTGGATAGGAGTATAAGTGGAGAAGCGTATTCAAGAGAGAGATTCGTGCAAACTGTCCAAGGTGTTTCCAGCGCAAGACCCGAGTACCGGCGCAGCGGGGAGGAAGCAAGAGTGTCAAACCCGAGACAGAACGAACCTCACCTGGACACTTCTACTTTTGCTCTGTCGGGAGACTCGGCACACAACCAGGCTATGGTGCACTGGTCCGGGCACAATAGCAGCGTAAGTTTCAGTTTTACAAAAATACACTTCATCATATTTTAAAGGTGTAAAGAACATAAAAACGCCCCACACACCGGTGATATTTAACTTTGTTTCTACCTGATATAGACGTTTTTATTATTCAATAGATGCGCATCAATCTGTCACATTTTTACGCACAGATGATTCCGTGCGCACGAAAAGAATTCGTTCCTGCAAAAAAAATTCCACTCTAACAAAGCATTTAACTTGGAGCATTTGCTATTTTTTTTAACCATAATTGCGTTTTCTTTTATTACCTATAAAGAGATTATTAGTGTTTGCGCATTGCGCGCCTGTTTGCTTGGACGCCAGATGGATAGAAGTGTGCACTTGGAGGATTCCCTCGTGTTTTTCCAAACAGTAATGGAATCGGTTATCTCAACAAACTGTTCGCCACCTGAACTTTAAAATAACAGTTAACCCCTTAGGTAAATTTGATGTGACAGTGCCGTGGGAAGGTGCAGGCTGTTTGGCAGCAATCAAAACACATTAATAATTTATGAAATAATCAAGTAATGCCTTCCAGGAAGGTGTAGTAGCTACAATTAAAAAGGATTGTGTCCAACCTGGCCCTTTATGTGATGCTGATGAGACACTATCTGACCTTTTGGCAAATTGAACATGCTTTTGTCACTGACATTTACTCACACTTAGCTGATACTTGTCCAATTGCCCGTCTAAATACTGTATTGCAGTATGATACACTTCAACACGTCTTGATGGGACTATGCACAATTTAAATGGATGACAAGACATTGCAGTAAACATCCAGATTGCCCGCATCACAGTCACACACCCTTACAAACACACACATCCACATCCTCACAAACGTGCACATAGACGCACGAATGCACACACACACCTAAACCACAGCTATATGCACATGCACTTTTTTTTTTTTTTACCATAACAAAGACAAAGCCATGGAGATTTTATCTCTCTTTATATATCCACCATGCAAAAATGTTTTCAACTGGCAGCATTTATCAGGAACAAAGATCTTTAAACTACAAACAGCCTTGTTCAAAAGAAATGAGCTGCTCTGCATTTTTTACTTCAGGTAATTTGAGTCACCTTAGTCTGCTGGGCAAACGGGTGTTTGGCTGAAACATTAGTCTGAGACCACATCTAAAGATCCCTGTGTCCCAGAAAAAATGCAAATATTCATGTGTTATCCCAAAATGCAGACATATTTCAGTGGGTGAATTATATCATTTTGCATGTTCCTGATAAGCGTGTTCTTATCTGGTGCCGTTTCTTTTGCAGCGTGTGTCATAACATTAGAGGTATCACAGACTTTGGTCATTGAAGAAGGTCCTGAAATATAACTAATAATAATGTTGATTTGTTGATTGCTATGTGAAATATGCTGCTGGTCAGAGATGTCTTCACCAACGATGGCCTTTGCTACTGCAGGACACTGTTCACTGGATTATCGCTGATGGGGTTGTCACTGCAGCCGTCAACATTTGAGATTTATACAGTCTGAACTCCTTTCCATGGTCCCAAAAGTACGACTGAAACAGTAGAGTTTAGATTGATGGCATTTTATGACTAGATGTTATAGCTCAGGCTATATTAGATGTAAATGACTGATAATAAATCCAATCTTACAGGGACATTTGAAGGAAAATTACTTCATTTCTGTGGTGTGGGGTAGTTCTATCAAATATTCACCTCAAGACTTCGCCTGTGATCTGACCAAGATGTAAAATTCCACAGGGAGTAAAATGAAAAAGATGTAGAAGGTGATGGTGAAAACTCCAGCGGGGTATCCTCAGAGTTCAGATTTGATAAAGAATTTTATTGCATAAAACCCCAAATCTGTCCACAAATCAGTCTCTCAACTATTATTAGATTTCAGTGATTGTCTGAGACATCAAAGCCTAGAGTCATAGCTCTCTGGTCTCTGATTTTAAGAGAGATAACATTGATTGGAGTCGACCATGGGAATAAAACATGCACTAATTCCCTTTGAAATGAATGGTTCTTAGCTACATGTAGTATCGATTGGCTGTGCATGTTTCTTACTCCTTAAGTCTGTGCTGAATGTGAATGGGGATGGTGATAAAAAGATTCATGATTTGTAATGATGTGTGCCATAAAAACAGAAAATAAACTAATTAAAAATACTAATAAATACACTTGGCTGTTGATGGTCCTATATGGCAAATCAATATTTCAGTCTTCTCCTCACATGGGTGTTCAAGCTGTGACATGACTATTGGTAATCTTTCTAAACAGCCATTGCACCACATCCTACACTCAAGGGATGGAGAGAGCCCCCTCTCTACTCCACTAAAGGCAAAAGTCTTAGTGTGCAAGCCAGCTGGTGATCATGGAGTTATTGGCAGCCAAATGATTTTAGTCTCCTGATTGACCAAGCTCCTCATAGATAGCTGACCAAACTAGGACACTGTGTTGAAGCTGCAGACAGTAATGAGTATCTTTATTGACTTCACTTCGTCTGAGCATTTGCTGCAGAAATTACACTGTGTGTCACTGTAAATAATGTAAATATATACCATGACAATAAGGAACTGGTCATCTCCATGAAGCTACTGTTAAAAACTTGCTTTAGGACGGACCATGCGCTTTATAAATCCCACTGGACACCTTTCGACTTGTTAATCTCTTATTTTATTTATTTATTTATTTTTTGTTTCTTGTGAGGTGGCAAGACTCAAGTCAATCTGTCAGCTCTGTAACATCATCGTCCTTTGCAGCGGCTGAGTGGGAATCAGACTGGCCTCCTGAGTCATGCTGTACGCATGCCTAACCAGAGAAAGGCCGTTATTGTTGCACATAATCTTATCAGTATAAATAGACAATAAAAAGGAGGAAATGGCATGGCCCTTGGGGACACCTGTGTTTAAAACTGGTTCATTAGATAGACAGCCATTCCATTTAACATGCCAAAGCTGGTTGCACGGGAGCTCCTTGATCCATAAAATCAAATGTAATGGGTTCCCAATTCGCAGGGGAGTTTGACTGGAGTTTGGTGCTGTTACAGTATGATGAAAAGTGCATTAAAAAGCCGCCACTGTTGAGGTGCTCAGATAAAATAAAGAGGAAAGTTATAATGTGTCTTTTAAATTTTTCTCATAACTTGCAACATTTCACTTTCCTATTGTACACAAACAAGAGCAGTTTTCTGCTTTTGCAGTTCTAGTTTAGCGCAAAATTCCTCTATTAAAAAAACGTTACGATACTCAGTCAAAGAGACTGATAAAAGGCCTGTTTTTCATGAACTTTTCATCATCCTGCCCCCGATTGCTAGCTAAGGGGATTTTGATCCGTTGAACGTTTGATGAAAATCAAAAGTGGTTGTTGTTCTCACATTTGAGTACAAATTATTTCCCTCCTGTGGTACACTTTGTATTATAATATTGGCAGCAGTTCAATCTTTAATTTGTACTTAATATTTTCTTACAGTTATGTCTCTTTTTTCACTTTTTTCCTACTAATTGAGTTTAACATAGATGGTTTAGAGTTTTGAAATGCACAAAAAAAGAGAGAAAAATTCAAGATAAAAGAGTTTTTCGAACAGCCATTTTTGTCCTTTACCTGCTTGTCCCTTGAGGTGTCAACACCACACGGCTGTTCATTAATCCAGCCCGTCTCAAGTCTTTAGGGGTGTGCTGTCCACTGATGTGATTGTAAGATGGTGATAGAAACTGCACCAGTCTTGTTGGCTGCGTAAAAAGAGACCCGTCTAGTTCCCACTGAAACACTGAGCCACTGGTTGTGACCAGAGCATGTGACGCAGTTACCTGGTTACTAAGGTTTATGGTTTACTCGTACTGATGGCACAGAGCTTCTAGTTTATTGGAGATTGTTGTTGTGGAGCTATAAATAAAAGGTAATTAGATCCAAGTCCAGCTATTTCCCATGGTATTAAGACCGGTTAATAATGCCACATTTATGAGCTATTGACCATATCCCATTTTCCTCTGATGCCATCCTTTGCATTATTGCATAGAAAATGTGCTGCTGTGTTGTAAAAAAAAATATTGTAAAAATGTTCCTGGAACTAGTGATTAAATATGAGTAACACTTAGACTAAGTAACTACTCTAAAAGAGTAGAAGGAAAACATAAATGGGGAAAAAAGGCAAAATTGAACACAATTTAATGCACCAGGTTAAAAATTGTCAAGAAAAAAACCCTACATTATTTTCATTTAAGAATCTTTTTTCTTTTAAATCACATTAACCACATCTTATTTTCCTGTTGAGTGATGGCCACAACCACTTAGCAGTCATCTAGCTGACTTATTACACATCCCTAGGTTTAATTTGTATTAACAAAGGGAATAAAACTCATTCCAGATAGGTACGGAGCTGAAATGACACTGGATAGTATAAATCCAGAGAGACATCATGACATTTTGCAAGGTAAAACATATTTAATTTAGCGTCTCTTAGTATACCTGCATCCAAGCACGTTGCCTGCCTGTGCAGAGGACTGCTTTGATGGCTTGAATCTAAATATCAGCATAGAAGTGCTGGTGCTACTGTTCAACCCAGCAAAAACCCACTGAAAACATACTGAAGATGACTTTGCCAAATTTCTAAACAATGTTAAAATGTGACCTCTAATCAACAGAAAAATGTTCAGGAGGATAAACATGAGTTCAAGTCCAGCAATAGACTGAAAAAAAATACTTTTGATCTTTTACATTTCAACCAACTTTAGACATAAAGGGTTCTCTTTTTAAAGATCATGACTGGCTTTTAGTCCAAATTTAGTCAAAAAAGCAATCTCCATGGACAACTTAGGCTGGGTGAGATAAATCCACAGTAATTCATAACAATTAGTGAAAGATAGCATTGAATTGAAAAGATTTGCAGGAGTGTTATCATCTGTAAAAATGTTTTGTTGTTGTTTTTTCCCTTTTTAAAATTTGTTATTTTGGATAGCATATTTCTGTTACTGTTCTGTGTGGAGTTTGCATGCTCTTTCTGTGCCTGTGGCATTGTCTCCAACTGTCCAGAGATATGCATTATAGGTTAATGCTGTTTAATGAGTGTATATGTAACTCTTGGTCTGCTGTGACAGGCACATTAGCCAACAAAGCTATGTTAGCTAAAACAGCTATGTTACTTATGCTGTAGTCACACCATGGAAAACGGTGGTTGGATACTACAGCATGATCAAAATTATTGCCATTGTGTGCAATGAACGTGCAAGCTCATTATCTTTAAAATGGGTGCTTTAAACACAAAGGATTGGATCCGGATCACTTGCAGCAGGCTGCTGTTTTCAGAGTGATTTTGGTGTGTCAAGATGGTGCAATAAAAAACAGCAATAGGATAGAGTCAGTCTGCAATCACTTGTGATAATACGGTGATTAATTGAGATAAATCAGGCAAAAAATAATTCTTAAAATGTCCTCTGTTGCAAATCTGTTGTTGTCTGGATACTCAGAAATTCACATTAAACAGAAATTCACATTCACTACTTAGTGATTGCAGACCATTACTGTTTGGAGACTGGTCGCCTTCTACCAGGTAACTTGTGCAGTTGCCTTGCAATCAAACGTGTTCTTTAGCTGCAAACAGCTATGTTAGCTAATGTTAATGATAGAAAATGGCTCTCAAGTAAAGATCAAGGCCTTTTTAAGCACCTAACCATCCCCAAATCTAGGTCAGAACATCTATGACTATGACTGTGGTTGGAGCTCTGCCCTGCTCTATTAGAGGCAGATTGATATTTGCCCCCCCCCCCCCAAAAAAAAAACCCCTAACCATTTCTCAGGGTTGGATGGGCAATTTTTAAACATTTCTGGAGAAAAAGGCAGCATTCCCATTGTTATTTTCTTTTGCCTCAGTTTTACTTTACAGCGCACAGGCTACAAGTCTCTACCTCTCTGTAGTAATAATTCATTGAAATCCCAGTTTTTACTCCACAAATGACATGAATGTGTGCCCCCTTTTTTTTCCATGAATCATTTGTGCTCAGGGACCATAATGCATCACATCAACATATCCTCTCAGCACTTCCTCAGCACTTAGAATTTAAATTTGCCTCACAAAGTGCATTTTAAGCAGCAAATAAAGGCCTGCCATCAGTTGTATGTTCAAGCACACTGTCATTACTTGATTTGCCCCTCGCTCTCTCGTTATTTGTGTAAGTATAACACATGCACATGTTTTATTTTTCAGCTTTAATCAAAGAGACAAAGCGGGTGCAGAATCATACTTGACAGGTTTGCATGTGATTAATTAGTTTTAATAACTGCAGTGAGGTAGATATAACTGTGATTAGGTTATAAAAGCAAATTTATGCATTTTCTGATTGGAGAAAATCATAAAATTGATATTCAGATTGGGAGACAAATTTATTAATTAACATAGAGACCGAGCTAACACAAACTGTGCCTTTTTATAACTTTGTATGTCTAAAGGTCAAGGCTGATTTAGTCTTCAGTTTTATTCTTCTTGATATCACACAAAACAAGTTTGATCAAGCTGTGTTTTGGGATTTGCTGGGACTTGCAGCAGCATATTACCAGAAGAAACACAGACGGTACTATCACGTTTAAAGATGACTGGGATTGCTCAGGTGGCACTCAGCTTAAATAATAGCTTGACTAGGCTGTTTACAGTGACAGGAATGTATTAGTTGCAGGAGGAAAATGTTTTTTTCCCGATCAAGCGAGATGCAAAGGACCCAACCCTTGAGCGCCACACACACTGTGCAATCAATGGAGATGATGGAAAACTTCCAAACACAAAATGACACATTTAGAAAACAGAGTACTCTCTCAATTGGTATCCTGTAACAAATCATTTTAAATGACGCTTTGCTTTTGCTCAGAACAGAAAAAACCAACAAAAAAAACCTGACTTATTGTTAAATTCGGAAGCTATATAAATGGGCAAATAAATATGGATCAAAATAATGGCAGAAATGGTGACAAGACTTGACAGGATCTACACATCATTTATGTGAGTTAATGATTGTATTTGAACACATTTGAACTGCCATCATTATAAATGTCTGTGAATGAGACTAAATTATTTTAACAGCTAAATAAAATCTAATTATATTCTAGCTTTACTATGGTGATCATTTCACATCCTCTGAAGCCAAAGCAAACAACTTGCAAGCCCTGATTTCATACGATGATTTTGACACACACTTCTAATTAAACAGTGCTGTTCAGAATGTTTAAATGACCATCTTTGATTTATAATCCTATCTATTTCTGTCTTTTTTTGCTTCTTTTAATGGCTCAATTTGCCGCCCAGAAGTAATGGAAATTTTATTATATTGGTTGTATGCAGCTCTGCTCTTGCTGCAGCAGCAAGAAAAGTGGTTGAGAATGTAACAATAGGTCTTTGGTTTGAATTGGCTAGCTCAGGCTTTTCTGTGTGGAGTTTGCATGCTCTTTCTGTGCCTGTGGCATTGTCTCCAACAGTCCACAGATATGCATTATAGGTTAACTGGAGATTCTAAATTGGCCATAGATGTGTGGCTGAAGGCTGTTGTGTTGTGGTGAAATTATGGCTCACCGTTGGTAGCACATTTGCAGTCTGCTGGTAACTGTGGACTGCCCATCTACCTGCAGAGAACATCTATACTCAGATGGAGGCAGAATCAAGCCTGTGGGCTACTCTTGGTTGTAGTGTTTTTTTGGTCCATCAGCCAGCCACGAAGAAGAGCAAAGTTATCATATAGAAAGAGCTGAAGTGAAGCAGTGTGTTAAAAACAGTAAAAAAAAAAAAAGAGCTGCTCACTGCTGCTGCTGTCTGTAGTTTTCATACTGTATTTTTTGATCTTTGATTGGGATTTTGGCACTTCTCTCCTTCTTGCTGAACTCCACCGTGGGTCTCTTTCCTGTCAAATCATAAACTTTCAACAAATGCACAGTGGCATCCACATTCAGCAAAGTGCACTTGGGATTTTGGAGGACTGCAGGGGAGCACATTTGCATTGGCTGAAAACCTTTCTCTATAGCCTCTCTGTAGGCAAATACCTCAGCAAATGGACACAATCACAGTACCGTAAATTAAGCATTATTCCTGCAACAAACTAACTCTCTCCTATGACAACCCCCCGTAACCCTGCATATGAGAAGGAAAATGATTGGATGGATCCATTTATACATGGCCAACATAATAGGCAAAACCGCCACTATGAGCCTTGTTGAACCTTATGTTTATTTATAAATTGGTAGTGTGCTTTGAAACAGAAAAATAATACGCATCACATGGTTTTAGTCACCAGCATGAGAAGAATTGTTAACCTATCTGGCAGTTCACAAAATGTTGACACTTTGAAATTACAATACATTGACCACGTAATTCATTCTTTTCTTACAATGTACAAAATATGTACAAAGTATCTACATGTTGCAATCAAAGCATGCTAAAACCTTTGCATGGTGATGAAAACGCAGCGTCTTGTTAGTTTTGATGTTAGGAGAAACGCTGTTCTTGGATTTGAGTTTTAGAAAAGTCACCAGTGATTTGAATATCTCACTTGTTTACTCTGTTAACAGTTATCAGAGACTATGGTTGTGATTAGGGGGTTTCAAAGTGTTTGTATTGTCTATCAGAAAAGCCCAGTCTCTGGTGTCTAAGTCCTGTGCTTTGAACATCCAGATTCAAGAGCCAATACTAAAAAGAAATTGTTGTAAAACACCCGAAGTTTTCTCTACGGAAGAAACGGTTTTGGCTTACCTCGAGTGTTACACTCCACGGCTGAATATGGATGCAGTTTTTAAAAGAGAGCAACGGGTTGATCTTTTGTTTTATTAACATAATTATTCTCAAATGAACTGGAAACAACATTTGGCACTGAAACCCACCGAGCTCATCCCCCTGTCAGTCTTTATCATAATGATGAGGAGAAGGGGCTGATTTGCTAGACTGTATTTACAACTTTTTGTCAGGGTAAATGTAACCC
The DNA here is from genome assembly GCF_001858045.2 of Oreochromis niloticus. Classification (NCBI taxonomy): domain Eukaryota; kingdom Metazoa; phylum Chordata; class Actinopteri; order Cichliformes; family Cichlidae; genus Oreochromis; species Oreochromis niloticus. The sequence goes on along the minus strand of NC_031978.2, from coordinate 14,565,940 downwards.
AAATTAACACAAGATATTTACAACTAAACAGCTCAAACTATATTTGTACTGTACTGTATTACAAGCACTTCGGTACAGTATTTGTACAGGCAAAAAAAAAAAGAGGAAAGAAGAAAAAAAGGAACATAGCACTTTACTTTCTGGAAAATAACTTTCCTATCAAACATGATCTTGGCAGGACTTTATTCCTTAAAAAGTATAATTGGCAAAGAAAACGCGTAGTGTATACATGTAATTTCTATTAAAACTAATGTTTACCAGTTTACTCTCTTTGCATTATGAAAAATGCAAATAAGCAACGGGGGAAGAAAGACAAAATTATATGTGGGACACATTTAGCTCCCGAGCTGAGTCTCAGCACTTTTGGCAGTGAAGGGGGTCATTTTAGGTGGAGGGCTTCTCTCTTCCAAAATCTCAATTTGGACTAACTACCGCCTTTGGCTCTAGCTCAGACCCCTCCAGGCAGAAGCTGAGCCATTAGGAGCCAAAGCTGTGAGAGAACAGAAGACACTGGAAGAAATGCCTAGATGGCATTAGAGTGTACAAAGTTCTCCAAAATGAAAATAGTAGTTTTGATTTTGGGGGAACTTTTCATTTAGTATTACATTTTATATTTCCATATTTCATGTAATAAAAATAATAATTGTCAGACTTGGTTGTTTTCTGTGGCTTAATAAGATGATAATGCACAGACAACTTGCAACTGTACCTTCAACCTATGAACTCTAAATCTGAGCAATCAAGAGAAGCACAGTGCCAAAACACTCTAAGAGAAAAATGCAAATATTAGGTTTTTGGGGTTTTTTTTGGCTCTCTACACCACTTACAATGCATCAAATTAATTTTAGATTGCATGGGATGTGACTAAAACTTTGTTAAACGTGTCAAAACATTTAAATGACTTCTAAAATTGCAATCAAATCTGTCCTTGAATGCTGTGTTCCTTGTTTTCCACCTTTTTAGAGGAAGCCACAGTGCATTGTGGCATAACAACATCAAACATAAGGAAGAAAAAAACATAGCAGTTTATATTTTCATATCTCGTCCATTAAACGTATTTCAATGACTTCTTACCCCAAACTTTCTTTAAAAAAAAGATTGAAGCACATCTATCACAATCTTTTATCTTATTAAGGACAAACAGCACAGTTTATTGTGTATTGTTGTTAGCAAGAAAAAAAAGTACAACATGTTCACAAAATCTCCTCACAATAGAGCTGTATTGAAGTGAAACCCTTTTATATTCTGCCCATTTCATTCATTTCCCCCTTCTTAATGGACTGAATTGATTGGTGAAACCTCTCAAGCTTGAAGCATCAGGGTTACATGACCAAAGCTCAAAAGTCTAGTGGATAAGCAAACATAGAAACAGCAGACTAATGCACAAGGGACGTTTTGCGGGGGTTTACTTGATGAAAGCATCATCCCCTGGAGTATGTTTTCACCCACAAAAGTACAAACAATCAATTTGGTGCACAGATAAGATGAGGACAGAGTAAGGCCTCTCTTGGACGTCACAGTTTTTCTTAAAAGACATTTGTCTCTACTAACTGTTCTACTTTGGAGACGTCCTCCCAGAGCCACAATCAAGATGTTGTGTTTTTCTTCCCTCCACCCACTTGCAGTGCATCTTGATTTTGCCCTCATTGCTGTCAAGCCTTAAAGAAATTTATGCAAATTTGCAACCAATACTGTATTTCTTTTCTCTGCAGGTGTTTGCATCAGATAATTTCTAATGGATGCATGAATATATTAATCTTTAATCTTATGCCAAAAAAAAGGAAAACGTTTTACGACTATTTTGTTGAATCTGTTGTGGAACAAAAGAGATGAGCTCATTTTGATACACGGATCACTTACTACAACTACACTGGTAGTCCCATTTGGCTCAACAAAAGACACAAAACAGCAATATTTTTTCTTGTGCTTTGATGGAGATCTTTTCCCCCCACAAAACACAGGAGATGAAAATTAAAAGCGATAGTCTGCAGCAAACCTGAAATGTGCTCAGTGTAGGTAGGAGATCAAGGATATTAATTAGGTAGTTGACTTAAAGAAAGCAGTCTTTGTCAAATTACTCAAATTACTCTTTGTTGCCCTTGGCTTTTGTCTTTATTTCCTTAATGAAGTTGAGAATCTAATGAGCTTAACAACAAATGAAACAGGCTTTATTTTTATGTCTTCAAGATTGCATTTGCCTGAACAGGAATGGAGTGGAGTTAGGTAGAGCGGCGAGTACCAGCTTGCTGTATTCACCAGTTTTTGGTGTTTGATAATAGCCTGAATGCATTAGGGGGTCTCTGTGGATCAGCAATATTGGTTAGATATGGCTCACCCCAAGGTGTTGTACATTTTTCACCTCTTTCAAACCGCTTCCTTTGCTTCTTATTTGAAAGAGCATAGAGAGTACCTGTGGATGGGGTGACACAGGTATGAAATTATGTAAATTCTGAATGGGATTTTGTAAAAGCTAGGCATAGCTTACCCAGGCTCCATTTGCAGAAATAATAGAATAGAACAGACTACAATAGAATACAATAGAGTAACCTTATCGTTCCCATCAGTGGAATTTTTTTTTTTTGGTTCTCTAAGTCACAAATCAATTTATAATTAAGATAAATACTGATAATTATCAGCACACATTCATACATATATAGTACATACATAAAACTTCAATATAACCGAAATACACTGCAGCATCTTGTTGTTCAGTATACTAATTGCATTTGGCACAAATGATTCCCTTATAAAGCTTTTTACTAGCTCGAGGCTAAAACGTCATCCTGAGGGCATCAGTTCAAAATCAGAATAAAGAGGGTGTTCTCAGTCAGCAACAATAGATCAGGCTTTTCATTATGATACAGCTTATCTTATATTTGTTGTCAACCAGTGATTTTTTTCAGCAGTTCTCACCTTTCTTGGATTTCTCTCTTTGCATGTTGTCTATTTTACTGCAGTAAGCTCTCTGCTATGGTTTGAATGATCCAGATTTTTGGGACCAGCACTACCTGGTTCAAACAACTACAATTTGAGACCTAAAACTACAACGATACTAATACATTTTTAGCATAAAGGTATATATTTAACTATTTGCTTGTGAAAAAGCTAAGCACTAACTGTTTCTATCTGTTGCTTGCTGCTGTGCAGGAGTGTGTTGGAGGTTTTTCACTGTAAACAGCTGCCCACTGCTGCCAAAAACGGTGCCGTGAGAGCTGTGAAACAAAACAGAAAAGTTGCGTGGTGTTGGACACTGAGCTGAAACTTGCTGTAAACCTCTATGTTTATGAAAATATTCTTCCCTTGCTCAAAAAAATCACTTAAAACACATATCGGACCTTAATGAATGAAATATTTAAGTTGAAAATCTTCAATGACACACACTTTGTTGAGAACAAAATATAAGGTAAAAATGGTGAGTAAAAGCCAAATCAGTAAGTCAAATGAAATCGTGGCTCTTGACATTGTAAGGTAAAATATTACATAAAAAGAGAGAAACCCGATTATTCCCTACACTGATTTTTTCCCCCACACTGACACAAAAAATCCAGTTTTAACGGGAAGAAACCTCAGGCAGAGCAAAGCTCAGCGAGGGCAGCCATCTGCCTCGACCGGTTGGACTGAGGCGAAAGAGAAGAGTGAAAAAATGAGCATCGGCAAACTCTCCAACGGTGACGTCATTCCTAAATGACCTCAAACCCAGTCTGACGCTTCTCAAGTCTGCACTGTCATATTACTTATTACAGCTGGACACATGAAAAGCTCTTAGAGAAGACTGTACACATGTACCTACTCGCATGCCAGTTAAAGCAAGGCTTGTCAGATTATGTCTTACTCAGTCACTTGATGGATTCAAAAAACTTGTACTCTTTTGGGAGATCACAAAACTGACCTCCAGACAGCTGTCAGAGAGAGGTGGCATATTTTGGTTTAAAAAAAATATCTAATGCATGAAAATAATTCCATTAGTGTTGAAATATTCCAGTGAGTTGTTAGACGTTTGTGGCTCAGATAGACAGGGGTCACTCCCAGGAGATGGCTCGCTCACTGTATGAATGTTTACCCTGCAGTACAATATACAAAGCTTATGTGTATTCATGAAAATGTAAATGTGTATTATTGTAGCAGTGAACTTTGCAGAGGCTAAAGGTAAGTAACAAAATAGAGATATGTCAGTGCTTCTCTGAGCATCAGCCGCTAGCTGAGTTATTACAATGAGCCTTACATCACTCTCTGGTATCAACTTTGGGGGGTCCCTTGGAAATTAATTTAGCTCCTTGTTGTCCCCTCTGGTTATGTTCAAAAACAGCGCCAGATCCACATGAAAGTGGATTCATTTCTCGCATTTCTAAAGATTGTTTCTACTTCCCGCGATGTGTTACTCCTGAGCAGAAAAAAAACAGTCTGGAGGTGTGATGTTTAGAGTAAGGGTTCCTTTGCTTCCCTTGACTACCCAATTAGGCAGAAACAATATTTGAGGGGTGCCAGCCTAATTATGCTTTACTGGGGGCTGAATAAGCAACAGGTTCCATTTGAAGCTTGGTGCTAGAAATCACGAAATAACTGTGCTGATGTGCAGCAACAGTCTATTTTATTTTATTAATAGCCATTTTTCAGTACAGTACACAGAGATGATTCATACCTAAATTGCGAGTTGTGTAGAAAATATTCTGCCCACCAACAATGTTGAGATGCATCTCATGTCCAACTGAAGCACATTCAAATTTGACCATTTCTCTTAAAAAAAAAAAAAAAGTCGGATTGATATGGAATTTGTAGAGGCATGATTCAGTCCACAGGCTGTCATTGCATATGCTGTCTGGTCTGCACAGTTGTGCAAGTTGAATGCGTAGGCAGGGTTTTTCCTGAGCATAGAAATTTTTGGTGGCCACCAAAGATGCATTATTTCAATTGCGTGCAATGAACTTTTGATCTTGTTGCATTTGAAATGTTTGCTTCGAAGATGAGGACTAGTTCTGTGAACACTCGCAGTAAATTGCTGTCTTCTAACCTATTTTGATGCAGGCAATTACGTGGTAGGACAGAGTCAGTCTGCTTTAAGTTTGAGATTGAATGTGGTTAAGTTGGGAGCGTTAAGTCTGTTGTCATCTACAGACACAGATATTGACATTCACAGAAACTCCTCACATTCAGGCTCCAGCAAGAACCTCATAGTTGTGAAACTTCAGAAATCGCTCCACGAATAGTGACATAGTTGCTGCTGAATGGCTGCAGGATCAGCAAAAATTACAAAGACACTCAGCAACCTTGCTTTTATGTAGGAGCATAAACAAAAAATATATAAACAATCGACTCAACCAGTTAGTTGAGTTGAGTGCTCCATTGCAAAGAGATGCTTTGCAGACGAGTTGAGCTTATCAGCGCATTACTAATATTGATTGCAACATGCTAGATATTTCCAAACCTTCACTAATCTGTCTGAAAGTCATGGCAGTCTGAGTCAGGCCATGATCGTCACCTTGTAACCAGAAACGGTCACCCAAACCAGAGGTTGCACGCTCAACCTCTGGGCAAACAGCTGGCTGCTACTACATGCAATCGGCTTCTGACAGCAAAAAAACTGAACGAAATCACAAAGTAACCCACTGATTTTTCCAAGTTGAAAGGAGGTTTCTGACCTATTTTTATTTTAGTGTGACTAAACCATTAGCCAGGAAAAACTCTGTTCGCTGGTAACTCTTTTGAATTAAGCTAAAAAAAAAATAATCACAATTAAATTATGGCTTTTAACACTTGTTGCCATGGAGGCTGTTTGTTCAGTCATCTAAGAGTTAAAATCTTTGGCAAAAACGACCTGTCTGTGTGTGCCTTTTAATGTTTTTTTTTTTCCTCTGTCGCCAAATGAAAAATGCTGGATTTAAAAGAAAAAAATAAAGAAAGTAATTGGAGAGTCTGTTCTATAAGGAAGAAAGAAACAAATGAGGTGAGATTGAACGAATCAAAGAAAGAAAAGAGGAAGCAAAGAAGGAAAAGACAGCGACAAGAATAGAATGTTAGGATAAAAGGATGACTAAACCCAACTCCTCGGAGGGTGAGAGCCAATCTGAAAAATGATTGGTTGACTTTCCCGGGGCAAAGCTCTCTTTGCTCACATCAATAAAACATAAACATGAATAAATGCACTGCTTTTGGCCTTCCAGGGTCCTTACTTAATTTCATGTATGCAAGTGAGCGATGATATGCATGGAGAATTGTATTTACCTAGAAGGCTCAAAATAATTCTGGAAGCCATTTTGTGTTTGTTTGTTCCCGGTATTTACATAAATGCAAGGCTGCACCACAAACTCTCGGAGTTTCGTTTTTAATGCACCTTCATTCTCATACTTTAAGTCACACATCTGGTGTGCAAGTCATGTGCTGTCCCTACTGGTCTCGGCATTTGCATGTATAGTAGTTGCTCCCTATTGACTTGAGTCACAGATGCACAGCCTATCAATAACGCTGAAGATGTGGGAACATGCAGTCTACAGTGATGTACTCTTGATGTATCCACTTAGGGACAAATCATCCAAACAGTCAGCTGCCTCACTAGTCTGTTGGTCCCTGAGGTAGATCTTCACTGACCCATTTCAGTGGGTCAGCTTTTGTTAATGAGCCAACCACACAAACATGTTGACAACAGTTAAGGGAGAGCTCCTAATGGCAATTACAGCTTGGGTGCCAAGAGGCTTTTCGTTATCAAGTTTTGCCATTTGGGGCTATTTTTTCAAGGTTATTTTACATCATCAGCTACATTTATGTACATTTGGTTCATTTGGAATTCACGTGCAAAACAGCAGAAATGATTGAAACCCACGAAACTGTGAACATCTATTCGTTGTTCACTCGATTAGTTTGCTGTGCCGCATGTTTGAATGCCGGTGGTTAAGAATGAACTGCTCTAGTTCTGACACTGATAAAATCAAATCCAGATTCAATTTACCTCGTAGTATTTATAATATCCCGTGACACAGATTCATTGTTGTTAGCAAAAGAGAACTGAAGAGACAAACGATCAACAGTTTGGCTCAGTTTTTCCTCTTGTATCTATTTTTCAAAGCAGGCAATTAGGACTAACATCACAGCCATTTAACTAAGTCTGCACTCCAAATTGATTCCGACTCCAGCGTTGGACCTTGCAGACATGGTGCATTTAGTTATGCAAATGCTTATCTCACTGTGTGATTGGTTAATTAACCTGCAATGCAGATAGTCCCAGCCATGCACAGTGGCCATTTGATGGCTAAATTGTGGGTCAATTGGGTTTTTAACATTTTCAAAGCAGACTTAGATACGTGTCATTGTTCCTCTGAGTCTTGTGTGGCTTTTTACGGTTTAATGAGTCGTTCCATGGGTCCCATAAGGTTAATACGTTTAAACTCACTGTAATTGAGCTTTTGACCTATCTTTCATGCCTTTTTTTTTTCATAAAATCACAATATTATGTCATCTTTCTAGTCTTTGATTGTAATTATCTACCATTCCTTCTCCCACAATTCATAAAGCACCCCAAGCTCTCTACCCTACCCCTCTTTCTATCCTGAGTTATGAGCATCCCCACGGGAAGTCATTTATAATGCCATTGGAGTGACAATAATGCGTTTGCACACCATTTCACTCTGCCCTCTGTGCCTTGACAGGCTTTTATGGGCCGCATTTTTGTTTCCCCAGAAACACATTGTCCAACCATCCCCAGAGAACAAATGTTCCACCTAAACTGGAACTGGACGTCTTCCAATGAGTAAAAAGAGTAAAATAACAACATGTAACATCAGCATTTGAGATCTGTTGGTGCTTTTGCAGCAAAGGTACTTAAATGTTTTGAAGGTAAAAGCAAGGCTGAAGTTAAAAAAAAAAAGGAAATGAGAGAGGATGGTGCATTGCAGCTACTGACTGCATTTCTTTTCATTGTTCACTGAACAATTATGTTCAGAGTTTGCTGTCATGTAGGTATCATTCCACATGAGATACAGACACAACTCTTGACAGCCTTCATGGATTTTTTTTTTCAGATCCTGCCACTAGTCGACTGACATTTCCTGACAACATGAGGATCACTTGTCATTGGGCTAACATACTGTATGAGCCTGATATTTATTAGTAAAGAAAAGCAGCGGACATGCTGTATTTATTCCAAGTCATTAGGTGGAGACAGATAATGTGTGCTGCCGAGCCAAAGGTTTTTAATGCAGATCTTGACTTGTAATTAAATATGTCTGTTGTGGTTACGTTGCAGGTGATCCTGATCTTGACTAAGCTCTATGACTTCAATCTGGGGGGTGTTACCGAGAGCTCACTCTGGAGGTAAGTTTTCCTTTTTTAATCTCCGCTATTTTTTCCTTTCCATACCAATATTAAGGTTGCGGTATCATTGCAGGAATTTTATAAAAATGCAAAATCACAAGCCAAGAACAACAAGAATAATATATTCATCGAGTGCTGGATACTGTAAGCATGATTTATAGTGTTCTCCCTTGCTAGGATACGAACAATCAAGTTTCACTCGAAGCCAATATGAAGTATGTTTTAATAAAGCATCTTGAAGTACCATCCTCTTTTTGCTTGCTGGAGTTCCATAAATAACACAACTAGCACCACAACAACCTTTTAGAGAAGGCCCAACCTATTTTCTGTCCATCATCAGCAGGACTATTTCTGAAAGATAAACCTTAAGAATGATCTGAGGGATTCTCTGTTGGGATCTGTGGTGCTTTTCCTCTGACCTAGAAACTTTGTGATGGAGTTTTTGATTGATTGTCATCTGTAACCTTTTGTTTCAGAAGCAATTGACATGCAATTGCTGCTATATAGCCGTAGTAATTTCATTCAGTATGTATTGAGAGGTGAGTTACAGTGCCCTGTCAGGTCATAAATAAGAATGGAATTCATTAAGGATTATACCATAGAGCCCAATCCAGCTTCTGATATGCCTTTTCTCTCACCTCTGCCATAGCCTGCAGAGAACTCATTTCATTCTGAAATACACGTGAAAAAGAGACCATCAGTCCGCCAAGCATAGAGTTTCAAATTAATATCTGTTTCACCAGAGGCGGCACTAAGATTTACACCCGACTTGACACATTTTGAAATCCCATATTGTGTACAGGAGGTCTTCCATCATCAAGGTGTCTGCTTAACAATGGCACCACGAGTAAATTAGAGTGTTCCTCCGGGGATGCACGAAGGTTCTTAGTATGGGTATTAGAAAAGCAGAGATTTGAATGTTATGAAAAGAAAAGGGAGTAAATGATTTCTGTGATAACACAATAAATGATTTATGACTACAGCTGCAGGCCTCTGTTGGTGGCAAGACGCAGTGTTCGGATCAACGGGTGACTTACAGAAGCCATCTAAACACGCATCAAGTGCCTTTTGTGTTTTGAGATGCCTGCCGCTCCTGCCCAAGAAACCTCACAATATAGTAACATCGTTTAAGAGGCTTACTTCCACCACCGCAATCAAAGAGCGATATGCCAACTGAAAGCAGTACTTAAGCACAAATACAAATGCGTTTGGAGTAAGGCTTTGAAAACAATGTCAACAGCAAACGGAACGATTCAAGTTAATGCACAGACAATGATAGCAGACACTGGGTGTCTATCCAATTATACAGTGAAATTACATTTGGAGGCACTCAGGTAGAACTGAAGCTTGGCTTGGCTGGTTGTGCTGAGGAGAAATATGAGAACCGAGATGATGAACACATCTGCCCCTTTTTGTGGATAGCAGTTTTGTGCAAGTGTCTTTACATGCAACAGATCGAAATTTCTGATTGCATTTAAATACAGCTGTTTAATAATTACATTTATTTTAAAATATGTCTCATTAAATTTTTATATGCATGCGCTAGTATTATCTACTAAAAGAATTTACATGTTTTAATATTAAAAGAAAACACTGCTTTTCTCAGGCTGTACTGGGGTACTCATGCTCATAGGGCAGGGATAGCTCAGTAGGTAGAGTGGTGGCCCCATGATCAGAAGGTTGGGGGTTTGAGCCCACTGAACGGCTCCCCTGAGGTACCCCTGAACAAGGTACTGTCCCTACACACTGCTCCCTATTCTATAGCCCAATGGCTGCCCACCACTTTACTGAGTGAATGGGTTAAATGCAGAGAAGAATTTCCCCACGAAGATCAATAAAACATACATTATTATTATTATTATCGACTCTGCTTTAGCTCCTGTTCCTTTTAAACTACCTTTCAGGAAAGATTGGTCTGATTGGTCAGTTAGCTAGTCCAAAGCAAGGTAACACTGGGTATATTAAAACTGTCACCTGTTAACAAAAAGGTTTAGCTTAAGCCTTATTTGACTGATATTAAGCAATACATTTACATGTAAATTTAAAAAACACACAGCATCACTGCTGTTTGTAGCTTGCTGCTACAATTCTTTTAGATGTACTGAGTAGCAGGTTAAAAAATAGCTTCAAAGTAAGTTTGTACATAGGTCTAAATTGGCTGTGTTCATGTCACTGTTTTATATGCATTCTGTAGTCTAAAAATATGTAAATGTGGAGCTTTATTGGGAATTCAGCAAAGTACAACATGCAAGTGCAAAGAGATTTGCAGAGAAACAAATGAATAAAACAATAATGGTAACCACACTAGCTGCGCACAGTGCTAGCACTTAACTTATAAGGATTTTCTTATTGTTGCAGGGAGATTGCCACCAAAATAAAAGTAATCCAGTGGCTTTTTATTTCTTGCATTGCTGGGTATGCATGTGTTCAGCAGCAACAGATAATTCGGAGTGTTTTGTCCATTTTGGTTGAGGGTGTGCCAAACTTGCCTCCATGTGGGCAGTATAACAGTCTGCTATGTAGTGGCACAGATAAGTAAGAGAAGAAAATCCTGGACTACAAGTGTTTCAAACCATTCAGAAGCACTATTTTCCATGGGAGAGAATAACTACATTTGTCCTCTGTTACTTTGAAAACCTTTTACATTTACAAAAAAATGCCATGTAACAGACTAAAGGGTTAGAGGAGAAACTCAAAAAGCATAATGTGAGCACTTTAAGTTTTCCCTACTGAAAAGAAAACCTAATGAAAGAGGATGAAACTAAATATCTAAATCAGTTGAAAGCACAGAGAATAAAAGGCAATTCTGGCTCTAATTTAAGATTAAAAGCTATATGAAAGGGGATTTCATCACAGCACTTGAAAGGAAGTCTTCAAAATTCCTTCCTCACAGCCTTCAATGTACAAACACTATGAAAGGAGAGTTATTACTCATATACTGTAAGCTTGCAATGTGTCCATTACACAGAATAATGTTGTATTCAAGGACTGTAGTCATGCTGGCTGATTTAGCCCTTCAACAACAAAGAGCATTTTCTATATTTGCTGATGAACATTTTCCATTACATACCTGGACTTCATTAATTGATTTCGCACCTGGTTTTATTACATGTCAGTGTATCGTTTAAATCAGCTTGCAGAGACTTGTTTGACATGCGGGGAATGGATGTTTAGTCTGCGTGATGCCTTTGTCAGAGTTAAATTATTTGTGTTGCAGATTTCTGCGAGAACTGCCTGATTATTATCCCAACTTTTCACTGCAGAAATCTGCCAGACTTGGCTCTCATAAATCATATTCCTTCTTTTGATGTTCATGTTTTCTTGTTGGTTGTCAAAAAGCTTTAAAGTCTGAGCTTTCCTTAATGATTTTGAACGCGCGAGTCTTCAAATTAGTCCCGGTGTGATATATACACCATCTTACTGAGATGGCAAATTTCCTGATAAAATTCCCAAAAAGCTAAATGTATCTTGTGGAATTTTCTCAGAGAAATAAATTTATAATATTTGATATTATTCACTAAAGTACAGTCTTGGCTAGCAGTCTTGAGTCACACCTCATTTCTTTCTATTTTGCTAGGAAAATGGGAAAATAGGTTCAGTGGTTTATTGAAATGTGCACGTGCATATATAGAAATACAGTATTAGGAAGAAACAGAGTTTGTACCAATCTACAAAGTTTGTAAAAGTTGATATTTCAGTATGACTATCTTCATTCTTCAACACACATTTTCAAAAAAAAATCCCTTAGGCGAGTTTTCTTGTCATTTCTTCAAGTATTCCTCAGGAATAGTTTTCCAGACTTTCTGAAAGTCATTCAAAGCTCTTCTTTGAATGTTGCCTGAAGTTTGCTCTTTAACCCACACTGCTTGAACAATGTTGAGGTCCGGCGTCTCGGTAGGATAATCCATAACTGTGTGTGTTTTTCTATCCAGGTTTGCCTTTACTGCATTGGCAGTGTGTTTGTTTGCCAGTCAGATGCTTATGCAATACTGTATGGAATATATGATGGATCAAAATCTTTTCTATGTTAATTATAACATTAATTTTGAACAGATCTTGAACAAACACTGGCTGAAATGCAGACCTAAACTATGTTCACTATATTTAAAGAGCACTATAAAACACTCATATTAGTACCTCTGTCTCTCCTGTCCTCGTCCATGCATACTGACAAGGATCTGAACCAAAATTTTCAAATTGAGACCATTTCTCATGATATTTTTGAAACAGTAGATAGAATGAAGGCCCAGATGCATCTTCATGTCCTGTGTCAGGTCTTTGTTGGATTTTTGCAGATGTGACTTTTACATACTCTTTCTCTGCTTTTGTAGACCTGGCACTTTTCCTTTGTCCTCCATTTCTCCAGTTCCCTCAATTTTCTTAAGGAAACACTGCACAGCATGTCAAGATTTTCAGCTAATAGCTCTTTGCAAATCACCTTGTTGGTGCAAAAATACTATTTTACGCCTGTCAAACTGTGTTATGTTTGCCATTTTTTGTAGATTCAGCTAAAGAAATGGGAACAAATCATGTGTTTATGGAACAGGCTGCTAGTAACAAAGTGCCTAAAGATACAATTTAAAACAGCTTTTTTCTGCTAAGCTGTCTGATGCAACACCTTTTTTTATTTGAATGATTCATTCATCAGTATTAAGAGGCTTAACAAATAAAAACAAAACAAAAGCTTCACTGTAAACTGTCAGTTACACAGACGAGAATGAGTTAAAAAGCAGCCAATGTCCAGTTTAAATTAACTTTAAAATAAATTCAGAAAGCTTTCAGAACTCTTGCTCAAGAGCACTTTAACAAATACAAGAAAGTCTGGCTAAGAAATAAGGGTGTGCTAAAGACTTTTGCACAATACTGTATATTATGTGTATTCCTGAGGCCAAACAACTGTGTTCAAGAAATGTCCTATAAGGTACGGGACATGTCTTTTAAATATTTGCACAACTAGCTTTTAAAAAATGTGTTGCAGTGACTTTAGTTAGCAATCTTGTGTTTCTTTACTATAGCAATATTCCCCTGTAATCTATCATCTTAATCCTTTTTAGATGTCTGTAATTTGAATGTAAATAGTCCACAGCAAATTATCTACCTTACACAGAAGTGCCATGGCATAATAATCTAATGCATGGACACGTCACAGTGATGTCTGTCTTTTTTCTATGCACCTGTGTTTTGCCTCTTTATGTTTTACATGCAAATTCACGTATCAATTCTGCCACACAGCATGGACACCCACTCATACAAAATGCAAGCTCAAATGTAGTTATTTGGCAGTCTATAGCAACATTAGTTTTGTAGCTGGCTAGCAGACATGTTATTAAATTCAAGCAAATCAACAGGTTACGTGCCGTGTTTTGGGTAAATGTCTAAACCACATAAAGCTCCCCTGGCAATACCAATCCTATGTGAATAGTGGTGTTGTCTGCTCTTTCCTTTGGCTTTATTGGAACCAGTAGCTGATCAATAGTATCAGCAGTGTGATGTCATACACTAGCCTTGCTTTCACTTTATTGGCAAACTAATCATTGAGCCAAATGTATTAATTTGCTTCGACAGTAGCTTCACCTTCACTAGCTGATGTCATCCTTCACTGCACCTTTTTTGTATTTCAGCTGTTCCTTCTTGTTTTTACAGCTTTCATGCAGCATGCATTTGTATTGCCTACTAATAGCATATTTTGTCAGCAGTGATAATACATATCCTGTCTCTTGCATACTTGTTTGTGTGCATGTGAGTCCTCAAGCTACAAGATTGTTGCTAAATTACATATCATTCTTCATATAACTACACTGCATGCACAATCACTTGGCAGGTTAGTATTCATCATATAATAATTTCTATGCACACTTTCCAATTCCAAAATATATAAGCCTAAAAGCTTGTTGCTGTTTATCATTTTCAGGTGATGTTTCTGTAATATGAGAGGGTCCAGGCTAAATTGATTCACACTGTTTATTAAGGTGTTCATAATTACTGGACAAATTAGTTATTTCAGGTAGCCGACGAACAGACTTAAATAACAGTGAAATATCAAAAACTATGCAGTGACTTTTAGATGTTTGCAAAACCTCTTTAAATGACTAACAAATAATGAAGTGTTTTGTTAAAAATGGCACAAATTAAATGCAGAAGAATGTGGGTAACCCCTCCAGTTCTGGCTGAACAAGAACAAGATGAAATGACAGTGACTGTTTTTGGAGTAGATGGATGTGTCCGTGGCTGGATTGCTAAAGACAAAGTGCACCGGGCGGAGGTGGAGGTGGAAAAGGGGTACTGGTAAGAGCTGCTATAATTAAGGATGAGCTATTTGGACCTTTTAGGGTTGAAGGTGGAGTGAAAATTCCAAAGTTACAGGGCAGTTTTTGGAAGATTCTTTCTTCACATTGTGATACGGGAAGAAGTTGGCAGTATTTAAGAAGGAAAATCAGGAGAATCCTCTATCACATGCATACAAATCCTTCAACTGCTAGCCAGGGAGGCGTCAAAAATGACTTGGCTCTCTTCTTCACCTTTCCTAAATGCTTTTAAAAACCTTTGGTAAGCTTTGATGCTTAAACAAAAGCTGATCATAACAAAGGGCCAAAGAGAAAACAGACTTTTTCTGCCTTAATTCTGCTGGAAACACTCCTCAGAGATTTTGGTCCATACTGACATGATAAGATCACACATTTGATGCAGATTTCTGCCGCATCCCAAAGGTGCTGTACTGGATTAAGATCTGGAGACTATGGAAGTCATGTGAGCACAGCGAACTCTTTTTTTATGTTCAGGAAACCAGTTTGAAATAATTTGAGTTCTGCCACTCTGCTGGTCAGCGACAATACTCAGGTAGACTGTGGTGTTTAAATGATTGCCAATTGGTACTAGGGGGCCCAAAGTGTGCCAAGAAAGTATCCCCCACACCATTACACCACCAGAAGCTTGAAGCATTGATACAAGGTAGGATGAATCCATGCTTTCATGTTGTTTACCCCAAATTCTGACCATACCATGGGAATACCCAAGTACTCTCAATTTTTTAAATATTCACACCAGCCCGTCTGGCACCAACAGCCATACTCCATTCAAAGTTACTTAAATCAAATTTCTCCCCAATTCTGATGCTCAGCGCGAACATCTCTGCACACCTAAATGCACTGACTTGATCGGCTGATTAGATATTTGCTTTAACGAGCAGCTGAACAGGTGTAACTAATGAAGTGGCTAGTGAGCGCAATTGTAGAGTAATTAAAACGTAGCTTCCCCCTTGAAACAAAAGTGATGAGTTGCCAGGTTATCTGCAATTTAGGCTCCACAGTCTGGAGAGCAAATTAAAGTTTTGGAAATATTTATATAAATACTGATATCGTATTTTCAAAAATAATAGGCAGATGTTACAGCTAGTTAGAGCAAATTAAATTAAAGCTGACTTCAAAGCTTTAACTTTTATTTATATTTATTTATATGCATGTACACTGCCGTGCAAATTTGTATGTGACTCAGCATCTCGCTTTCAAAGCTGGGTTTTGCTACTTACCACTCAAAATACTTGGCGTTGCTGCCTGAAGCCTAAGAGACAAACAAACAAAATAGACGCCCGCTCACTACTTGCTAAAAGCACCGCGGGGTTACTTTTAGAAGTGATTAATTTTATCTCTTTATCCAGCATATTTCTGTAAAAATTAGCTCTACACTTACTACTTGAAAGCCCTGCTTTTCAGCCAAACACCACCCTCTGATTACATTACACATTTAGTCCTTTTATAATCTGAGCTACAATGAATGGCATTTTTTAGTGTAGCAGTGTTTTTTAACGCAGCACTTTACAGGAGCAACAAAATCTGCATTAGCATGAATGTAGACTGTGCAAGTAGAATTTCATCCCTTAAAGCAAAAGGCTGCCCGAATGGTAGAAAATCAATCTAAAAAAAGTATGGTATACTCTGGAGTCTTCTAAAGAATAAGTGATTTGCAGTTAATGGGCTAAAACATCCCAACACTCTGCTATGGGGCTTTCAAATTTGTCTCTAATGGATTTTTTTCATCAGACATGAAATGTTTTTTGTTTGTGTCCAGATCCACTGATTATGGGAGCACCTACACCAAACTCAACGACAAAGTGGGTTCAAGGACAGTTTTAAGTTACCTCTACGTCTGCCCTACCAACAAACAGAAGGTTAGCATTTACCTGTTGCTTATTACATCTTCCTGGCTTGAAATATATTTTTTTAAATGGTTCTCTCTCTCTCTCTCTCTCTCTCACATACGCATACATGTATATGTATGTGTATATAAATACACATCATCTGTCCCTTTGTACTTTAGATAATGGTGCTTAGTGACCCAGAAGTAGAGAGTGCTGTTCTCATCAGTTCAGATGAAGGGGCGAGCTTTGAAAAGCATCCCATTAACTTCAACATCCTGAGCCTGCTCTTCCATCCCGCGCAGGAGAACTGGATGCTCGCCTATAGTCATGACAGCAAGGTATCTTCTGAGTGAATCCACATCGAACCTTAAAGTGGAAATAAAATAATGTACAATGCTCAGTAACTTCTTATTCCTGAAAATTTTAAGCGTGATGAAGATCAGCCTCATTTTGTCTTGCAGCTGTACAGTTCGATGGACTTTGGGAGGAAATGGCAGCTTGTTCATGACAACGTGATGCCAGGCAGATTCTACTGGTATGATTATGCGGACTCCCGTCTTTCTTTTTAACTCTTTCTGTACTGTGATTGCAATTTGCATCATCAGAGTGTTCACGACTGTGACCTCTAGTCAAAAGCAGATCTCACTCACAGCAGTCGAGCTCAAAACTGATTACATCCATGTCACGTAGACCTGAAGGAATATGTTTCTTTGTCCATAGCACAAACATGACATGCTGTTTTTGTTGTCGCTGTCATTTAGTAATCTTGACTGTGCGGGCACAAGGCAGTGAATATTGATGTGAGGCCGTTTATCCCTGTTTGTCATGGTATGTGTCAAACCCAGTGGGTTTTTTGTTTTTTGCTGGGAAAGAAAGGACATTGGTTGGAGGACATCCTCTCCACATGCATGAACAGTTAGATGTTTGATAAATAAGAAGAGCGCAGCGGGTGAAGCAGCACCCGAAACAATGTATTATTTGTCCTCTTGAATACTATTTCTTCACGCACATTATGCCAAATAGTTATTTTTCAAAATAAGGCTGGAGCCACCTACAATTTTGTAAAAACACACATTTGCCATGGCATGTGTTTATGGGAATGGGGGATGTTTTGTCAAGCCCCCCCATGCCATACCACTCTTCTTTTGCCGTTTCCTTTGTTGATGCCTTGGTGAATTGAGATTAATTGCCGCTGGTGGCACAGATCGTACATTGACTGATCTACGGGAAATAAAAACATATTGTTATGGGTTTCACAGAATAGCGACGTCCATCTAAAGCTGTGGTGCTCATCTGAGCCTTCCCTTTCTTCTTCTTCTTCCTCTTTTCATATTTTTTTTTCCTTTTCTTACCCACCAACCTTTTCCCGCTCCTCTCTATTTTCTCCTCCTCTGCTTCTTTCAAGGGCGGTAATGGGGCTGGACAGAGAATCAGATGTGGTCCACATTGAGACGCGCATCGGAAAAGGCCGTGAGTACTGCACTCCAGTTTGCTGCAGTAGCAAGACCCACAGGACCCCTTGCCTCTCATTTAGAGCGAGGTCACGGGCAAGATGAGACCTGTTCTTCTGTTCAGATTGGTCCCTGAAGTCTAGTAAAGCAGAATAGGTGTCTCCTGACAAAAACGGAGAATTTTAGTGGGCTGATGGATGTTTCTTCTCCTTAATCTCCCCCCTGAGTTTCATAGACAAACCTCAGCTTCCCCTTTCTAAACAGCGTGGTCTATTCTGTCAAACCAATTAAAGGAATCTCCTGCATTAGAAATGATGCTCATATTCCTCCTGTGGTGAGAAAATGTGTATCAGAATTACCATACAACCTCTCCTTGTCTGGCACAATAACATCTTGAACTTTACTTTGTCGTGTAACGCTGCCAGAGCTTTGACTCTAATAGTCTTGAATCTAATTTGGATTTAAAAAGTATTTGGTGACTAGTGTCAGTGTTTGACTGTTACACAAGCTGAAAATTGTTTCAGAGCGATGAACTTGGAGTGGATTTTGGATTTACATACTGTATAGCAGCTCCACTGCATACAAAGTTCTGTTTGAAGATAAATGGTTGTAATCAACTTCTGATTGATTTCCTTTTGTCTCTTTCCAGGTGCTCAGTATGTGAAGTGCAGAGCCCAGCGATGCACAGAAGGCAACAGACAGTACCTCTTCCCTGGACACGTAGACACCAACTCACTCGTTGTACAGGATGAATATGTTTTCACACAGGTTTGCATAGTAACAGATTACTTTCCTCGATTAAACGAAGCCAGTCGTCGGCATCTTTTCATGCAAAGGTTGCTGTCTATGTGATCTTTTGATTTTCTTTTTTTTTTTTTCGTTGTCGTTTGTTTTTATTTTGCTCTCATGTGCACCCAATTCATCCTTTTCCATCAAAACCCATGTAATAGCTTTCTCCAACACACCTGTTCCCCACTGGCCCGATGTGTGTTTTGATTATGTTTTGTCTCGTTCATGTCAAGGCACGCTCAGTCTTTGAGTTTCCACACAGACATACTCCATGCCTGAAAAATGTGCGGCAAAGGAACTGTGAATAGACAGGTTGGTGTCCTTATTATCATTCACTCTGACTTTGACTCCAATTAGACAGCCACAGTCAGGGTCATTATTAGAAAATTTAATTTTCAAATGCCCTCCACTGTCATTGATTTCCATCCACAGCTATGCAATTTTCTCTTGCTGGTCAGGCTTGATGCATTTTGGTCATCCTTGACTGTACTAACTAAATTTGAGGAAAATAAAAAAATCAAATTATACTACTTTTCTGTGGCTCCTTTCATTTTAAATAAACACCCCTAAATATTTTCTGTTCATTTTGATTTATTTATTCACAGATTTAATCTTTTGATATGATATGATGTTGCAGCAGCAATGCTAGCAGTGACCTAGTTTCACTTTCAACACATTTAATCCACTGACTTGATTGGAATGGCTACAGTGTAAGAATGAAACTGTATGAAAAAAAAAATCACAGTGTGATTCAGAAATGGTGATTCAATAAAAAGCCCAAATTGCATTTAGCTGAGATGAGATTGACCGTCAAGGCAGAGGCAGACACGAGGAAGATGCTGGTGAAAATAACTGGACATAGAGGGAGTGTCTGCACGGAGATCTGGTGGCACAGATGACTTTCTTGTGACTTTCATTGCTTGGGGCAGTTGGATTTAACTTGACAAAGAGTAATGAGGTTATGGGCTACAACGAAATAAGCAGTCTTCAACACCTCCAAAGTCTCTTGGGAGGGAAGGAACAGCCAAGTGCAACATCCTCAAAAATGTGGCCTGGGAAAATGCAGCTCATTGATTTTCGATAGATTATTCCATTAGAGTCCTAATGTAGTGTGTTGGGGGACAAACACCATCCTTCTAGTTGATTAGAAAATAAGCAATCAAGTAGTGTTGCCCTGCCTGTAAGTGGAAGGGAAAGTGGTAGTGCATTAAGATCTCCAAGAAACACTGTAGATAAAGCCAGCACAATTTTCAGTGCCTCTTAGCTTTAGACTAATTGAGATAATGACAGTAATTTCTGTTGTGCTTAATTTTTGTCTGCTTTCAACACCCTGGAAAGCAGTGTTCATATACCACCTTCGATAGAAGCCTCTGCATGCCCTCTTTTCACAACAGAGTGGGGTGCTGTCCAACTCTCATGCATTGCTGTACAAAATATTAGGTACTATAATTGGTTTGATATCTGTGTGTCATATAGTATAGTCGAGGAGGCTTTTGATTGACTCCAGATTCAATTTGTAGCATTATGGCAAACTTAAACATATAATCAGAGACACGTTGAATTTCAAACTCGATACCCAGAAAAATTTATTTATTATATCTTTATATTTTGTACATATTTGTTTTTTTTAAATAAAAAGATTTTTAAAGATAGTGGTTCATGCAGATGTATTCAGCTTCAAACCTGTTTATTTTGTCTTTCAGGTGATTTGGAATCATGTTTTCATTGTCAATCAGAGCTAAACTGCTACTCTTTCTGTCTGTTTCCCAGCTTCAGTCTGGGACTTTTACAGAAACACAAGTTTTTTGGCACAAATAATTGCTATCCTGTTACAGATAGGCAGGACTGACAAGGTTTGCTAAGGATAAGGTTATTAGCGTTGCTTTATTATTAACCATAGCTGCTAGTTGCTAGCTTATTGATAATGTGGGTAACTACTGTTAGCTAAACGGCTAACGTTAAGATGTGTTAACAAGTTCAAATTTATGATAACTGTTCAATACTAACATGCTGTTGAAACAGGAGCTTCACTGACCTCCTGAAGAGTGGGACATCAGTCTTTCAGATACTTTGTCAAGTTTGTTGTGCTGCTATTCATGTGTTTAGCTGCTAGTGAGGGGAGGGGCTGTGTGCCTCTCTGTCTGCAACAGTGCTGTGTGAAGCTCTATGTCACCTGAAGGAGGCATAGGTGACACTATTGATATCAATACTGCAGTAAAGGAGTATGCAACCTGATAGTAATTTTTGTATCAATTAGCATGCAAGTGCCTTTTTTTGCCTACTGAAAAAACAGCAAAAAAACAAGTAGGTGTACCATTGCATTTTTTTTCACAATTTCCACTAGGTGATGGTTTGGTCCAGGATTATACAAAGAGATATAATCCCCAACGAGAGAATCCATAGGAGCAATGTTTGGCATGTTCGGTAACATGCTTTGAAAAAATCTAATACCTTGAAAAAGTGTTTGCAAGCGAGAGTGCTGTTTTAAAAGAAAACGATGGCCACAGTAAAAGGATTTTTTTTCTTTTTGTTTACTGCATTTTAGCTACTGATGAAAACGACTTTCACTTTACTTTCTGCACCTTTTTCACTGTACTGTATGTCTTGTAAACACCTCCCATCTCAGTTTGGTTTTCATTTGTCTGATGGTCTACATAGGCTTTTCTATGTAGGAGAAAATCATACCAATAGCAATGCCTATAATGGGAATGTGCAAATAAATTCCACTGAACTAAATTTCTTTTCTTTTTGTATTACTGTGAAAAAAATAACTTCCAAATATGATGTATCTTCTTGACACAGGGGTATGTACAGTGCATGTGATCTGATTACAGAGTGACAAAGCTTTTCTGCCTTCATTGCAAAGGTAACCAAGTCAGGACGAGCCAGCTACTTTGTCTCCTACATGAGAGAATCATTCAAGCGGATGAAATTACCTAAATATTGTCTGCCAAAGGTGAGCAACAGAAATAACAACTACATCCTAAAAGTGTTTGATATTTAAGAAAAAGAAAAGATATTGTTATTGTTTCAAATCACCTTTGTTGCTTTTTGTTTTAAGAGTTAGGTCACACGACTTTTATGAAGAAATGTCAAATTTAAGCCTTTTAATGGCATCTCTTCTGAGACTATTTTGTGTTTGTTTGCCTGCATCTGTCATTCTCTCCCATTCTGTCTTTCCATCTGTCCATTTTTCTCTCGCACACATCCTACTACAGGACATGCATATTATCAGCACAGATGAGAAGCAGGTATTTGCTGCTGTCCAAGAGTGGAATCAGAACAACACTTACAGCCTGTATATCTCAGACTCTCCCGGGGTCTACTTTATCCTTTCATTAGAGAACCTGAGAACCATCAGAGGACCTGCGGGTAATCTACTAGTGGACTTTTATAAGGTGTGTAGTTGGCCTTGTTTATGGAGTGATGTTGGCACTCCACCACTTACTCCCTTTCCTGTTTCTGTGTAGGAGAACTGTTAATTTATGAAGCTGTCATTATATAGTAGGTTTTAATCCATTAACATCCTAACAATACATTTTTATAATTAAAAATCAGAATTTTGTTGGCAGTATATTTTGTCTGAACAGCTACTAAAATATGGTGCATCGTTACACAGTAAACTATTTAAAGCTGTTTTGAATTATTAACAATAAAACTTTACATATTTTGCTCATAATGCTGTACTTTCAAAGAACATTTTTCAAAACATGAAATGTCCTTTCATAGAGTTTTTTTTACAGTGCCGTGATTTTTCAGACTGCTTCCACTGATGCTCAAAAGACGAGTCAATAATTATAGATTAATTTCCTAAACTAGAAGTGAAAAGGGCTTAGACAGTAATGAATGCATTTTTGTTGTTTTCCTTCTTAGGTTGAGGGGATAAATGGCATGTATCTTGCCAACAAACTGGTGGATAATTACATAAAGACTTTCATCACATACAACAAGGGGCAAACATGGTCCCTGCTGCCAGCTCCTGCCACTGATGTGGCTGGAAATAACCTTCACTGCATTCTGGTGAGCTTGAGCCTTTGGGCAGGAGTGAATGAATGCTCTTATTCATGCAAAATTAAGCCTATGACATGAAACATTCCTCAAATGTTTCAGCCTCATCAGCTGTGTTTTGGATGTTCTTGGAGACAAAGCCATTTTTGCACCAGGCCAGGTGCCAGCCTTAGCATCGACTTGTCTTTTTAGTCCCCTAAATGACTGAAAAGATGCTTTGTTGGAATATTCTTATTATCAGTTTAAGTCACAGAGTGTCATTGCATTACATTTTAGGGGTCTAGACTTTCCATTAACCTCTGAAATTTCAATTTAGTACCTGTAGTCAAACAGGACTAATGAAAGTTAGATTGCACTGAATTACATTATGTGGCTGTGTTGTTTTTCAGCAGGTATGATGTTCACCTAATCCAGTCAGTATGTTCTTCAGGGACCATTTAAAACCATGTACATTCCTCAATTAATAGCAGGCTATAGTTTTTCTGTGTGTCTTATAAATGACCACTATGCTCTCTTCTGCTTCCTGACCCCCTCCTCCAACCTCAGCTGTATGAAAAGCCGTATTGATGTTTTTCGGTACGCTTTATTCGGGGAGATGAGTGAAATGATTTGAATCAATTTTGCCATTTTTATCAGTGCATCTTGGGGAATTTTAATTACATGCCTTGTTTGCTTTAGAATGAAACAATTCAAATGCCCTCTGTGTCCTCTCAGCCATTTCTTTTTTTTTCTCCTAGCAGAGGAGATGAGAGGAACAAAGTATCTTTGTTTTATAAATGGTGTCTGAAAATGTTAGCACTTTTCGCTCAACGGGAAGAATAGTTTGAAAGCCAAGCTAATTATAATTGCTGCTGTTAAGATCTGAGATATATATTGTTTCAACTTGTGCTGTATTTGAATCCGTTTTGTTGACAGCCATTTTGCTCACTGCATCTTCATCTGGAGATGTCAGAGAATCCTTACACATCCGGACCAATCACCAGCAAAAAGTCTGTTCCAGGAATCATTGTGGCTACAGGTAGAGTTACATTAGGACATGCATTTAAGGTGCTGTGCAAAAGTCTTGAGTAATTTTTTTATAATTTGATAGAAAAATAGGAGATAGGTGCACTGGAGAACTGAAACATGTGCACATTTATATGGAAATTAAATATAGAAGCACAGAGTTTGTACAGTTCGTTCGAGCTTGAAAGTCAGTATTTGATTTGATCTTCAACAAAGTCTGAGCTCTCTTAGGCAAGCTTCCTTATCATTTCCTTAAGTACTATAGAGGAATACTTCTCCAGGTTTCTTCTTTGGATGTTGGATGCCTTTTGCTCCATTCTCTGTCAAGATGATCCCACATGGCTTCCCTAATGTTGAGGTCTGGGACTTAGGGAGGCCAATCCATGGCTGATGGTATTCCACGGTCTGTTTTCTTACCCAGGTATGCTTTTTCTGTATTGACAGTGTGTTTGGGATCGCTGTCATGCTGAAAAATGAAGCTTTTTCATTTACTACTTTATACCTGTCAAAATGTGTTGTCTTTGACATTTTTTGCAGATTCAACTAAAGAAGTCAGAATAAATTGCATGTTATTGTGACAAAATTGCTAAGGATATTAATTTAAAATTGGTTCCTTGCCTCCACTGATGTGGAGACACAACAGTGGTTCATGTTTTGGGGAAGGTGCCTGTTTTATTGCTGAAAATGGTCAGGCACAAGAACTGGACTGAAAAGGAGAGCGATCACAGCCAATGTCCAAAGGAAATCTATGAAAGACCTTCAGAAAGCCCGGAGAACTATCGCTGAAGACCCCTATAAAAATTGCAAGACAGTCCCGTATCCTCTGCAGCCAAATATAAAGAAATGAGCCATGGCTCAAGACTTTTGCACAGTACTGTAGCTATCCATTGTTTTTCAGGTAAATACATTGTAGCAGTTCAGCTGACACACAATTAATCACACAGTGGCCTCTTTATGTCATCGAAGTCAAATATGAAAACTTCTCAGATCTGATATTTCAGGTGAGATGATTAGATCAGGCTAAGTCATAAACTGTCATTTACCTGCAGTGGAAAATGAAAACATACATAGCTTCTGAGTGATTTCTATCAGCTGATTGTGCACATAGGTGAGTTATGAGCTATAGTGAGTCTTTGCTATCTAAATACTGACTGAAATTATGCATGTTTTTGGACTCAGGGAATATTGGAACAGAGCTGTCCTCCACCAACCTTGGGATGTTTATAACATCTGACGCAGGAAATAGCTGGAGACAGGTGACATCCATGACACGCTTTGTATGGTTACCTTAAAGAATGGTGTTGCCTAATAAAATGAGCAAATGTGCCTCTTTTTCAAATTTACCGATTCAGATTTTTGATGAAGAGTACAACGTTTGGTTTCTTGACAATGGAGGAGCTTTGTTGGCGGTATTGCAAGCAGCGGCGCCAATTCGACACCTATGGTAGGTATAAGTTGCTTCAGTAATCTCAAACCCCATAAATACTGTAGGTAGAAACTGTAGGTGTTGGGGTTGTAGTGGGAAATTACACGAGTGCAATTTTGTTTGGGGGGGGGGGGGTTGCAGCATATGATTATATTTAATGTTTTAAAATGCTGATGGGCCAAGTTTGCATGATTATTGTATCGGTGCTGCAGCTTCAGAACTGTCAGAGTCATTTCCAGCGGAAGAGAGTCTGTTACAGCTTTGTACTCGTGGTTGGATATGATGGTTTGAGTGCTTTTATGTAAATGAGGAGTAGAGCAGGGTGGAAATATGAGACTCAGAATGCCCTCATAAGTCCCTCATATTGTGGGAGCTCTGTAACACTATCTACTTTGATGTCCCTGCACACTACAGCCCTGTCAAATGTGATTAAGCTCCGAGAGAGGTGATTTGAAACCCCCCAAATCTATTTCTAATGTTACAACCTGAGTCATATCTCTCTTTTCTGTTGTCACCTTCAAAAATCTACCTGGGCCAAGGAACATTTGTTCTATTGTTCAGTCTGTTGTCAAGATAATTTTTCACATTGAAGAGAATTCAAGGTGCTTCATTTTTCACCCGCGGCAAAAGCTAAATGAACTCAAATCTTTTATCATATTTCTTTGTTCTTGCTTTTACTTTCTGTAACCTGTGTGCTCGTGATGTTTAATGTTATACGCACAGAGAAAACAATAATTTTATCTACTACAGATAGATAAACAACGGTAGGTAGATATTCGTCCACTGACAGTTGTTGTCTTCTTTTACGCAGGATCAGTCTAGATGAAGGAAAGAAATGGGACCGCCACAGCTTCTCCTTGGCTCCTCTGTATGTGGATGGAGTTTTAATGGAGCCAGAGTCTGACAATCATATTATCACGTAAGGAGACACATGGGTTGAGTCCAAGACGAATAGAACAAATATCAAATCTGAAGAATTAGCTCTTGTGTTGATTTAAACAAGGAAAGGTTCAACAGATTGACTTAGACTTCTAATCAAGAGGAATTTTATGTTGCCTGTCAACATTAATGACAGACTTCAGATTGCAGGTGCTGAATATGATATCAGAAAACTGCATGTCTATGTCTCAAGATAATCTTGCTTTTCTTATGCATCATCGTTCAGTTTCTTTGGGCACTTCAGCCATCGGTCAGAGTGGCAACTGATTAAGATTGACTACAAAGGCCTCTTTAGCAGGAGATGCATGGATGGAGATTATCAGACATGGTACCTGCACAACAAGGTAACAGGATTATTAATCACATCTGATTTATTAATGATTCGAGCATGTGTTTGCACATTCGTTTCTTTCAGACTTGTGAAAAAGGAGACAAGCTTTTTTTCTTTCCTTCTTTGTGATATAGGGAGAGCTCTGTGTGATGGGTGAGAAGCAGATCTATATGAAGCGCAGGCCAGGCAACCGTTGCATGCTGGCCCAAGACTATTCCAGGATCTATTCCTCAGAGCCATGCCCCTGCACAGCTTATGATTTTGAATGGTAATGACTTATATTCTCTACAGTGTTCCTAGCAGGGAATATATTGTAACTCACTTTTTTATCCCCAGTGACGTTTAATTTCTTTCATCACATGTTTACCAAACACCCTCTCTTCTTTGAACATCTAATTCAGTTGTGCGTAATTAGGGCTGCTTGTCGACATTTGTAATAAAAGAACAAAAGTATCAGTTTGCAGAACTTCATAAGGCTTAATATCCCTCTTACACTGCATATTTACAGAATAACCAATATGACTCTGTTCATCGGATATAATTATAGTTTGAAAAATATGGATCGGAGTTAAGAACTTTTCATCGCGCTGCTGTGATTTGCATAATGTCAAGTGACTTATTAGAATTCAATTAATAATGGATTGTTAAATGAATTTTAAATATCTTTTATCCATCTGTCTGAAATTCTGTTTGATCCCACATGTCTGACAATCATGTCTCTAGTTATGGTCTTAAAATATGCCATGAAGCTCCAAATGCAAAGCATTTGCCCCACTACAAAAGCTTGCATAGCTCGATTACTCTGAGTAGCAGTGTTTATCATTTCATGAAGTTTCTTTTGTTTTGTTTTGTTTTGCTTTGCTTTGGCAGTGATTATGGATGGGAGCGCCAGGCAGATGGGAATTGCTCCCCTGCTTTTTGGTTTAATCCAAACGGTGCGGCTAAAAGCTGCAGCACCAGCCAAAGCTTCCTTAACAGCACAGGGTAAGTGGCCCCCAATGTTCAGTCCATCACAAAACAATATCCCATTCCACCTTGTTTGTCATGTTGTGTAGTACATACACAGAAAATAATAGTTTACTTCCTATTGGTTGAGAAATAAGGCTCTGAGGGCCCAATCTGCATTATTTCCCAATTCTAAAATATATAATAATTCATAATGTATAATAATTCAAAACAGGTTTTTGTTATGAAGCTCTTTTACATTCAGGAAACTGACAAAATTAAGTGTGCTCATAGAGGTCTGTATTCTGCCAAATGCACAGTATGTGCTGTTGCTGGGTGCTATTTTCCTGCACTAAATTGCAGAAATAAAACTGAGGAGCATCTTCCAAGCGGAAATAAATAAAAAATAAATGTGATAGTGGAGAACACAGAAAAAAAAATCTTTTGGGAAAAACATTTTTTTTCTCTTTTTGTAAATAGCTGTATGAAAATTTACTGGCACTTAACAGTTAAGTCTTTATTTTTTTGAAGACTGGTAAAACATGTATCTAATGCTGGGTTCTGTTATGTGATGTGATGTTATACGATGCTCTTTACTTACCGTGTGCTCAAAAGGTATCGGAAGGTTTTGTCCAATAATTGTAAGGAGGCAGGGAGGAATGTGTACTCGCCCAGGAGGCAGCCGTGTCGTCCCAGAGCACCCCGAGGCCTCCAGCTGTCCACCAGTCAGGGAGAGCTCAGTTCCCCTGTTGGAAGCAACGTTACTTTTATGGTGTCCCTCAATGAGGTGAGTTATTACACCTAAAAGTCACTGCAGTGTAAGAAGAAGCAGATATTGCATAGTGAACCAAACTAGCACTCTCCTGCTTGTTTTTCCTAATTCCTTAGCTAAATGAATGACTGATTTACCTTTGTCTTGCTATAGAAGTGAGGATGATATAACGAATACTTTTCCATTTGTGTGTGGTAGGAGGTGGTAGGAGCAACTTTTAAAGAAAAGATCTGCTCAAGTGCCCATTAAATCAGACATGCTACGTCCTCTTTTTCAGCTACTAGATTCTGTTGTTTAAATATCATTTATGGTGACAAACTGAACCTCCTATTAAAACCTGTAAGAAACAATGTGCCTTGCTGTAGATGGACACATTTACAAAGGATGTTATTCTCAATTAATGATGGCCTACAGGCTAGCATAAATGATCTGAAATAATTAGGGATGTAAAAGATGTAAAAGAAAAATGTGAAAACTGGTTTCAGAGTTGATTGTAATAATAAAAAACTTTACTCAATGGCGCTGACAATCAAGGTCACCTTACAAAACATAATTAATAGTAAAGTATGCAACAGAGAGGAAATAAAACAACTGATGTACAGTGGATTCCAGAAAGGAAACGTATATAAGCTTGTTTAAAAAGATAAACTAAGCAAAAAACAGAGGGGCTGGAAAAGCTGCATGTTACAAGATCATGATGTGAAAGGCAATAGGATCTGCATCAGTTCAGATGAGTTTAAGAGACCGAAAAAGCTATTTGAGCTGATGTCGTCATCGTCTGCCAGAAAACAGCATCAGATTCCAGATGTCGTCCATCGGTCTGGGTCGCTCAGTGGGAACTGGGAGCCTACGAGGAATCATCATCCAGTTCTCCATGAGGCACGACTGAGATTCACTTTGGAGGAGAGAGAAAAAAAATAATATATTGTAGAAAAGACCACATAAAAGACAGGAACACGGTTTCTTCATTTCTTCCGAGGTGTTCATTGTTTCATTTTCCTAACTCTACCCCAAAGGAAAGAAAAGTCGATTTAAGTTAAACGTCCGAGTTAATGAACCATATCTAAAAAAATGATTCACATATTTAGAGAAAATAAAGTTAATAAATTCATATTGTTTTAATATAATACTGCATACTGTAGAAAAATATGTTTGATTTTATTTGGACAAACAAATACAAGAATGGGAAAATTATCTTTACGAATAACCTGATCGAAGTGGAATTTATACCTTTGATTTTTCAATTCTTTGCATCATATTTATAAACAAACACATGAAAAATCCATGAATTAAAAATGATTTATAACCAAAAACAGAAAAATCTGGTTTATATATACATACATACTGTTGATGGGCTGTCTCAGATAGGCTCTTTTCACCTAGTAATTGTTATCATTCAGAATAAAATTATGTTATATTCAGAAAAAAAACCCTTTTCAACAATGGTTGGCTCAAAAAAACGATTATGATCACACCACACAGGTTACCTCTTCCCTCCATCAAATAATTATTGTTTTTCCATGAAGTTTCTATTATTTCAATAAGACTTCAACATCTATTCCCACAGTTAAAGGCAGCATTACATCATCTTTCCATCCAAGAATAATTTGTATTGACTAACTGCTCCTTGTTCTGCAACAAAGCACCAATGAAGAAATCTTGTTCCTGTATTTTGCTTTAAAAAAAAAAAAGCATTTCTACAAATGCATAAATAAATAAATACAATAACTGGAAATGGGCCTGCCAACCAAGTGAGCCGTGATAGGCTACAGCCCCCTCCTCCACTACCCAGAATTGGATAAGCAGTAACAAAAATGGATGGAACTGGAAATGATGATGGTAGTTACCAACCACAGAAAAATGGAGACCTCATTTAAAAGTAATCTGAAATCTCAAATTATTCTCAGGAATATTTTGTAAGACTTCTCTTCTGGGAAATATGTATTGATTTTTTCAGAAGACAAATGCAGAAAAAAAAGAAGGGCATGATATTCAAAATACTAATAGACTATACAACGTTGATGTATTTATGACTAATATATTCACAGCAGCACATTACTGCACCAAAAAACAAATCTGAATGCAATGTGTGTACCTTGCAGGATTTACATAGATTGCCCAAAAACTTAAACAGCTTTAACTCGAAGGTTATCAAAAAAACCTTTAGCCTGAAAATGGATGTATTTATGAAATATCACCTCCAACATTGTTTTTCCTTGTTCCCTGTTCCACTTAAATTTAGCTCTTTTAACATAAAATAGATTTCCATTAAATGTTAGAAAAAGAAACAACTTGAGTTTAGTTAAGGAAGAAGTTAGTCCTGACATCTTATTGTTAACTAATTAAATTGGAACTAGATTCTTCTGAAATGCCGCCTAAAAACTGCTGACAGGGTGTTGCTGAATGTTTTTAAAGTGCAATTTTTCATTGCTTTGATCACCACAAATGAAGTTTATTTGATCTTTTGTTTCAGCGTGACGTCTCACTACAGATAGCTCAAAGCCTGAGTAATAAAACCAAAAGTTTATTGTTAAAGTTTCTGTAATTTGTATGAAAAACACTTTGGTGATGGCAATGCGTCTGTTTGTTTTTGAGTGATCAGCTGGAAAAATGACACCAGATTATAAACTCCTCCATCTTACTTTGGGACTCTTTCATGACCTTTTTTGCCTCTGCGGCTCTCTTTTCACATTTCCACTTGTTTTCTCTGCTGAATTTCTGTCTTTTTCCATTCATATTCACCTTCAAAGTATTTATGACACAGCCTATATGACATCTCAGCTCCAGCACTTCAGCGGCAGACTGATCGTTCTTTCCTTGCATGTGGTCCAAGTGAAAGTATCCTGGCCTAAGCCATGATGACAGATGCTATGTAACACCATCTGTCCACAGGGAGACTCGCTGAGGACCAGCATCCAGCTAGACTTTGGAGATGGCATCAAGATCACGTACTCTAACCTGAGCAGGGCGGATGATGGCATCAAGCACATCTACAGAACGACTGGGATTTACCGCGTGACAGCTACTGCAGAAAACAGCCACGGATCTGACAGCAGCACACTGTTTTTACACATCACCAGTATGTGAATAAGAAACATCATTACTGATTCCTGAGGCTGTGCAGATAGCATAAACCTCTTCTCTTTCATGGATAGTCACGTTCCCACTCTGCTGAATTACATTTCAGTCATGGTTTTATTACTTTTATGCATTTTAACCTTGGAAAATGCAAAAGCACACACCTGAAGCTAAATGTACATCAGCTGTGATCACAATAATACTTTTCTTGCTGGCTGCATTCATTCGATGCATGTATGGATATATGATGGCGTATTTGTCATCGCCGCAGGTCCACTAGAGCGCGTGTATCTCTCCGCTCCCATTGTAGCCATCAGGGGGAAGGAGGCTAATCTGACTGCAGTGGTTTGGCCGAGCCACACCAGAACATTGACCTTCTTCTGGTGGTTTGACAACAGCTCTGAGGTGAGACGCTTCTCCTCCTCCACCTCCTCCCACCATTCTTCTATACACACAAGGCATTTATCCTTTTTACTGCTGCTTTTTTCCCATCTTCCCACTCCTCTCTTGATGTCTTTGTGCTCTTGTTTGCAATCTAAAAGTGTAAATCCCACAAATCATGTAAAAAGTGACAGCATGTGACTGCCCTGTGCCATTCTGGAGGATCCAGCTTGGATGGTTGATTATATTTGTCTATCAGATTGATTGTGTTCAGCGCAGCATCCCCTCATTATACAGTAGATATACGTAGTGTTCTATATTCAGCCATGAGGATGCAGCTTTTTCTGTGCATTTCTCTGTGTTTTTCCTTTTGAAATCCAGCCCATTATAACCTTGGAGGGAAGCATCTCACACACATTTCAGAGCGAAGGAAAAAGCAAGGTCACGGTCCAGGTTGCTTCTGGGAGCACTGTAATGCAGGATTCAAAAGTTATAACTGTTAAAGGTGAGTGGGGGAGACAGTCTTCAAAGCACTTTAATTGGAGAGATGCCTGTTACATGAATATGCAATATGCTATCTCAGGGAAAGTGTGATGCCTCTCGGTCAGCGCTGCAAGCTTCGCCACGTTGATGTCAACGTGGACTTATCTAATGAATAAAATGTCACGGTATGCGAACACGAAATCTCGAGGAGCAATTAACTTCAAGGCAGATGTTGCCAAATGAAAAAGGACAAAACTGCACATCAGATTAATCAAAACCTAAACCAGAAGTAGCGTTAATATTCTAACAGACATCACTTCACCTTTTTTCCAGAGTTCTTCAGGTCACTGCTGTTGTCGTTTTCGCCAGCGCTTGATGAGCACAATCCTGACATCCCCGAATGGAGGGAGGACATAGGCCGTGTGGTGCGGACAGCTCTATCACAGGTACATCAGTTCCTAAGAGATCTTTCCTGCAGTTGACAGCGAACACCAATGGCTTTCAGGGTCATTACTATTTTATACGGGTGTGCTAAAATGACACAGCACTCATGATGTTTTGTAACCCATGTGTTCTTCTTTTATTTAGTTTAGCAGACACATTATTGTGAATTTAGCCTCCACAGTAAAGCCATACCTGGGTGTCGTGTTTTTGCGTCACTGCAGGTGTCTGGGATTCATGAAGATCAGCTGCTGGTGTCTCTGTATCCAGGGCTTCCAACTACAGCAGAGCTCTTTATTCTGCCTGATGAGCAGACATCTACTGAGCACAAGAGAGGGAGCGAAGAGGCTCTTGAGACGGTAAGAGCCACGATAATGTAGAAATTTTGTTTTATATCATGTCAGCTTTTATGTAGAGCTGCTGTTTCCTGGACATAAAACATACATTGTATTTATATTTATGCTGGATATTTAAGAGGACCTAAAGGCTGTTAATAGGATAATAAGATTAACTGTTTGTTCATATGGTTGGTATGCATGTTTCCATAGTTGGTATTTATTTCTTCTATTTTCCTTCTTCTGCTTGTGGTTTCTTCATTTAGCATATCCCTAGCATCCTCCTCTGTCACACAAGCACTTGCACGTCCTCCTTCACTACATCCTCAGCAAAACTCTTAACATCCTCAGTTCTGCCACTTCCATCTCAGGTTCCTGTCTTTTTCTCAGAATAGTTGATGTTTATTTATTTTTGTTAAATGATCTTGAGCAAAAGCTTTTGAGCTCACAAAAGATCTGCAGACTGCTTATTTTGCTAGCACTCTGTAAACACAAAGTAAGTGCAAAACGCGACAGAAACACAGTGTAATGCGTTAATTTTCGGGCGACTCTTTGAACGATGGAGAGAGCCAGTCAATGGCGCCACCAGTCATTATGCTAAGCTAAGCTAATCGGAGCGTGAGGCTTGTATCAATCTTTTCTTTTCCAAAAATGTCTTGCTTGTTCGTGAAATTTTAATGTCTCGTAAACCTTTGTTTTCTGTGTGTTTTTGTTAAAATCCTGTGACAGATATCAAATATTTTTGTCACTGCCCTGAACCAAGGCCTGATCCAGTTTGAACTGAAAGCTGACATTCGCATTATTGTGTACATGACTCAGCAAACTCTGGGTAAGTTTTCAGCAGTTGTTACATTGAAACCCTTTTAGAGATACGTGAAAACAAAACACTCAAACAGGCCCTAGGCTTATTTTACGGCAGATTAATACAGCATGTCTACAGATCCACAGAGCATTAGATAAGATGTGTCTTCGTTAGACTGGTTTGACATTGAATTTTAACGACGCTCTGAAAAAATAAAGCAAGGCAAAGACAAAGTGTTTCCTGAGAGACGGACAATGCTGTATATCACAGGATTTAAATATCCTTCACAGAGTGCCAGTTTTGCACCTGAGGCTATGAGACAGTAGCTCTCTTTGAAGTCAGCCAATCAATCACATGATTGACAAAGCAGGTGTTTGATATGCACGGGAAATTCACAGGGTCACCGGGTCATTAGCATATCGTAAAAACGTGTCGATCACCTCGCGTGTCTTTACCCTTTTCATCCACCAATGGATCTGTCTTCATTTGTGTCTGCATACAAAGGTCTGGGTTGCCTTTAAAATGATCCGGAAAGGTCAAAGACTTCATAGGCTTCTCTGTGACGGGGAGAAAGATGGGCAGTGAGAGGAAATACTTTGAATATTGCATCTCAGCATTTATAAAGCCATGACTATGCATAAGCTGCTGCTGCCTGCAGTACAAACCCTGGAGAGAAGCAGTGGACCTCCTAAAGGTGCTTTTTATGCCCTGAGGGGATAACATGTAGGGAGATGCTCTTCATGACATTGGGTAATGAAGTAATATCCTTGGAATAGGACATGGTTTAGGAAAAAGGAATGGGTTTAACACATATTATATAAAAAGTTTGGTGCTCATTTATGGTGTTTGGCTTTCAGCACCACTTGTGGACTCAAACTCACTTCCCAGTGGGTCGGCCATGCTAATGCTGCTCATCGTGGTGTTTGTTGGTTTAGCTGCATTCTTCATCTACAAGTTCAAAAGGTATGTTTACTGAGATAACAAAGTAAATACTGTTGAATTCACTTGATAATCAAAAGCTAATCACCTTTATTGCTCTGCTGTCTCTTAGGAAAATCCCTTGGATCCACGTCCAGACTGAGGACAGCCATGAGAAGGAGCCAGAAGTGATAAGCACAGTCGGTCAGAATGACACCATGTCCAAGGTCAAGCTCAGTGAGTTTCCCTCCCAGAAAGAACTCATGGAAAAAGAGCTGGAGGCGAGGAACATAGGTAATCCTTTCAAAATGCCTTTAGTACAGGCAAACTGTGACTGTGTTGTTAAAAAATGTGCCATAATTATTACTAATGGAGTAGTGACACAAAATCTACATTTTAATGAGGCTGCACTACTGTGCAAAAGTTGTGAGGCATCCCTCTTTTCTATATATGTTGCTTCCAAGTACTCAGGCTATGTCTAATGTTTTTTAAATGGTCGGGACCAATAATTCTCCAGGTTTTCTGAAGGTCAAAGTTTTTCTTTTCACATTGGTTGCTTTTTTACTTATTTTCAGTGCAGCTCTCAGAGTATTTTTATGAACCACTTAACACGGAGGTTTAAATCATTTAAGCTTAAAAAGGCTCTTAGCTTACAGGATTAACAGTGTTGCATCTACACATCACAGAAAACTTAACAAAGAACCAATTTTAAATTGTATTGTTTGGCACTTTGTTAGCCTGTCAAAAAATGTCATTTGTATAAAAAATGTTAACAATGTAGTTTGAAAGATACAAAATATTACTTTTTGCAACAACAAGGTGATTCTTACGGTGCTATTAGCTAAAAACCCAGCAGATCGCAGCGTGCTGTGCAGTGTATCCTAAAAAAAAGTTGAGGAAACTGGACAAATGGAGGACAAAAGAAGAAGTGGCAGGCGTAAAAAGTATCCACATGATGATGAAGTATGAGCCATATCTAAAAGTCATGTCTTTAACAAATGAAAAACAACTTGACACAGAGTCTTAGAGACACATCTGGCCCTTTGTGGTCTCAGTGGAAGGATGGCAGTCGAGAAACCATTCTTAAGGTATAAAAACATGAAGCAAAAGCTCATGTCTGCAAAATTACAGAACGGGACTGAAAATCAGTGGCAACAGGTCTCATGGAGTGATGAGTCCATATTTGAAGTTTTTTGTTCAAATCATAATCAATATGAATGGAGGAGGTCAGAAGTGAGGTACAACAGTGAGTGTCTACAGGATGGAAAAAGCACAAATTGAAATAGTATCAGTCACAGATTGGCCTCCTCGGAGTCCAGATCTCAATATTATTGAAGCATTTTGGGATCATCTTGATAGAGAACAGGAACAAAAGGCAGCCAACATCCAAATAAGAGCTTTGAAAGTCCTTCAAGAACCCTGGAGAACTATTCCTGAAGACTACTTAAAGAAATTACAAGAATGCTGCTAAGAGAGTTAAAGATGATCAGATCAAATATTCACTTTCAAGCTTGTTACAACTGTGCAAGCTCTGTTTTTGCCTTATATACTGTATTCACGTGTTTGATCATATATTTCAATAAATGCTGGACCTACTTTTATGTTAAAACATAGTGTGTAAACATATAGTAAAAATGCCAAATAGTCAAGTACAGTATAAGTGCTCCCGAATGTACTTTGTTGCTTTCAATCATTGAAGAGACGGTGTTTCATGATGCAAGCTTTTATTTCAGGGCCACATTGAGAGTATATGAGAACCTGCTGTGATTATTTTGTAATGTATTAACATGTATTTTATTAATACAGGGTTTAAAGGCTGAATGTCATTGTAAAAGACAGATGCTGATTAACTTTTTATTGCCCTAAAAAACATCACTGAGCATTTGAATAAATCTGAAATATAATTTAGCGTAGACTCAAAATACGATGATGTTCTTTTTGCTCTTATTTAAAATGGCTTGTTTTTTATTTTTTTAGTGAAACTACTCAAAAATACATTAAAATTCAGTGCGTGTCTGAGGTGCTGGAACGTCTTTATCAATGCTGTGTGTCATATTTTTGCAATTTGCACAGCCCGAGCACAACTGCAGCATCTGCACAGAAACCAGATATCACCATGACAAGTTAACTTTTTGATTGCTATGCTTGACATCCGCTGTGATGTCTTTTAGATGAGAACTATTCAGTCCCTGCAGACGGTGTGGACTGTTTGACAAAACTAGCATTGCAGTGCTCCTGACACAGACATGTGGGCTGCAGGCCTTTTTTCTGGTCACTCAGCACTTTGGCTGTTCTTCATTTCTCAGCTGTTTCAACCAAGTCCTTGCTGATCTGAAACAAATTTACTCCTTTTTAGTTGCTTTCGAGAGTGTTTATTTAGAAAAGGGCAGAGCAGCATGGGGCCTTCAATCTGTGGCTCGCTATGCTAAATGAATTTACAACCTGCTGCTTAAAGATTTCATTAGTACTCATCAGCTTGGTTTGATTTTCATGTATTCCAATTCTGGCTGAGATATAAATGTTCCCAGAAAGCTGAGTCTGCTGTATTCGGTTTTCACTATTTTACAGGAACATTATAAAGTCTACCATCTGTTAGTTCAAGTCGCTGTTCAGCTTACTGCAAGATTAATATGATTGTTCATCTGTTTTGAATATTGCCATCGATGATTTACCTACACAATTTTGTGAACTCTTTTTAAAGCTGTGGAATAAATAGAGCACATTTGTTATACAGTAGTGAACTTTCCATGTCTTGTAAGGCAGGTGTTCCACCAGCCAGTGGGAAATATGTCCCTAGAGAGTTTAATTTAATTAATGTGTGGGTTCAGTGACTTTATGTGTCCTCACTTTAGTCCAAATATCCTTACATGCTTTAAAAAGAAGAAGAATCTCTTATCACTGGTAGCTGTCACAATGCTGCTGCAGCTATTAAGTAAAATTACAGTCAGAATTCATGAAGGTTAAAAGGAAGATTTGAATGTTTCAAGCAGTATCTGACAGACTTAAATGAACATTTTTTTGGCAGCTTAGTTAAGGACTTTCATTTGATATATGTTAATACTAAATGATTAAAATGACAGCTCATATGGGCTCCGTGGAAAATTACAGTTGAGTTGAAATGGGGATTAATTATGCTGGAAAGGGGATTCATGTATGATACATTACACAAGACAGGAAGTTGTCAGGACCAGTCTACCTAGCAATCAACTAAGGAAGACAAGTTAGAATTCTCTGATTAGCATTTGTACGTACAAAATTGATGCTGTATGAGGAAAAAGGAAACTTTTTTTGAAAGGAGGATGGGGCTTGTACTGTATGTAACCTCCAAAAATTACATCTGAATTCACTAGGCTGACTGTAGGAGCATCAAATGTCGTCTCTTGGTCAAAGAGACAAAACACAGAAGCAGTAACTTTTGAAGAGCACCTCTCATTCGGCTACATGATTAGTCACAGCTATCAGAAGTCTTGGATGCATCCTGCATGTGCTCCATTGATGGTTACTCTTAAGTGACATCCTTAAATTGATTCTGATTTGTTTTCTAATAATAGTGTATCAAAAGGCAATGTGACAGGACAGTTTGAAAGGTGTTCTTATTGATGAACCTACAGAGAATTAACCTCTGACTCTGCAGCTCCCCTCAGCTTTGCAGGGCTTTACAGTGGGCTTAACCTTAGTTATGCAATCTGCAAGTAGCATGTTGAGTCAACTCTTATTGTGAAAAAGCTCTAAAAACTCCAGCAGCTCAGCACCAAACAGCAAGTAGTCAAGATTAAAATTTAGATGGCAAAAATAGTGAGACATTTTGCAGCTATAAAAACTTTATAGGAGACCAAACACAGAGCTGAAAGAGGGGATAATGTTATTTTGTAACAACTGGTTGTGCAAAGTAACGTGTTTGCTGAAAAACAATTGGCCACATAAATCTGAAAGGATAAGTATATTAATTATTTTTGCTTTCCCACAAAAATGGTTTATTGCTGCTTCATTAGTAATGTTTGTTATGCATTGGTCTGAAATAAAACAGAACCATCTAAATTTGAAACAAAACCCAACTAGAATAAGAATCTTTGGTTTATAGAAATGGAATTTAACATGTCTGAAAACATATTTACTCATTTCTGTCTGTTTACAACAGCCATCCAGACAGAAGGAAATAAGTATACTGCTCAAAAAATCAAGGAAACACTTAAGTCAAACACCACATCTTGATGAATGACATATTTAAGTTGTAACTATTTACTGATGTATATTGTATAATTTGTTGAGAACAACATGATGCAATGACATCAATGGAAACTAAGACCATCAGCCCTGGCCTGGTGAATATGAGAGCCAGTCAGTGTATCACTGCCTTAAATGCCCTCTGGACACATGAGAGTAATGCAGACCTGCATAAGGTCTGACAAAAGTTCTGAGGATTTCCTCCTGGTACCTAACAGCAGTCTGTGTATGCAGGTCTGCATGACCTTCCAAGGATAAGGATAAAATCATCATTGACCCATGCCAAAACTTGTAATGCCGGATGATGTTTCAGGCATCGTAAAGTTTCCCATGGTGTCTCCAGACTCTTTGACATCTGTCACATGTTGTCAGAGTCAACCTGCTTTCATCTGTGAAGCCAACAGGGGGTCAGAGGTGGATACTGCCAATTTTTGCGTTCTTTGGCGTATGCCAGCCGAGCTGCACGGTGGTGGGCTGTGAGCACAGGTCCCACTAAAGGACTTCAGCCCTTCATCCCAGTCTCCTGGAGTCTGTTCCTGACAGTTTGGTCAGAAATATGCACAATGAGCCCACTAGAGGTCATTCTGTAAGGCTCTGGCAGTGCTACCCCTGTTTCTCCGCACACACAGGAGCAGAGGCCGGTTCTGCTTCTTGGTTGATGCCCTTCTTCGGTCCTGTCCACCTCTCTTCATGTATTAGCCAGTCTTCTGGTATCACGTCCACAATCTTGAGACTGTCCTTAGACATACAGCAAAGTTTTTGTGATGGCACGTATGGATGCGCCATCCTGGGGCAGCTACCTGTGCAGCCTGAATGGGCTGCAGGTATTGTTTCATGCTACCAGTAGTGACAAGGACACTAATAAAAAGCAAAATAAGAGAAAAATCAGTCAGGAGGGATAAGGAGAGAGCAACTGTCTGTGGCCACCTCCTGCAGAAACATTCCTTTTTTAGCAGCTGTCTTGTTGTTGCCTCTCCAGTGAACCTGTTGTCACTTTCACTGTTACCAAAGCAGGTGAAATGGATTTACAATAGTTTATGCTTCCTAACTGAACAGACTGATATACTTGATGTTTAACCGACTGTGTTATACTGTGACAATCAAGTGTTCTGCTCATTTCTTTGAGCTGTGCTTTTAGCTTTATAGAGGTGAAAGAGCTCACTTTAGTTAATATACAGTTACTGTTTCTGGTTCATTTTAAAAAGCACTAGAATTCCGATCTCAATTTTAAAGCTCATTTTATCTTTTATATTAAACACTCAATTTGCTGTAGGCTACACAAGTTTTAGTCTTAAAACATCCCTCTTATAAGATTAATTTAAAGCTAAAAAAATCAGTATGTCTTTTTTAAATCTGAACTGACAGCCAGGTCTCCACCTTAATGAATTTATTGCAGGTTATTACTTATGAGGATGAACATGAAATTAGATTCAGGCTGCTCTATACAAATGGCTGAATTTACTGAACTGAGATGGTTGAGACGCTGAAGTTCAACTTTCGAATAAGCCAGTGTCTGGACGATCTGAATGACCCCACTTGTCACGGCGATCGTATCTTATCAGCCCGCCGTCATCACCAGCTCAGCCCTGCTCAGATAAGCCATGTTCTTTTAGTGTGTTTCAGGCAAAATGCATGAATGATGCAATTAAATATAAAAGCCTCTACAAGCCATTTAATTACAAAAACAAAAAAGCCAAATCATGCCACAGCAGTCCCCTGCTATTTTATTTACTCAGTTTAATAATTTGTTCACCTCTTCTTCTTTTTTTCAGGTGGAATTGGCAGAAATATGGAGAGAATTGTTACAAGGGAATTTCCAAACTGTACTAATGTCTAAGACATGAGCTTTGTTACAGAGTAAGTACTGATTGTTGTGTTTCAACTGTGCTGAAATAGTTTTATTTACTGGTCTTTTTTTCTTTGTTTTCACGCCAATAGCTGCTATCGTTCTGAGACATGTTTTTTTTTATTCATGTGGATAGAATAAGTATCTAGTTTACAATACCAGATGATAAAGATGAATCCACTGAGCCAGACTACAGGGCCTCTAGTTTGGGGACAGTTAACTGCTGAAATGTGTTAATAAGTGCAGCAACAAGCAAAAAGTAAGTGGTGTCAACACTCCCTCGCTCTTTACCACATGCCATGGATCCTACATTGCTAATATGAACATTATTAATATTATGAATATTCAGATGATGTTGTGTTGCTTTAAATATGGTTTTACTCCTTTTGTATAGTATTTGGGAAATACATTAGAAAACAAATACCCCAGAAGCTTTGGTAGGTGCCCTTCTATAGAAAACAGTGTTAGGAATATATGAGTATAATGTTCATACGAAGGAGGATATCATTAATGGAGAGGTTAGTACAAGAGAGAGGATGGATAAGCTTTACTATAGTTTGTAAACTCAACATTGATTTCTCAGTGGTTGTCGTAAGGAGACAGCCCTCTGGGAATATTAGAATACTACTAAACAGGGCTGGAAAATACTGATTCCATGTAATAAAAAGGTTCTGCTGCATTCATATTTATCTCTATCATACTAATTTGACTAAAAATGATAAACTCTGTCAATTACAATATTTTGTTTTATTCATACTTTTTATTTACTTTTTCCTCTTTTTTACATCCTGAAGAGCCGTGTCCACACAGGGAGCATTTCATGCATCTGAAACCAACAGTTCATTGCTAGCGATCATTCCAGGCTCTGGTTGCCTTGGTTATGCTCTAAAATATTGATTACCAGGTTGTAAGTCAATCACCGGCATCCTGTGCTCTCTCTGGTAGTCACTTCAATCAATTGCCTCAATTTTGAGAAAAGTTTATATTGGACTTGCCCACTTTGCTTTGTCAGCAGTTTTATCGATCTATAGTCACTTGAGGTTGACTCTGTGGTTTCTGGTCGCCGGACTGCTGAGAATCACTTGTTGTGTGGACACAGCTGTAATGGATAGTCAACCCATCTAACAAAGACTTGCATGATGGGGCAGATTACATTTTGCTCTTCCTTCATAACAGCTCAGTCGCACTAGTATAAAACTAGCACTGCAACCCCATTGTGACTATGAAAAATTGGTGGTTGCCTGGTGATTGCATCAGATTTTTTTTGCATTTGCCGACCAATTGCAAGTAAGAGAAGCAGAAGTTGAGCATGCGACACCTTCGACCTTTGTCTCTAAACAATCATGGCCTGACTCAGACTGAGTGCAGTCACTTTCAGACAGGTTAGCAAAGGTTTGCAAAAGACTGCAGTCTAATTTATAAACACAGACAGATTGCAACACATTGCAATCAGTCTGAGTCAGTCTGCACCAGTGAGCACAACTCATCTGCGACGCATCTCTTTGAAATAGGAGACATGACTCAACTGGTTGCCAACAAGTTGTATTCTGGTTATATCTCTATATGAAAGCAAGGTTGCTGACCATCTCTGTAATTTTGCAGCAATGATGTCACTATTTATGGAGGAATGTCTGTTTCAGATCTGTGAGGTTCTGGCTGAACTCTGTAAATAGTTTGTGTGAATTTCCGTTTAATGTGAATTTCTGTGTATGTAGAGCCAGCTACATTCAAACTGAAAGCAGACTGATAGCAGACTGACTCCATCTTTTTGCCGTTTTATTGCTGTCTTCATGCACCAAAGGCAACTGACTGCGAGTGGTTGCAAACCTGGTCCCTGTCTTTGAAACAATCATTTCAGGTGACAAGATCATCATTGTACACAGTCTCAGTAATTTTGGCTCACGTCACTGTTTTCCTGAGTGTGACTATAATATAAGACAAAAATATAATTGATTTTTTGATTATTTTTTTTTAATCATATAATTTATTCTATTAACCTCTTAAACTTTATGCTCAAGCTAAACGTTACCATCCTAAAACTAGAGGTCTTTGAGTTGTAGATATAATGCTTATGTATACATATGTGACTGTTGGTAAAGAGTATAAGGCAGGGATGTATGTTTCTGCTCTGTTAGATAACATGGTGCTTTCAATGACTGTTTCTCAGAATATGGTATACAACATCATGAAAGTCTGGCCTTACAAGTGGAAATATTGACAACATGTACATAGAATAAGATGGAATTTAAATCTGTACACTAGCATCTTCATACATTGTTGTTAAGGCAGCCCACTGAGCAGGCAGTTGTGTCCCTGATTTTAAGTCTCACAACAAGATGTATATCCACTTTTTTTAATTTCATTGTCTTTTTTTTTGTTTGTTTGGGTTTTTTTTACAGTAGCATGCCCTAATTATCTGTGATAAAAGACTATAAAAGACTTTTATTGGGGTGAGCCAGTACTGTATATAAATATATATATATATATATATCATTGTGATTTTAAACTTTACTTGACACATTAAACAAACTATTAAACATCTTGTCTTATAGTCTAGTTGTGCATTTGCCCAGAGTTGTGCATGAAACATGAAACTTCTATGATATTGTTCCTTTTTGTCGATTATATAAAAATCGTCTTGTTTGGAATCACATTTCTTACTGTGAACAAATTGCCATTTTGAAATTGTTCAAAATAAATGTATTTTTATATGGAATTATGTTTTGTATTATGCATGCACCCACAGTAAGCGTAACACTGGAACATGTAAGATTAAGAAATGGCTCGCGGTGCTTATGAAAAATGTTGGGGTTGTCATGACGCAAACCTAAAAACCAAAGGGTTCCAGAAGCTTCTCTTTAACAGCACCACCACAGTCTTATCTGAAACACAGGTGCCATGTAGCAGCCAGTGTATCAGGCTCACCACAGCACTTTTAATGATCCCACAGAGGCTCTGAAGTCAGATTTAATGGGCAGAAGTGTGATAACACCCATGTGAAGATTCCCATCTGACATTTAGACTGAGCTTCATTTTAACTCTAACACTCTATCATTCAAGTTGCCAGTTATAGCTGGTTTCGTTTTAATGGGAACAATTACTACGGCTGTGGTCAAGTGATGAAAAGCAGATGTTAGTACGGGGGT
The DNA here is from genome assembly GCF_001858045.2 of Oreochromis niloticus. NCBI lineage: Eukaryota > Metazoa > Chordata > Actinopteri > Cichliformes > Cichlidae > Oreochromis > Oreochromis niloticus. Next base: position 14,522,185 of record NC_031978.2, on the reverse strand, counting down.
ATCAGTATGATTTCTTCTCTGAGTTACAAAAGAAATGTGAAAGGCAGTGAGATTGGAGCATAAAACAATGTGGTTGATTGGCTGAAATATGTCTTCACATACAAAGCTGCAGCAACCAGGACCTTGTTTCTGTGTTTTGCATTTTGTTTGCCACTTCAACGGCTTCATATCGCACACCAATCTTCATCACTCCAACAGCCATCAACGCCCCGAGAGTCTTATTCTCGCTCCTGCTCTCAGTCTGAATTAACACCAAGGCCTTTCTCTAACTGCCCTGGGATGTTCGGCAGTGCACAATCAAATTGAACGGTGACAATCACTAATGGATGATTCGCTGCAGCCAGACACTGTAATGTAGCACTCAATGAAAGGAAACATGCTCATCAATTTCACACTGTGGCTAACACAATATTGCTGTGGGTTATTGTTGTGGGACATTTTTCATTCAAGGTGCTACCCAGACTGGGAAAATCTTCCTTGTTGATTGTGTGTGTGTGTGTGTTGATTTCCTGGAGAGGGGATAATTAATTTGTTGCACAGTGGGAGAGCCAAGGAACTAGCCCATTAGAATCACTCCAGGCTACTTGGTGCTTTTCATTGTCCTCTCGCTCTGCCCCATTGTATTATGCAAATGGCTGCACTGAAACTTCAGGCATGCTAAGCAACACTTGTTAAGAGACAAAGAAGAAGAAGCAACTAATTCTACAATGTGAGCGTGCCTATCAATCAAAAGTACCAATTTGTGATAGACTCACAGTCGGCTAGGGTAGAGCCTTACTTTTGCTCCTCATGAGCCTTGCTGATTGACTTTGCATAGCCTGCGAGTTAACTACGTGGTTTAAACAGCAGAAATATAGCAGCCACACTGCAATCCTTTTTGGGTTTCTCCTTTATTATTTATGTAATTATGGTTACTTCTGCAAGATCAAATGAAAAACACAGTAACAACCCACTGAATAATCACATCACTTATAATGAATGATTAGTCTAGCCCGTTGAGAAACATAACATTTTCCAGTTCACATTGTTAACATTTCTTTTTTTTCTTTTCTTTTTTTTACCTAAGACATATTTAGGTAGCTTGAAATAGAAAAAAAAGGTCATGCAAATATGTTCACAATCGTATTCACAGGTTAATTATTTGGACTTAACAAAAATAGTTGTTAAATAAATAACAAGCACAAAAAAAAAAAAATCTTCAGATGACCATGTGGAGAGATGAGAGTTTGTCTGAAGACGAGTTTATTTATGCTTCAGGCTCAATTGGAGGATTGGAGGGAAGAAGTATGGAGAAGCCTCTAGTCAATTTGTCTTACTGACATATGATGCTGACAACACTTAAAAAGAAAAGTTTGATGAAGAAGAACTTTAGTACTTATCCCAAAGAGACAGCAGCTGACCAAAGCAGTGTGCGTAGGCTGAGCCTTGTTGACAGGAGATATGTCTTCTCTATCTCTGTGTCCCTTGCAGCGAACGAGATGAACAAATCTGCAGGCTTTTGTCCGCCGAGTCCTTGGGGGTAAACCTTAAACAGACTGCAGGCTCCCGTGCATTGCAGTAAACCGAGGAAATGCTATGTGTAGATGTCGGTATCATTTTAATATCATAAACAGTCCAGAGTAAATAAAAAGTGTATTACAATAATCCAAAAATCCACAGTTTCACTCTTTTCCTATAAAAAGGCACCACATCCTTCACAGTACCAGCAGTTCAAAGAAAATATGAAAAGTAAGTAGTAATTGTGTCAAGGAGGCGACAAACTGAAAATAAACCTTGCTCTAATAACTAAAGTGTAAATTTAGCACTTTTTTTTACTGCATTACAGTGAGTGTCTGCCGCAGTGTTATTATTCTGAAAATTTACATTTTGTTCTCTGTGTAGAAACCCGAATACACAAGAAATGCTTCTGGCAATGAATAAATACAAAGTGTAAAAGTCACTGTTTTGTGCAACAGTTAAAATTGACCGTATGACAATCAAATATAAGACTACCGTTGCAATAATAGCCCAAAACAATGATTTAGAGCACTAGTGTGTTGTTCGTGTAAAAGCAGGGTAACATTTATGACGTTAGCATTCATTCTGCTGCCTTCATTGTCACCAAAATGACTTATTTGAGTCTACTAGACAAGAGGGATTGCTCGGATTTTCATCTGCTGTGCATACCCATCTACTATAATCTTCTGTTCTTATTTTTGTTATGACACATATTATAACATTTTGAGCGGCACAGAGGCAGCCTTGATGGAATACACAGATCTGGGACTAGGAGCTCTCCTTCATCTCCTGGATATTGCAAGCTTTCATTTGATGAGAATCTGCTGATAAGATTTACTGATTGTACAGAGCTTAATGAATCTGCTTCCCTCACTGTCTTACTCAGATAAGCTATTTCCACATAGTTAAATAAAGTAAACTCCACAAACACAAGTCCAAAAACAAAAACGGTAGAATATTTTGAGATATGATTACACATCACTCCCATTTGATATTTTCATATTTGGGCAGGCGCAGCTGTAACCAGCTGAGACTTCTTCCATTATGGATGTACATTATTTACATAAAAAGATCAGTGTCCTTGCAAAAATACAAGTATTTCAGTCAAAAAGTGTTCCTTTTCAAGAAGCAAGTATAAATCTGTACAGTCTCCTCAGAGGGATTAGGCAGCACAGTGTGAACTGGTCCATCCATGCATGGGTAGCAAAACACTCGAGACCATTCATTGTGACCGTGGTTTCATAGCTTGCTGGAAGTAACTGCCAAAGAAGATGTATTGCTTTCGAGTCGGTCATAGACTCTCAACATTAAAACACATGGGGTGCTTCATCAGAGAGCTTGATGTCTGTGTGAGATGGCAGGTAGCCTGGCGAGGGAGAAGAAAGGAAAGCGACACAGGAGGAATTTTATGTATGCTATTTGCATGAGGGTGTATTTTTGCAGGCAAACACATTTATCTTGGATGGGTCGATTGTTTAGCTACGCGTGGAGGTAAATCAACCGGAACTTCATATATATTTCTTGATGAAAATGCTTTCACCACTCTGCTTCTTTGCAGCTGTACTAATTATTTTATTGGGTCAAATAATTCACCTAGACATTCTCATCACTTTAGCTCACACTTGGTTGTGCTTCGCTTACCTGTGCATGCTAATACCTCACTGTGCCAAAGTCAGGCTGGCAAATACATAAATACATAACACATAATAATAACTCTGTCTTGGCAACTCATCTGACAATACACGGGGAGGAAAAATAGCATTGGCACTTAACAGCAAGCCAATATCCAGTCAGTGAGTTTCAACTTGTGGCCAGCGCTCCTGACTGCGACAACTTTCTTTAATGTTTCAAATATTTATTATATACAAATAAAGACACGATGCCTTTCAATGAACACAGTTTTGGCGTGTCGCGGATAAGATATGGCTTTACGATTTCCTAGCACATGGCTAGGCATTTCGTTTTGGTAAACATTTGGTTCATCTTTAATGAAGACACTGCTACATACAGTATCAAACAACAAGACGTCTTCTGGGAATCATACAATAAAAATGTATCAGGTGTAGCATTATGCCTTTGTCAATGTACATGTTCAAAACTATGATTCTTAATGGAGTCAACAAGAAATACCAGATTTATGTTGCAGATTCATTATTTTAGTTTCTTTGTGAATTTCCACTTTAAGAAACTCTAACAGGTGATCCTGCCATGACTGTCCAGAAGATTCCACCAGGAAAATCCTCTTTGAACTCATTATCCATACTCTACATTTGCTCCCTTCAATTATAGCCCGTAGAGTAAGTGTGCCCTTTTTGGCTTCTTCACAGACACTGCTGTAAACCGTGTTTTATAGTTCATTCTGAATAAATAAAGTAAAAAAAAATGTTGACAGTGCTTTCTGTGAGATCTCCAAATTAATGGCGATAATGTTCCAGGAAAGAAACGAATCTTCTAAATGTCATTTTTGTTATTGCTCTTAGCACTACAAATAAAATTCCAGTTACCTCAATTGTATCAGGTAAGTAATTATGCAGTTTTAGTGACAAGTACACCGCCGGCTTGGCTGCCTGGGAAGATGACACCTATTTTGTTGCGTAAAAAAACTGATACAAGCTGAAAAAAATAAACCTGAATAAAGCCTGTAGCTTTAACAAAGAGCTACACACCTCTGCTTTTTGAGTCCAGCTGTACATCCACGTGATCCAGTGCGGTCAGCTTGTCCCCCTCAGGGTTTGGGACGGCTATGGAGGTCACTGACGGGATGACCTCTTGTTCTTTGTCAGGCTGCTCTGCCGTGTATGTGTTCATGCCTGGGATCTTCCTGCAGGTCGTGCACAAGGGGGGAAAAGGGAAGTAAGTTAATGGAAACCTGCCATCAGGTCTATTTCACTAATGCCTTCACTAAGCATAATGTGTCACGCACTATTTTTAACTGTTAAGGATGGGAGAGGATTGCTTGAAAGCTGGAAACTAGGGCATTTTGCATTCCACTGGGCATTGCTCTCTCACTTTTCGTATTGTTCACCTCACTTTTCAATCAATTTTTCATCCCCTCAGATGCATCCCCAATTCTGCTTAAAACTAACATCTTGCATTTCTAATTTCAGATTCACCCCCTTGTGTTTTTGTGCTGCAGCTGGTGCTGTGACATTTGGGGGAGCTTAAGAACTCAAAGTTGATTTCTTAATGTAGTAATTACGATCCATAAAGTTCAGCAGTGTTTGCTTTATAATGAGTAAAATTCCACAAACTACTGACGAACAAAACCATCCCCCTGTGATTGGCATGGGATTACCTCCAGCAGAGGATGCTATTTACTGTATGTCCCTCACTGTATAATGTGTGTTGTCTCAGGATTCATCTTCTCAACCTTTCCTGCCATTTTGCAGAGTATGCCTCACCTTGGATGGCTGTGTTTAGCATTTCCGAAAGGTCAACCCTCACATTGTCAGATAGATGAATATTGATAACTGCAGGACTCTGACACCCATTCAGCGCTCTGGGAGAATTGATTAGCCTGTCATTCCCTGTAATATTCTGCAGATTGAGACAGAGGGGAATTGTCTTATTTCTCAAGCTATTATTGTGTCGTGGATGTCCATAACTCAGAGATATATGGAGTCTGAATACTTCTGGAAAGTTTTAGGAGTTCGGCAGTTAGGTCCTTGCTTCTAGATAATGGGAGCAACCCTAAATAGGCCCGTGCGAATACACACAAACAAACAAAGCAATAACATATCTTATCACAGACAACTTCATGGATGCGTCTGCAAATCGGAGGGCTCATTTTCATGACTTCGCCCTAACTTATCTTTCTCTGACTGTGCTCTGTCACCCAAGTATTTTGTACCTTTTAAATTTATATATAACAAAGGCAGCCAGGCCCATCAGGACAACTGACACCAGCATGATGACCGCCGTGCCGCTGTGGCCACTATCACTGCTGTCCACGAGAGGAGCTTTGAAGCAGAAAGATGGAGAAAATGAGCACATACGCAGGCCAAGATTATATAGCAATTCTGTCAAATATCAGTCAGCACAGTATAAACAGAGAGAACATGGAAAACAAATACAACAATATGACAAAATACATAAGCTGCACTTTCCAGACTTCTGTTTAATTTTTAATTAGCATTTGAAAGGCTGAATGCTGGCTCGTTCACATGTAGATCTCATTTTCAGCCTCAAAGTAGAAGTACCGCACACAGTCTGGCCCCGACACGACCCCAGAAATGGGGGTCTGGAACACATCTCTAACAAAAATGGATCAGACTGCCTGCCATTTGTTCAGGTAGGTGTGTGACAGATGCAGCAGGCTCACCTGGAGACAGCCGTGTGGCGTACACGTTTACCTGCACCCCCGGTTTGAGTGTGAACTGGATGAGGTCTTGGTTCAGCGCACTTAGCAGAACCTGAGAAAGCTATGACGAGAAGTGGCAGAGCGGAGAAGGCTCAGTTAGCGGCAGCTGTAGAGGAATATTTCACAGTCATCAATATTTCAACCACAGCCATTCCATCCAACAGCTTGAATTATGAATCAGAGTTTTTGCTTCCTTCTAAAGAGGAGCAAATGGTGATATGACACATGGAAAACCAAACCTGCTGCACTGAAACCTAACAGGCTTTAATGGTGAAAAAAACCCTTATCAGGTAACCAGGTGTTCTGCTTATGGTGTGGCGGTGACATTAAAAAATAATCTTCTGCCATTTCCATCACAGCAGGGAGTTTTTCAACTATTTCCTTGTCATGCTTCCTTTTAAAGGGAATGTGATTTGCCCATTTATAGGTTCAGTGAGGCAACATTATTGGAAATCAAAGTGTGTTCTAATATCTTAAAATTGCTGTTTTAATTTTTCTCCCTGAAGAGACTCAAGTTCCCCTGCTTTTCACACCTTGATGAAGCAGTCATTTAGCAAGAGACCAAAATGCCTTCCCAGTGCCCATTTGAGTCCTTAGCCATGCCTCACTAATTCCATCTCGCTCTTTCTAAAATCTTTCCACTGGTTAAAATTAGACCGCTCTACACAGTATGAATAATTACTTTTTGTTCTAGTGGCATATCAGGGTCAGTAAATCTATTACACATTTTAATAAGCTCCTCCACACATACACTCAACGCATGCACATGTGTATGTGTTGGCGCTCACTCAGTGCCTCCACATTGCAAGTCATTCAGTGGAGATGAGAACAGTGAACTGAAGATTTATTACCCTATTGTCTGTGAGGTTCTGCCAGGTAATCAGACAGGCTTTAGATAAATACATCTCTTTAATTCCCAATCCCGGCCGCCTGCCCCAGATTGTCTCCTTTCTCGATGGTGCCAATTATATGATGCATCAATGTAATTAAATACCTATTAACGTAGTTCAAGACTGACTGTGAGCCAGCAAAATTATGTTTACTTGTGATACATTGCAGTCCCTTCCGTTATGAATAAATGAGCTTGTCTAGCTTTAAAAAACATCTCTGTTTTATTGCTTTGTTTACCTATTTGATCGCTTTTCTGAACATGACGCGAGATACATTTCCAGGAATCTTATTTTACAGCAAGAAAATAACAACCATGAAGCCTGGGTGGCTTAAAATAAAATTGTTATCGTTACCCAAAGGTTTATGCAAGTCTCAAAACTTCACAGAGGTGACTGTCAGTCTAATTACACATTCTGAGATACTCTGTTATTTCAGTGCTCTGATGGATGCAGTTTCGGTGCTTTTACACGGGAAGGCATTGCCCTCTAGTGTTGACATAAAGTATTACATTTTAGGAGTGCCTGAAATACAATATGCATCTGTGGAAACACTGAAATAATTAACAGTTTAGTGATACAGATTTAAAATCAGTTTGGAGGTTCTGTGAAACAATAAGTGCGATTAGGAAGAGAAATACTGATTAAATAGGGATATATTCAAAAAACAAGAAAGTACATGAGGACAGACTATTGAGATGCTACTGAGAGATTGGACTTGTGTAAGAAAAGAGCCTATGGTGTCTATATAATAATAACAATGAGCCTATATGGAACACATTCCTCTTATTCACTGAGTTCTCACTTGATGGACTACACCAGAGTTTGTGCATGCTTTAGCCCAATTACCACAAAAAATGTACAGTCCTCATTATGGCTGACCTTTTTCCAAGGCATAACATCACATTTTTCCTCACCACCAAGCAGCCAGTGGCATCCATTCATTTCACAATGGTATGAAAATGCATTTTCAGAGACTTTAAACTTGGCTGACTTCGGTAATCCATCACAATGAGCATCACGTCTGCATTTATTTTTGTCAGAGTTAACCTTAATGTTAGGTGGTGATGGAGTGCAGACTTTCCAAGTCAAGCTGCACTTAAAACTGTGTTACTATGCAACTATAATGTAACTCTGACAAAAATAAAAGCAGACATTATGCTCATTTTGATGTATTGCCTTGCCAGAACAAGTTTCAAGTCTCCCCAAGTTGATGATTGGAATGGAAATAAAAAGGGAAACTGTGGCACCACAGAAGGCAGAAGACATTTTAAGAAGTAATAAAGAAAAGCATAAAATAATTGGATAATAATTAGGTAGTCTCTCGCAGAACAGACTCTGTCTGTCAAACACATAAAAGAAAAGAAAAACTGGAAACAGGAAATAATAGTCAGTAGTCAGAGATAAGAGAGGGGGAATTTGTGCAAATATAATTTCATTTCAGAGCACACATACTTCCAGTACTGTGGACAAACAGAGAGAAAGTGAAGTTAAGATGTAACTCTCTTTAAAACACCTCTCCAATACATATAACCAAGGACTCTAAAAACAGCTTGATGCTCCACATCAATCGGAAATTGGAGAAAGAATCTTAGATAATTAAGGATGATTGCAGCAATATATGAGAAACTGAAATTTATACAAAGAGTTTCTCAGGGGGAAAAAATCAATGCAGGAGGCAGTGTGGTGAAAAAAATGGCAGACCACTTTCATTTTTATCCTTTAGCTTAAGACTATGGGATGAGCATTATGGTAAATACAATGTTCTGTGTATCTGCAAAGCAAGATGCAACCCTGTGGTGACAGAAACTGTTCAAGTTTTTGTCTGGATTTGTATTTTTTGAAAGCAGGAGATAATGATGTCTGGTTTCCGAATGTTATTTTCGAGGTTATCAAGAGTTTTGTGATTCAGCCTCTGTCTTGTCCCCAGTCCCGGTGTCAAGCCTGTGTGTCTTAGTCTTTGTCTCTGTGGTTATCTTACTTCCTGTTTTACTTCAATAGCCTTCTAACACATTCAGTTTTGCTTCCCTTGTCTCATTTGTCTAGATTAGTGTCACCTGTGTTCCCACCTGTGGCCTGTTCTCTCATTACCTCATGTGTATTTATGTCCTCAGTCCAGTCAGTGAGTTTATGTGGTGTTTTTAGAGTGCTGCTTTTGGCTCCTCTCCTGCCTACTACACAGCCACCATGATAGAAAGATATGTTTTTAATACTTAGCTTATACTGATAGCTCAACAATTCTGTATGACACTCTGAAGGAAAGGAGGTATTCTCCTGAGATGTTCTCTCCAGAGACGGTCTCTTAACTCCTCAGCTTCTTGTATTTATTTATTTTCTTTGGTGGATTACAAAAAAAACCAAAGTGTACTGAGTATTTGTCAAGGACCATTACAGTGATTTATGAGACAGTACCTGATCCAGGTGTGCCCACTTTTCATCCATGGCTCTGTCTCTTGGCCTCTTCTCAGGTACAATGAAAATCTCTGCTGTAGTTGGTAGCCCTGGAAGCACTGTGACCAGGAGCTGATCCTCACTGATTCCAGTGACCTTTTATAATAACAACAAAACCTCATTAAAAAAGGTTTTTTAACTGACACACTTTGAGGTGATAGTCTGCACTCCGGCCCTGAAATACGATCCTTGGGGGTCATCTGTATTAACGAGTAAATTCTTTCTGCTTTCTGCTTCATATATCATTTGCCTAAGCACCAGTCACTGTCGAGGTATAATGCACGAATCAGGTTAAACGTGCAAGTTCAATTTGACAGTCTTTGGTAAAGGCCAGAGCTTTTAGTGCATTTGTGCCGTAACCAGAGGTCTGCTGTCAGTTTCTTGGTGCAAACTGTGGTAATATCTGACAAGACAGAAGGTCAAAGTGAATGTTTCATACTGAGGGCTACTGTCGGATATATATAGAGCTCAGTATCCAGGTCTTTTACATAACCCGCTGCTTTGATGACATCCCCACAGTGTCTGAAAGAGAAAACCAGGCACATTTAACCACAGTGTGGCTCTTTTTTACTAGAGGTTGTGGTTTTTCTTTCACCACCATTCTCTTCTTCACAGAGGCAAAAGGCAAGAGTCATAGCAGCACTTTTACTGCCCTTTAGTGTTTTGACATGTTCAGTTGAAAGCTTGCGCTCGTAATAATGATTTCGGGTGATGTGCTATGTCAGCGTGCAGAGCGAAACGACTAATTACACAGCTAGTGAGGTTAAAGACACTGCAGCTATTGGAGTGAAACACTTGACAAGATCACATGCATACATTACAAATGTAGCGTAACCAAAATCTTAAGTGTTATCAGCTCACTAGACAGTGACTAGAGTTTTTTTCCCTCCTCCACACTAGTGTAAAGCTGCTAATTGCCAGAATCTAAATGAGGTTTCTGAAGTTTAGTTTATTCCTACTCATGTTACAGCCTTTATAACACCAGCAGCTGAAGAACTGACCTGAACCATGCAGTTTTTCACAACTCTGGCGATGTCCTCTCTCCACTCAGACACCCCGGGGTTCAGCTCATCCAAATTAGATGAAAATGCCAACACGTGCGAGCGGAAATAATCTGAAATATAGGCAGAAATCTTCTCACTTCATGAAAAAAAAAAACTCTTTAAACAATTATCCACTTCACATACTTCAAATAACCCTTACACTGATTGGCAAAAGTGCCGTTTCTTGCATATATTTTTTGGTCTGGTGACCTTCTAATTTCATTTTAGAATACATTGTTTATTCCTGTGCATGCATCATTAGCTGGAGCTAAATCCTCGACTTTGTTTATTAGCTGCTACAAGAAAAGACAGTCGGAGTGCCAGTGATAAAATGTATTGATTGCACTACTGGCAGAATGTAAAATGAACTGCTTCACACTGGAGATCTGCTATAGCGCTAAGTGTTTGATTAGATTCACAGAGCCGCCCCAGGACTTCTCAAAAATTGGTATTTTCATTAAAATTTACATCTTCGTAAATGTTAGTAAACAATTTATATCAGAAAGAAAATAAATAGAAATTCTGTGCAGTGTTTCTGCTCTCTTTGTCTGTGTTACATGTATTTTTATTGTTTATGGTGAGGGTGGCACAGAGGTGCAGTGGTTAACACTGCTGTTTAACAAGAAGCTCCTGGGTTTGAATCCACTGTCTGTGTGAAGTTTGCATGTTCGCCTTTTGCCTCCATAGCTACACTCCAGGTATAATTTCCCCCCACAGCTCATGACATGCATGTTGATTGGAAATTAATTGGTCATATGTGAGTGTGAATGGTCGGGCTCTCTGTCTTAGCTTAGCGATAGTCTGGTGGCCTGTCCAGGTTACACCCTGCCTTTCACCCTTGATTGCTGGAATAGGCTCGAGTCTTTAATTGGATAAACAGAAGAAAATGCATGTATTTAAAGTTCAGTGATGGCTCCAGTGCATGTGCCAGTTCAGTATGTGGTAGAATTAACTTTGCAAACTAGCATAAAAAGTGAACGAAATTTAAAGAAATGCTCTATGATTATTTATAATTACCTTTATTTATACTAGAAAAAAATAGAAGAGTCCTGGCCAAGAAAGACAACAGTGCAATCATAAGTTGCATAATTTAGTAGAGCATACACATTCAAAACTATACACACATTGTTAATTGCAAGCAATAAAAATAAAAATAAAATACAGAAACAACCAAATTTTATAAAGTTGATTGTCTATAAAAAATGAATATCTTTGTAAAAGTAATTGTAATTTCAGAAACAACAGGCAAAACATCTGGAGCCTGAAGTAAATGCCTCCAAGTCATTAAAAATAGAAATAAGTTCATTAAGTAAGAACAGTTCTTACTTAATGAACTGGTCTCACTTACTTACTTAGACTTAAACTTGGATCATAGAAACACTGCAGCAATGCTTTATGTTTTCTGGCGCTTTCAGACACATCTCATAACCCCTACAGAGCTTTCACATGAACAAAACTGTAGTTACTAAACTAAACCATTTCTACTGCGACTCGGCAAGCGTCCTTCACTCATGAATGGCACGAGATGTGGCTGAAAGAAGCATCACTGAATCCTTTTTTTTGCTGTCAGAGCCATAAAGTTTTCAAGTTATTCACTCTCAATTTCTAGAGGCAAAACAATTATTGAATGGCTACTTAAGTGCATTAGGTGAAGAAAATGATGGTAACATAAAAAAGATACATACCATAAACTGCTACCCTCTTTTGATCTTGATGGACAGTGTTGCCCACTGAAGCCTGAACAGTAACAGTGTGAGTTCCCTCCTTGGAGAAACTGAAGGGCATTGCGCCACTGAGGGTCACAACAGGCTAAAAAGGCATAGAGGCATGAGATGAGATGAAATTGTCTACTATCTATCATGCTGCTCAGTAAACAGGCAGCATGGTTTAGTAGGAGAAAGTATGGCTTACCTCCGTTTTGTTATCAAACCACCAGTAATAAGTGACTGTTCCCACATCACTGGGCTGTAGCACTGTGGTAAGGTTTACCGCTTTGTTCTTGATGACCACTGACGGAGCAGAAAGCTGGACCTGCTCGAGTTGACCTTTAGAGGGAAAATACAGAAACTCCAAAGTCGTACCTTTTGTTAAAATGCAGGTAAACGTAAAGCTCCGAATTTCAAGAGAAACCACGTATTTGATCACACAGTATTCTGGCACAACAATGGCGGCCTGGAACACACTGACAGGCAGGATGGAGCTGAATGCGCTTCAGGAGTGGTTTGACAAGTGTCTGCAGATGTTTTGATGTTTTTGCACCCATGAAAGTGCCACTATTGGAATCTGTTATAATGAGGTAAATTCAAGCTGACCAGCGGCGTCCTTTTCTGTCAACAAGGAGACAACAAACAGCTGTCTTTCACACCCACGCTGGATGAATGACACTCAAAGCTTTCTTTCTTTCTTTTTTTTGGGTGAAGTCTTACTTTAATGAGCCGATCTGAACCCGCAGAAGGAGCGTGAATGCATTTTCAAACCACTTTTTTACTCTAAAGGTTCAAAAGTCCAAGTGTTTTGATCTATTTGAAGGCTGGTGCATGCTATGGTCTGCTGTTAGCTGTATTATATACGTGTATATTCCAGCTCCATATTTTTTGTCTTGGACACGGCTTTGCATGATTCAGATTTCAAAATAATCCTCATCTATCTTACACTGGGCCATGGTGTAGACCCTCAAGCTGTTTTAGCTCCCTTTAAGCCAACTTTCATCTGATGTAAACAATTAACAGAAGGTTTGAACAGCAGGTGGGCGGGGCATCTGTGAGCTGGAGCTGTATCGCCTGAGCGGATTGTATTAAAGATATCATTGACATCACACAACACCAAGATTGGGAAAAAAACCTGTTTGAATCATGTGACCTTTGGCCATGTTTAATACGAGCATTGCATTATGTATTATGCTTATAAATTAGTATTATAAACCCCCTTATCTCGTGGAAGTGTATGTGTTATATGATTTCATATGCTTTAGCAGGAGCTTATCCAGGACAAGTTACTTTTTTCCACTCACAGGAGACATGGAGGTAGAGTACGACCCTGTCAAAGCCCAGAGCGTTGTTTGCTGTAGCAGAAACTTGGTAGATGCCAACTTTACTGTAGATATGCTTGACCCCGTCGTCGATGGAGCTTATATTCACATACGATATAGCGGTTCCATCACCAAAGTCCACTGTTATACTTGTCATGGAGCCAAGACCCTTGCAAAAGAAAAGAAAATACTGTCACTCACGCTGTAACCTTGGTTGTTTGTCAGCATTCTTGCTGACACACAACCGTGTGCTTTTTCTCTAATATCTACTGGAATGAGGTCATGTTGTAAATCATGTCACAGCATATTTATTTGATGTGCTGCTGCTCGGTCCTCTGTGATATGTTCATGACAGCATCTTGGTATATAGTACACCAATAAAAGAGCGTGCACCCTAAAAGCTTCACCCTATAATGCAAACTACAGGTTTTTTTTTCTTAAGTGAACTCAGCACCTCTTCCAGAAAAACCAAGAAGGTGACATTCTTTCCCAAAGTTGCTACCAGCGTTCCCTCGCTGGTGAAGAGCTGGAGGCCCCTGGGAGCCTGACTGGGACACTTTTGTCGTCTGGGGATGTACTTTAACAGGTTTCCCTCAGTGCAGTTGTTAGACAAAGCTCTGTGATATCTAGAATTTGTAAAAGAAAAGAGAAGAGGACTCCTAAAATAAAGGACAGTCAGGCACGGCATGAGCATAAAAGCAGACACACAACACATGTAGACAGTGGATACGACTGTTTGTCATTAGATGAGCTTAATTAGCCTGTTAGGAACAAAGATACTAATGCAAACAGATTTATTATTGGATATTTTTTAATTCATATTTCACACATATGTTTGCTGGTTTAGTCTTGTTTAATGACTAGTTTTTAAGCAGCATGTGACTTGATGCTCAGTGTGGTGGGAAGCCTGTGCTATACAGCTGGCTTATTTTGTCTGATATTTAAATAGTGGCAATAAATAAAAGCAAGCCTCACTCTTAATTTGAAGTAAGAAAATCAGAGGTTTGATCTTTTTAATTACCTAAACTCCACACACGTCTCTTTCAAACATGTTTTCCATCTGTTTTTAAGGTTGGAGACCTTGGAAAGTACATTGTATGCAGACTACTATTTTCACACAACAACAGGTGATTCATGAAGGCTGATTTAAAACTAACTAAAAACATTTGTGCATCTGCTGCTTGTTTTTCTGGCATCATTTCAATCTGGTTCTACCAGAAATCTCGTCCTGTGAAAACTGTCACCAAGTGCTAGCTTGGTGGGGGATATTTGATCTCTCCTACTATTGATGGTCTTGACTGTGCAATGTAAACTACATTGACATTACTGCTTTGAACTGGTGTTGTACAAATAAAACTGAATTAAATCAAAAGTATAATGAACAAGTGACTCAAGCACACCCTGTGGTGTTGAGGAAGCTGTCCCCTGTGATGCAGTCTCTAGATGTTGCCGAATGAATGAACCAGAAAGCTGGAGCACAGGTGCCATCGATCTGCCTCTCGAACCCATAGTCGCTGTTTCAGTAGGGAAAAAGACACTATTATCAAGATCATTTATTTATATATAAAAAATACCCAAACCCCACTCCAAAAAACTAAAACTAAAAAAATCAATAACTACATGTATCCTTCAAACAGAAATGTTCTGGGCTAGAAAAAAGTTCCCACAGCAAAGCAGCTCAGAGTATTTGACGTTTGATGTTTTTTGGGGGGTTTGCATCAAATTTCTGAGGCAGCAAAAGCATTGTTTGTGTTAACACAAACACACAATTATAATACCTCTGCAAAGTTAGACTGATCTGTCATAAATCTTTTATCATGATCAGGGAAACACTCTCTCAGGAGCCAGAAGTCATCTAGTAATAAAGTGGTGTTAAGCTTGTGTTATATTAGTCTGTGCTGCTCACTCAGACCCGGTGAGATGAGAAAGATAAAAGAAAGGATGAGACCGTCTGAAGTGATAAACAAGTATCGAAGCAATACTTGTTAGACGTACAGAAGTAGCTAATAATAGAGTCTAGAGTGAACCATTACTGTTATTCATTATGGAAATCTATTCAAGGGCACTTGAATCATGCAGCAATGAACCTGCTTTCATGTGATTGCGAAGGCTGGGCACCCACATTTTTCTTTATCTCGTGATCATGTGGTCACGGTCTGGTATTTAAACTTTTTATAATTGAGATTTTTCATACTTTTGCAATACATATTATCAGAAATATAAGTTTGGGTAACACCGTGTGGTAAAAGTGACTTGTTGAGGAATACTGATAATATAAATGAACTGCACAATATACTAAGAAGCAGAAAAACATCTGTTTGTCAAACTTTTTTTTTTATTATTACCAAGTTATGTCCTAAATTTACAAAAAAACATGACTGAAATAGGAATAACAAGTTGTGAATTATAAAATAGATCTCTTCAAATACTGTTCTTGTTGTGCCTTAGGTTTACTTCACAGACTCTGCCTCTGGAGATTGATAAAGTGTTGTGCATTGGATTTAATGAAGTGAAAAGAGTATAGCTGCAGAGAAGGGAACTCACCACTCAAAATCCGCCTCTGTGCACAGGCAGGAATCTGACATCTGGGAAATATACTGATCTCTGGCCTTGACACATCGAACGTTTGCTTTCAGTTTTTGGAAGATTCTCTTCATTCCCATGATGCACACTTCACCCTGTGATTAATAATGCATCATAAACATTTCAGAAATTCTTTTTTTTGTTTCTTTTTTACCATCTTGCTTTTATTGTGCAGCTAAATCAAAGTGATTCTCTTGGCTTTAATCAACGGATGAATCTTCGCGTTATCATCAGTCAAATAGCGGAAAGACCGCCTTACCTCATTGTGCAACTGCCACGTCAGATAGTCGTCAGATGTGCACTGCTGTTGGAAAATGGACCGGAAGTCGATCTTGACAAGTTGCCACTCAGATCGATGACTGAAGTGACCGAATATTCTACACCAAAAAGTCAGAAAAGCTAGAAAATTAATCAAATGTGGGGTAGATTTGAGAAGAAATAGATGAAAAACCTGGGTTACACTGACTCTAACCCATGTTCTGCAGGAGCAGAGAAACCCTTCTTTTACATCTTGGCTGATGAAACCCAAAACCCATATCAAATAAAATCAAGAATATTGTGAACTCTTCTAAGTCTTCATCTGGGTAAAATATAATTAGCAAGGGCGGTAATTAACTAAACTGAAACACATTGAGTCTTCATGGTTCCTTCAAATCTTACGTCATTATAAGGGTGTCCTCTCCAGGCTCCCCCAGCACCCCATCAACATAGAGCGGAGAGGAGGTGAAGCTATATTTGTCCCAGTTTCTGCCCTCATCAAAACTCAGCCTGAGGGAGAGAACAATGGTTGGATCACAGACAGACCAGCCACAAATAGAGCTGAATTCTGTATGAAAAGCATCAGTGGGGAAGCAATCCCCCCCCACCACCACCCCCTCACCCCACCCCCAAACTCCCTTGTTTTGAAGATTGAATACAGTCTCTAAAAAGATGTGGTGCGTCCTTGGAGAGCCTTACCAAATGTGTCTAATTGGCAGAGGTGTGTGTCGGATGGCCACCAGAGATCCTCCTTGATTCAGGAAAAACACACTGTACTCTTCCTGAAAAACCTGCAGACATAATCAGCTCCACTTCATAACTCCAGAGAAAAATTCAAGTCTGCACAAAGTACAAGAACATGCATGTTCACACCTATACAACGAACAAGCAGGAACACACAAGAGTCTCAACTGTGTGAATAAAGGAAAGCGTCAAGCGAGCGTTGCTCTTATTTTTGATTTTTTTTTTTTCAGACTTAAGCCAATGGCAAAAAGTCTAAATGCTCCTTTTGTTTTATTTGTTTTAAAGATCAGATATGCACAAGGCTGGCTGTCAAACTTCACGCCTTTGTTTTTTTTTGTTTTGTTGGGGGTTTTTTTTGAAAATGTGAAGGCAGCAACAGCAGCTGAAAACTGAGGAATAAAAGTTGGCAATGAAAGCTCAGATTCCCTGTTTTGTTCTCTTCTTCTTTGTTCAGATAATAGCTCACTAAAGTCATGTGTTTTAAAACTTTTGTTCCGTATTACACTCAGTGAATAGTCATGGGGAAGACAGCTTTTATCACTGGTTTCTTGAATGGATAAAAAGACTCAAAAGGAAAACCTGATTATACTCAACAAAGTAATGCATTCAGAAAGCACTGCCTATCGAGATGAAGTCATTGTACAGGTACTAATATCACAAAATGTACCCATAGCCCTAATCTAACAGTTAATGTAATGTACCTCTCTCCAGGTGTTCCCAGCATCAGATGTGATGAAGATGCTGACATTAGCGTTGGTCAGCTCAGGTCCAACTACGCCTGAATGAAAAAGATTTTTAATCTGAATTATTTTAATCATGTCACGTTTTCAGAACCGATCGTTAATTCGGAAACAACACAAAAGTGCTTTTGTTAGTCGTTCCACTAAAGAACATGCAACAGATGTGCAGGACAAACAGATTTCCTTTTATATTCTAAATTGTTGTTGTCAGCTAAGAAACACAGAGCTGGAATCGCATCTAAAAAAACAGATGTGACTGTGTGCTGAAGGATGTGATCAAAGACCAGCATTAAGGCAGAGCGTAAACAACAGTATGGATGTGCAAAATAATCAAATATCGTCTCACCTGATGCTAATATGATTCCTGGAGCTGAGTCTTTGCTGACAATGTTTCCCGAGGTGTAAGGATTCTCTGATACGTGGAGGTGCAGGTGCAACGAACAGTATGGCTGCGAAACGCGAAGGACATTAGTTTCCCAAATCAAAATGAAACATTAATACAGATCAGATATATGGGCGGGAGATGACATGAAGATTTGATTGTTATATACATGAGTAACTCAAAGCCCATATTTGGGCTTTTTGTAATAAAACATAACAAGCATAAATTACAACAACTAAAAGAATAACATTTTAGTTGCAGCTGTAGCCCAGTCGAATCAAAGCTCATGAAGCAATATGAGTCCCAGCTTATGCTATTTCACATAGTGAGTAATGCTTAGTAAATATGGTTGGACTTCTTACAGTTCCCAGAATTAGTGGAAAATGGCTAGAGATAGAGATGCAGCAGTAGAGATAAATCTCTTACGAGTGTACGCTTGGTAGATTAAAAGGCAGTTTGGACGACAGAAAGTGTTTGTGGGACCTTTTTGGATTAAGTGCCTCTTTAGATTTAATTTATGGGCCTAGAATCTCTCTAAATTAAAAAATGTTTTAATTTTCCTTTAATTTCTCGTTGACTAAGTCTGCCACTTATGCTTGTGCTCCTTATCTTTTATGATTTGTCTTTGCCTACCCTGGTGGAATAAGAAATAATGTGAAGCTTTGTACTAATTTATTTATTTTTTTAAAGAAAAGAAAGAAAAATAAAGCAAAAATGTAATAATGTGCTGCATTATTAGCACACAAAAACAAAAAGCTATCCAAAAATCTATGATACAGAGCAATACATTAAAGTCTGGTTTTCAAAGCATGCTGGGATGCTATGCAAAACGTGAATAAAAATAAAATCCAGTGATTTTTAAATCATTTAATCCCCACGTGTTTAAAACTAGAACCTGATGATTAAATCATCTCCATAGTAACATGTGACTGAATGGAAAACCAGGAAAATGTCAGGAAACACCAAAGATTAGGTAGCAAGTAAAATGTCTATGTTGCACATTCAATACTACTGAAATAATACTAAAACCTAGATTGAATTTACAAAATTTACTCATGTCGTAGTTCCATCATCCAGTGTTTTTACACCCTATTCGTTGCCACTGCTGCTAACATCTTGTTGCATGAATAATATAAGGCTCTAGAGGACATAGACACACTCTAAAATTCAACATTTCAGTGCAAAACTGGAGTTTTTAAAAGGATTAATGTAAAGAGTGGCCTGAAAGTGCATCGCAAGTTTTCGTTCGTGATTTACGATGATCAAGTGCTCATGCCTGCAGTCATTCCCCAGTCCGTATAGATTTGTGCAAATGTTGCACCCCTACTGCGTACGCAGTGCTGTAGTAATATTGTCTTGAGAGAGTGCGTACATACATGTTTGACTTCATCTAAGTGCTGTGCCAGGAACTGAGCAACACATAAGACGAAAACATGAACCTAGTATTCAGAGCAGTCTGGAGCCTGAGCTTTGGCTCATAGGGATTACTTTTACATCTTTGAATATGACTAAAAATAAGGAAAGGTATCATATGTTCCCTTTACATATTACAGTAGTAATATGTATTTAATATAAATGAATACTGGAAGGTAAACCAAATCATAACAGGCCTCTTCACTTACTGCCACATTCAGAACCGCGTTGCTATGGCACATAGTTATCAGCAGACTTTGACCGTGGTCTAGCATGATTCACTGCAGTATTTTTGCAAGCAGATAATGGAAATCCAAATAACCAAATGTATCTCTTGTCAGTGGCCCACTTACTTGTTCACAATAGACCTTGTTTCCTTGGAGATCGGTTGCTGGAGCCTGAAGAAGACGCCAGTCTCTCCCCTTGTTGTATGTGATATAAGTTTTCACTTGGTTCTCGACAACTTTATTTGACAGGAACACCCCTTTAATCCCGGCAACCTGAGAACATGAGAGAAGGAGAGCAGTGGGGGGAAAAATAACAAAAAAGGGAGGAAAAAAATAACCGTAAATTATTCAAACTTAAGTAAAGCTGAAGACCTAGTTTGGAAAGGAAGAGATGTCTGAAAGTGATAGTTTTTCCTGACATGGAGCACTATTTTGGACCATCTGTAGGACTCTGCAAAATCAAAACAACATATGGCACAGCCCTGAGATATGTCTTCTTCTTTGTATTTATGTGCAGAGAGATGCAGACTCTCACCTGCAGCTATCAGTTGAGCTCACATTTCTCTTTCATTTCCACAAATCTTTGTCAAAGTATGAATGACCATTTCATATCATCTACTGGTCACTGCAGCTAAATGTTTCTGGGCAGAGAGCAGCATAACTACTGCTGATGGCTATCTTAGCTTTCAACAACGTGATGCTTTTACTGCTGGCTAAGGATGAGGATAATCTAGGCTGATGCATACATGTGCAGCTGCTGCAACCTCATAGTAGATCTGTCAGCACCGATATATGTTCAGGGCACTAGTTAAAGCCAGTATTCCGCACTGTGCCAATGCACCGTAATTGACCGTGTTTTCTAAAGTGTATATCGATGATACCTTATCTAATGACTGAACCTGTTAAATGTTTTCTTGTGCAACTGTAATGTTGCATGAAAAAGATGATAAAGCAGCCATAAAGTAGAACTGAGAGAAGCACCCAGATGCTGCAGAATGAATGCAGTGTAACATCTGCTTCATTATAGGAGGGGCATCTAAAACATCTCAGTGCACTTAAGGAAAACACAGCAGAAAATCCACAAGAACTCTTATGAAAGTTTTTGTCCATCTGTTGGTGCTTTACTTGTCAGAGTCTGTTATGTTGCTCAAGAAAGATCCCAAACCAGTGATTTAACTTTTGTATGGTACTCTTAGAGACACATAGTGTCTCCGTTAGCTCTCCCCATGTTGCCTTCAGAGTCCTCTTATAGTCAAAAGGCATAAAAACAGTTTCAGTATATGGGTAAAAAATGTGTGTAAATATCTGACATTTTTACTTGATGAATGTGATGAAAGTTTGTGACTTTTTGATTTTCTGTCAAGCAAACACTCTGTTGGGGCAAGAAACCACATTTGGTAACTTATATAGACGTCAAAACTGGCTTCACTGTGAGGTTGTGGAACCACATAAACGTCTCCCAATCAGTCAGCATCAGGCTACTGTATGTGACACATAGTGACAAAAATGCATTTGAATGCAATACTCATTAATGCATCCAATCAGCAGTGGCTGGGAGTATTTCAGACTTTAGTCTTCTACATTATGTATTTCAATAGTTGTTCTAAATGTTGAGATAGATGTTGTCTCTAGAAATTAGTGGAATTTATGGCTAAAAATGGTGGCACTATATTTGATCATATTTCCATAAGTCCATTTTGAGACATACACCAGATGCATCTAGAGAGCCATATTTGTGTATTTAAAAAAAACTCTTATAAATATAGGATAGTAGTAGTGAATAATACACTGAATGTTGCCACAAGTTCCTATAACATCATACAGTGATCCAGTGAGACATTTAACCCACTTTTAGTCATTTTCAAGCAGTGAAATGTGTGATTTTGGTTTTTTGATACCCTTATAGTATTTTTATTATACTTCAGTTACATATATTAGTGTTGTTTTTTTTATTTTGAGTCTTATTACTGCTAAAATTGATTTAGTAATTCAATATTTATAATTTATTTAGTTTTCTTTGATTTTCACATAGAAGAAAAAATAGAAGAAAAAATAAATAGAAGAAAAAATAAATAGCATGGTTTCACCATGCTATTTATTTTTTTGTTTGTAGTAGAGATATACTTCACTGCTACTGTTTTTCTTCAAAGTGGGCTCAGTATTGACTCAGAAAATACAGTTTTTTCACTTGAAGTATTCTGTTCGGGCACAACCTGTATTTGTGTGTATACGCATGCTCAGTTCAGTGAATGAACTCAAATGAACTTAGACCTTTGAAGAAAAGTATATATTTTTAGCCACATTTTCTTACTGGCAATTGTTGCCACCTTACAGCAGCCTGTGCCTGTGACTGGACAGAACTCCAGTCAAGAAAAATGTTCAGAAAATAAACCGAGGAACCATATATGATACCTTTATTTACCTTAATTTGGAACATAAAATTAAAACCATATGCTCCAATAACACTCTGGGGTTAACATATGGAAGTATCTCAATCAGTGCTCCATAAAGCATTCTTAAGTAGTAAGGCATTAATGTCAACACTAACTAATACTATAATAGATAGACAGACAGACAGAATTTAATAAATATATGAAATATATAAAAGGAGAAACTACCAAAAAAAGCCACTGCCCTAATATTACAAAACCATGTAGTCAGATAAAAGCACCACCCCTGCAGCACATTCACTGCCTACCTCATAGAGGTCTATCATTATATTTCCCTCGGGACCTCCACTGCTCACAACGTCCTCCAGCATCAGGGTGAAGAATAGCCCTCTGGACTCAGACATGTACAGGTTGTAGGAATCATTCTGGTGCCAGTCCTGAATCGCTGCCACCACCTGGTTATCGTCTGTGCTGATTATCTGCAAGTCCTAAATAAGCAGAATTCATGAGTGGATGCCTCTGTGTGGATTAGTTAACTACTCATTTGCCAATATGTTTCTTAGGAAATGGCTTAAAGAACAAGTAAGTGTAAATCTGCTTAGCGATGTGCACAAAGCTGCGAGCTAACAATTTGTCACTTCTTGACATCACTCAGTCTGGGTCTGTAGCAATTAGACCTAAGGCATTTCATGCTGTGCACTAAAAATGAAGCCAAGCTCCTTTTAATTTTACTGAATCTCTTATCCAGCATGGTGCACAAGATGTGCCCTTCCCAGAAAAAATGGTCACAGAATACAAGGCAGGATGGATAGATTTATTGAAACAACACTGCTGGAACTAAATCTCTCCTGTTGTTCTAACACAGTCTCTCAAACTGCAAAGCCACCCTGCTGTGCTTGCAGTAAATGGAAGTCAGTGCATTTTTGTGCAGATGCTAAATTGACATTTTCTGCTTCAGAACATTTTGGGGAGCCCTCGGGAACTCCAGATTTGCTTTCTTTAAGTAAATGTAATTTAAGCAAAGTAGACATAGATGAGAAAACTGAAAATCAGTGCAATGGTATTAAATAAACAGAGACATAATTATGCAATCCTATATCATTTTTCAGGAGATTAAAGCACAGAAAACAATTTAATGGATTCGTCAGTAAATAATACTGGAAGCAAACTTGATGAAAGTATTTCGAAATAATCAACCCACGAAAACTTACAATGATAGAACAAAATATCCCAGAGGAATAAATGTTTTATCGTTAAATTAATGTTACTTCTCAATCAAACACTGCATCCTTTCCAGTTACCTTACCTTTGGCAGAGTGTACTTGGGAAGCTTCATTGGGTAGAAAGCATTTCGTTTATAGGACACATAATGGACAGACTGGCCACCTACTGGCACCTACAAAAGCAGAATAGAGTGCATCTATCTATGGTAAACATCCATAAACATAAATGAAGACACTAACTGCCCGAAGCTCAGGTCAAATAATTTATACTGCCATCAAAACTCTGGGTTTGTTGCTAATTAGGCTGTTGTGCATCATGCCAGAGTGGCATTGTAGTAATACACAACGCTGCAATTTAATTTTTACCCCATCCCTTCACAGGATAATGGCCCCTTTTAGTTAATGAAAAACATGACTGTACATTAAGACGAGAGTGAACGCATTGGTTTTACAGCATTTAATTGTCTTTTAATGAAACCAGACCTCACAATAAAAACCCACCTGGATAAAAACGTATTCATCCTGAACCACAAGGGAATTAGGGATGATAAACCCGGGAAAAGGTTTGCTCTTGTTTCCATCAGAGCAATTCTGAAGTTTACAAGTTATGTACTGCGATCCTGTGGGTAAGCAAGAAATTAGTGCTAAAAAGACAACATAATACAGGAACAAACAACCTTCTGTAGCCCACAGTCAAGGCTTAGCAGTGCCTATGCTCATAGTATTAAGTGAAGCATAGAGGCAAAAATTTGGAAGCCAATATTCTTACTAATAGATAAAGTAGAGAGAGCTGTCCCAGTTTGTTAACATCAGCCAAATGAAGTACTCTCTACAGAGATAGGGCATTAACACACAAGGCCCTTATGGAAGTGCCCCCCTCTCTGCATTGTGGCCAAGAAAGTCGAGCCGAGTGCGCCAAGTCACAGCCCAGCCCTTCAAAAATGAATAAGCTCGACTGTATGAAGACTTCATGTAGCCAGATGGGAAGAAGAATTTCAGCACCGACTACTTTCTTTGTTTCTCACTATAATAATAATATAATTAAATGAAATTAGTCATATATATTGATTATATTTAAAAAAAAACATTGTTAAACTAAATTGTGATAAATCAATTTTTTTCTGTGTTGCCAAGGTAACATGTTGTTATGACTCACGCCCATCAGAGACGCTGATCTCCAGATGAATCATTCCTTGTTCTTTGTCCAAGCCCAGTCTGGACCTGTAACATCATGATAAACATTACTTTTTGTTTTATAATCAGTGTCTGTCCCGTGACCCTTAAGAAAAGTGAATGTTTCACATTGTCTGAAAAATTCCTCATTTATTTCTTACTCTGAAGCAGATATAAGAGCTGTGGGCTGCCTAAAAGCCCACTTTCGTCTGATGTATGGGCTTTGCTGAAGCCTCTGCATGAAAAAGGTGATATTAGCTCTGGGCTCACTGAGCCCCACCTCTTCTCTATAAGCCTACTGTGCTCTGACTGGCCAGCTTTCCGGTGCCTGTAGTGTGTTACCATCCTTTGCTTGTGAGCACTGCCTCCTCCTGTTCCTGGTGAGGAGATTCCAAGAGCAAAATGTAAAAACAGAGATGAACACAAATGTTTTGTTCTTAACTACAAATGGCAATTTCTCCAATCTTTTCTCACATGTTCAAATTCAGTCTGGTATATGAGAAGATCTGCAGCAACAAGGACAGCAGCAGGGCATCTATGCTTCAAAACAGGCTGGTTAAGCTAATTACCAGCAATATATGGAGAAGTCTGTATAAAAAAAAAAAATCTGTGATAAGCTTACTTCATCTCTATGAAGATGCAGAAAAAAATGTTCATGTCATGTTTGTAGCAATGGATTTTTTGATTATTCATATTTGATTCTGGCTCTGACACGAATATTGAAAAGTTCTAAATAACAATGTACGTTGTTTAGAAGGTTTACAACCTCCAGGCTAGAAAAATTAATCCAACACAAAAGTGTTTAAAAAACTGCCAAGGCCACTTGAAGCGAGTCAGTCCCCACAGACTGCTATAGTAAAATGGCCAACTCAGAAGCAATAAAAACCTTGTTTACAGCCTGGCACAGAAAATACATAATGCACTGTTTTTAGTCTTTAGAGGTAGTCTCCTCCATCATAACAAATATATACTGGGTCTTTATAACTCATCCTTCTGGATTCTGGACGCGGCTGCTTTGACTGACGTGTGCTGATGCAGCCTGCTGAACACTATATCTGCCTGCTTGGCCTCATCTCCACTAATTCAAGTCACAGACTCAAGCTCTCCACTGTCTGTTGCTAGTGTCTTCTGGAGCATTTTCATGAAATAACCTGACTGACATTATGGCTTACAGTGTGGTACAGCTTGTGCAAGAAGGTTTAGAAATTTGCCCTTTAGAGTTGAAGAGTTAAATTCTGGTATTTTACTAGTGTGCTACTAAACTTATTAGCAGGTACACATGTCTGTCCAGTAAACCGGCAAAGTTTGTGGTGGCGGTTTGTTAAACTTTTGCTTTCTTCTCTAAATCTGGTCACTTCTGACTCCAAAAACTAACACGGCAGCAGCCAAAATGAGGCTTCAAAGTACAGAGCACAGAAAACAATGACATGCTGGGTACATCTATCTTTTATACACACATATGTGTATTTGGAAACTCCACGCTGCCAAACAGATGTGATATTGCTCCAAAGCACCTGGAGCTGCCCAGGCTTCCAGTTGGCCAAACAGAAGACAACAGGCTGTCTGAGATGAAGGACTTAAAGAGTTCAGAAGTAATATCAGCTTTTATATTATTTATATTTTATCAGATTTTTTTGGTGTGATTCCTCCAAAGCTACTAAAATAGAGACTGACAATAAAATATAAAGCAGCAAGCATTACACTGCATGGCCCTTTAAGTTATGTATTAAACAGTTATTCCAAGTTATTCCCAGTAGTTCCAAAATCAAGAAGTTGTAACATTTAAATTGGAGTATTATTATTTTTGTCACCGCATATGTTCATATTTTTAATGGGTTTTTTTCTCATAAACTGCATGAGAACAACTAATGCTAACTGAGAAATAACTTATTTACATACAAATATAATTGTACTGACTTGCATACATTTGCTAAGGATTGAAAGTTAGTTTAACTTAAAGAACAGGCAGAATATTTTTTTCATATTTATTTTATCCCCTTAATAAATTATTTTGGGACTCCTGAAGCCCTAAATTAGGCTTTCATTGTAGGTCTTGCAATTTTAACATTCAGTGTTTTGTATCAAGTAGCTTAGTAAAATAGCGAGACAAAAAGCATTGAATATATTTGAATAAAGTGGAGCCTTGTACATAATCAGGCTGTAACAGAAACAAAGAACACTGAGAAAACTCCTTAGTAAGCGCATTGAGCCCACAGTAATTGGTGGGGGTTTTTAATGCTCTTAGAAGTGCAATATTTGTGTTAGATTAGTTGGTTGTCATTTTTAATTTCATTAGTGGTCATGAGAAATAAGAGAAGGAGCAGTGGCGATTTTTAGGGTTTCATTTTTCAGGAGCAATAACATAGCAACCATAACTACAGACGCTGACCTGATGGGTCATTTGGCCTGTACCACTCGTTATCTGAAAAATATACTTAGCTATTTTATTCACTTTCACTACAGATTCTTCATGGTAGCGGTTAAGTGAAGAGTGACTGGAGTGACCACTTCTTGTATTAATAGCAGCTGTTGTGACAGAAGATGGGTTTTCTTCTAATTTTCCATACTGTGTCTGAACTACAATATAAAAAGCTCCAATCCTGCTTCCCTCAGCACTCTGTAATTGCCTCACAGCTCCATCTCTTTTAATGGACTTTCTGTCAAATACTTCATCCAATTCTATCAGTGAACAGCAGCACTTGCTCTTAAATAACCCCTGCAATGTTACACTATGTTCCCCAATAACTAACGCCTTTTGGTAGCATTTTACAGCAAGGATGCAAGACCTATCGGGAATTCATAGACCGCTTTGTGGTTGAGTAAAAACATTTGATTAAAATATTTGATTAAAACCTTCAGAACTATAAGTAACATACCTGAATTAATAGTATCTAATGCAACAATTTAGGGATTTCAATTGCAAAGATTTGTGAATTATCAAATCATGTTAATGTCTTCATCATGGTGTAGGATGGGCTAAAAAATTGAAGTAATGGCATTGAGTGATTTCTGATGAATTCCAAATGTTCTAATTACATATCAAAGCTTTTATTCTTCGTATCTTTAGCCTGGCCTTTCAGATAAAGAGGCAGCCTTGTCCTTCTTTAACACAGCAAAGCAAATGATAAATAGCACCAGAAAATAAATCATATTCAACTTTTCATATCAGTATGCGAGAGTTCATGAATTCACGATAAGTGTAACCATATGCTTTTGTAAATCATCTTAAACTGAGCAGTGTGGGATGTTTTTTTCTTGCATATTTGGGTTTACATATTTCCTTGAAGACAAAAGGATGTGCTTACACATTTGAGCACTGTAAATTAGATTTTTGATTAATCCTTTGGCATCACTCACTGTTCCAGATGATGGGGGGGGGGGAAGCAAACATATCTTTAAAACTGGGATATGTTGCATTGATGCTTCTGTGTTAGTGAGGTGAATTCTTTATTTCGTTTCTGTTTTTTATTTTTTAAAACAAACAACTGTTATATGTGATTTTAACACCAAACCTTTGGTGGTTTGTGAAGAAAGACCATCTGCTGATGTCTTGTACAAACCTAAATTATGAACACATTCTCTGCTGAAGAGCAGCTGCAGTCTCATGTAAGGAAGAATTTGAAAGTCAAACATGTGTATTTACATACTAACCTACTGTGCAAAAATGTTCAGCTGCCCCTCATTTCTTTATATTTTGCTAGGGGATGTGGAACAGGTGCAGTAAACATACATGGACCTACAGTGTATGAGGTAAACTGCCTAAAAACACATTTCTAACAAACTTGAAAGTCAATATTTGGTATGATTACATTCAACACTGCCTGAACTCTCTTAGGCAAGCTATCTTGTAAATTCTTTGAATATTTCTCCATCCTTATTGAAGGACATTTAAAGCTTTTCTTTGAATATTGGCTGTTTTTTGGCTGGATCTGGGGAGCCCACTCATGACTGACCGTGTTTCACTGTGTGTTTGGGATCCTTTTAATGCTGAAAAATTAAGCTGTTGTCAGTCAGATGCTTTCTAGATCATAGATTCTGCATTTCATCATTTTTTTTAATGTCTAAGGGGAGAGGGCCCACCCACATCTACAATTAGCCCATCCTGATCGCCCATAAGAATATTGTTTTTACTTTTTAATGATCAGAATAACTTATTTAAATAGACAAAAGGCTAAATGTGAATTCTATGAAAACACTGATAATTGTGTACATACAGTGAGGATGAAGTAAATGAACTCACTTAAGGTAGCAAATATCAAATGAATAAATGAAGTTCATTCATTTACAGCAGTCAAGCAACACTTGCTTTCTTTCTTTTATTATAATATTTATTTAGTTAAAATTTGAATGTCAGCATTTAAGTGAGTGGATACTCGATGATGGTCTTCACAATGGTGATAGATCAGGTATTGTTTTCATACATTATGCATGTGCATGTATTCACTTGTAATAACCATAAGTGGTAGAATACTATCAAAGACATTCTTTTTATGTAATTACAAGGAATTAGTTTGGCCCATGTTGAATCCTTGCACTACACCTGTACACACTGCACACTACGTCGAGATATGGCAACTTTTCAGCTAATTTGACAGTCACCTTGGTGCAAACATACAATTTCATATTGCAAAACTGCTTTATGTTTGACACGTTTCACAGATTTAGCTCAAGAAATGGGAACAAATGTGTTTGTGAGAGGATTTAGTAACAAAGTGCCTAAAGATACAATAAAAAAATGTTTATTTGTCAAGTTGTCTGTTGAATGTAGACACAACAGTGGTCCATCCCTTCAGTTAGGAGGCTGTTTCATATCCTTAGATGATTAATAGGTCAGTTTTACATAGCATTTCTCTAAAAGTACTGGACTGAAAATGAGTGAAAAGTAGCCATTGTCTATAGGAAAATTATGAAAGGCCTTGTACAGTACTGTGTGTAGTTTCTTATTTAGGTTACATAGAAAGATCCAGGCATCATTATAAAGTGATTATACCCTACTCTTGTAGAAGGCTGATTATTATAATGCTGTGTTTTAGCCCTGAACATGGGACAGGATTTCTGTATTGGCAATAAAATGTTCAATACAAGTATTTATGTGTGACAAGCTCCTTCACCACTGCAAATTGTATTTTTAGTGTATTTTAAGTCCTTGTGGGCTGGGAGTTTGACGCAATAAATACTGAACAGAGTCACTAAATCCTGTGGGCTTACTTCATGCAGCAGTTTTAGCTTATGAAGATTTTCCAACCTAACTGCAAACTGAAGTACCTTTAACCCAAAGATGTCCATCGTTCTGCATTTAATTTTATTGACTAGAAAAAACCAAATTAGAAAGTTAACTATTTCTCCTGAACAGCCATAAGCAATGAGGCTTGAAGATAAAAAATATCAGCATCATTAAACAAGGCACTAAAATGCCTTTTTCATGAGTTTCCCTAAATTCTACTTAGTCATTACCTCTTCCCTAAAGATTTGTATTTACCATAATATTGTCAACATGATTTAAGACTAACAAAAACCTGCAGATCACTCCACTGTACGTCATTTCAAACTCCCTGATTAATATGGCTTTATTCATTTATTTATTTATTTAGAGAAGAGTGTGAAGCCAGCTACTATAAAAACTGTCATAAATTTAACACATATCAGCGACCATAGTCCCTGTATCGGTTCCTAAGAGAAGCTCAAAAGCCCCAGGACACAACCTCAGTCCTGACTCCGTGCATCAGGTACGTGCATGCAAAAAAAAAAAGAAAGAAAGAAAAGAAACCAAAAAAGAAAACCTGATGGATAATGTTCGGGTAAGCCCTGATTTGTAACATACTGTGGTAATCCAACACCATGCCAAAAATATTTCATGAGGAGACTGCATTCAGTGGATCAAATATTTATAAGTGTGTGTAAACTAGACACAGCGCATTATGTAAAAAATAAAAAGAACGACAAGCAAATATAAAATATTTATAAATACAAGCTCTGCCTTCCTGGAAACCTTGCTTGGCATTTGCTATTTAAAGAAAAAGGCTTTACATTTAATTAATTTTTACCATTTCTGAAAGGACAAATGCAAACATGTTGTTTTTTCTATAACCCAAGGCACTTCCTGCAAAGATCTTTATTAAAAAAACATGCTTTACATGGCACTTTTGAAAACAAAGCCACAAAGTGCTTTACAAGACAAAATAAAAATGGCAGGCCCGAGTTAAAACTTTAAAAAATGGCACACTTGAGACTCTAGATGTTAGGTTTAAATCTGACTCGATAACATTAATGTTTTGTCTTTTTTGTCATTACTGAAAACAAGCTGCTGACTGATCATTCCCCTCTGTACTACTGTTGTGAGCAGAGTGCTAAAAATGCACACAACTCAATTTACATATTTTGTGTGAAAATAATGCAGCATGTTTCTACCAGAATGACAAATGACTGGATGTTGATCTCACCAGTAGAATCTGTTGGGGACGACGTTGTCATGCACAAGCTGCCATCTCCTTCCAAACTCAACGGAGACATAGAGCTGAAAAATGGGAATGCATTAATCAAATGTCTACAGCATGAGGTATACAGTACAGTATAAAGATGATATTTTTCTGAATGTCCAAAAGGATTATTTCAAGATTTATGTCCAACTTTATTTCCAAGGAGCTGCCAAATCTTTACATTTTGTGGCATTAAGATTCTTAGTTTTTTTTTTTTTAAATACAGCACTACTAAGTGCATGCTATATGCGGAGATCCACCAGTTCATGTAAAAATGCAGTAACCCTTGGAAGCCAGATTTTTAAAATAAAACAGGGAATGGTGTATATCTACTGTGATGGCTTAAATAAGAGGAAAGTGATATACAAAGTGGTCTCTGAGTTAAAAACCACAGCGTCTTGTTCTTAAAGTAACACAGCAGGATTCCTACCTGGCATCTTAAAATCTGTCTTGTAGCTGTCATTGTAATTTTTCTCCATAAAGCCATTTTACTTGTGTTCAAGCAGTCCGAAAGCCTGTCATCTCTCCTTAATGACTGAGCAGCGTGCATCTTAAGCTCTCAGCCTTACAAGGATCGGCAATATCATTTTTGAGTTATCTAAGTACTTACAACTTTTAAAAGACATGACAGGCAATCAATAAATGTAAAATGAAACCCAGCTATAGCCGCGATAAAAGGAACAAGGAAAACCACTGAAATGTAGCTTTAGAAAGACATACAGAATGACCTAAAGGCAAACTTCTCTGGAGCATCTTTATTTTGACCCATCTGTGGCTCTCAACTCAGCTTTCATCTTCCTCCCTGCATCATTTATCTCACTTCTCAGACCTTGACTGTTTTTCTCTCTGAAAATCAAGTCTTCCAATAGCAGGCTGGGGAGTCCGAGTTTGATGCCTCTGGTTTTGAGTAAAGCAGACAGCAGGGTTCTCACACAGAGTAATGGAGGGTGTGTGTTTATGCTCGCTATTGTGTGTGAGTGAGTTTGTGCATTGTTTGGGCGTGTCTAACTTGTTAACTTTCCCCTGTGCTTTCTGAGGACACATCCATTCAGAGCTGTCTGCAGCTGCACCTTATGACTTGTTAAGGGCTGCAGAAGTCGCAGATATCTGTGCTTGTGAAGACCATGTTATGAGAGTTAACGTTGGCATTAAAATGAATGCATCTGGCCTTGAAGGCAACCTATGTTTTGTATCATTTTATAGAGAGATTACTTGCAATGTGACCCCACGGTGACTTCAGTCTGGCAGAACATTCAAGTAAAACTAACAAAAGAATAAAAAGCAGCAAGTAATCCGTATATAACAACAGCCCACATTCTCATATGGAGATGTTTTTCTGTCACATTTTCAGGTTTTATTGCAACTATTTCATGCCATCTGACAGCTACACTCTACCTTTTGGTCATGGCTGTAAGCCAGAATCCAGTCTTCCTGCTCGGGGTGAAAAAGCAAGCTGAGGATATCAAAGGATAAGCTGTATTTTTGATAGGACGCCCCCTCGTCAAGGCTAATGAGCAAGCTGCTCTCCACTTCTGGGTCGGTCAGTAACATGATCTAAGACAAGACAAGACAAGAGACAGGGGAATCAGCAGCCCACCATGACAGCATCCATTCCACAGAGCTTAAAGCGTGCTTGTGCAACAGACGCAAGGCACAGACTCCTGCAGGGCTGCGTAGGGTAAAAATCATAATAACCCTGCTGACAGACTTATGAATCCACGTACACGGCATGCACGTTCAAACTTACCTTCATCTTGTTGTTTGGACTGACATACAAGTAGCTCAGTATGGTTTTTGTCCCGACTTTCTCATTGAGCTTTTCATACGTGGTCCCATAATCAGTTGACCTAAAATTCAATTATAGGACAAAGTAAATGGGTTTTGCTGGAGAGAGGAGAAGAACAGCGCAACACCTACTAGTTAAGATGCTGATGGTATCATTAAGCATTTCAGGGAAGCAGAAAATTACCACAGCAGAAGTCGTGAAGCAATTTGCTAAATGAATGGAGATTTTTTTAATTATTAAAATAAACAATAAATCCAGTGTTGCATGTGTGGCTGGGGCATGATATTATTATTCCTTTTTAATTAGTAGTAGTATTATAAGTGTTATTAGTGTTGTTATTATTGATGCTTACATTTAATTAGCACTCTGTCGTGTTTTAGAAATCAAATAAAGGACATATTTGCCTGAAAGCTTAATATGGGGTTTTGAAGTCATTTTTTCCATCTCAAAATAAAGGCAGTATTTCAGATTTCATTTTGAATCCCTGTTATTTTCACCAAAATAGATATCGGTTTTAGGTGCTTGGTGACATTTCAGTAAAAAACAGGCATTGCACTGCATAATACAAAAAAACCTTGTGGATTTAGGGTGTCTTAGAGGATAAACACCACTATTTGATATCCTGGCAAGAGAATGCATTGAAATGTGGCACAAAACTTCATGAACTAAGAATGATAATAACTAGAAAATCACTTTGCTTCTTCAGTTCTTGATGACTGCAGTAAACACCAACATGACATACTGTACATAATTTCCATGTAACATGTCTAAATTGTTAAAATTCACTTTATTTGCTGATGATTAATTTATATTTATCTGGGAAAACCTGGAACAATATAGTGGAAAGAAAACTGAAAGAAAAGGGCAGAAATGAAAAAAAATATTATCACTAAATTAAAGCAAAATAAAGCACAGGATGTTTCGTAATAGGCAAATAAAAAAATAAGTAAATTTATAAGTATAAAGAGGGCAAGAAAAATGTATTTTGGGGCATGATAATTGTCTATAAATGATATTGGAAGGCTCATATGAAAACCACTTTTGGCTGCTCCCTTATACACAAAGGGGTCGCCACAGCGGGTAACTCCACATGTCAGATTTGGCAGATTGTTTACGACAGATGCCGTTCTTGACACAAGCCCAAACGGATCTATGTTCCCAAACTTCAAAGGGATTGAACTTTCACTTGTTAGGCGAATATAAACAATGTAAAAACATGAAGGTCCAAAACTAAATATACATAAAAATTTTACATAAATCAAAATCATTATACATACTGTGCATTACTTACTGTGTGGAGGTATGGAGAAACACATTCAAAACAACACCTAATACGGTGTATTAGGTGTTGAGATATAAATTTTTATATTACACTGAGATATAAAAATAATCCACCTCCAAACTGTATTCAAAGGTTAAATCAAATAAAACCTCATTTGTTTAGCCTAAAAAAAAAAGCTCCAGCACGACTCAGCACACAGGCCTTGATCGGAGCGTTAGTCAGAGTTCATGAAAACAATGAACATTTTTCACCAACAGGAGGAATCTTTAACACCTGGACAGGTGTAACACTTATGGAATAGGTATGACAAGGAATTAAGATTGTGTAGTTCTCTATTTAATTTCCAAAAACCAGGTGATGAACAAATGTAAAACCTTAGGTATCATTACTATTGTTTATGAAACATTCGTTTTTGTCCTTGTTTACCATTTGTTTCAAATGTATTATTTTTCATTTGGTTTTTATTCAATGAAATCGAGTTAGAAAAGCGTTGCCATTTCAAATATGCTCTGTATAAAGGATAGGCATGATAAGCTAAAGCTTCATCCTTCACCTATTCTGTCAGTAATTTGTGTTCCTCCCATTTAATTAAATTCTTTGTTGTCAATATTTATTTTAATGGGCACTTCTTTTAATAACAACAAAAATTAAAATGCTTGTCATAAATATGTGGAAAAGGATAGATTCAACATTTGATGACAAAGTGTAAACTTTACCAAATAAAACTTCTATTACACTAAATCATTAAATCTTTCACCTTTTACTGACAGGAAAGTAACTTGTGTCACTGTGGACACAACAATGACATTAAGTTTCAGTGTTAATGCTTTTGTGCTGTTAAATGAGCTCTCCAAGGCTCCAAACAGGACATTAGGATGTGCAACTACACTAACATCAACATAACAGTAACATCAATGTGTCCTGCTCTATAACTACAGAGCGTAATATCAGAGAGGAGATCTTACCTCCATAACGAACTCTCCGTTACTCTGCCAGAGTTAAAGTCGTAGTATTTTGTCAACATGAGAATCACCTAGAAAACAGATCAAACAGATTACCAGTTGTGAAGGTGTGTCTCATCAGTTTTCAATAGCAGCCACAAAGTGTCAGATAGCGAACCAAAAGCCGTCCGTGCATGTGTCTTTTAATCTCCCTGACAGACAATGCTTTATTAAAAACACAACAAAACCGTGATGCCTTGTCAACACACTACCCCCGTACGCCGTGAAGCCTTGTGCATATTCTCAAGGGAAAAAAATCTGATCACATATGTATGATATACTGCGTTTTATATACCTATATATTTTTAAGACAGAGTAGACGACCAAGAAATGCTACCACTGGTGAGCAATGACTAAATGAATAAATCAGTAAACACTATAATTTATTCTTGGCATAGAAAGGCAGACCTTAAAAATATATAGGACATCCGTTCTGTAGAGAGTCATAAAAAATGTCACTTACATGTGTGGTTTACAGTTCACAGGGCTTTACCAAACACATAAAAACTACAGATTTCCTGCTGTCTTGCAAATTAATATTAATAAACGGCTTGCTGTGGAATATCATTTGCCTGCTTTTCTCAGAACGTATCAAACCTTAATCAAAGCCAGTGTGTTTGTATGTGCATGTAATTACTGATGCATGAAGGCGTGTTTACATGCTCTTTACTTGTTTGTTTTTTCCTTTTTTTTAGTGAAGAAATGGTTTTACATATAATTATATATATTTAGCACAAACAAATGCAGAAATGAAAATAATGTCTGCTAAACAGTCATTGTGAACTAATGAAGGGCACCATGTGAACTGCTGTTCACGTGGTGCCCTTCATCCTTTACGCAAATTAACTGCTCAAGCAGTGCCCTTTGTGCACTAGGGAATCATAAAACCAGCAGCTCGTATAACTCTCTCGGGAAGCCTTTTGAGGCATCTTGTTGAGCTTTTCACCGCTACCTTCTAATTATCAAGCGTTATGAGCATTTGGGGTGACATTCCCTATGATGACTAAGAACTTCATCATATTAACAGGAATTTTTAACTTTTTTTATTAAACTTTTGCATATAAAAAGGCCAGACAGAAGTCATTTTCCAGGTTAAAATCAAACAAATTCTTTTCATCTCTATTTGATAAATGTGCTTTACTAAAACTGCTTCAGTGAAAGAAAACAATTTGGACTTCATGAGGCACTTTCAGGTGAATCATGTACCATATTTTCTGTAAAAAAAAAAAAGAAAAAATCCATAGTAGTATTTTTCAAAGCTAAATTATTCAATATGAAGTCAAATCAAGTTTGTTCTCAATATGCTTATAATTCCTAAATATACTGTAGATGCAAAGACATGTCACAGCAAGCGAGCGAGACCATAATTGGGTTGAAAACAACAGAATAAACAGAGATATAGCAAAAGCTTTAGGAGAAAAGCAACTTCAGAGCATCTAACAAGTCCGCATATTATTGCCAAGGTTTACAATCAAGACCTCCCTTCAAAAATGGGCATACAGATGGTTTAGACAATCAAAGTGCAAACCACTGGTTACGCTCAGGAACAGGAAGGCCAGATTAGATTTTGCCAGAAAACACCTAAAAGAGCAGGCACAGATCTGAAAAACATATTTGGACAAATGAAACCAAGATGAACAAGATGTACTAGAATGATGGGAAGAGAAAAGTATAGAGAAGGCGAGAGCAGCAGCTCCTGTTCTGAAGTATACCACATCATTTGGTGGATCATGTTAATGTTATGGCATGGGCATATGAAACTGGACTGCTTATTGATGTGACTGCTGATAGAAGCACCAAGATGAATCGTGAAAAATAGTGCAAAACTGATCAGGCAGTGCTTCACAGTGCAAACAGATAATGACCCGTAGCATACTACAAAGCAACCCAACAGTTTCTCAAGGCTATTTTTCAATAGCCGAGTCAGTCACCTGATCTCAACCCAGCAGAGAATGCTTTCAGTTATTACGTACAAAACAGACAGAGCCACAAACAAGCATTAACTGAAGGTGGCTGCAGTACAGGCCTGGCAGAGCATCTCAGGGGAGGAAACATAGTATTAGACAGGCAGTCATCCGGTCCCTATTACTTGAGTCTGTGCAAATGGAAGACTAAGTATACAAATGGCTGCAATTCCTTAACAGTTAGTGCAAAACTTTTTTTAAAACCCCCGAATCAAAGCTGAAAATCTGCATTTTGGTGACAAATGTTTTAATCAAAATCCACTATGGTGTACAGATTTTTTAAAAACTACAAAATGCATGTACAGTAGTTATGTTTTCAACAAATTCTGGACTTTCTCAAGTACATATTATTATTGTTATCATTATTATCGTGTTATTATGTGATTGCAGTTTTTTACTTTGGACATTGTACGACTGGGGTTGGAATCAGTGATTATTTGTTTAGATTAGTTGTCTACAGATCCGTTAATAATTGCCTCACAATTACTCATCTCAGAGATATTATATTTGCAATCACTGTATATAACCTCTAAACAGCTAATTTAGTTCATTCTACTCATGTTTCTCCAAGAGAAAAACCCATTATCTGATACATTATGAATATTACCAATAGCCCACCACCTCTATGTAACACCACACCATTAATGCAGTAAATTGTAAATTCACAGTTTTACTTTCTTTCCAGACTGTATTCCTCCTATGCATAGGCTGAGACAGAAAACTCTGACTCTGCTCTTACCTTGTGCTGAATGTATAAAAATTCTCTTTATGGGAGGTAGTTCTAAGATAATCCCCATAGCTTGTTATAACTTTGTGTCCAGACTGGCTTGCAGAGATTTATGGTCTTCCAATAAAATGGCCTTTATGCCTTCCAAAAGTCATAGCCTCATGGACACTGTCATACACAATAAAACAACCTGCAGCAGTCTGAAAATTAGGACAAATTACACTCCCACCCCCTCTTCTGTATGGCAATTAACTTTATGCATTTCCTTGGAAAGACTCCAGGATTACAGCAAAATGTCATGTGTATCTACCTTCCTGCTGGCTGGAAAAGAGTCCTGTATTCTGAGTGATGCTGAAAGTAAGGTGAAACTTGATGGCTGCAGTTAACACGTCAATAAAGTGATACAATATTCACTTTGTTGGCATGTCTGTGTCGGAAAGGTGCTTAACATGTCACAGAAGCTATTAAATTGCTATTTCAAACCACCAGATGAAGGCTCTTCTTTTAATGAATACACCACATGGTAATTTATCCTCTGAATTTAAATGATAATAGAATCTGTTTTAGCACATTTTTACCTTTCAATTTGAACAAAGATGTCAGCTACCTGGGGGTAAAACAACTCTCTAGCTCACTGTTTGGTTCATATTGTACTGGCTTTGGTTCAGTCCTTTCCCTTATTTTAAAGGGGGGAGGGGGTGAATAAGAAACAAATGATTAAGAATAATTTTTCCCACAGATATAATAAAAATGCACCTATAGATTAACGGATGGATAAATGAAAGAAAAATAAACTTGACTTGCTAGATCCTGAACACAGCAGATCTTGATGTATTCAAGCCCTCACATTATAGTAACTGTTATTAAGTAACAGCAAATTGATCATCAATAAACCTTTAGAAAATAGATATTTAGCATTAACAAACAATAAAAAGAAAATGGAGAAAAGCTGAATAGTAAACCGGCTTCAGCTTTACAGTAACCATGTAGATAATGTTATTGGACTCTATTTAGGTTTATGACTTATGCAGGTAGGTAGGTGGACTGGTTAATTTTGTTTTTTACCAGCTTTAAAAAACAACAACAACTGTATACAACTGTATATAAGCACAACATCAGTGGCCTTGAGGTGACTGTTGTTGGTATAAATAAAACTGAATTGAACTGAATTATTTTTTGAGTAACAGATAGACCACATAACCTCCTTGGAGGAGATAGAGAAGTATCAGCCCTATAGTCAATATTCAAACCATTCATGGTCATAAAACTGAATCTGCTGTTATAAATACTTTTACAACAACAGTGGCTGGATGCTGGAATCAGTTTTAAGGCCCACGTGGACCAAGACAGCCAAAATCAAAAATTGGATTTTTGCAGATAAACAAATCTTGCTTCTCATTCAGCAGTCGTAAAATCATTAAACAATCTGTCTGCGCTTGACTATGGGGATATTGTTTATATGCAAGCTTCTTCATCTACCTTAAGTCCTCTTGATTGTGTGCATCACAGTGGGGATTATTTTTTATATATTTTACATGAACAAGCTGAGAAAAGATAGCATCATTCTATGATTTTATTTACAAAGCCCTACTGTAAAAACTCCCTGCTTGCATATGCTGTTTAATTAAATTTAAACACTGTAATTACAATGTCCAATCCCAACACTGCTAATAATTTTAACATTAGCTGGACCTCTTGTTCACACACTGCACTGGAAAAACTGAATTTAAATACTTTGCTGTCAATAAATGGAAAGAGCTACAAAAAGCTAGGAAACTACATTCTCTGATTTAATAGAAACATTTTAAAAGGTTATATTTATTTATCTTGAACTAACCTTGCATATGCTTTTCTTTATTTGTGAATGAATCACGCGTGATGTGTAAGGTGAGAGTCTAAATAACAGATTTAATAATAATCATCAAAACTTTTTGCAGAGGGCTTATTGAGATCGTGTACCACCAGACAAACCATGCATGTTTACACTGCAAATCAACCTTAACCTACTCCTGCAGCTAAGGTGTGGCACATAGAACAGTAGGCTGCAGTAACTCCAACATGTTTCCAAAGTGGATTACTTGACATCCAAGTGCAAGCAAATTGATTTTTCAACTCTTAATCCTTTGTAAATCTTAAACCTTGAAGGTAAATGGCCTGGGATGAATTTGATCATTATATAAGAATGAATGGAGGCTTAATGGTGACTTAAAGAGCTTAGGGTGAAGAGATTACTGGTGGGAAATGAAGGCGTTGTATGCGGAGGGGTAGGGGCGGTGTGGTGGTAGAAAGCAGTGTGGGGATTCGGTTACTGAAGGATGAACACTTGAGACAAATGAAATGAGCAACAGAGTGCACACTGCAATTCATTCCTACTCTAACCAACCCGCTGATCAGGCCTTATCAGCTGTTGGAATTAAGACGCCTCATCAATAAA
Source organism: Oreochromis niloticus (assembly GCF_001858045.2). NCBI lineage: Eukaryota > Metazoa > Chordata > Actinopteri > Cichliformes > Cichlidae > Oreochromis > Oreochromis niloticus. The sequence goes on along the minus strand of NC_031978.2, from coordinate 14,482,116 downwards.
ACTGTCATCACATTTCGCCACAGCAATTAAACAGATGGATGATTCCATAAAAGCAGTTGTTACAGGAGTTACTCACTGGAATATTAATAATAAAGACAAATATTGCACATCAAAAAGTGGTCACTGTCGAAGCCTTTTTCCCTGCCGCATGCTCAAATGTAACACACCCGCATCACAAGTAAGCATATGATCTGCCGTTAATACAAATGCACGATTCTAGCGAATTTAATTACTGCATGTTGTCATAGGGCATCAAGATTATGTGTAATGATGACGCTTAAAGGTGTGACAACTGGTGGCGCTGATTTTCACAAATAAGACAAACTAATTGGGAGAAGAAATGTGAGAACACCTAGATATCCACACCACAGAGGTGTTAACAATGTTAGAGTGCACGCTGTTCAAGGAATGGAATAAAAAAACAAAGCTTAGCAAGCAAATTCAAAGCCTCCAGGGGCAGCACAGCAAAAAGTATGAAACTTCACTTTATGAAATTACCACATTAAACAGCATCATTTAACACCTTCAAAAAAGAAAGCATTGTCTAATTCTATTAGGGTGTTTATTGCCCTACGAGGCACTGCGCGGCAACAAAAGCCTGCAGGAGAGCATGCCGTCATACACTTCAATACCACCTGAGTGAGACACACAATGTACAGAGCCTTTTGTCTGCCACATCAATTTATATCATTTCATTAACAAAGGCAACATTTCCTCGTAGAGCAGATGTTGCGCTGGAGCTAGGTTGTTTGAAGTCAGGGCTGTTGGCTTTCCCATGGATTGCAGGTCACTGCAATCATAAATTATGAAGTAACTTCACAACAGCACTTTGCACAACATAAACTATCCATGTCCTGATGAGAATGATGTATAAATACAAGAAGGTGTTAATCGGAGTAAATGTGCTGCTTGGGAATTTAAGTAAAGGCTTTCTGACCACTGCTTTAACAAGGATGCACATTTTACAATCATTCTTGCAGAAATAAAGTTCAGTACTCTGTTACTCTGGCAGACAGAAAACATCAAATAATCAGCATTTTAAGTGCAGCTTCACATTGCGGCTTTGGCTTTTGAGCAGAGCAGCAAGTATCTGACTTTATTGGACTTCTCTTGCCGAGACAACGGAACTGTGTCGAAGTAGAAGCTCGGTTGGCAAGTCATCTGAAACGGCTTCCTTACTCTTTGAGCTTACGCTCTCGCATCATTTGCTTCTTCACCATAAATGAACGCCCAGGCTAGTTCAGCAGCTGGGTTGCAGCAGCATGCTAAGCTTGGGAGCTTCAGTGTGCACGAGGAGGGGGTCTGATCAATGCAAGCAAGATTAGACAGCAAGTGGGTAGGTTTCCAACTCAGCCAAAAAGTTACGCCCGCAGTGCGAGGAGGATTTGTCTTTCTTTCTTTTTTTTCTTAAACTCCCTTTAAATCTTCAGCATCACTTTGAAATTTGGAAGTGCTGAGTGAAAAGGTAAAATATTGGCAGTGTGTTGACAAATCTAAAAGCTCCCTGGACTCCTCAGTATGTTTCCTCTGACGTAAATAAAGTAAAACAGCTGATCCTTCTGTTTGCCAAAATGCATCACTGTAAATCCAAAACGGAGAGCTCGAGTGAGCAAATCAAAGTTATGGTTTTGATTATAAGGCTTTTCTTGCAGCAGCCAGATGGTATATGAACAAGTAATGCAGGTGGCCACTGTAAAATGAAAGTGTTCTGAACCACAAAATGAGGTGCAAACTGAGCAATGGTCGACAAAAGAATATTGACAGCAGCAACCAACTGGCAGAGTGTTTGAGCTGGAGCACTGAGGCACTGAGGCACACCAAGCAGCTGACAACTCAAATAGCACTTCAACAATATAGCGGTAATTTTAACATTAATTGTGAAGATATCTGTGCAAATGAATAGGCCAACTCTTTGCTTACCAACTGGTACTCCAATTATTCTGAAGCTTTAGCAGCTGCTCATGAAACAACACTGAGTCACAGTGGAAACAGCCAGAGCACACATAACAATAGCATGTACCTGCACAGCATAAGTTGTATTTAAGCAAACACAAAGAAGTGCAAACAAAAAGATGTGTCTGTGACAAAAAAAATGGAAAAAAATAACAAAGAAAGAGGTGAGATCTCATTATGCATTGTTCCCGGCAAATTAACTTTATCCTTGTCTAGAATAAGATCGTTACCTGATTTGAATTTGGAATTTCTGCTCTGTTAGACCACACTCGGTGCAGAAGAAAGGAAACCCAGGAGGGGAACGCAGCTTGCCAATAAAAAAAAACACACTCAGCAGGATTTCAAGGCGTAAGAGAACCTCACCACAGGAAGGCTTGGTGGCTCGGCAGAGCTGAACTCATCCTGCCAGTAGTTTCTGTGCAGTGCTGAGCTTTAAAAAACCAGTCTCTCTGTTTATCCATGCAGTACAGGCAGTACTACAGCCATAAATTGTCAGGAAAAATGAATTTGTTGTCTTCGGTTGTCTTATGCTAAGTCATGGTGTTGCGATTCCTATCATTATGTATTTCATGAATTTATTTATGTGTGTGATGTTTCCCTTCCCGAAACGTTACACCAGCCCCTCGGGCTCCACATCCCAGCCAGGAGTGAGCAGAGCTGGTGGAGGTCCATTCTGGCTCCGTCGGTCAGTGGGCTGTCTGAGGATACCTGAGCATGTCAACAGGCTGTTTGCTGTTTGTGATGCTTTGCTGAAGAGACAGAATTTACATTGGCGAGATAAAATAGTGGAAAGGTGTTAATGACCGGACTAGTTTTTGAACCCAGCACAAATAAAAATGGCAGAACAGCAGCAATATGATCCAGATTAGAGTTTGCTGCAGAGAAAGCTGCACTTTCTTTTCAATATGGCATTTGATAGAAATGGGACAGGAAATTGTGTCAAACTGATCAACAGGGAGAAGTGAAGTCATAAATCCCTTTCATGTCACTGTTTATTCATTAAGATTTAATTTAGCGTTGACTATTATGAGTATAGATTTAAAGAAAGAAAGAAAGACGACATTATTTTTGCTTTATTACATTTATTAATGATGAGCTAATTGTGGATAAGGTCCAAAGATCTCTGAATTTTCTGACCAGTGTGCTCATTTTCTTAAAAACATGGCATATTGTATTTTTGCTGTGCCTTTCCTCTCCTTTACATCAAACCAAAAATGAAACATCTTGGTAAATATGATTATTTACTTTCCTTCCAACACTTTGCATGTCTCACTTTTATTTTTGACTGTTTTTTCAGGTCCACACAACAGTTTTTTTTCACCATATACTGCTTATTTCATCCAATTTTATCCTGCATATTCCTGGTGCTGATACATTAGCATTTTCTTTGAGTAAGGCCAGCTTTGTACTGAAAATATCGCACTTTGGGCAAACACAGTATTCTCGCTGTGGCTCCGGGATGATGGTATATATGGGAAAACAGAGAAGAAGAGGCCTGGAAGTTAGAAAGGAAAGAGATATGACTTTCACTTTTTTCAGCACCCTCAAGATTTATATATTTGTTTTATTAGCATGAAGTCTCCAGCTTTAATTTTGATGTATTAATTTACATACCTCCATAGTGCTCTAACACCAACATTTTGCTTTTGATTCCTTAATTATCTTGGGTAACCACATCATTTTATTCAGACTGGTAGTATGACTGAAACCACATAACCTCATCTTTAACTGATAATTTATCCATAAAAAAACAGGTGCTGGCAAACTTAAATATATCTGTAAGCCTAAATCTTATCTTCCGTTCTCAGGTTTATGTAGTTGAGGTGCGGTAGACTCGCGCTTTTCATGTGACAGCAGAGATTTATATACATATAAAAGTGAATTATAGGACAGATGTTTGTATTGACAGTGAATACACAAATGGCTTGCTCATCTCATCATTCTTATAGCCCAAACCTAACAAACACAAAGACTCAGCTCAGCAACATTACAGTTAAAAAGATACTTTAGTGATCCTTACCCATATTGACTTTCAAGGGCACAGAAGACAGTCATAAAGTGGAACTGGAGAATGACAAAATTTTATCTGTGATTCAGTCAGTGAGTCATAGAAACGACTAAAAACTCGGATGAAACTGGTGACTGACTGCATACCTGGCCAGCCTCCAGTTTCGCAGTAGCGGATGAGCCAATTCACCAAAAACTCAATGAGGCAGATGAGGAGAAGCTGCGCACCAAGCTATCAAGAACGTGATCTATGAAGAGGAGGATGCCCTCTACAAAAATGGGAAAGCTGAAAATATGGATTGTCATGAACTGCGAAGCTTCTCCTCGAGGTTGCTCAAAGCAGAGAAGCACAGAGAAATTCAACACTACATGCACAGAAGGCTTCGAGCACCCAGAAGCAGGCCATGAAGCTTGACCATGATAAAATAGTTATGAACCACGTTAAATGTCTTAACCCCTGAAAAGCTCAAGGACTGGGAGATGTATTAGGACCCTCTCTATCCATCTACTAGTAATTTAAGTGTTCTTTTGGACAAAATTGTTTGAGAATTTTCCTGGACGTCGTAGCACTCTTCCCTATCCTGACCTTGAAATTATGGAAGGGTGGGGGAAAAAATGTGTCTTCTACTAACAACACTATCAATAATTTTCTGCTTTTAACTTTTTCCTTCACAGAACAAATAACACACTGTGCATCCTGCATTCTTCCTCTTCTGTGTAACAGCTGGATAAAGTGAAAATAAAACGGAACAGATGTTTTCAAGGTCATGTGATGCTGGATCATATCCCAGCGTAACCTGGGTAAGACCTGGGACAGTTTGACAGCCTCACAGGGGAAACAGAATGACAAGCACTTTCACACCTGCAGGCAATTTAGACTTTCCGATTCACCTTGCTAGTCTTTGGACTGTGGGAGGAAACTAGAGCACCTGAATGAAGCCATTCGAGCACAAGGACAACACGCAACCTGAACATCATACCCTCTAAATGACAACGTTCAACATTAAACTAACACATCGTTTGTTCAGATAAATTGGGTGCGACCCAAACAGCCCGATCCTGCAATATTCTGCAGAAGTAATTTGCAGTGCTGCCTCTGTCGCACTGTTTTTGTGATTTTTCCACATCATTTGAAGTTAAATGTTTAGTTGATGGGGACTCACGACGCCTGACTATTTACCTGATTAACTTCTGGTCACCTGTCTTGCACTTTTACCAACACTGCTGACCAAAATTCCAGTCTGATTTTCCGCATGGCTGCCATGAAAAGATCCATTATAAATTACAGCAAGCATGTTTTTAAAATAAGTATTTTATTTAGTGTGACTAAAACTGCAAGTTTTAAATGATTTACCTTATATATTGCTGCTTTACCTGTGCTCTGTGGATGTATACATTTTGGCCAATTTATACATGTTCTATAAGCCAGTGACCTGAAATATTTGCTGTAAGCTTTAGCCACAATTTTTCCATCCATATTCTAGATTCCAAAATTCAGTCTAAGCTCTCAGCTAAGATGTTTTTTCTATTTTACTAAACAGAAGAGAAGAGACAGTCCTCCCCTAGAAAACAGCTGTTCAAATGAGAGAGTCGCTACCTTTAGGCACCCTTATAACCTACAAAATGAAACTTTGAAATATGTGTTTAATGTTTTAAAAGGCTCTATTTTAAAGCAAATTCAGAAAATTAGATAACAGTCTTACTCCAGTGTCCCTGTCTCAAGCCAGGAATGGTGATGACTTGTGCTATGACGGCTGAAACAACAGATTGATCACAATCGTTTATCCGGAGGACGTGCTGGAAGAGACCCAGTGCACTGAAAAAGATGCAAGCAGACTATAAGAAGCAGCCTGTTGGAGATACACACACCTCGTTTGTTCAAATAAAGAGCGACAAAGTCTAACGCAAATATGGTTTGTCAAACACTACCCACCTGTGGATATTTAAGCTGTTATAATTCCTGCTGCAAAACACGTTGTGCCCTTGGCTCCACTCAAAAACCCAGTGCTGAAGAGTTTATTGAAATTATCTAATGCAGGTAAACCATTGAAAGTTATTTAATGCTACACTACAATTCAGCGTGAAGCAAACATTCAAATATATCTCAATTTATTGCAGTTTCTTCTTCTTAATAGAGTCCTTGAAGCTTGCTAATTAACCGCTACAGTTAAATTCTTCAACTCTAATGAAGGCGCCCTTGGCATTGAAATGCTAAATGTGACAGACAACAACCACATGAATTAGCAGCATGGACTGAGCGCTATTTTTGATTTTGCCTGGTTTTTTGTGTTGATTGAAAAGCTGAAATGATGTTGCAGCTTCGTTTGTGAACCGTGATAATTGGACAAATGATAAATGAATGGCACCATCCATCAACTAGGCTTCAGCAGCAAATAAGTAGCAAAGCATCTGCGTGAACTGGACAGAAAAACTAGATATCAAGGCATGTCGACATCAAGCTCGGACAATGTGTGTCACAAACCGTACAAACTGACTGAATTTCTTTAGATGTAATGCTTCATCAGTTATTATATTTCAGAGTTTTCAAGCAAGCACAACAAACAAATATCCACAGTTTTGAGCATTGCTAAAAATATAATGTCATGGACGACAAATATAATGTGATAACAACTGTGTAAATTGTCAAAGCAGGTTCCCATACAAACTGAGTCACATGGGTCCCTAAACAGTTCTTCTTTCTTTGTATGAGAGGGTCAATAATACAAAATGTATCCTGTTATTCAGCCTGTAAGACAAGGCTGCTTAGGCCTGTGATGTGTGATACTAAATGTCTTCTTGTTTCCAGGGAATCTGATTAAAGCCCTTATGACTAAACTGTAAGTGTTAATAGATTAAGCAAAGATGTTAATTAGGACAAGGCAACGTGCTTTATTTTGAAATAGATTACTGCTTTAAATAGATTTATTTTAAAAAGTAGACCAGCTGGAAAATGTACACGTTTTCTTAGTGACCACCTGGCCTCCACTTACACACATGGAGAAAGAGAGAAAGAAGGGGAGAGGGTGTGGCAAGTAACACACACACACACACACACACACAGACACACATTAGACTGTGAGTAGGCGAGGTGAGATTCTGCATAAGGGGGAAATTTGTTGAAGCACAAAGTTCGCCATGCAACTGTGAAGACGATAGTGCCAAATCCTGCTGAAAATGACTTAATACAATAACAGGTTTTGGAGTATAACTAACTCATGCTGTTAATTAAAAGCAAACAAAAATACACAAAAAAAGCACTTTCATCGCTTTTTATTACTGTATGACTTTTGGATCTTTGGTACCCCAAGCCCAAGATACTTCCCATCTTATACTGTAACTATACTGCATTATGGATGATAAGCTTATTTACTTTCCTGGCAAGAGGTAGAAAACTGTACGCTGTGAGGCTTATAGCTTAGCATAATGAGTACAAACTGGGAGGAAACTGTTAAAAATCATTCTAGTCGCCCCACAAAGCAAAAAATTTCTGCTGTTGTAGACAAGATGTATCATACCAGTTACTTTTTGGATAAGCTGGGGAAGCAGTTTCCCCCGTTTCCAGGCTTACTGCTAAACTCGGCTAACCACCAGTTGGCTCTGGCATCCTAACTAGTGTTCATGTATAGAGGAGAGAACATCCTTATCAGAACTATGAGCAAAAAAGCCAATAGGTGTAACTGCCCTAAAGTCAAAGCAGAGCAATACTGAGGTAATGGATTCAAATAGGAACTTTCCACAGTTATGCTGATGACACAGAATTATGCATACCTGTGCAGCCAAATGATACAATAAGTCTGATGAGTAATAACTTTGTGAGACTCATGAAAGACAAGCAAGGTAAAAATACTTCTGCTTTGCCTCAGGGCCACAAGAGATGTACTGTCCAAAAATCTTAGCTCTCTACTTCCACAGTTCAAGCCTAAGCAAAAGTCTAGTCTGCTGTGTATTTCAGTGGTCTTGCTGAGAATTTGATTTGTCATTTACAAATCATTCAAATTCTGGTGCTTGTGATATTGACCAGAACAAGAAGAAGAGAACACTGAGTGATTCTGGTTTAGCTGAACTCGGTATAGCTCCATATATATTTTATAGATATTAAATGACTTGTTCGTCTATAAAGCACTACGGTGTTTCACCAGCTTCCATCCATAAGGCTCCCTGTTGTTTTAAGTGTCTTTACATTTACTCACATCCTCCATGTAGGTTGTTTGAAGTTCAGAACCACAATCAGACATAAGAAAATTGGATCTGTCCAAACTGTAGAAAGTATGTCCCTCTGGATATCAGGGAATAACCCCCACTGAGCATTCTGTTATCTTTCAACCTGTAAATCCATTTGTCTCCAAGTCTTTATTTTAGCATGTCATTGTATTATGATGTTATTTCATGCTTCATTTATTCTTAATTTGTCTTTTAGTCTAAAGGACTCCAGGTTTAGGTTCTTTGCATGATTGTAATTATATTGATTCTAAATTATTATGCTATTATGACTTTCGTCCTAAACTTTATCTGAGCCACTCTTATATAATGGGTGGTAGGCGAATTATAGTTCTGTTGATTTCATCTTGCAAATCATATGTATGCAGAGAACTGACAAAAGAGTGACTGACCAAAACGGGGAAAAGCAAAATGAGCTTGTGTGAGTGTGTGAGTGACTAAATGGAAGAAACACGCACAAAAGATCAAATGGGCATAATCCCCTGAAACTATGTGTGCAGAACATTATTTTCTTTTTCTTTACCATATCTGCCAAGTCAGCCAATCAATAAACAACAGCATGAATAGGGTGTGCGTGCACGTGTATGTGCGCGTGCGCGAGACAGACAGAAAAAGAGAGAGGGAGAGCAAGGGAGAGGTTGAAAGGCAGAGACTGATTCCTTTAAATTCTGCAAGCTCTCGGTTTTAATCTTTCATTGCGTTACTCGTGCTCTAAATGAAACCTCTGAATGAGTCTTACTGCCACATAAGACCTGTGGATGAATGATGACCACACTGCGTCAAAAAGAGGTCCGTGCGTAAATCTGGAGCACATTAACTACTTACGCTACTGTTTTGTCCGGACCAGTGCACCATCGCCTGGTTATGAGCCGTGTCCTCGGTGAGCGCAAATGTCGAACTTGTGAGGTGAAACTCCTCCTGGTCCGAAACCGAAGCATCCTCCCCGCCCTCAGGTCTGAATCCGGACCAAGTCTCTGTGCTCCTCGCACTACGTCTCCAACTGCTCACATTCCTGTCCTCGTTTTCCGTCACATCACCAATTTTATTTCCCCCATCGTCTGTGTTATTCTCGGTTACATTGCTGAGAAAGGGGAAGGACGCGCGTGAAGACACTTCAGATTGGGAAAGTTTCTGGTTACTGCTTGGGGCGCCTTTATGCAGAGAACTTGAGATATTTCCCCCAAACCGTGGCTGTACTTTGGACGAACTTTCTTCGCTCGCGGTCAGTTCCGCATCGTAGTGCCTTTCGTTTCGGGGGGTGACGGACCCCTCGGTAAATCTAAGAAACTCTTCAGCTGTTGCCTCTCCAAAATTTGTCAAATCCAGCGCCGAGAGTTCCCGGGGAAATGCTGCGGAAATGAGCGGCAGCTGGCAAGAGGGAATGCACCTTACCTCCGCTTTTGTTCCGCCCAGGATGGAAGTTAGGGTAAAGATCCAAATCCACTCAGAGAAAATGATAAAAAGGCAGTGACCGAGGCGCGTCTCCATTCTACGTTGATTCCTACTTAAAAACATATCATTTTTTTAGTCTTGAGCGAGTGTCTGTCATCACCTGGTAAAGTGGTTGAATGTACTGTGAGGAGGTGCAGCAGCGCGCGGACAAGTGCTCCCAAGTACTGATGCAAACGATGCATCAGAGGAGGAGCTGGAGGCTGAATCCTGCACAAGAGGGGAGCGGGGCCGATACCCCGCATCATCATCTCAACCTGGATTAAAACAAAAAAAAAGAAGGAAGGAACAACAAAATAATAAAAACAGGCAGAGGGACTGGGTGTAACTTAAGTTTATTTCTGATCAACGGTGTGACAGATACTATGTCATTATAAAACATTTGATTCAGTAATCATCTTATATCTTGGTAATTATTCACAGAATCAAAACAGCCTGAAAGGTGATGTATGGGGTCCCTGGGGGGGAAGTCTGGAAACATTAGTGGGTCTGCCACTGGCAGTCTTTGTGAGGAAATGTTACTGACAGGGGCTTTATGGAAGATACAATGAGGCTTTGCATTTTCCATTAGCACAGGTCTGAGTAATCAATTAACAAGATTGCCTGTGTTCACTGTCAATTATGTCATGCAGGTAATGTCCCGACTGTGGCCTGCCTGCAAAATGGGCTGGAAATTGTTTCACTTAGGCTTCGCTCCTGTATTATCCATTCAATACAGCTGAATGGAGAAAATGCATATTCCCCAAATTTTACCTGCTGTTTTCTCTTGCCCTTTCTTGGGGTTAATGGAGGCTTGAATAACAGGAAATAATGAGAAGAATTCAAAGCAGAGGTGAGTGAGTAATCAGTCTTGCTACATCTCTGATCTCTGCTGTTGAGTATAAGTACAGAAGAGTGCGCAGGTGTCACGGCAATAATAACGATCCCATTATTGCCATGCAGTGCATACAGCAAAAATATATTGTTATATTTCTCTATACTTTGGGCTTTGTTCCAGTCAGCTAATGGTGGACCATTAGGAGAACTAGAGCCTGTCCAAACCCTGTGATTAGATTCTATTTCTGGGCAACATTTAGTCAATAGGATGAGGATGCTGTTGACTGGTGAGTGATGCCGAAGAGACTCCCTATATTGAGCTGTGTTCTCCCCATCGCTCTGAGCTGCGACGTGATCCTGTTCCACATACGGGTCAACTGCACAGAGACGTCTTTCATTGCCAGCCATTAGTGATGCAGTGAGCAAGAGCTGTCTCAATCTGTTTCAGTTAGCCCCCACCAGACAAGGGGAAACCAGTCTATAATGCAGATTGATGGCTGACTGAGAATTTCAATCACAGAGAACACTGGCTAAAAACCTCAACTTTCGACTGTAATGAAAACCTCAAGCAAAGTCCAACTGTTTCAATACAGAACACCTTTTTTTAAAATGAAAAAGTGGTCTCTTTTTTCTCTGTGTACGAGTGCCTGAGTGACATTTCCACAAGTTTACACGTGTGTGTTTCGGTGCTTATTCTGACTTTGTCGAGTTCATAGTAATAATGCAGTGATCATAATGCCTGACCCATCTGCTTAGTTCAGATGCGGATAAGCAGTTCCTGCTTAGTTAGCTTTTGTTTTGCTTGTTACATCTCTGCAATAGATAATGCTAAAAAGTTATCCTCAGCATCACCAATTTAGCAGATTTATTACGTTTACTGATTACTTTGTCATATTATTCATAACTTTTTTAATCAGAAAATAGTGAAAAGAGGCCATGACAATATCATAGTCTAAAGTGACATTCTGAAATTACTTGCTTGATCTCAAAAAAATGTCCAAAATCCGGGAGTCATTTGATTTTAGCTCATATAAATGAAACAAGCAGTTGTGTCACATTTGAAAAATCAGTAAAAAAAAAAGGGCAGATTCATTTTCTGTGGACAAACCAGTAGCCAACTAATCATTAAACCCTGAGCTGCAAGTCTTGTTTTCTTTACTCATTGTTGAAGCCACGGTAGGAGGATGAAGTGTAAGAAAAAAAAACGTGTAGATGTCTCAGAAAAAGAAAAACTGTGGTAAGTACAAGCCAACTTTGTGTGAAAGAGAGCAAAAATAAATTGTGCATTAAAAAAACAATATCCGCGGAGGATCTTTTAGACTTGTTCGCAGACTTTAAATTTCACTGCAAGGTGACAGATTTCGGGACTGATGTCGTATAGCACATTTGTGTGCACAACATGGCAGCTGAGTGGAATCATTGTCTTTCGACAGACAAGATTGCTGCTTTGCTGCCTGTCACACTGACTGAATACAAACTGCGTTATGCTCCCTGAGCTCCTGCCTTTATGATGGGAACTTGTGAGCCGGTAGTGTGAGAGACACACAAAGGAAAGAGGTGACAGCTATCTATGTTGCTGGATTAGTCTGTGTTTTTAATTAAATAGAATTCAGCAGAAGAAGAGAGCACTGTATAGGGCGGTAGTCTTTTCCACGTTGACGTCTGGTTTACTTTCACAACTGTCCTTATTACTCCAGTCCTCATAATAGCTTTAAAAAGGGAGCAAAGACAGTCAGGACATTACTCATGCACAGAACATTGTCTAAAACCTTCTGCTCAAACTAAAAGGTAACATCTGCCTTCAGTGCTGCAAAGTGTTGGGTGGCAGCAACAGTATCTGTATATGGCATAAGTCACGCACGGTTGCCGTAGAAAAATAACCTCTTCCTTTTTGCATCCAGTAATTCAATGTACATAATGAAAATGTAATCCTCTAAAAATAAAAGAGAAGGGGTGAAAAAAAAGTGTAGCTGCTGTGCAGACGTGTTATGCAGCAACTCGTGCCTTGTTGTAAGGTGTTGCGGTAGGAATAGCAGAGCTCAGTTCGATGACGGACACCTGAGACATCCACTTTAATTAATGCTGAACACACCTCGGGGGCACCAGGAAGAGAAAATCACCTTTTCAAATAATGATTTCAATTACATTATTGAGAGATAAGGTAAAACGCTGAAAGAAACGCTGAAATGCTATAGGCTATGTACAATTGATAGCTCAAACCTTTCAGTGAGTCGTTCAAATATATGATTTGATGTGTCTGCTTTGCTGTGAGTGAAGTGAAGCAGTGCAACAGAAAGTAAGTAACAGAAACCTACCACATGCATACTTTGTGCGCTGTACTGAAGTCTAGTTTCTGTTTATTTCAGGTAAGGTGGGTGCAACTTTAATTAACTGACCTTCGGTTCTTGCATATGAGGTCTAATTTAAAACCATTAGTTATTCAGCACAAATTTAGTAATCAGCGAGCTGGATTTCCCTATTATCATACTTCTTCACCATTATGTTAATCTTCATTCTTCCTAATGTTTTGCTTAACCTTCAGTGGGCAGAATCTGCCTTATTGGAGCTCAGGACAACAACAGCAGCCTAATATTATCACAAAAGCGTCATTAATCCACATCTGAAAGAGTTCATTCTTCACACAGTTTGAGGAAATGCTAAGAAATAAATGTTTTGAGCTACAGGGCATAGATTTTTCCTCATTTTACTCCCGCCAGAGAGCCAAATGCATTGATGTTATTGCTTAACTACAGTGTGTTTGATCTGACCCCATTATTGGTCTCAGGAAATTTAGCTGAAAGCTACAGTTAGGACTAGGAGCAGAATAATTTAAATAAAAAAAAGACTAACATCAACAATTATGTAGCTTGGACTACTTTTTAATAAGCGGTTTGGGTAGTAAAGGTATTTTTACAGTGTGAGACAAATGTACTGAGTGAATGTTTACCTGCTTTATCATTGCATTCATTTTTTGTCAGAGAATCCTGCATTAATTTGAATATTTTAACATTACAGGTCCAAACTTGAAGCACTTAGAAGGACTTGAATAACCACAAAATTTAAAAAGACAACAGAGCTTCTTCCAGCTGCTCCCTTATTCATAAGGGGTCACCACAGCAGGTGGCTCCACATGTTTTTGATTTGACAGATTTTTACATCCGAAGGGATTTATGTCTCCTCCCAGGATGGAATCTTTTGCTTGTTAGGCGAATGTGTAAACCACTACACTATGGAGGCACTAAATATTAAAAGAAAATGCAGGTGCTAATTAGCATTCAGGAAATGATCGAGGAGGATAGCAACTGTGCAATACTGAAGGTGTTCATTATTGACTGCATCATTTCTTGTACAGTGAAAATGTGTTTACATTCAGGTCTGCCAGTAAAAAAAACCAATGTAATCAACAACACCTAGAGTTATTTCTGGATAAGATGTGCTTTAGACACAGACTCAGTAATTTGCTTCTGTGCTGACTGTCAGTGTAGTCTTTTTCAATGTAAAGACTTTTTACCATAAGTGATCCATAGCGCACATTCACTATTGCAGCCATGATGACGAAGGTGTCCTCCCCAGGTTATTTTGGAACAAAACCCAACCAAAGATCACATTATGTACAAGCCTAATATCCCGTTTCAATAGAATATGCATCCATTTTCAGAAATGAAATATCTTTTAAATTATGTTTTTGCGGACCTGCCTGTTGGAGTTAAAGGAAATGTTAGCACTGAATGAGAGTTCTCTCTGCGTGAGTGTATAGCCTTTAACAAATGTCATCTTTATGTGGTACACTACATAAAAAGGCAGGAAAAAGAGAGTTCATTTTATGAAAAAGTTCATTTTACGATAGCAAATTCATGCACGTTTGCAGACAATGGCCCCATGGGTTTTTTTCTTTCTCTCTTTTTTTTTTAGTCTTTTATAAAAATGGATTCCTTGGAAACTGCTGTCTAGGTTATTCAACCCACCATTAGATTAACAAATTTGATTCCTGGGGGATGACTTCAGGTGGTCTGAGGAACCTGCAAAAGTGGGAAAAGTAAAAGAAAGCTGAACCTGTAGTTGAGGGCACGCTGGCTGTAAACATTAATATCTGAGAGAAATATTGAAATGCTGGCACAGCAGGTCTGGAGTTCTCCTGATGTAGCTTGTAATTAAACTTTTAGAAGTATTTCATGTCCACTTCACTTTGTAGTGACAGATGTCCAGGCGTCCTGGTGAGCATCTGCTCCTTAAAGTGATGTGTCTTTTTCTTTTTTTGTTGCTTGATTTAGACATCATCATGGTAATTTACAACCGGACAGAAGCTCTCAAGTAAGAGAATACCACATGATTTTTATATACCAACTAGATAAACATTTGAAAGTGTTCTCAGGGAATGTTTAAGCTAAGCATGATCGCTGTTCTTTAGCTGGGTGAAGCAAACAATTTCAACACAGTGGGAGTCACAGTTTTGATCAGCTTTTCATCAGCCTCCAGCTGCAGAACCACAAACTGTGACACACACTTGTAATTATCAATTATATATGCTCGCATTCAAACTGTTTCCTAGGATTTGAATAGTCGATCTATCTATCTATCTATCTATCTATCTATCTATCTATCTATCTATCTATCTATCTATCTATCTATCTATCTATCTAATAATATACTTCTGGTATTATATATTTAATATACAAATGAATACTCGCAGAAAAGATACGCTCTATTTTTAGAAACGGGCTCATGACAACAGGCCTCTAAATCAACGAAATACGTCCACGGTTTGTCTATGACCTCTAGAATGACACATAAGCAGTTTGTTTTATCTGATATCTCTTTTGGCAAGACAATGTCATTTCACTTGACTTTCTTAAGAGGACACAGCATGTCTCTCACTCTCTTTTTGCTTTTATACAAATAAACACATTAGCTATAAAATGTTCAAATATGGGATTCCTTAGGGGAAATTCCTCATCAGGGACATTTCCAGATTTCTTTTAATAGGGTTATAATGAGAGGGACAAGAACAGGATGACATCAAAGTGTTTTGTCAGAAAATTTAATAAGAAATAAGTGTAAAAAAAAATGATGTAAAATGTAAATGATCTAAAATGATGTCAGGCTCATGTGTTTTGTCCTCTCAAAGATAGGATTAATAAATGAAAATAAATGCTGCACATGAGTTGCACATAACTGACACTGTGTTGGATATTTGTTTTACAAAGTCGAATTTCTTTTCTTAAAAAAGCTTGTTTATATGTTCACTATGTAGAATGGCACTTGATGTTGATGGCTTTTTAATGACTTCCTGGGTAGCTTGATCTATAATAATGTAATTTATCTAATTTGTTAAAGTACAAAGTACTGGTACTGGTCATTTTTCTTATACAGACGAGGCCTTATTTCTGTACCATCATTTAATTCCAGAGGTTTTTAAGTCATTTTTTTTGCCCTTGTTGACTTGTAAAAGCCTATATGGCAATTTTATTTCACCATTCATTAACCGCACATAGAAGACATCATTTAAATATGTTAACATTTTCTTTAACTAAACAGTATTATTAAAGTTCTTCATGACTGGGCCAAGTGTCCCCTTTTTTGGAAATCAAAATATGGTCACCCTAACATTACATATATACTCTAGTAAACTACTCGAGTAAATCTAAAGTTACATTCATTCTGCTCTGTGCTGTCAATGACTGGTGTTGGGCACAGCAAAATTAACAGTACTTTAGTCCAGTGGAATGGGTGGGGGTCAGCAACAAAGCCAGTCATATTTGGGGTGGGGGGCAACCAAGTACTAGCTAGCAAGCTGGCTAACATACTAAGCTACACAGCAGCAGGAACAGGCCTTCAATAAATTCATGTCAGCTCAAATTAGAATGTCTCTTGGCCCCAAGATAACATATCTGGGCGTAATTGTCATAAATGATCTGTATTTGTGTATAATATTAGAATTTTAGCTGTTTATATTGCTGACCTCTCAGCTACCCGTAGGCTCTTAGGTATCCCGAGACTCCACTTCAAGAATCCTTTTTTAGATGCATTGTTTGGTGCAGAGAGACACATAGCTGTTTAGCGCTGCTTCCAGTCTGTATGCTAAACTAAACAGACTGCTGGCTGTTTCTCTTCAGTGGGGATTACAGCACGTTTGGTAGCAGCTTAGCTTTGGAAGCAACATGCTGTTCTCATGTTTCACCTTGCAGAGCAGGTGTCTTCTGGTACCACCTTCTCCTGACATTAATTAACCATGGTGAGACACATAAGAGAAAATGAGAAGGTCATTTTTGATGTTTAGCATACAGATATAAACTTCAGGGCACACATTACTAGCTCCAGGTGCTAGCCAGTAACCACTAATGAGGTCATCTCAACCTTTTCTTACTAGTCTAAAGGCCATGGCAAACTTAAAAACACTGAACTTTGCACAATAATAAGGTAGCAAGGAGGGGGTAGGAACTCCCACACAGTGCATCAGTGATTCATAAAGTGAAAATTTTCATCCTGCAAAAGACCCTTCTTATTTTCAGGAACGTCATTTTTGAGTCATACGAAGTAGCTGGAGAGAGACATTCTTCCAGACATCAATTATTAACCAAAGCTTATATCACAACCTCATAGATCAAAACGGAAAGCTTGTACGATACTAGAGGGCATCTCATATATTTAGTGCTGCCACAGAAACACAAACCTAAAACAAAAAGGTTAGGCGTTTGAAAATTTGACATGAGCTCACGAGTCTTTGTAATTTCCCTGACAGGTACATGATATGGCAGAGGAAGACTGTAGGGTATGTGAGTCTATCTTTGTACTTCTCTATCAGAAGCAGAGGATTTTGCACCACCACAGAATAGGATTCCTGTAAAAAAAAATATGAATATTTTATGACATTGCTACCAGGCTATGATTTCTAGCATAAGAGTAGATTTGCATTCTAAACTGCCTGTTGTGCAAAAAAATCCTACCTTGGATATGTCTTAATGTACCTGGAAGTCCAAAAAACATGTGATGTGGTGTTTTCTGCTGTTTCCCCTGAGGTTAAAAACTACAAGGCAGGTAAAAACATTTACTCAAGGTTAAAAGCCCACAATTCCCGGTCTCATTAGAGTCATGCTTATTACTGGGAAGGCTAGATTTCAGCTCATGTCCTGTTTTATTATGCTGCTAGTAGTGATGATAAAGGCTTTTCCCTGCTTGCTTCTAATCATGACAAGACACCGTTGGTACAGCACTTTTTATTGCATATTTCCAGCAAACAAAAAAATCCTTTTCTAGCTCTTTTTTTCAAAGCACCGAGTGAGCTTATCAGATATTTCTAGAAGCTTCCCATTGGAAGTCTCAGAGTCAAGGTAGTGGTACTGCTCTGCTTCAGGCACTGTTGCGAAACAAAGACATTAGAGGTGAAATGAATAATGTAGAGTCATTTCTCCGTAAGAAGTCTGGACACTTGCCCCAAGGGGCGCTGCGTCATTCTCTGCCCCTGTAACCTATATTAGTTGGAGTCAGTTTTAAAAGCCCATCGGGGAGCAGAACTTTCCTATACAACAGGCTTGCAATGTTGAAACATATTATTCATTTTTGTCCTTGCGCTCTGATTTATAAATGTGACACAGTGTTGTTTCATTGAATCATTTAAATTTTATTGTTAGAAATTTGTTATTTGAATTTTTTTTTATAGATTTTGGTTGCTGTCCCAGTTACACAAAGTGCTCTGCAACAAAATCTGGGGAAGCAAGGCTCTGTGTATTCCTATGTGTTAGAAAGTCTAGACAAAAATAGCCTAGCTGTTTCTGCATTCCTTAGCCTACTCCATCCTGATCCAAAGAACCTGTCACTCTCCACCTTGTGACACAAACTAAATGGAACCACCTCAGGTACTGGATGCTGATTTGCATTTTGTATCAAGTTCCTTGGTCCAGTGCCAGCAGAAGCAGAAAAAGCTCAGCTCGCCAGATATGGAGGCCCTGATTGAAACTGTAGGCAGAGTCGAGCCTCTCTCTGTATGCTCTCTATATAGAGAGCTCATTAGTTGGAGAGACCTGTGTGCATTGTTCCAAGTCTGCAGAGTCAGCTAGAGAGCCACTCATCACTCCACACAGTCCAGACTCCTGCACATCTGGTCTGGCAGCTTCAGGGTGACCTGCATGCACTCACGAAAATACACACATGCACACGTAAATGTTGGCATAAAAATAAGCACAAACATACAGCAGCGCACAAAGTACCCTGATACCCGAAAGCACATAATCTCCTGGCTGATCATGCATTCATTGTGGAGACGGGAGTCTCAGGATGAAGCGCATTGAAATGCGAAAGATTACACACATTCTCCACTCAGTCACACACACACACAGGACTCACACAAAAGCACTGTCCTGTTTTGCCTGTGATTTACTGGCCATTTTACACCTAGCTGAGGTGGCCACCTCCAGCACTGACCCTGCACTGCAGCTCAGGGACACAGGTATAGCATTTTGCAGCACTTCCTCAAGAATTCCCCAAGCACAGAAGGCAGCTGAGCTGTCAATCTCCACTTATGAAGGTTTAATTTATCAGCTTGAAGGTCTAAAATGCACAGCTCCTTTCATATAACTCAGTCCCTTTACTCCTATTCCCAGTTCTCCAAGGTACAATGGAGTGGTCTGCACTGCAGCATAGTTTACCACGCTCTAACTGCATCGCTGTGTACTTACATCTAAAATCTTTTGGCATCAAAAATCTGTAGGAGGATGACAGCATGATAAAGGTGATGCTCATAAATGGCATCAGAAGAAAGAGTAAGTGAAATAAATTGATTCTATTGTGAACATGCCAGTGTGCATTCTGTTGACAGACTTTTTTTTATCTGACTACATCGTTTCCAAGACTCAATGAAATCTGAGTGGAGGAAGAAGTTGACTGAAGGGAAAAAAAAAACAGTACAATATTACAAAGGGCCATATATCGATTCTCTTTATCAGCATAAAAGAAGTATACTTACTGGACTCAAGACCACTATTTCAAAAGACAAAATTAATCAATGGAGTTCATTGTAGCTTCTTTGAGATAATGGCACTCACAGAGACCTGTCATTTAAGATTAAAGGCACCAATAGAAATCGATACTTTTGAGTCTTTTTGTTTCCGATGCCACTGGTAAGATGCGATAGCAGATAGTGGCTCACAGAGTCGCCAAGAAAGAACAATGAGTTCAGTTTCATGAGTCAGAGTTGAGAAAAATTTGCTTCTATTATCCAACTTACCACCAGCCCTCTGTAGGATACTGTCACGTTTCCCTCTATTTTCTTGGAGATTTGGGAAACATAAATGATGGAATACAGCAAAACAACAGGATATTCTGATCACAGCTTCGTCTGCACAATGTGAGAACAACAAGTGTCTTTAGAAAACCAACAATATCTTAGCGTACGTATAGCCAACTCCACTTTACAACACTAAACAATAAACAGTGGTAAAATCTGCAAAGCTTATCAGTAATGAATTATAGAACAACCAATGAGAACTTATTAAAGGAGTTAGAGTAGAATCTTGTCTCTCTCAAAGCAGACATGGAGCCAAATCTTAATATCTCTCACTGCTACTTTACGTAGGATGGCCTAAGCCTTCTGTCTTAATGCTATCTCAGGTCAGATATTTTAAGTTTTAACTTTAATGCCAGTGATATAAAATGTTTGACATTTAAAAATAAGCCTCTTTGCTGAGAATCAGACGAGACTAATTCCATCTTCATATCTCTGTGTTAGCACAAATTGAACTTCCAGAAATGATGTACCCATCTGCACCTCTAATGTTATAGCTTGAGTTTTAAATCCATGAAAAACCATCTTGTTTTTCTAGATTTTGCTTTTGTGCGTTTTCTGATAGGATTAGTCAAACCGTTGGCTTTACTGTACGCACAGATTCACACACTCTGAGACCAGCTAGTAACCCTGTTGTCAACTACAGGGGTTTAGTGCAAAGCGAGATTTTCTGAACAGTTGGCGAGTGGTTACCGGAGGTGAAATGGGTTGCAAAGTTGGTACTGCACTGAAAACCTCCTGACTGCTTTGGTCACAAGCAGATTGCAGGAGTCATCTGTTGTTTGCATGTAAGATTAATTGCCTTTTATTTCCCCTTTGGGTATAAATAAAGTCTTTCTGATCTGATTTGAGATGTCAACCTGCCTGCAAACACCTATTGAAACGTGAAAAGTGGAAGTCAAACAAGAAACTGATACCGTTGGCCTTCAAAATAAAAGTTGCATATTTTGAAGTGCGTTGGCTGTAAGACACTCTCTGGATCGAATGACATAAATTTAGTCATCAGTCAGCGCAAGAGTCTGTAGAGATGTCTGCCTGCTTTTTGTGACCGCGTACACTTATCCACAGAGACAATGTACATTACAATGCACCACATGCGAATGTGCCCCAGGCAGCTGACTTCAAGCAGACTTCAAATAAGTGTAGCAGGATGACTGCTCGGCCATGCGTCTCCAGCTGTCCGTAATGGAGAAATATCTCTGTTTCTGGTTTGTCAGGTTTCCAGTCAATACTTGCTCAGCCAGTGATTGCAGCTGGCGAGTGATTGCAGACAACTTGGCATCTTCCACTTAAACTACAGGTGAATGCAGCAATCTGCTAGAGAGCAGCACAGTCTAAAAGAGATTTTTGTGCAGCACCCTCTTCGTAGCAGCCATCAATCACTCATGAAGTGGTGGGGGAATACACATTTTCACCTAGCAACCACATGTTGCCAAGTGTTTGCAAACTGATTTATATTTCCTTGTATTTTAAGGTGTTCCAGTCATAGAAGGTATGTAAACAAACGACATTGCCTCCGAGTCTGAAAGAGTGAAGTTTCTTAATCATTCTGCTAATACCCAGCAGGGGGCAGCTGCTCTGGTTGCTTAAAAACTGATTGAACTGAAGCCTATGCCAAAACAAGCTTGCTGCTCACTTAGTCTAACCTTAGTAAACACTTTCCTGTTGGTTTTATATTTGAAATTGAAGGCTTCGGGGTTGTTTAATAAAGCAAACTGTTCTTTTTATTAGGATATGGTTTCATGTAGTGTGACTGTGATTCACAACTTGCTCTTTTGTGTTTTTAGGGCAGAACAAGAAAAATCTGTAAAAGAAGGAACAAAAACAGGGTGGTAATAGCTAAAGGCTTCAAAAAGGCATATATAAGCCAATGCATAACATCACAATGGCTACATCCATCTTTCCTATATAGTCTACAGCAGTAGCATCATTTATTTCCCAAGAATCTCGATGAAAATGAAGACATACAGCTACTTCTGACAGACGCTCTCTCAGTGTGAAAAAAATTAGTTATGAGGTGAGGAAAAATGAGGTGGCTAGAGCTTCTGTTTTGCTTGAGAGATAACTATGAGGAGCATAGTTCTAGTGAAGAGACTCCATAATGCAAGTTTGCAAGCTTTGTAAAAACGAATTTATTCCATTTTTCACCCACACGTTGCTCATTGTATCCTGCCAGATAAAAAATAGAGCCTTCCAGGAAACATCAGCACATATCTCACATTTCTTTTCTGAGTTTTCACATTGCAAACTTCCTTCCTGCTTTTCGCTAAGCTGTTCAGGTCTCCCACAAGCTAACAATAGGCAGGTGTGACTCGCGACTGGTCTACATTATCTGGCAGCAGACAGCAATTTCAGGAGGGATGCTTAAGCAGCTTGGACAGATGTGCTGTATGGATTAGACCACCTTTGATCCGAGCGTGTCCAATCAATCATCATGATACTTTGCTTTATATAGTCTTCTGAATTATTATAAAGCTTAATATTATCTTTGTTAGACACTCACAGTGACTTCAGTTAAGCTGTAACAACTGTAAATTGTATTCCCTGGCTGTCACAACACCTCTTCAGAAACGTGCTAATTGGGAAGACTCAGCTTATTCTCAGTACTCAAAGAAAAAGAAAAAAGAAAGATAAAGAAACGGAAAGTGTGAGACTCTTGACGTCCCATGCTCGGCTGTCATAGCGCAGCGTACCGCTGCTCCTCTGAGATTTGCCTCTGTGAAAAGCACACACAAAGGCTTGCAAACTCCTCAGTCGAGTTTTATCGTAGGTGTGAGGGAAGAGACAGTAATCAGGGCCATCAGAAGTGCATTCGCGAAGCTCGTGTAGGTTCACATTAATTTGTTTGAGCAGTTTTAGTGTGACGTCAATGGAGTATTTTTGGAAGCCTCAGTTTTGGCTGTTAGGGTGATAACACCGATGCTTTATTTAACTCCATGACTTCATCATTATTTGTTGTGAAAAGACTGAAATAAGAAACATGTCACAAATGAGGTACAAGCATCTCACATGGGAGACTATCAGAGTTCAGTGGCTGCTCAGAACATTTTTGATGTGACAGCATTGGAAATATTGCTGGCATCAAAGCTCCAAATTTTGGGGCAAACTCTTCCTAATGATGAATTCCAGCATTATGTTTTCATAATTCTCTTCAGCTCCATACAGCATTTGCGGACAGTGGGGGGGGGGGGGGAGCACATGTGATTTTAAAAAGGAGTGCATCTCCTCATAACAAATACATAAACATGCATCTGTTTCAATTTACTCCCTAATTCCAGGAGCTCTAATCTGATCTTTAATCCAGTTGCAGGTCCTTGGAGACCTGTTAGCAGCAGGGTTTTATAAAAGAAAGTACTGCAGAGTGTGACTTTGAAGTAGCCATTTGCCCCTGCAGTGGAAACACTACTATTTTTTTCCCTTTTGCTGGAAACGTACGTTGTTAGGGGGGAGGAAAAGTTACCATTTCATAACTTAGTTTGTATCTAATAAAGCAAGAATGAAAACCAAAAGAAAAGCCAGACCGATATGGTTGCTGGAGAACTGCCAGTCTTTCTCATATGTTTTATGAATGGGGTTAGAAGGTCTGGAAGGGGATATACCCTCAGAATGCACCAAGAAATATCCCCATTTTTGGACACGGAGCGAATGTTTTAAAACTTTTAATGCGAAATGAAATAATTAAAGACAACATGTCTGAACTCTCCACGCTGAAAGGAGCTGAAACTTTTATGAGCGCCATCCAGTTTTTTTGAAGCCTGACGTAGGAAGCTGAGCCTTCTCTGTGGCACACTTTTCAGACTTTATGAATAAAATATGACATTCACATGGGTGTGCTTAAGCAACAAAAAGAAACACTCTCTGGGTTGTTCTACAATGATTTCAAGAAGATCTTTTGTGAGGGAGGTGGGGGGGCGGTGAGAGGCACAAACAAACCCACTGTCACTTTCAAAGTATGTAGCCTTTTGATGATCAAAGCATCTGCAAGCATATTATCCTCATGTAAAGAAATGAGTAAAAAGTGAAGATTTCTATGGTTCTTGTGCTTTTGCATATTGGAGCCAGAGCAGTGGTTTAGGAAGACTTGATTCACTTGTTAGATTCAAGGCATGTGGTGGTTTTAAGCACATGAATTATGCTCATAGATACTTCAGTCATAGCGGTCTTCGGACATTATAATAATTGCATGACTAGCTTGAGGCTAACTGAGTGCTGCTGAAGGACCAGTTTTTGTAAACTATGATTAAGATTAAATCCTGCCATCACAATCAAAGTTGGCATGGTAAAAAACTAAATGATAAACATCAGCACCACTGTGCCTAACAACAGCCTCACAGATCCATTAGCTCTTACGCATTATTCAAATGAAGGGACAATAGGTGCACCCTGCTGAAACTGCTTGTCGGATAGTACCTCCCCTTTCCCTCCCTCTCTTTTTGAGACTTTCAGAAAGTGGCGATCCAACATTCAGACCCGCTTCACGCAGTGATTAGTCAGCCGTGCAGAGGTGGAAAAAGAGCCAGGGTTTGATCGCTATTCTCATCCGGAGACACAATTACTTCTGTCACTTTTTATGTGAACAACGGAGTCTGATGCGATCAATCGGACCAGGAGAGAGTGTGTATGAGAGGATCTATTTAACCAATATCACATCTGCACTGCATCAGCTGTTTTTTTCCACTCCTTCTTTTAAACAGGCACCAGTTAAACATCATCTCACAGAAGCCACTACTGCACCAGGCCTTAGTCTTGTTATGGACACATGACTGTTAAACATGATTGATTGAAAACCATCATTTTCGCTAACCTCAACTGAAGTACTTTTGTTGCATAAACCCACATGCAAGCCGTGTGCTGTGTTTGTGATCTGCTTTATCAGCCCGCATGGCCACCACCCTGAGAGGAAGCTTTAACTCTGTTGGAAAATCTGTTGTGTGTAAACATGATTCAAATGCAGCGTGAACCGTTCTTAAAAACATGTTTAACCAAACAAAGTGGTTATAGGTATAAATTTAATCCTAGGAACCCTGCTTTTACAGACTTTTAGACTATGCTGAGTCCATGTAACATATGATTGACTCCACATAAGTTCACTGTTGAGGGCGTTATCGTACATACCTGCACTGACCTTTTCCCCCCCCCACCTTTTCCCCCAGTAGAGCTGTGTGGTGTTTGAGTACCACTGGGGATCCTGCAGAATATCTGTCAATTTTTGATTGCCTCTGAGGAGCAGGGAGGAGACGTGCCTCGTTAAAAATGAATGTATCAGAGTAGAAAAATCGATGGTTACAACAATGGAATATATTTAGTGGAGACCCCACCATGACATCAGGGACATCTCAGTCTGCAATGATATGATGAACTCATTAAAATGATTGAAGCTGGTCTTCAAAGAGCTACCTTTCAAATCCCTGATCAGCAGGCTAACATGAATCAGAGCCAAGATACTGAAGTCATGACCTTAATTCTTTCATTTAACAGTGTTCTTCTTTGATAACGGCAATGCTGAGCAGCAGCACCCGATATGGCACCCAACCCTTGGTTATATTTCATGAACCTAAAGGACTTTAATTTAATCTGTTACATTAATTATGGTGAATTATAGGTTAACAAATGTACCGTCTGGTTCTTGTAGGGTCTTTTTTCTTTTTCACTTTTCCTTTTTCTGGAGAGCTCCAAGCACGGAATGGTAAGGTGGAAGGCAAGCAGAGAGGCGAGGTAAATATAAAGTTTAATTCATTTCTGCAGCACCTTTAGTCAATAAAAAAGAAAGAGACACACTGCACACAGTGATGCACACAATGTCAATGAAAGTCCAGCCGGTACAAGCAGGGTTTCAAATGTCGATTAAAAAGTATTTACCCCGCTGACCAGCCCAATATCAATCGGAAAGCTTGCTCAAGGTCTGAAACTTTCCCTTCTTTAAACCTGAACTTTAACCGCCTGTAGTATTTCTCATATCACACAAAATGAGGAAAAGAATCCAAGCAAGTGTTAAGTGGTTTGCAGGTATGGATATTAGCAAATGTAAGCAAAGTTCATTTGTGTGGCACCTTTTGCTACAACCCAAGTGACATTTTGTTTTTAAAAAGAGGAAAACAGGGCTGAAAGCAGCAGCAAAAGAAAAGTAATTTGAAAATGGAGAGTTGGAGTGAGGCTCAGGCTTTCTGGAAGTTTATCCCAGTCTCAGAAATGTGGTTCACAGAAACTAAACTCAGCTTCTCCATGTTTTCTTTTCACTCTGGGAACTGTCAGCAGGCCTGGGAGGTCTGGATGGTGCATAAAATATCAGCAGACCCGAAACTTATTTTGGCCCTAAACCATTTAGTGCTTTACAAAACCAGTAGCACTGTTTGAAAAATCAATTCACAGGAAGTCAGTACAAAGGAGCGAGAAGTGGAGTTAGAGTAAGTATTGCACTTGTCTTTTAAGACTCCAGCAGCAGCGTTTTGAACAAGCTGCAGCTGTGTGATCGACTTGTTTTTGAAAGACCTGTGGCAAAGCTATCCGACTTACAGCTTGTAGTTTTTGTTGAATGCACTTGTACACCGAGCATCCCTAATTTGATAGTAGAATAAGCAGCAGATTTGTAGACACTCTCTTAAGTATAACAGTATAGCTGACAAATATCCACGACACACAGCAGTGCATACAGCCGGCACAGAATTTCATTACAAGCTGAAATGATGGAAAACAATTTTAAAAGTGTATTTTCTTCAAATACAATACCTGAAACACCGACACGCACAAAAAGACTGGTAATGTGCCGCAGGGCAGATAGGTATTGCTAAAAGATGATTGAGCTTTGTGTGATAATGCACCTCAAACATCTATTCACAGTTGATTTAAATAGATTCTCTGTGTTTTGGGGGGGAAAAGTACCTCATGATATATTTTGCCACAGTAAAAATAACCTCATGTCCACTTCTTTATATTGTTTGAAAAGGCAGTTCATTCACCTCAGCAGCTGCTTTGTGAATAATGAAAATCTCCAGAATATTGATATTGAATGGTTTCGCACTAGGTTTAACAAACCTTTCAAAAGTTGGGGGGAAAAAAAATCAAATTAAGCATGTTCTATATTTTCCACTCGAGTGTGAATACTGCGTAGCCAGAGATGAATTGTATCTGCGAATCTGAACTGTCAGTTAAGCCCGAGACTCCGGTTTTTGCTGCATTCTGCAATGATGGGCCTATTCTCTGCTCGAAAAAGTATACGACTCTCTCTGCCTCCTTTCATCATTAAAGTTTCATAAGCAATAACAGCACACTAGACAGTCAGTCAGCGGATCAAAAATTTCACTTTCCTACTGAAATATCTTTATTCAGTGAACATGATGGATTGGCACGCACTATTTTCTTAATTTAATTTAGTCTGGTAACTTTTCCTCTACAGGCACAATTTGATTCACGTTTTTAGTTTTTAATTAAATGTCAAATGTTGAATGGATCGGCCCTGAAATTTGGCAGATATTCATGCTTCCCGCTGAGTAAATTCTAACTGTTAGTGCTAATTAAATGTTTGCACAAGCACACATGAAATTCAAATGAGAAACTTGGTGTAACTGCGTTGTGACCTAACGTGTTGGTTGCATTTACCTCAAAGAACTTCATAGAAAACTCTCAATAAGTGCCAGAACGAGGGGTGGCGAAGCTAAAATTAAGGTTAGATAAGCTTTATGTGCCTATGCTCCCTCACGAAATCCAAATCAGATGCTCTTCCAGTAATATTATTTCCTCTAGGACTGTTAAAAGCTTGAAGTATTCAATAACAATTAGATGAAGGGCCACGCTGGGATCAAGTTTAGGCGCAAGTTTGACACGCACTGTGATTAGCTGGATGGTCTGAACTCCATCTTCAAGGACTTTGGAGAGAAAATAAGCAATTGCAGAGAGAAATGCGCTCGTGCCATTGCTTCTGCAAGAACTTTAATCTAATCTAAGAAGAATGGATGTGATTATTTGAATCTTGGAAGAACTTTGTGCTCCAAACAAGTCTAAAATATTCTTTTTTTTTCTCCCTGTCAGTCGAAACTCATCAAAAAGCATTTTTTTTTATCTCTTAGATCTAAATCCAGATGACCGGGTTTGTTATATGAATAACACAGCATGGAATTTAAGATCACAAATACTTTTGTTCCTTTGAAAAAGCCCATGAAGATCAAACAAATAATCGAGCTCTCTGGGGATAGCGAAAAGGTAACAAATTATGCTGTCTGTGAGGGGAAAACTGGCTTTTCGCGTCCTAACATTAAATTTCTTTTTGACATTGTTTTACATTAGAAAGTTCTTGTACCACTCTTACGGCTAACTTATATAACATATCCAAGCATTACAGCTCTCAGTGGACTCATCATCCACATCATCATCGCAGTCATTAAAAGTCAGTGAAAGTAACTTTTAATGACATGTTCCCCAGTTATTCTACAAGAAATAACCAGAAATAATTATGTTTCAAAAGCAAATGATAGAAACTGACCTAGAAAATAGACAAAGTTTTTCAGCAAGTGCTCTCAAATCAACTCTCCCATCACCTGCACTAACAAGGTTATGTCTTTGCCTCTTCTTATTACCATTATCATGTTCTGTCTGATATCTTAAAAGGTATGAATGGATATACGTGATATTAGTTGGGGAGGTGAGCAATGAGCCAAAGAACAATTGATTACATCTTGGGAGTGCTCCAGGTCTGGGATTTCCATCATTAGACAGTTATTATTTTTAATCCATAACTATGCGTTTAAGGATTGATAGAGGATTGATTCCAAATTCAGAGGGTGTCAGGGTCAAAGAACCAATTTATAAACGATGCGATACTACCGATGTCTTTAGCAGGCAGGTTTTGGCTTAGCTTCAGTCTTAAGTTTGATTGTGCTAAATCTGATGTTTCTGCAAACCTGGGCTTCGGCCAGGTTTAGAGAACCGCAGGACAAGAAAATGATGATCACAGAAGGGGATATGCTTTTAATGCTTTTCATTTTAATGAAGTTTGCTTTCCTTTCTTTACCTCTGTCTCCTTATTCTTTGCAGAAGTAGTAATTGCCTTACAGGGATTCTGAGGCAGCGCGGTACTCAGTAAGACGTTGTCTTAGATATCCATCTATGCCTCTGTTCCTGGGGTAATTAAGGTTTGGAGTCACCTAAGGAGATATTGTGGCTCTTCAAACTAGCTAGCTCAGGCAATCTGTGTCACAGCGTGGGGAGTAATGTATGCATGAGAATATGTGTGTGTGTGTGCATGTGTTGTGAAGGTAAGGCCTTCTATTAAATGAGGGGAGTTTGAGGGCAGCTCCTGATGTGAAGTGGGTGATAAAATGAAGAGCCATTTTTACAAAGTTCAACGACAGGCTAAACCTGGAAGGCTAGACTGAGGTAAAGCGCCTCATTTCCCTTTGAGTGAGTCTGTTTGTGTCCTTTGCTATTGTTTGGCATGACTGAGACATAATTGTTTAACGAATGGAAACAGCACTGTCTTTATTATGGTGCTGTGGAAGGAAACAACTCTATATACTGAACGGCTTATAGACTACTTTGGGTCACTTTAGTGGATCCCCCACTATTATACACATATTGATGTAATAAGCCTACCCATTGTCAAGCAAATTACCTGAATACAAATGTAATGAATCCCATTACACAAGTGACTGAAGGAGATTTTTGTTTTCCCAAATATTTCAGGATAATCATGAAAGAAGCAGCAAAAAAGAGGCTGAGCATTGTGCCACCAGTTATGATTATATCAATAAAGAATAAAATCCATCTATAATTAAGGAAGCAGCGCATCCCCAGTTGGCTCCATCACAACCACAGCAACAGTTAATTGCTTTGTGCCTGAGACAGCTTCTTCAAGTACTTGGGAATCTGGTCTGACAGCACCCTGTCCTTCTTCCAACATAAAGTGAAGCCCCAGCTGGGGCTTTGCCTTTTAGATCAGAGCTATTCTTCTTTGCCTCCGCGGTGAGCCAGGCAGGCACTGAGCTCTGGTTAGGAGGTGCAGAGAGCCAAGATCGGTCCACCCAATCGATACGGGGGAGTGTGCTTAACATTTTTATCCCGTCTGCATTTCCTTCGAAGGAGCTGTTGATGTAAATTACCAAAGCAAACTTTGTGGCGAGCGCTCGACTCGACTAGAGCGTAGAATGGCACACTGCAAAGACTCTTGAATACAAAGACCCATAACTCTGTAGCCCCAAGAGAGAAGCTTTGATTTATTTCCAAACTGTTGGGCTCTGTGATAAGTAACAGCAGCTGAGTCAAAAACTGGTGGTGCACGCTCATGTTGGTGACAAACTGAAAGCTCAGGAAACAACCAGAACTCTCATCTTTGATGTTTTATTTTTCTCTTGACACCAAACAGCTCATTTGTCCCAGACTTTTCCTGCCACTGCCATCAGATGATCATCCACTCACTGCTAGATCAAGGCTTTTCAAAGTGTGTGTGTGATTGGTTACATATTTTGAGGTGATGCCAAGGTTTCTGATGCCAGTGTTTCTGAAAAGTCAGAGTTACCAGTACAAATGTTTTCCTCTGTAAAGAATTTCCTAAATAATACTGTCTTGCACTCGTCTTTTAACTCCTCCTTCCTTTCTTTTGCTTTAGTAATGCAGCACTGTGCATTTTGCCAGTAATAATACCTCAGTGCAGCATTATTCAAAAAAATCTCCTTTCCATTTAAAGCTTTGGGATTCAGCTTTAAAACAGTCTGTTAACTACAAACTGATTTAAACTTAAGCCACTTTTAAAATTTCTTTCAGGCACTTCAGTGTCTGTGGGAGATGAAAACTATCTGGTTTTGTTTTTGCCATTCAGTCAGCGTACCTGACATGTGCAAGTATATCTCCATAATTTTCTGTTCTAGTTCATTTTTGTGATCATGTCACCACTTTTTTCTATGACCTGAAGACGATCCTTCAAATACTGAAGTCATGTTTACGCTGAAATACTCATGAATGTGATATTGAGTGAAAGGTTGCTGCAGAAAAAGCTTCTAGGAAAACAATTTAATGCCCTTTTGCTACTGATGTAGTGCCTTTTTAAAAAAAAATAATTTCCAGCTTCCTATATTATCGGCTAAATCAACCACAGTAATCACCTATTTTTATACACACACACACACACACACACATATATATATATATATATATATATTCTTTTTAAATTGGTTGCAATTTCCCGAGCAACCACACAACGCAAACACTGTTCTACAAACATGAGGACATTTCACCCAAATCTGAAGCACAAATCTCAGAGCCCAGAGCTACCAGCTACAGAGTGATGTTTTATTTTCTTCCACCGCTCTCAGTTTCTTGTTTTCTTGATTTCCCAGATAGCTGGTTTAACATGTACCAAAAAAACAGAGAGATAGAGAGAGAAATACACTGTGTGTCACTAGAAAACAGTGGAGGAGAGGAGACGTATATTACTGTCATTATGTTTGCCAAGTCTTCACTAGATGGCAGTGTAGTGTAGTGATATTGCTTGACAAGTTTTATCACACATGGAATCATTTTAGAAACTTTCTAGGGCCTCCTTTCTCTCTTTTCCTCAGTCTCTCTGTTTCAGTGTCTCCATGAGTGTGTCTGTGCAGGTAGGATCGAAAATCAATAACTCCTCTGAAGGAACTTTCTGAGCCGCACAATATAGATGTTTATTTTAATAACTTGCTTACTTCATCCGACTGCGACCTTTGACCTCCCTCCGTGCGCTCTTTGACTGGGGCCGTCCTGTGGGTGTGGCTCTGCGATTGCAGAAAGCTCAGGAAATTAATGTTTTATCAGCCTGCGCAAAGACAACAACAACAGCAGCGTAGTGGGTGGGAAAGAGAAACGTCTAAATTTAACTCGTCAGCTGATGCCAAGTCAAATAAAATAAAAAGTGGACAGTTTCCTCTTGCTTTCTCTTCCGAAACATCTGGAATTTCATTGGGGCAGATCATATCAATGTTTGGTGGGAGTGTAAAAGTTATAAATGCCATGTTATTGCTATCACAGCAGAGGCTTGTTGACATTCTAGAAAATGGATTTTGCACATGAAGTTAACATATTTCATGCTCCTTGTGTTTCGTGATGTGTTCCTAGTGTTCTTATCATTTTGATAAGATAAACTGTACCCAGACCCGCTGATTCCAGGCATGCATGGTTCGCTGTCTACCACATACGCTGTTTGATCGTCTGCCATCACGGTGCATTTGTTGCTCAGTCAAAACGGTTATTCGCAGTCTACAGCTTGTAATTACCTTGCATTTCTACCTTCTTCACAGCGATAGAATGCACTCTTCAAATGCCTGATGTATTCAGGTGGTGGTGCAGTACAGAGGGAGAGCAACACATCCTACTCACTCACTGTGAGAGAGTATGTGGGAGGAGGTGAAAGCATGCAGGCAAGAATTCACTGTGTGCAATGCCCTCTTCGAAAGCAAAATTTAGAACATGAGGCACACTCAATATGCAGAGGAAAAATATGCCTGGCAGGAGATTGCTGCAGTTTTTCTCCATTTATGGTTAGATACAAACGCAACATGTAATTCCTGCTTGATAAAGAAGCCTTGAAAAATAATGAAGTAAATCATACGTACTTTAGAGAAACTAGCCGGTGTCATATACAGATATATATATACATATATATATATCTATATATGTATGCCGGGGTGGAAGCTTGTCCCTCCCATTTTTTTTCAGTGCAGTCCAGTCCATTCAAAATGCTTGGTCAAGTTTTCTTCCATTCCTTTTGAGAACAGACAGCCGCTGTGACAAGAGGAGCCGAGGGAGTTCAGGAGATCAGAGGCAAAGCAGCAGTTTCCTCTCTTCTGGGAAACCAGATGACCTTCTTCAAAGTGATAATGTAAACAGCTATCCAACAACGGCTGGAATCGTGGGAGTTTGAAATAAAACGTGAAGAATTCTCCTGCAGGATAAGTGTAGAAACAGCAATCAATGTAAGTTGTTTTCATTTACTTTTTTTTTTTTACCTTTTTATCCA
This sequence comes from Oreochromis niloticus, assembly GCF_001858045.2. Classification (NCBI taxonomy): domain Eukaryota; kingdom Metazoa; phylum Chordata; class Actinopteri; order Cichliformes; family Cichlidae; genus Oreochromis; species Oreochromis niloticus. Next base: position 14,449,420 of record NC_031978.2, on the reverse strand, counting down.
TGAGAGCAGGCATTTGCTAGAGCTAAGATCAAAGCAAATAAGTTACATGACAGGGTGATTTTTTTTCTATGCAAGCTTTGAAGCTTTTGGAAAGGAAAGTGTATTGTTTTAGTACACTAATAACAGATAAAGGACACTTTATGGCCCACGAGAATGGGATTTCTTACAGCAACAGATTGTGATACATCCTTTGTGGAGTGATTTCTTTGTAAACACCATATGAAATTTCAGTTAATGATACAGCAAACCTGTAAATAGTTTTTGAGTTCCTGTTTTTTACAGAAAGACTGCGTTGCATTTCTTTTACTGCTTTTTCTAGATTTAACATGGTAGTCGACTGTCACTGCCTAACTGGCCTGTTTGCTGCAGCATGGTTACCTCCAGCTGCAGAGGCTTCAAACAGCTGTTTTCAATTAGCATCACTCTCCAGAAACATTACTCCGAACAAGCATTTGTTGACTTTAGATGTGGAGCTAGGGTAGCACGGGATTTCATAATGTGTGTGCCTGGTGATGCGAGTTATAGACGGCCATAAAACCCAAAAGCAGGTCGTGACCCAAACCCTATCAACCATGCAATCAATTGTTCCCGTTGCCGTTTACACTTAGACACAGTTTTCATTTTATGACGTTTTACGTTAGATTAAGTTTTACGCTGTCATCATCTCCTTGCGTAATTAATTTGATAATAAATGGCTTTTACTGCACTGCATGTGGGTACTTTGTCAGTTTATAGTAAATGTCAGGTTTTTGCACAAATGTGAGAGGTTTATGGAAAATTTACCACATTACCACCTCATTTTTTCATAGTTGTGATTTGAATGTGACAACATGCAAGGATCTGTTAGCCAGGCCACCACCTCAGCCTCAATTAAAGTGAACCACACACAAACCGCTAGATCTCCAACATGGAGGCCATCCAAAGACAACCGCAGTAGGGACTACAGCCAGCTCTTCCCCTTAGGTAAACAAAGTCTGTCTCTTTCCATAGTGCTCCGACGTGTGTGTGTTTGAATATGTCTCCGGCAGTGTGTGATCATGCGTGTGCCGACGCAGTTCTACACGTAAATGCCGCGAAGGCACCGATCCAACTGTAACAATGTAAATTGTTTCAGGTTCAAAGTGCGCTCTGTTGTTGCCACCCACCCTGCTGAGTGGGAGTAGCACGGCCATTTTTAGCAAGACGTGGAGTGATATATATTTATGTGAAGTTACCAAAACAATGGCATTGTTTTGTAGTAGAAATTTTAAAGAAAATTTAAAAGGTTTCCTCTCCAAAACTTCTGGGTTCGAGTTTTTCAGAAAACGAATGTGTATTTTTTTCTTTTACATCAGGAAGATGTCACTAGGAATGTTCTTGTTTCTGTTTGGGAACTTAGATTTGATCAAAGTTTAAAGGACCTTTGAATATGTTTTAGAAACTGACCATTTCAACAAGTCACTGACATAAATAAGGCTCTGACGCGTCTCTCAGCTTAAAAAATGTGAATTAAATAGAGTGCAGAACACTGGATATCTTTCTGGCAGCCAGTTCAGGTTGTACTCAACCTTTTGCCCTATGACAGCTGGGATAGGCTCCAGCATCCTTGCAACACTGAATTGGATAAGTGAAAGAAAATGGATGGAAGGATGGAGAGAGGGATGGATGGATGGAGTTAATTCAGAGAGGCCGTGAAGTCAAGTAGCAGTAGAACTCATTCATGCCTATTTACTGATCTCAGTGACAGCCCATATCAATGCATCTAGTTGGCAAATCTCAAAGAGCACGTGCTGCTTTACTCTGCCTGTAGTTGTTGCCCATCTGCAAGCCTCTTTGCAACCCACTTTCATCCCAGCTTCTCCTTTTCATGTTGGCTCTGATTTAATGCCATATGCGGTGGACATAAAACAGAGCCATACCATGCAGATAGACAAAACTGAAAGAAATTAGACACAAATAAATTCTAAAAAAACAAAAATCTTATTAATAATGTCTGCAAAACAGAATCACAAAATGTAGAGAAAGGGGGAAATAAGCAAAACTCTAAAACTCCCTATGAGTAATTATCAAATTTAGTTTAGATTCTGTAGCTTTATTTCTATACATATATTGAGTACTTGGATCTGGGACAAAAATAGAGCTTTCCATGCCATTGTCAAATCCCAATAAGCAGCGAGTATCATTTATGCGGTGTTCAGAGGGTAAATGGGTTGATTATGTAAAAAAGAAAAAAGAACGAAAGGTGCCTCACAGAATCTGATGTCTGGCTGAGTGAGTGCAACGTAATGGTTATGACTAATATTTCAAACATGTCTGAAAGTCAGAGCTATGATTTAAGTCTTCAAGGTAATCAGCACAGAATGCTTTTGGTTAAAAGAAAAATACAACAGGTCTTTACCCTGTGGCTTAATTACAAAGAAGATCCATCAGTCATGCAGACGGGGTAATCAGGGTTATATTTATGAGATGATTAGTTCGACTCTCTGCATGTCTGTGAAACGGTACAGTTCTCGTCGAGTTCTCCTCTTTCTTCTTGATGCCATGTTATCTGGCACCGATTCTCTCTTTCCCTTACTAATTTTGCCTCAGACAGCATAAGCATTGGTTACCAAGGCAACCATGCTTGCAAGGACCTGAAACAAAGTTGACATTTTTCTCTCTTTCTCTCGCTCTCGAAATTAATCATCATGATAATGTTCAGTGCTAAATACTAGCAGTTTCTGACTGCTAAGGAAAAAGAAAACATTGATGAGGACTCTAAAAAATAGCACAGCAGTTGCATTATGGGAAATGTATTATCTCATATTTTTGGCACACAAACTCGAGATATTTTTATCTCATGTTGATCTAACTACATTAATTATTACATTTTTAATCAACATAATAGTCATCTATTAATCATAAATCGGGCTTCATTGATGTGAATTACCATGATCTTGCCTTCTGATGAAGAATTTGGTTTTAATAATTGCTTGCAAGCTTAAACACTCAGCATTCAAACTATATATATATAATTTCACAACAGCAGAAATTGTTCTTTGTTGTGTAATAAGTAGTTTCTTACCTTTTCTATCATCTAAAGGAAACTATTTAAACTACAACTCTACGTGATGCCTATACTGAACAATCTCCAGGCTGTGTTACGTACCGGTTAAAGAACAGAGATCCCTCTGTCAGCATTTCCCTACAGAGAAAAGAGATAAAGCACTAGCACTGGTGTGATCATAACCCCCCAAGAAACCCATCAAGGGCAGAGATAAAAGATAAATCCACAGGTCAAAAGGTGGCTACACGCATCCCAACACGCTCTGCCTTCCACAGGGCCAGATATCTTTCTTAAGTTCAACCGTGACATGACACTGATCACCATTCCCTGTGCCTATGTCTCCCGGGTTTTACTTTGGGTTTACTCCAGTTCACACGCTGGTCCCTCATCTAGCATGACACCCTGAAAGCTTTCGCCTACTCTTCTCTAAGCCTTTAGAAAAGAAAGTCAGCTGTGACTTTTTGCTGTCATGCTTTGCAGTTTTTCTTGAGTTTATTGTTCACTCTGAAATGGAGTTTGCTGTGTTTGCTTTACTTTCTGAGTTTTCTTTTATTTTTCACTTTTCACCACACAGTTAGTGGTTATAACTTAACTCTGACAATACCAAATCTCACCAGAATCTTCTGCAGGAATGTTTTTTCTTAGAGCAACAATTCTGAATCAGTATTTATATTGCATCTCTTTGATTAATCTTATAAAGAATTATATGATTATTTCCCAGAGTTTTACTCTACTGTAGGCTACATGCTTTCATTTGACCTATCCAGGCAGCATTTGTGTGTCTGATTTCGATGTCAGAGCAGTAGTAGGTTTGTGACAAGAAAAAGGTGTGATTCCAGTAGCGGCCATCAGTATCCTCAGCAGTAATCTGTATGAATGAGTCGTCAAGTAATAACACCTGACATTTGGTGAGTTGCTTTCAGGATAGGCTGGCCTCACTGAAAAGTTTAAATAGCCAGCAAGAATGTGGTGCTTGGAAGGTGGGAGGATGTTGTGCGCAGACATTTAAGCTTGCATGTGGTTTCTGGTGGGAACCCTGCCAGTAACAGGGAGGCAGGGTTCCGAGCGGAGGGGGGAGTTTAGGGGGTCACGCTGCTCCAGAGTGAGAAAGTTCTGCTTTTCATTACATCAACCCATATGTCCACATATCTGCCCCGCCTCCGAGACTCCACTGTGTTTCCTGCAATTGTTGTGTCAGTCAGTGATCTAATCCTTCTCTCTCTTACATCTCAAAATCAAGATTTTGGTAAGAGTGTGTCCGATTGTGCGTGAATAAAAGCGGTAATACATCTGTGGGCTGATGGAAGCCGTACTGAGAAAATTGGAAATTCCAGACTTGCATTCATTTAACAAGGAGTGCATTTGAATATTGCTACACTACGTCTCTGTAGAGGGTGACCAGCAAGGCAGAAAAGAGTGGAGAGGTGGCTGCTCTTTTTAACACAAATCTGCACAGCCTTGCATTCAGTTGTACTTTGATCTTATTCCTTATTTCGGTTGAGAGAACCATCTTATTTCACTTAAAGAAAAGCAGCGTGCCGGTGGGTGTCTGAAACAACCTTGCACAACAATGTGGCCGTTCGAAAAATATGATTTGCAAGTGCAGCCAGCACATTAAGTGATGGTCTTTTTTTTACTTTACAAGTGAAGTGGGCATACTGTGCTTGTGAATTCGGGAAAAGTAAGTGTGATGTGAATAAAATAATGAGAACTGTTATAGTCTCATCTTTGAGACACCTTACGAATTGCTTTCTGTAGGCAAATATGCTATATTGTGGAAAACTTTTTTTTGGGGGGGGGGGCACTTATTCCGGCTTTGAATTATTCTGTTTTTGTATGATTGAGGCATACAGCTTTGATGTAAACCTCTTCTGAGCTGCAGTGGGATCACAGGCGTCTCGGTTATTTATGATATGAAGTGGCAGGAGTTAATGAATCACACACTGAGAGGCAGAGAGCAGGAGAGAAGAGTAATTTAAGAAAACACACAGACACACAAACTTTACTTCAAATCCTCACCAAAAATTCTTGCAAGCCTGTAAGATATTCTTTGGGGGGATTTTAAGAATAAGGTTTATTAAGGAATATTACAGGAAAGCTACAGTGTGGTTGTGAAAAACTAAGCTCTGAGTGGCCATGCTTTTGTCCCACTCAATACAAACGCTCTAGTGGGTGGATAAGTGAAGTCACATGGTCACTTTTCCTCTTTCCCACACCAACACACCCACACCCTCCTCCATGCAGCCAATCTTCACTCTTCAACTCACTACTTACCCGCAGCGGGCAGCCTGCTTCGTCTGGGTACTGTAGCAGCACAAGTTGCAAGCCCGTTTCCCCCCAAAACCATGCATCCGAACTGGGAATAATATCCGCGTGGCTCACCTTTATCCACGTTTCAGGAGATATTCGACATCGCGTCGCCCGGAGGTAGTTAGGAGAACTTTGCTTCAGGTAATTTTCAACTTGCAGTAACAGTTTTACTTTTGGGTTCATGTGCTCGCTTTGATTTTTTTTCTTCAGCTCGTACCTCTAGCTTTGGCTAATACATCCCCCTCTGCGTTACTTTTCGTAGCAGTAACGGTTAAAAGTTGTAATTTGATGCCACGCATCGAGTGGTTGATTACAGGCTGCCATGAAAACAGCTGTGAGAGTGTTATTTCTGCTTTAGTGGAGTGAAATTGTTGCGTTTCCCGGCCTAATGTGGAGTAGACCTAGCTGTATCTCCCTCCACCCCCACATCAGGTAACACTGCAGCATCAAAGGCGCACGCTGCTTTTCAAAATATCTCATTTGCATGAGGCGACCAGGGCCGGCTCTAGCCTTTGGATTGGGTGCCCCCCGCCCCCCCGCGCTCTTTTAGAAAAAAATTGTTTTGGTTGAACAGCCTGCTCTGAGTTTGCTTTTCTCCCAGAACAGCTAAGATTATTATAATTAATTATAAACTCTGTGTGCATTTCCAATGCTTCTGGGCTATTTGCTCTCATATTTCAAGTTAGTTACTTTATCAATAGTAAAGTTGCATCCTATGTAGTTATTGGAACTGTCAATAATGATGACTTAAATGTAGGCGGATATATGACAAGAACGTTTAAATAAAGCTGTTTTACTGTTTTTGACTTGAATAAACCAGTCACATTTGTATTAACAGTAAAATAAAAATGTCTGGAAGGCAGATGTCAACAGTTGATTGAACAGTAAAGCCGGGGCTCTCTGTGTGACACCTCATTTGTTTGAGGTGAAGAAAAACAGATTTATTTAGTTATTTACATGTCTTTTAAACAAACAAAGATACCACTGTGGTGTAAACGCCTGCAACTTTCTGCCTGTGGGGACACAAGTAGATGCTGTAGGTAACCCTGTGAAAGTTAATAAACTCAGAGGAAAGACAAACACAACTTTAGCTCCTGTTTATGTTTTGTTAAATCGAGATTATTGGCGAACCTCTGTAACTTCTTACAAACAAGTGTGTGTGTGCATAACTTTGGAAATTGTAAGTATGTAGATTGTTTCTGGAGCTGAAATGTTATCATAAAGTCTTATCATTTAGATTTCGTCCTGTGGACGAAAAAGGCCGTTTACCGATATCATTCTTTTCATAAACAAGGGGCTTTGAGGCTTCCTCTAATTTGGCTTGAGATTAGTTTGGGCAGTTTGGATTGTAGGCATGCTATCATGCACTGGTTACATGGATGGTTACCTCATGATGGCAGCCACTGTTTATTCCATCATCTTGTCAACAGTTCAGGGGATGGAGTTTGTGTTATTGTAGTTAAAAGACTGTTTTTGTTAATAAACTTTTTTGCTGTAAGCATGATTTACCCAAAAAAAGAAAAAGAAAAGAAAGTGTGGCGTGCCAATTCCCCCCTGATATTATGCACCCTAGGCAACCACCTAAGCCCTTCATGCCTGGCTCTGCTGCTGGCCATGCTTTATAGCTTCTTGATGAACAGAAGAGTTGAAGCTGTTGCTACTTTCCTCTCACAGTGTATAAATTGGCCTCAGTCTGTGTGGAGAGGAAGGAGATGTTGAAGTTTGGTGCTAAAACCCACTAAGTAACAGAAAACTGGAAATACTGCCTTGCAGTTGTATTTGTCTGCCAACCCGTAAGGCTGCAGTTTATATCCATGTCTGTCCGGACTTATACAACATTTGTTGTGAAGAATCTGAAAGAATCCACGATAGTGTCACCAACACAACATAAGTTACCGAGTGATTTCCTGCTGAAATGAAATTCATGCCTAAAACTTAGAATAACTTGATGGTTAGATAAACTGTTGTTTCTGTTAGTAGACAATAAAACAGTGTTTACCTAATTGTGAATCAATGGATTGTAAACAATCTGTAAGTATTATTTAGCTGTTTAACTGTAAAGTTGCAACAAATATTTCTAAAACTTTGGTAAGTACTGTTTTGTTATGCAAACTAATGACCAGTTGACATAAACATTATTAATCATTTACTGTTGGCAGCGATTATTACAAAGTGTTGCCAGTGTTCTCTGAGAAAACATAATATACAGCTGAGGAATGATAGAGACAGAAATGTGTTGGTTCTGTGAGTGTTTGTGGGGAAGAGTAAGTAAAATGTACTGATCGCAATAAAAAAAAAAATGCTATTATATTCACAGTAGCTGTGACTAACTTGTCATTTTTGCAAAGCACCAGCTTTGTCCTTTCAAAGCAGCACCAGTCACATAACAATAATCGCCTCTCTTTATCTCCTTCTCTGTAATTACATTAGTCACTATTGCACCCATACAGCATCTTTTCTGTTAAAACAACATCAGTTGCCTTGACAGCCTGAATGCGAAATGAGCTGTGATGTTTTCTCCTTTCTTCCAGAGGAAGAGTGGGAGGCCTTGCGGTGAGGATATGAGTTTGGTGGATGTGAGGCAGACGGTGGGGTCTCTGACCCTGGCCTTGTCCAGCAACGACTCCAAGGAGCGCTACTTTGACCGCGTGGATGAGAGCGACCCTGAGTATCTTCGGAGCAAGAATATGTCACCGGACCTGAGGCAGGACTTTAACATGATGGAGCAGAAGAAGAGGGTCACCCAGATCCTGCAGAGTCCAGTATGTAGCAAGCAGCTTCATACAAATAGCCTCCTACACACAAGCTTTCACTGTGTATGAGTAATAAACAGAGCTTTAAACCCCAGAGAGATACACTCTACCCTTTACTCAATGCTGATTGTAGTGCATGTACTTTTTACGTTTATGTGCTGCGTTGTATTTTAATATGGGTTAGCTTTAGCTTACAGATTTAAGTGTAAAGGGTTCTACCATTGTTACTGTCCAGACGTCGTCTTATGATTGTTATTATTATTATTATTATTATCATCATTACGTTACTAAGGAGGTTAGTGTTAGTCTGCTTCTTTTTCTGTGTATCAGTGACTCATTTTTAAAGTTAAACTACACTAGGAGGCATTTTTCACTATTTTCATTAAAATCCTAATCGTAGCACTTCTTGTTGTCCTTAAGCCTACGTCAGTTTATTAGGTACATTTCGGTTAAGTTAATAATAAGACAGCACAGCAATAACTCAGCCTAAATAATGTAGAGATTCAGCCGAGGATATAATTTGCATCATTTAGAGATCTGTTCTGTTATGTGATCTGCTCTTGTTGACATAAGAGGGATGGACAGAATAATATAAACACCAGTGCATATAATACACAGTATTGCTTCAGTAAAAAACTGATAAAATGTAGAGCAAATGGAGGAGACGGCATACAGTCAGTATAAGTACAGGGATGTGAAATAAGTACACACCAATGAAGTGCATGGAAATAAGACGAGCCCACACTCATCTGTGATTGCATAACCCACCAAACAAGTGGAGCTCATCTCATCACCATGGGAACCGTGGTCGGATGAAGCAGAATGCCTGAGCTTAGTTGCAGCTCAGGGGAAAATGATGCCGTTTCAAGATTCACAGGCTACTCTTGACGCAAAAATTGATGGTCAAGTTTAATGCCAGCCCCTTCTTCTAATGAAACCCCTTTTCACAGATGTACACAAAGAGCTTTTTTTAGTGGTCTGGTGATTTGTGTATAGTTGTAATAAGGAGCATTTTAAAGCTCACTGTGCTTCCTGACACATCCTGTGAAGGTGTTGGAAGTAGGACAAAGATAGGCTGCGTGTATATGAGTTGCTAGGTTTTAGCTTGTTTCTACCTCATCTCCTACTATAAAAAAAGTTTTATTTGGTTTTGTTTGCAGGTGTTTAAAGATGAATTAGAAGGTCTGATTCAGGACCAGCTGACAAAGGGCAACAACCCTACAGGTCTCATGGCACTGAGGCAGATTGCTGACCTGGTCATGGCCAGCACCACGGGAGGGGCAGGCTCCTTGACTTCTCCCATCAGTGAGTGGCCGTGTGTGCTCGTGTTCGTGTCTGAATGTATCCATTTATGTCCCTTTTGGCCTGTTTGTCATTCAACGTGTATCCTGCGTCGGTGTGCATCAGCCAGACTGAATATCTTCATTGTTGGAGGCTGAATTCCCCAACTCCTGTGACACTCAACAACCCTGAAACAGCATAAAATGCTCAATAGTGCTTTTATTAAGTAGCTCTCATGGCCAGTCTGAGTAATCAAGTATAGCAGTTTGCAGTGTTCATTATACTGGCCTGACCTTTTACCCCTGTGTTTCAGTGGGAGGTCACAGAGCTGACACTGGGAAGTTATAATTTTAGACAGTTTAATGATCAAAACTGTAAATGTTTGGAAAATGTAAGAACATGCTTTGAAGTGTTGAGGCAGACCTGCGCCTTTAAAAAACTAAAGTGGCTATAAAAGTTAATGCCCTGTATCATTAATGCCCTTATATGGTATTACATCCCCAAAATACTCTCAGATACACTTTGGGAATTCTGAGTAGGGCTTTTTTTTTTTTCAATCTTCAGCTGTGGAGACTCATGTTCGCCGGGATGTTTGACTTTACATACTGTGGAAACAAATCATGTAAACATGCTTGTACATGTTTTGGATGCTCTGCAATGTACTGATGATGTTGTGTGTTGTGCCAGGCATCGGGATGGTGACCCCAGTCAATGACTTGTATGGCGTAGAGTCTCCCTCCTTTGCCAAAGGGGAGAAACAGAGTCGCTGCAAGCTGGCCAGCCTCTACAGGCTCGTTGACCTCTTCAGCTGGGCTCGCTTTACAAGCTCCTACATTACTGTGAGTACAACTTCACAATCATGCTCCAGTGCACACCTGCTTATGTATGCAGCACAAGGTTTGTGTTTCTTTATGTGTGCTCCTTGTTCTCTGGCACCTGGAAGGCTTAAAGGGGAATACCACTTTATTTTCAGAAACTATATATTATTTATGGCATAGAAAAGTAAGGTTTGTGAATATGAAGAGTTTCCCTAAGCGGGAATTCACAACCATACATCTGATGTACACCTTGGAGAAAATCAGAATCTTAGGTTCTGATATTCCCCAAAGACAAAGCGAAGAAAGACACTTTTATCAACCCGCAAACCGATTTTTGAGTTTTCCCAAGTTAAAAAAAAAAGAAGCTTTTGTCTGTGGTTCAGAGTTTCTTTACCCTTGACTTGGGAAAATGTGTCTTCCTTCTCTTAGACAGTGTTAACCCCTCTTAAAAAGGAAAAAATAACATTGTAAATGTAGAGATTTCATTCCTCATGGCAGCAGCAGTGGTTGTTTTTTTTGGGGGGGGGGGTCATAACCTAGACAAATGTTTAAAAATACTGTCTCAAAGATTTTACATCAGTTAATTTATATTAAAGGATAGTCACAGTGTATAAAGCCTGGTCACCAGTGGGCAATGCCTTGGCAACCATCAGTTGCTAAGAAAAAATGTGTGTTCCCCAACCGGTTTGCAAAAGGTTGCTGAAGTTTGCTGGCAGCAGTTAGGTGAGACTGGTTGCAAAGCGTTGTATGGTGCTACGTAAAAAACTATTGTCACCTATGGTTTGTGTAGAAGATGATGATTTGACTGCAACCACTCAGTGAGCAGTGGTGAAACTGAAAAGTGTGATAAATACAAAGGTGAAGCACCCTCTTTGTGACTGATTTCACCCAGTAACAGCCAGCAACCACTTACCAACCAGCTGGGGAATACACATTCTTACCTGGCAACTTGAGGTTGCCAAGCGGTCAATGATTTGTATCACCTGGGTCTGTGTGAGTGAGGCTTTATCTCTCACTGCTAACATTTATCTGCAAAACAAAACCAAAGCAATTTTTAAACATTTTCTGCCAATGAGTTTGAAATATTCCAAAGAGTAATGAAACCAGAAAGAGCAGCCACATTGATGTTAGATGAAGATACATATAGACTATGTAAAAACAGACATAGCTCTTTTTGGGACTCCTGTTCTGAAGCCCCTGTTTTGCATTTAAATCACTGTCCTTGTGATTTTTGTACATCAAACTTGAGCTTTTCGCCACTTTACTCATGTGTTCATTTTGTCATAGGTACGTGTCAGTAAAGAGCAGGACCACATTCTCATCAGTCCACGAGGTCTTTCTTTTGCTGAAGTGACTGCAGCAAATTTGGTAAGGAAAGTAGTTGAGTGTTATTTTTAATTGGGAATTTAATAGTTTTAGCACTACAGATGGCAGTTTATTCGGCCAATTCTGATTCCCATTTATTTGTAATACCAGTTTCTGTTGATTTCGATTTTCTTTCTGAGAACTAACTAAAAGCATATACAGACAATAAAGTAACTTTTCATTAAAGCCAAACATTATTTTCATGATTAAAAGAAATGATGAAACTTTACAATTTGCCTCAAACTATAAGTTACAGGATCTTATTTTGAACAAGTGAAAATAAAGTGCTTTGCTACTGGAAAGGGGGACAAATAGTTAACTGAATTAGTTGCTGCACACTCACCTTTACCATATACATATTTTGCCTTCCAAACAAAAGCAGTTGCAGCAGCTTCATATAACAAAACAAACGTCCGGTACTTAAATCGTTTCTAGTATTCCGGTATTTTATTGTAGGGTCTCTGCCTTAAAATCTAAAACGTCTCGAGGCAACTGCAGTAAAATTGTACTGAATTAGCAGGATATTGACTATTTTCTCTTGTTCACTTATCTCCATTTTCCTCACGAATGCTTTGATCTGTTGCTCATGCCAGGCTGAGATCTGATTAGCTTTAGCTTTAGCCACTTGGCCTTTGTTAGCTTCTTTAAAATGTCCATGTTCAGCTGGGTGAAAATGATTTAAGTGCCTCATTAAGACCAACCGTGGTTTATTTTGGTGAACCTTGTGTCTTCACTCACAGGGATGTGTTTCCACACTAACACCATTTTAGCGTGGCTGTGAGTGTGCTGCATGTTGTATATGCATGAAATGGACCAGTTTGTAATTGGACATATGGTTGGCTGACCAGCTTTTCACTGGTCAATACATACATCTCTATTTATGACATGTACCTGGCAACAGATGTGAATTAATGTCACTGTTTTTGTCTGAAATCACAACTAAAGTCAAAGTGACAAACGGGTTCTGTAAGTGCAGTAAATGTGACTTAAGGAACAAGCTAAAAGCTGCTGAGAGGCTAAACTAGGCCTCCCTCATTGTGTGACACATTTTTCAATAATAATGATTGGACTTAATGTAAAGTACACAAAATCATTCAGCAGTCACAAAAAAGGGCATTCACCCACTCCTCCTGCAGCTGACAGGTGAACAGGTACCACCCCAATAATGTGACCAGCCATAAAGTTTTACAAAATGATTTGAAGCAGATACACAGACGCTTTAAACATCAGAAATCACACAGTTAACAACAGCATAAAATCTGTGTTTGTGCTCTGTTATGACTGGAAGGCTCAGTCACCTGTAAATTTTACATTATTGTCAGTCACCTGGTTGTAATACATACTAAGTTGGCTCGTTCTCTTTCATGCAGTGGTCTAACACTACCTGACAGCTGACGCACTCTAAAAGCGTTCGTTTTTCTTTAATGTTAGCTTTTGGTTTTTGCAGTTGTCGTTCTAAAAATGAAAAATCGTCAAGAGCTCAGATCCTAATAGGATCTTTATTTGATTTACTTAAAGTAAAGCAGTGTTAAATGAAGTCAAGTTCATTAAAAATGAATCCGAAACCAGTCATAGTTTTGGGGAAATTCATTAATTTAATTGACTGTTTGATTTTGAGATAATGGGATATCAAAGAAAGGATATGAAAAGTATCCGACACACAAGTGTGGTTCTGTTCTGTTTCCTGTCATCCACTTCACACTGTTTCACTGCTCGACAGGATACAGAAGTAGTCATAATGCCCCCGCAAAAATAAAGGAAATAAAAACAACACTGTATATTCTAGACTATTAAAAGAAATACACTTCTAAGGAGAAGAAAACATTCTGCTAGACCTTAAACATGCACACAATGTGTACTTGTAATTAACAATTGTAAACATGACCTTGTTTAGACACAAACTCCACAGGGTACCTTTAACGGTTCAGTCACGCTGCAGGCAATTATTACCTTAAGGTTTATAGTGTTGTAAAAAAAAAGCAAACCAGAGTTGGGTATTCTTTTAAAGTACTACACCTACAACTACTGCCGACAATACTAAACAGCTAGCTCCCATTTATCACAAATCTCTGCTTGTTGTTTGTTTGTTTTCTCCAATATTTAGGTGAAGGTCAACATAATTGGTGAGGTTGTAGATCAGGGTTCTACTGATCTGGGCATCGACCAGTTTGGATTTGCTCCCCATTCTGCCATTTATTCAATGCGCCCTGATGTGAGATGCATCATCCATACACACACCGCAGTTACAGCTGCTGTAAGTACGCTCGGGGCAAATATTAAATGAGCTTCATTTTAATCAAAGCTGCTGCTAAATACTTGCTTTGGTATCACATGAAGAAGGCTGAGTTAAAGGCAGCCCCCTGCATGTCTAGTTATTTTAGATGCTGGCAGTCTGTAATGCAGTTTCTGTTCTCTCTTTTTTTAACCATTTTCTTTGAAGCTTTGCTATAAAATGCACAGCACATGATGTGTGCACCGTTTTATTTGTGCCTGACAGCGAAAAAGGCGCCTCTGTTTATGCTGGTGTGTCACACGCTTAGTTGTTTTTATCCCATGCTAACAGGTGTCCTCGATGAAATGTGGAATCTTGCCCATTTCCCAAGAGGCTTTGCTTCTGGGAGACGTGAGCTGCTTTGGTTACCATGGCAGCCTGGATGATAAAGAGACAAAGGTGGAGTTTCAGAAAGCTCTGGGCCCGACTGCCAAGGTACTGTCAAAGCAAGGCACTCCATTAGTGGCAAGCTCACGTTCACGTGGGACAGAGTGGGCTTATTATATTGTACTGTATGCACATGTGCTGGGGGTATTTGTACCACTGGTTGGTAACTGTAAATAGCTGAGTACACTAGAATATTTGGTTTATTTAGATATGGAGTGTAGGTACAACAAATAGTCTTAAGCAGTTTGTTTAGCGTGTTTACCCATTTACATAAATAGATTAAATATTAGAAACACCTATTTAGGAACTACTCTGACATTTAAAGTAAAGTTAGATGAGACAATACCGCTCTCATGTCTGCCATGCAATCATTGCAAGGAGATGACCAAACTTTTAGAGGTAGAGGCTGCTTAAACCAGCTGATCTAAGATTGTTCTAGGGCTCCCAGCCCAGAAATAGTCTGGTCTACCAAAGTGTTTTTCCTTGAAGCCTGCCTATTTATTCTTTTTTTCCCCCCCAGTGGTCGTCCCATATATTTAGACTATGCTGAAGACTACAGCTCTGTGACTCATTTTTATTTATTTATTTATTTTGGATCTCTGATAGTTGAAGAATGCTGCATATCACTGCCATTTTTTTTTAACCCACCATCTAGAGTTAGGCAGTTTTATAAATATATCACCAAATGTTAATGCATTACTCAAAAACAACACAAACTGAATCGTCACAACCAGCTTTTTAATGTGCTGAACAATAACTACAAAGAGGGAAAGTTAGAAATGCTTTAATATCCTTGTCTGTACCAGATGGCATCCCTGGATTGCCACAATATTAGTGTGAAATGTAATGCTGAGAGCAATATTTGACTTGGGTCGACCAGTTAAGCAGCAGTCACAACATATTAATATTGCAGATATCTCATATATTAGTAACAAAAGAGCCATAATGTGCATGAACATAAACTCTAAAAGTGCAAAAAGAAGCTTTAATAGGCAGATTTGTTACTGTTGGACAGAACGAGGCTACTGTACTGCAGTCTTTATTTTATTTCAGCCGTAGCCTTGTATGGAACAGACAAATGTGAGAATGTCATTGAGCTTCTCGTCTAATGAATGCATTCTTAAAAGAAATGTCTAATTAAGCTTTTAATCATAGTCATATATTTTTCATTAATGCACATTCAGGATGTACTAATGTGGCAGTTTGTGTTTTTCAGCTGATGATCCTGAGGAACCACGGCCTTCTGGCTTTGGGAGAAACAGTAGAAGAAGCTTTCCACTATATGTACCACTCACAGCTCGCCTGTGAGATCCAGGTATAAAAATCTTTATTCTTGATCCTACCTGCCCTTGGTAATGGAGTGTAATTGCGCCATTCAGGTCAAAGCAATTGGTTAACTTCGATGTGGCCTTTCTTCACACTTCATAAGTCAGTTTTATGTGTGTGAGTCACTGATATTATTTTCCAGCCTTTATTTGTTGAAATGTTTTTCCCCTCTGTCTACAAATGAGTCAGACACATAAAACAGAGCAGTGACTGAAATGGAGGCAAAGCTAATATCAAGCATACTGCTTGCTTGAGTAAACCTGAATCAAATATGTGCTAGTGATCTCTGTTTACAGACAGGTGGAACCCCGCAGTGTTCCTGAAACACTCCTGCTGCTTTGTGCAAGAGATCCTTTTGCAGCGATTTTTGTTTTCTCGACTCTGTTGGTTTTTCTGTCGTTTTCGACGTATTCAGAGTTCACCTCACTTACAATTGTTTAATTATATAATTCTATGATGGATTGTTTTGAAATGAAAATGATGTGTCTCAGAAAAGAAAGTTTTAGAATTAATCTCCAATTTTTATGAGTGAAATCCTCAGTAACTGCACCGAATGCCAAGTGAAAATTGTATTAACACAATCTTTGATGGTACGAATGGCTTTGTTTAGGTGAACGCTATGAGATGTTCAGGCGGCGCAGACAACCTCGTTCTATTGGACAGGGATAAGTTTAAGCCCCTGACCCAGGGAGTGGCCACTGCCGGTGTCGTCATAGACAACGAGGTCAAGTGGAAAATAGGCGAGGCAGAGTTCGAGTCTCTTATGAGGATGCTAGACAACCTGGTGAGTGAACCCTGACCTGTGTCTTTTACCCACGATGCTTTGAGTTTCCTGTTTCACATGCTTCCTCGGGAAGTGGCTGATTAGACGACACAATGAAACTTCATGTATTTTTTTGTTTATCTAATCTTAAATGGGTTTTTTTGTAATTGGCTCATGTTGTTTTATGATATTTGCAGATTTCATTTCCTAATATTCAGGATACTGTTGTTCTAGCGGTGAGAACAGAACTCCTTCTGCTGGGCTTTGTAAAACCACACACCCTGATTTTTATTTATGTATTTTTTTTAAGCCTCACTGATAATGCCCAGGCCCTGACATGTTTTGTGGACACAGAAGATGTCAGACTGTCTGCTCGAGTCGCCTTCCTGCTAACAGCTCCGGCTGGAACAGACTGCAGCTGTGTTAGCTCTGTGTGATCAGAGATCGCCCACCCTCTCAAACATAGCTTCCAGATGGTGAGCCGTGCTGCGGGCAGTTACAGCCACACGGACCACACAGCCACTTAGTGCAATAACTCCCGTGTACTCAATTTGGAAATAGGATTTGGCATTTTCTTCCAGACTGTTGAGTATGCCACGGGGCGAAAATGCCAGCGCAGTCGTTGCAACTGGACGCCTGACCTTCCCTGACAGAGGGTGGAGTTTGATTGTTGCGGTGTCAGAGATGATTCCCAAACAAAGACAACATAAAGCTGAGCTGCGCTAAAGGTCACAGCTAATGATGAAGGAATGGTACCTGACAGAAGGTGATTTAGAAATTGGATTGCACAGTTTTAAAAACATTTTTTTTTAAAATGCTAAAAGGAAAGACTGCGTTACTTCTCTAAACCAAGCAATGAGATGGAAAGGTGAAACCGATTAAGGGTGTGGATGAGGAGTTGGCCCTTTAAAGTACCTGCTTAATTAAAAATATCCTCCTATCTGTCCGTTCACCATTTCATTATATTAGATTCTGTCACACATGTTGGCAATAGTTACTGTAGCTCTTGTACTCTTTTGTACAGTTTGTGCAGAAATTTATGATGATGAATGCTACGACTGATACGCCCTGAATTGTATTTGTTTACTGTGTTTCAGTCACACTTAAAGCATTTGGAAACTGAGCTTTAGTTTCCACTGAACGGCTCTGTGAAAAATGGCTTGCTGGCACTGCGACGATCAAAGCTCAATGCAGAGGGGATTTTTATTTTTCATTTATTTATTTTTTGTGGCAAACTTGTCAAATTGCCTGTGCAGAAATGCCAGTTTTGATTGTTTTTAATGTAGCGTTATACTACTTTTCTTCAGACCACACTTTTCTACATACTGCAAGGACCCATCACTAGTTTTCTAGTTGTCTCCCTCCGTCTTTGATGTATTGTTAACAACACACTCCTTCAAACCAAAGTTGTGTCTTCTCCCTCTCAAACTGGAGGCATCTGCAAAAATGCTGTTTGTGTATATTGCGTTTAAATATTTAAAAGTATTGTGTAAGTGGATTCTGGGTGGCCTGTGAATCATTTGAATTGTGGGGGGTTTGGGGTTTGGGTTAATATTTCTTATTTATCCCATGAGCAGAGAAGAATAGTGCAAAATATTTCAAAGACTTTAACTTCTGGCAAAGGGAAACTCTCGGTGCGTGTGCCGCAATAATATTTTCTCCTTGTGTAACGTGCTAGGGATACAGAACGGGCCATTCTTACCGGAACCCCATTGTCCGTGAAAAACCCCGGTCTAAGAACGACGTCGAGATCCCCGCCACAGTGTCGGCTATGCCGCCAGAAGACTGTGAGCTTGGCCTGCGGAGCCCCTTCAAGTTTATGGCGCAGAAACAACAGAGAGAAAGGACCCGGTGGCTTAATTCACCCAACAGCTACTTGAAGGTCAATGTTCCTGAACAGTCACCCAGCGGGGACGTGAGCCCGAGGACAAAAACCATGGTGTGTTGATTTTATTGTCAAAGTGTAAGAGGAAATGAAATGATTTGATCCTATCTGCTTTGGTGTCCTGAGCAAGCTCTTTTTGAGGTGCCCATTTTCATCTGTGTTAGCCTGCCCTCTTGTGGCAAGTTTTTTAAATGTACTTTTTATACTCTGAATCCTTGGTATTAATCTATGTGTGTGTTTGCTTTATTTAAATTCTCTCAGTGGATGAAGTCCTCGCAGCCAGGCAACAGCGTTGGCACCCCAATAAAGATTGAAGACCCTAACCAGTTTGTCCCACTCAACACTGACCCCACTGAGGTTTTGGATAAGAGGAACCGGGTCAGTTGAAAAATGATCACATTTTCCACAAGATTGCCCCCAGATGTTACAAACCTGGGCAGTAGAAACGCACAAAGATTGTTTTTCTTTTCTTTTTTCAGCTCATGTTCATTATCTAAACTACTGTTAAACTGTTGATTACTCTTGTTATCTTTAAAATAAATTACAAAAAACCATGAAAGGGGACATTTTGAAAGCCAGATTGTTCCAAAATATCCAGTTTTCTTTGGTAAATGTCAGTGAAAAGCATAAAATCATGTCATCTTATAGCCTGAAATGATAAGAAACAATCAGTTAATATAAACCAATTGATTAATCTGTTGGAACAGCTACACTGTCATTTGAATGTCAGTTATAGTATCTAATAACCAAAACCCTTAAGCTGAGATTCCTTTGTCGAATATGTTTGTTCAGATAAAAGAGCAACACAGAGGTGACCAGATGACCCCGGGACCTAAATCTCAGTTACTGGCAGGCATTGTTGTGGACACCATACCAGGACCAGTAAGTTTATGTATCATTTGTAAAAATTGCAACATTAGCAGCTGGATTTCATGATGCAGTGTGTGTCATGGTATTTTAGCGTGTTTTACATTTGCCTAGCAAGTCTGAAAATAACCCACAACTCAACCCACAAATTGCTGCTCCACTCATGAATACACTTTTCTTATAAAAATGGCTTTCCAACGGTACAGGATTTATTGCTAAGAATCATTGTTAAAACAAAGATATAATCAGCCAAACACAAATTTGTGGCCTTGTATATGGACTTCACTCCATATACAAGTGTAACATTAGATTATAGCTTGTTGTTTACCCGCCTATGTTTCTTAAACCGTTCAGTTACGAGTTGGTGATCCAGGAATTTTGACTCAGTCATCTCTCCAAATTCGTATCAGGTGTAGTGCCCGTGGTCTTACTTAGTTAAAACATTGTTTCAGACTACACCACACACAGCAGCATTGTTCATCGGGATCATGTGACACGACTAAAACAAGAGTTGTTCAGGAATGGTTTGAGGAATTTGAGTCCATTGATCTGCAGATCTTTCAGCTTTGGAGGCTGATAAATGTCAAGATTACTAAAAAAAAAAATATGTAGCCAAAAAACCAGAACACACAGAAGTAAATGAATAACACACTAAAATATTCTGTCTGTTGTGTTTATTGAAATTTGAAAAAGGTCACACATTCTTGTAGATTTTGATTGCAGAGGTTAACGCAGTGTTTACATTTATTTCCTTATGAAAGCAAATCAAAAATGCAAATATTGTGCAAAGAGGAACTAAATGCGTAAGATTTTTAATTATGTAGATTGTGCAAATTAAACAAATGTATCAACAGTCATGATCCTTCCATAAATGCTAATTAGAACACATTCGCAAAAAGATTGTGATTATGTGTTATTTTATTTTGTAAGTAAATAAAATATAATGCAGAGAATGTTTCTAGCTATAAACATGCAAAGAATTTGAAGATTTTACCATCTATGGTACGCGATAGGATTAAAAGATTCAGGAAATCCGCAGAAATGTCTGCATGCTAGCAGCAGTGCTGAAAACCAGTAATAAATCATCTTGATCTTTACATCCTCAGGCAGTAGTTGTGTAGTGGAAACGAGTGCACGGGCTTGGGAGCACATCAGAAAACCACTCCGTTGCATTCAGAAATGGAAGTTGAAAGGAGTTGGTGCAACTGCACATGTGAAGGCACCATTAATAATGAATGATATTTGGGTTTTAGAGCAACATATACTGCTATCCAGATGCTGCATTTGTTTTTTTTGTTTCATAAGGGAAGCCTTTCCTTATTTAAGCAAGTGATTTCTGTGCGTGTGATATCAGCGTGGCTCCATCATGAAAGGGTCTGGGTGCTAAACAGCCATGTCTGCAGTCCAGTCGGTTACCAGTTGAACATTTGGCACTTAATGAAAAAACAAAGAAGAAGTCCTTCTATAGTGGAGCAACTGAAATCCTTCACCAAGTAAGAAGGGGGGGTTGGGGGAGGTGGGGTGCTTTGATAACTGTACAACAGTTTATATCAGAGCTCAAATGTTTACAGAGGGTTTTAAAAGAAGAGGTGATGCAACACTGTGGTAAACATGCCCCTGACCCATTTTTGCTTTTAAGAAAAGGAGTTACCATTATTACATTTATAAAGCCCCAATATATAAAAAAAACAACAAATAAAACACACAAAAGTTTTTACTTTCAACATTTGACATTCAACAAACTGTTTCAACCTTTTGGAAATAATATTGCGCATCAGCTGACTGCAACGGCATCTTATGTTTTCCCGTGTCTTTAGGCTTTCATCATTGAGGATGAAGAGCAGACCCGCTCTCTTCCTCCCAATCCTTTCAATGATCTCACAGAGAAGGAGCTGGAAGAATACAAGAGCATGGTAGAAAGAAAGCAGCAAGGCCAAGAAGGTACTGTTCTCTATCCTTTATACATTAGTCAGATGCTTTACTGAGTTTGCTGTAGTTATTGTTGCCACACAAGAATTGTGCCATTAGCTTACACTCAAGGCAGTTAATTAGAGCCAGCTTGTCCTGGGTGGAGGAAAGTTTGTACTGGAGGAAAGAGTTTCCTACTACTTCCTACTGGTGAGAGATGAGCTGTAGAGATACTCGCTGTGTCAAACTCCTTTTGTCTCATTGTGATTGTAAACAAGGGGAAATCTGTGTACAGGAAGGAAACATCTCTGCAACTGTGCATCAAAGTAACTCCTTTGTTATTCTCCATCACAGAAATGCTTCACTATTGGAACATGTGAGCTAAGAAAACTATGCAACAAAGTTGTTAAAATGTGTTTTCAATACTTTTAGTTTGCATTTTGCATGCTGGCAGCATGAGTGTAGTGAGGTTTTTGGTAGAGTTGGGGATGTAAGTATTTGGTATACATGGTTAAGCAATGCTATGGCATAAACATGTATGGTTGCCAGTGGAACTGGGCCACTAGTGTTTAATGATGATGTAACTGCTGATAGAAGCAGCAGGATGACTTCTGAAGTGTACAGGGCTGAACTCTCTGCTCAGATTCAGCCAAATGCTGTAAAACTAATCGAAGCGTGCTTCACAGTGCAAATGGATAACGACCCATAGCATACTGCAAAAGCAACCCGAGAGTTTATAAAGGCAAAGAAATGAGATATTCTTCAATGGCCGAGTCAGCCAGCTGATCTAAACTCAATAGGGCATGCTTTTCAGTTACTGAAGACCAAGCTAAATGCAGAAAGACCCACAAACAAGGAACAACTGAACGTGGTTGCAGTGAGGCCCTGGCAGAACATCTCAAGGGAGCAAACACAGGATTTAGTGATGTCCACGAGATCTAGACTTCGGGCAGTCATTGACTGCAAACGAGTTTCATCATTAGTTTGTCCAATTATGTTTGAGCCGTACTGTGTATAAAAATGACTGCAATTTGCAAACTGTTAATGCGATACTTTAGTTAAACCCCTTTCCTTAAAGCTGAAAGTCTGCACTTAAATCACATACTGAATGTTTGACTTAAAATCCACTCTGGGAGTATACAGAAACAAAATTACAAAGGTTTTGTCAGGGCCGAAAAATAATAATGGATTTAATGGAATGCTGCATCTCAACATTGACCAGATAGTGACAGAAAAAGGACATCTCCTAACCTTTTAGCTTGTGCTACCATAAGATTGTACAAACATTTTTCATGGTAGACATTAATGGAATCCCTGCTAATTCCTAACACAGTTGTAAATGATGACCAATCAGATGCACTGTTCATACCTTTGTTTGTGGAAAGAGGGGTAGAGCTAGTTGCTTTTAAAAATACTACAGAGGAAGGATAAAAATATTATCTGGGCTCGTAATATGGCGTAACTGTCGTTGAAAGTAAAACCAGTATAAGGCAGTCACGGTGGCAGAAAACAAAGAACAAATATTGCAACATATTTGAGCGGTCCCCAGGGCGTTATCCATCACTAGAAACAGCCGTGGTAATGAGGAAGGAGAACCCACACAGAAAAGATAAAGTCATAACAGGAATGATAGCTTACTTTTATAACTGA
The DNA here is from genome assembly GCF_001858045.2 of Oreochromis niloticus. Taxonomy (NCBI): domain Eukaryota; kingdom Metazoa; phylum Chordata; class Actinopteri; order Cichliformes; family Cichlidae; genus Oreochromis; species Oreochromis niloticus. The sequence continues at coordinate 14,426,810 of NC_031978.2, read as the reverse complement.
TACGGTCTGATCAAGAAGTCAGTGTGGTTTTCTGCCTCATTGATTCCACAGCCTCAACATCCACACAGTACAGGAAAGCCCAGTATTAGATATTTCAAGTTTTCAAACTAAAACTGGGACAGCAGTATTTCTAAAAGTCTCTTTTTTTGGTTTCCTAAAACGTGGGGGTGTCGTGGGCACCGAAATGTTGCCAAAGTAAATGATATTAGTGTAAATGTGCCTTTGATCATGGCTCTGGATGCACAAAGGGAAGTCCTCTGAAATGTGCAGTGCTGTTGTCAGTTATACACCCATACCTTCTTTGCTGTAAGATTGCAAAATGTGTGCTGCTGGGGAAAATGTCTAATGATTGATTCCCAGGACGTTTGTTCCAACAGTCCCGTTCTCCCTCTGAATGAATTGTGTAACCTGTTAGCTGTTTGTAGAGTGCCAACATCAGCTTGGGATTTTATTTGTTCATATAATAGCCTAAGCTGACTCATACCTGCTTTGTTGGATGACTGACCCCGATGAGCTTCAATCCTTTTACAGAAGATGATGATGCCACTGATGCAGATGAGATGACCACATTTGATGGCTCGACTATCTCCCTCTCCCTCTCTCCCATAATGACGCCAGCTAAACAAGGTAATTAGCAAGTGAATGGGTGTTTCAGTTTGTGGAAAAGGACAAGAAATGCCTCAAATGAAATGGATAATTTAACGTGTTTTTATTCGCATCCGTCTCCGTTGGCTTCATCTCGTGACAGACACAATACCCAACGGGAAAGACCACTTGGCAGAGATGGAGGAGGATCTGAGCATTGAGGTATCCAAGCTGAGTGTGAGCACTTCAGAAACGGTGGAAATCTCCATAACAACGAAGGAAAAGACTGGGGAGCCTCAGACCCCGGAGAGCCAAACCAAGTCCCCCAAGAAAAAGAAAAAGAAGTTCCGCACACCTTCATTTTTGAAGAAGAGCAAGAAAAAGAAGGAGGAGAAAGAGAAACCAGAAGCGTGAGGGAATGAACCCGAAAAGCAATGAAAACGTCTGAATTGCCTTCCTAATTTTCAGTTTGTTGAAGGGAAGTGAAATAAGCCCCCCCAGGACATTGTTGTATTTGAACACCCAGTCCCCCTCATTCACAGCTATTATTCAATGTGAAAGTTTTTCAGAGATGTGCCAGTAGATGGTAATGCGGAAGGTTTAATTTCCTGTGAGATTTCATTTGACCACTGAGGGCTCAGCAGAGTTTCATCAAATCAAAATGCAATGCAGGACTGTTTTTGTTTTGGTTTTTCATTCTTGCCCATATTTTTTAACGGGTTTTAGAAATAGGCATCAAAGGAGACGGGGGTGACTCAGAGCCCTGGAGAGCCAAACACAGGCCAAAGCTCTGAAGTTAATGCATCCGATTGGACGTGTTACATATTTGTGAATTTTTTTTTTCCCCCTTTTTGCACAAGTTCACTGTTGAATGTATACTGACAGCTAAGAAAATTGTTTAACAATTTAAAAACTTTAACTTCCATACCAGTAGTGTAACAGCGGCTGAAGATATTCAAATTATATGACGGTTAGACTTATAAGAAGTACGAGTTGTAACTGAACATAGTCATAGTTCTACTACCTTGTAATAATATATGTGGGTTTATATTATAGGTATTAACATTATAGTGTTTGAGAGATGATTTCTTTGTCTATTTACATACTAACTCTTATACTTAACACGCAGTGATGGATAATTCAGTAATAATTCATGTAGTTTTTAACATTATGTGGTATTGTTCCCATGGTTGCTGCTTTATTGTAATTGTGACAAGGAATTGACTGTGACTATCAGAAAGAGCTCAGCAAAGCGAGGATTGCCGCACGTTGTTTAGGAGTGACAAAGCGTGACTTTTTACAGAACTGACGGGAAAATCGCTTCATTGGATGAGAGTGGCACGTCTGCGCTGCAGAAAGTGAAATGAATGTGACGGATGCTGACGGCAGAGTTTGGCTAAATAGTCGGCTGATGGCAGTGTGATGCGGAAAGCTTTTCTTTGTAGCCACTGTTAGTTTGATATAAAGTATATTAGAGGGCCATATATTTACATCCCAGTCAATAATGTGAATGATTTGTTTAAACCCAAAGGGAGTGAATTCTTTGCCTTTGTAAATAGTTTTCTTTTTTTTTGTGAAGTTCTTTTGTTACGCTAAACCAAATGTTAAACAATGAAATATAGAGATGTGACAGTACAATCAAATAACAATATTTTAACACTTCCTCTATTGTTCTGGTTTTTTTACCCACCTTAATTAAGCTCCTTATTTACTGAACATGCAGAGCGCTTTGTGTTTACAAACTGTATTACTTGTGTAATTAGTGTGCTTAATGCTGTTCTTCCTCTGTTGTTTACATTGCTGTTTGTATCACCTAGTTGTTTCCCCATCATGCTTTACATGACAGTCACCTTGCTTCAAAGTCAGCCTTTTAACAATGCCTTGATTTAATGACCTGATTTAATAAAAGCTGGGATATGTTTCCATAACTGTTGTGTTTCTGTCTTGGTTATTAGCTGAAGGATGCTCGATCATTTAAAGCAGTGGTTCCTGATCTTTTTGCACGCAGAATTTTTATACAGTCAAAATTTTACATGAACTGTTTTCATCATTAAATCGCTTTATTTGAACTCATCTTAAACTAGATCTGTTTGATGTTTAAACTGAGATTTCTACAACTTTAAACTATTCACCAAGTGCATTTAGCTATGACTCTGTTTAACAGTCATTTATTTCATGACTTGGTGACAAATTTCAACTTTTAATCCACTTTGTAACATTTTACACACACTTGTGGTAAAAAGTGAACCATTTGCCACTTCTAAAGTATTACATATCAGGACATTATCTAGTCCTTATTAGACCTTAAAATTAAGTAAATGCTTCAAATGAGCAACAACATGAGATTTATTATTCTGCATCACTATTTTTTTTTTAACTGAGCAAAATGCAGAAGCAGTGTGTGGAAAAGTAAGTACTTCCTATGATTCAACACCTTCAGCAGCAAAACTTGTAATTGTTTCCTGCATGACTTTAGTCTCTGAAATTGCTGAGGAATTTAGCCTACTCTTCTTTGAGAGGTCTGCAGCCATTCTGTGGTAGATTTGCTGCAGTGGGATCATTGTCCTGTTGCACGACTCTGAGTTTTAGCAGTTGAACAGATGGCCTCACATTTGACTCTAGAATATTTAGGTATACAAAGGAGTCCATGGCTGACACAATGACCCTAAGGTGCCCAGATCATCTAACTTCAAAACAAGCCCCGATCATCACCCCTCCACCACCTTGCTGTTTTGGTTCTCTCCAAGTGTGGAGCTGCGCAATAGCCGCATAACTCCACCTTGTTGTTGTGTATCCAAAAGCCATTGTTCCAGACATCTTATGAGTTGCTGACATGCAACTTTGCTGTTATGGTCTTTTTTTTTTTTTAAGGGAGAGGCTTTCTCCTGGGAACTCCATAGCCTTTCATACAAACCACACTTTCATTTGTTTTCTTTTTGTACTTTCATGATCTTTAACATTTAACATGCTAACTGAAGCCTGCAGTGTAACTGAGTCCGAAATACACCTCTTGGGTTTTTGTTTGTTTGTTTCATTTTCTTAAATTGTCTTGAAATCATCTTATAACCCATCAGAGATTGTTCAGCGGCAACAATTGCTTCTCTAAAATCGTTAGCAACACAACCGAATGCTCCAGACCGTCAAACTGCCAAAAACGACTGTTTTTAATGGAGGTGTTGATACTTACTAATTAGCAGCACCTGGCTCCTACTTTTAATTTCTATGGAAGAAGTAGGGGTGTGTTTAGTTTTTCATCAGTGCTAAATTTATAATATGTAATGTGTTGTTGTTCATGTGAGACTGTATTGATCACATTATAAGATCTGCTAAAAGCCAAGATATTTTCATGTCCTGAAACCTAAAACATCTAATTTAAAAGAGGGTGTACTTTCTTAATATGATTACTGCAGTTTATACTGTTAGCCAATTCTTCAAAAGTTAATCCATGTCTTTATGCAACTGTTATCTATACTGTTGGCTAACAATTTTTAACTGTTTATCAATACTCTTATTTAAACTGTGAATCTATAGCATTTAGCTAGCACTATAGAGTTTTGTTTTTATTATTTTCTTTAGACACATATGATTTTATGTATTTATATTTTTGTTTATTAACTGCTGTAATAAAAGTATTTTCTAAATTTTGGATAAAGTATTTCTTTCTTTTTAACTTTACTTTCACAGTTTCAACAGTTTATCCATGCTAATATTTTGCTATATATTAACTGGTTAGCCAAACCATTTTAAATGCCTAGTTTACTTTTGGGAAACAATGTCAGGAACTTATTTAGACTAGTGAACAATCTTAGCTGGTTATCCATAGTTTTAGCTAGCCATTTCATTTTTAAAAAATTTATTATTATTACTTATTTGTTTTTATGATTTCAGCCTTACTTTTAACTGTTTCCTGGTTGCTTTTGTTTAATTATGACCTTGATGCACAAACTTGTCCAGATCTACTTAATTCTATGATTAAATTGTAATTTTATGTTGTGTTTTAGTTAGTTGATCGCCTCTTCACAAACCTACTGGCTACTGCAGAAGTATGCACAAATACCCTGTGGAGTACTTACATGGGAATCAGTTAAACATGAGGAGAATTTTGATGTTGTTGGACAGTGATGCATCACAAAACTTGAGCCATTTTCACCAGATGGAGTAACACCTCTTATATTAAATACATCTTGGGAACTATTTACACAGCCTCTGCATCTAATTTCAAAAAAGAAAAAGCGAGCTCCCCTAAAACAATATATTCTATTCAGACATAATTGTGTGAAGCTGTATAATCAGCATTCAGCCATGATATGAATGGGCGTTGTCATAGTAATCCACTGAGAGGGGGGAGATGCAGAGACAAAGAGAGGATTTGGTGTCTCCAACAGGTGTTCATGTTGGGGGGGAGTGACCGGATCTGAACCTCCACCAAACCCCAAACCACACACACATCTCACCACCAACAACAATAAAAAGAGATCATTAAGAAAACATAAACATGATTTTAAGTTTAACGTAAAAACAAAGACTGACGGTTATTAAGAATAAATAAGGAAAAAAAAGCTCGCCGCTGACCTCATCGACATCCTGACAGTGCTAAGGAGAGGACGGAGCAGGTGACACACGTCTGGTCTGTTTTATTGTCCTGCTGTGACCTCGGGGCAAAGTGCAGCTATTGTTTTGAAACAACAGGAGACTGCTGTGGTACAATGGATAGTCTGAAAACATCATCTTAACAGGGTAACATCAAATAGAGTCCCCCGCATTTAAAAAAATAAATATATTTGCCGTTTTGACAACACCCAGAATGGATTATTCTCCCTTATGTGTGATTTCTGGCATATTCTTTTTATAAAGGCAAGCCTATACACACTCCAGCACTGTGTGACTTTGCCTCCTCTGTGACAACTGAGCCACTGGTGTAATCCTCAGGCTTTTCAGATTACTCCAGTTGGGGTCACATTCTACACCAACCTACAGCGGGTCAGCTTTCCACAGTCGCTATCAGTGTGCAGCACGCAGAATCAGTCTGCACACAAGCCTCACAGCACAGATGAGTCTTTTCCTGGTAAAATGCTGTCAGTTTCCATCCCCCACTGAACTCTCTGTCCATGTCTTACTCTATTCGTGTGTCCTTTTGAGCATGTGCGTAGCAGTAGATGATGTCTGAGTGCACACTGGCGTTGTTGTTTTATATGCTAAACATGCTCCAGTAACAAACGCCTTATTGCATATTAGGAGAGAAATATGCAGTGCCTATAAGTCAAAACAGACCTGTATTTGTAAGAATATGTGTCCCTGAAGTGTGCGTCACTGTTTCAGTGTCTATGTGAGAGGCCTCGCCAGGCTTATTAAAGCCTCTATGGGATGGTGTACTCTCTCACAGGCGTCCGTTACAGGCCAGACCACATCTGCAGCGGGCCAGCCATCTGCACCCATTGTCTCAGAGGCACAACACAGCCCTGCACGCATGGCTGGCCTTGTAAAGGCAGTCCCTTTCCCCCCTCTGTTCTCTTCCATTCCTCCCAGTGTGGGGCAAAATGACTTCTTAATCTCTCAAAAGGAACAACAGAAGTGGAGCATCAAGCTCGAAAAAGATTCAATTTCAAGGTTAATTTTTGCAAATGGCAGATAACTTTAAAGTTTAGTAAAGTAAGGTCATTTCTGCACTTGTGGGAAATGCACCTAAAGGATTGGCTGTGCCTGTTCCTAAAAATCCTTTCATTTGTTTCTAACTTTCCTTTTAATATCGATGTGAGTTTAGACTCCTTTGGAACCAGGAAAAGACACCCAGAGGGGCTGAGGGGGGGCAAACAATGAGATTATTAAATGCAAATAATGGCAAACAAACTGCACCTGAACTAATATGAGTTCATTTGATTTACGCCAAGAATCCCCCTCCCCACCCGCACTCCCCTCACAAAACTCAATTTTCGAATCCAGCGGGAAGTAAACGAATCACCTAAAATTATCACATCAAACACCTGAGTTCTGCATGTTGTACTGCATTCAATCGGCTTTCAAATCTCGCACCGGTATCTGGTTTTTGTGAGGATGGGATGACAACGCGGTTCAACATGAAAGCGACACAAGTAGCTCTCTAAACTGCTATCCCAGTGTACAAATGTGTAAAGATGTTAATTACAGAGCACATTTAAAAGCATGTGGGAATAGTGTGCGGTTCCAGCATTGAAGCAGGACCATGTGGGGCCCTTTAACAACACAAAAGCCCCAAGTGATTACATATTTATAACCAAGACCAACCCTGGCAGTTGTCCCCGGTATCCAGGTTGAACTATTGATCAGATCTGCCGTTTGATCTTAATGCTTTTTCACTTTTAAACTCTGTTCACATACATATTTAGAGATAACTGAATGCACATGGAAAGCGGAGCATTTGTCTTAATTATCCAGTTTATGCCAGCTAAAATAATGCAGCTTTATTACAAATGAAAGCAGCCATTATTGCAGAATGTCACTGGACACAAGTGTGCTATTTGTTACTCTCTTGCAGTATTGATAATGAGGATTTATTATGGCACGGTTGACAATGAATGCAATGTGCATGCGTTAGTGGGAGGGATTATCCACCAAGTAGGGCAAGTGGCTGAGGCTAAGGACTGCAATTCCATCCAGCCTAGTTCATTTCAGTCATCCGCTCAGCGCACAGACGGAACAAGGAGAGCAATTTCAGCGCTGCGTATTTGTCAAAGCCCCCCCAAAAGCCTAAAGTTAAAAAAAAAAGAAACAAAGAAAGAACAGAAAAAAATGGTAAAGTACATGAGACATCACAGCGAGCTGAAACCCGAAGAGGTCCTGTCGGAGTCTGATGCGTCCATGGACCAGCAGGATTTCGGAGAGATGTCCGACTATTCTTTCAGCGACGTTATATACTCCAAATGTTCCGCAATGGACCAAATCGGCACTTTTATGAAGAACGTGCAAGTGCTGCTCGATGCAGCCAATTACATTGAAAACATTGAGAAGAACAACGGAAGTAAGTAAACACGGGCTGCAGGGGATATTAACACGTAATGCGCCGAGCAGACAACAATAGAGGCGAAGGCGACAAAAGACGCGCAGCCCGACAGCAGCCCGTCATGTTTTACCTGCTACTGGGAAACCGTGCGGTCTCAATCGGCCTCACACTTATCCTGCGTAATATGATCAATCGAAGAACTCCAGAAATCACCGAAATTTGGAAGTCGGGAAACAATCGCATAGCGGAGACAGCCTCGCAACAATAGCCTTGCAGCAATCCGCTCCCATTAAAACCGGTGTTTTTGCAGACCGTGGGAGACGCAGACCGGCTCATAACGCACGGTTCAGTGTATTCATTATATTAACTAGCACAGCCATGCATGTGTGCGCATTTACGTTCATACATGTGGACGTTTATGACACGAGACATCCAGTTTATGCTTCTTTTTTGTATCAGTCTCTCACAGCTAATTTTAAGATTGCGCTCCTAAAATATCACATCCACTCGGAAATCTCGCATTTACGCCCTCTCTGACCTAAGACTGCAATGTGGGGTTTTTAATTTCCACTGAAAATTCCTAATTCGAACTCCAACTGCGGGTTTGCTCGGCCAGCATCTGCTTCCTTGTATGTGTTGTTCACATGGTTTCCACATGGAACAAATTGCAAAGTTCTCATTGGTCAGGATCCATGTTCCCAACGCGAGTGTCACTGCAGGTGACCAATCGCGTGCAGGATTGCGTCTGACGAGGTTTCTGGGAATAGTAGTTCTTGTGTGATTTGTTAAATTCTTCTTGCTTGAGGGCTGTTTCCAAGCGTTTGCTCTTCAGTCTGGACTGTTATTCATAAGTTTAAATGGTCTTACTCTAAATTAAACTATATGCGTATATATGCATGGACATTTTTTAAGGTGTGCTTGTGCATTGCACTGAATTTTAGTCATTCCAAGGATGTGTTGCCATTGCCCAAATCCAACCATCTTCTTCCTTGTAGCAAATTTAATCCTCTTTATCTTTTTTCTTCTATCACCAGAATGTGAGCACGGGTATGCTTCAACATACCCTGCAACCCAGATTTCACTTCAACAGAAACAACGCAAATTGAAGAACAGGAAACTGGACAATATTCACAATAGGTAGGTTAAAGTCTTGAAATATATTTATATGCATATGCTGTATTTTGCATATTTAAGCCATGTGACCGTTCTGGTTATATATTTATCATTTTCAACAGGTCGGCACACAATGAACTGGAAAAGAACAGGTGAGTGAAAAATCACAGAGGAGGTCACTTATATGCATGTTTAGGATATAAACACATAATGCAGCCAGGTGAAGACTGCACTAAAAAGGATAAAATAAAGACAATGAAATGTTCGTTGTTACCTATGCATAACAAGTTGACTGTGCAGATGAAGGACAGAAAAGAACGACAACACGCCCATAGTCTTTAATCGCCTGTGGCAGTTTATCTCAACAGTCGGTTGTTTCGAAATGGAGCTTCAAACTCATAAAATAAAAGCTTTCTGCGTCCTTGTTTGCATATCTAAGTCATATGCTAAACACGTTGGCCATGCATTTTCAACATGACTCGTACCAGAGTTCTATAAATCAGCATAGTATCATCATGGGATTATAAAAAAAGGCCTTTTTTTTATCAATAACTCTGATATTTCATGAGTTGTGTGTGATAGGAGAGTGCGTTTTGCGAGGCAAATAAAAGGGAGGTGTAAGCAGCACTGTTCCTAGAGGACATGCAGACATTTCCCCAGTCAGCAAATGGGAACCGTCTGTTTCCAGACAACAGGGCTCCTTCGTGAGAGATTCTCAGCTGCAGGTCTAACTGCAGCTTGCTTCTGTAGCTCCAGGATGAGGCAGCCTCTGCTCTGAAACAAATGTCAGGACACATTTATCCTAAAATTAAATGGCCAGCCATGTGTGACATATTCTTACTTTAAATGATAAATGAAAAGAGGAAGGGAGCATCTTCAAGAAGGCAAAAAGGACTGTTTTCTATTACAAAATGGTGGCCAATGCAGAAGAAAAGAGATGACATCATGACTTGACCTACATTTTACACCATTTTTTTGAAAGGATAGTGAGTGTCCTTTGCCAGTTTCTGCATTCATTCAGACCACAGGCTCAGAGGCTTTGGTGGATCAGAAATAGAATATCAGGCTGACCTCGGCAGTTTTTAAATCTGGGACCAGACAGATCCATATTTAATTGTAAGGGAGTCAGATGGCATAGCTTATGAGCAAAAGGGATAAACAGATAAAGTGCCAGGATCCATTAACACTTACATCACTCATCATCCTGAATAGAATTGATGAGGATCAATCAAGTAGTTTTTGCTTTTTCTAATAAGATACAAATCAAATTGGATGAGGAGGTAATAATCTGACCGGATGAGGATCAGTGCAAATGAATACATTACTGTGCAAATTCATCAGTCAGTTTTCTGTTCATGTATTATGTTGAATAATGCAGATTGCTCTATGTCATTTACAGGCGAGCACATCTTCGTCTGTGCTTGGAGAGGTTGAAGTCCCTCATTCCTCTGGGACCAGACTGCAGTCGGCATACCACTCTGGGACTGCTCAACAAGGCCAAAGCACATATCAAGGTGTGGTAGTCTAAGGGAGGAGTATGGTGCTGTAATGGGACTAAGAGCTGATTTCCTCTCAAAAGTAGTAATGCAACCATACTGACATTGTGCTTTTTCTGCCTGACTCCCCACGTGTTAATAGTTTGGTTGATATCGGTTTGGGAAAGCAGCAGCAACAACATAACCGTTTAGTCAACATGCCGAAAAAGGCCTTATTCACAGCAGGGGCTTTGACTTGTCGTAGCACGAAGAACACAGGTGATACTAATAACATAATGTGTCCCAGCAAGCCATAGCGGTGTGACGGCGAGCCAGCATGAACTGGCCTGAAATCAAACAGAACTGTCTGCTGTGTTTCTGCAAAGTGGTGAGATTCAAAGGCCTGGATACAGGCAAAGCGTGACTAAGAGCAGGACCCTGAAACCAAAGCAACTAAATTCAGTCACGGGTAATTATCAGTAAAAAAATAATAATAATAAAATAAAAAGAAAAGGCCTGTTGCTGTCAACAGCAGTGCCGGCATTCTGTTTACAGCAAATTGCTTTGTATATTGACTCAAACGGGGGAGAGAGCTGTGTTATTTGCAGCAGCCGCTGCAGGATAAAAAGGTTTGATTTTAATTGTAACCGACTCAGTTCAAACACTAGGAAAGGAGAAGATACGACTAGATAAACACATTTATCATAAACTGGCAATAAAGCAACGCTAAATGCTTGCACGCTGATGGTTTACATGTAAAGTAGGGATTTTCCGAGCAGAGTTACTTTTCCCAGAACCCCAAGATGATTGGACCTTAAGGCAGCTGCTGTGTGGTTGTTTGAGTTTTTCTGCCCCTTTGAAAAAATCTCTCCAGGGATGTTTGCAGGGCTCACCTTTGCAAGGTTTTGAGCCTTGGTAAGTCTTTGATTAGAACTTGTGTCTTTAATACTGCAGGATAACGTCAGAATGGGACACTTAACCCTGGACTTAGGAGCACCGCAGCTATCCTGCTATTAAAACTGGTTGACTGACTGAACTAAAAGAGACTTAAAGATTTCAAACATTCAATGCAATGGCTCCCCTGAGTGCAGCAAGCAAACTCAGATCAAACTTTGGTGGAAAAATTAGTGCTGTTTTTTTTGCCCCGTCTGTACAGTTTCCAGCTGTGAGCAACAGCTAAAGAATGACTAAGGGCTACAATATGAAAGCAATCCTGGCTTGGCAACAGGCTCTGAGAGTTTATCACAGTCGGGGTTAGTGAGTAAAGTACCTAAGATGTCAGCTGTTGACTTTGGACTTGCCTGTTTCACATCCAGGAAATGAGGCTTTTGAATGCTGCTGCGGTGTATTTTTGGAACCAGGGGTTGTGCAGTACAATAAAAGGTGGAGCAGGTGCAGCCAATAATAAGCTCTGTTGAGCTGCAGGGAGAAAGGCTAGTACTACTGTCACTTATGTGGAGGCTCCATTATACCAAATTCCATTTAGGTGAACTGGAAGTTCACCTCAATTATATTAACACACAAGTCTATTTAAACGTTATTCAGAACTGGCAGGTCAAAAGTCTTACCCTTCATAATATAATACCACAAATACATTTTTGTCATATTTATCTAAAATGAAGCAGGTGTCTCAGCCAAAAAATCTTTATTTATATTTCAAGCTAATATGTCCCTAATGCTTATTATCTTAATAATATAATAGGGGACATTACATGAAATGTAATACACAGCTTTTGCCAATATGAAAAGCAGTCCTTTTTCAATTAATTACTTTCCCCCCAAATCACTGTTCATTTTACACATTCTGCCACTTGGAACTTTAATTGTGCAGCTGTGGAGAAATTACATTAGTTTCAATGTACGCATAAGCAGTAAATCTTGTCCAACTGGTGGTTTGTGTGCAAACTATCTGGACTGTGCTGCTACAGTTCCATGCATGATCTTTGATTCATGGGACAACTGGGCGTAATGACCGGATTTATGTGATCTTATATCCGTATGATTACAGAGGTTCATAATGCAATTCCAGGATTTTGGTTATTTCTTAGTAACCAGTAAACAGCTTGAAGTACACACATCCAACAAAACCTACTGGAAATCATAACTGGACCTAAACTGGACTGGAGTCCAAGTTGGCGAAGGTTAAATGCATAAATTAAAACTAAGAGGGCCAAAAGCAAAACGCTCTTGTCCAAAGCAGGACGGGGTGACCTTTACATTCATTTGTATAGCGAAGCTCATAAAACGAATTCTCTTCCTTCTCCATCCAGCCATATTTCACTTTTATCCACCACACACAGACACCATCTATTCCCTTAGATCCCATCCAGCAACTTGCTGTCACTGTGCTAAATAATTTATTGGAAAGCGCAGGGGGTTATTGCATTTTACAGCAGCCATATATATGTACATATTACCACATTATCAACTCGCTGCATACATGAGAATTCTGCCATGCTTTCCATATTATGTTAAACATGAGGAACATTTACAGAGGTGTAGCGATAACGATATCTTTGAAAATGCTTTTTGTAAACACCAACTGGGATGGTTAAGAACCTCACAGATTGCCTGACATCGTTGTTAGGTTTCTGCGTAATGCAGTGCCTAATTCTTACTCGTGCCACTTTTTAGAAACTTGAAGAGATAGACCGGAGGAGTCAGCACCAGCTGGAGACCTTAGAGAGGGAGCAAAGGCACCTGCAGAGGCAGCTAGCTCTGCTGCAGACCCATGGAGAGTGGGAGCGCGTTCGTACGGACAGCCTGGGTTCCCGCATGGACTCTGATCGATCAGAGTCTGATAGAGGTTAGTACCTGCACTAAAGGCTTCATTTCATTTCAAATACATAGATTGATTTGTATTCATTGGCTTTTTTTCTGTGTGTGTTTGAGCAGAGGAAATTGAAGTTGATGTGGAAAGCACTGAGTTCTCCCATGGAGAAATGGACAGTGTAAGCACCAGTGGTGCAAGCGACCTGGATGACCATAGCAGCCGGCAGAGCTCCGCCAGTGACGAGGGCTACTCCACTTGCAGCCTGAAACTGGCCTTTTCTGCTTAAAGCACCAGCCTATACTTTCATTAAGCTGCAGTCTTTTATGGCTTTTACCTGTCAAAGTACCAGCCTACAGCTCCAGTCTCCCTTACCGTTTAGCTAATGTGTCATCAGAAGAACCAGCCCCTATCCTATCTTTACCTGACAAATGAAACATCTCCACCCAAGAACCAGCCTTAAGTTCAGCTCAAGTCTGAAAGTCTAAAGCAGTCTCCTTCCAAAAGCCAAGCGGCTCCAATTTACACAGCCACAAATCTCCAGCAATATACGGTTTCCTTACTTTAAAAGATGACTTAACCAATCACCCGAATGTCCCTTTACCCATTACCAGCTTGAAGCCGCCATACCTGCACTTGACAGTGATCCTTGAGAGGACCCATGAATGCACCTGTGTCAAACACTAAAGGCTAAACTGTACCTTTAGTGAAGTTGATCCTCAGAAACCAGCAAAACAGACAAAAAAATCCCAAATACCAGCTAGAAACTCACCATTGGGAACGTTCGCTCCATTGCCTTGTAAGAAAAAAAAAAACATGGCCCTTTTTCTTTGGATAATATATCCAGATAGCACTTCTTGTAAATGTACAAGTCAGAGGAAAGGGCTAAAATGTCTGCATTCCAAAATGTTTATCACACTTCTTTAACCTCTGCTTTAGGACCCACAAACATCATTGATCCATGTGGCGTCCTACTTCTTAAGTGACATACAGTCAGATACAGACAGGTGGTGCAGTCCACCCTTGTTATTCTAATTTATTTTGCATATAATATTTATTTTTGGTATATTTAATTGTACTGTAGCTAGGTCTTGGTCATGCTTGAATGGGAAAAAAAACCTTGCTGTTAAATTCTTTCATTATTTTCTGTTTCTAAATGTTTACCAAACTTACATGATGTAAAATCCCCACTGAAACAGTGCTAGGAGTTTAATGCATTACTCGAAATGCTTTCACACTGTGCGTGAATTAAATTTTTTTAGACAGTAATAAGCTATCCCGCACTTGTCCAAGCACAAAGCTCAAGCAATAATGCCTCTAGTTTTAATATATCTTCAGTGTTGGCTGGGTTTAGCACATTATTCTGTCCGTCCAACTCCAAATTATAGTTTTCCACTTGCTCCAGCGGTAGTACCAGCTATTCATAATCAACAGTGAAATGATTGTAATGGACTCGAAACGCTATGGTGCATGTGTATTTGAATGTAGCCTTTCTAATCATGTTGTAATGTGCTTTTGATTGAGTCTTAAAACCATGTTTGTAGCATGAACCACATAAACACCACAGATTTTGGTTTGTACTTCATTGTTTAACTTTTTTGTTTGTATCGTAGCAGAAAAAGCTAAAATCCTTGAAATCTGGAGACTTGATAATTTGATGTGTATTTGACGCAAAGAATTGCACTGCTGAGCTATTCGAATCCATGAAACCAAATGAGACCATTTATCTGCATTCTTCTGATCCAGTTTCTAAGTAGATCACCACCAAATTGTGTCTTAAAGTGGGTATATGACTCTTGCACCTGTAACCCCCAACGTGTTTGGGAAACTATAAAATGCACTATGAAAATGACTTTTGTTAAGGAAGTACGTTGAAGCACACCCCCAGAATGTTTTTCTTGTGCTTAATCAGCCATCCAAGGTGACTTTTTTGCAAAACATGTGCTGCTGGTCCCCTGCTTTGTTACAGTTCCTGATAACTACCCTTGAAATCTTAATAAACCTCTACACAGAAAAACCCCAATGCGGTCTCTTTTAATCCCCACTTTTAACGTTCAATGAAGTTAGATGAGTTCTATTAGAACAGAGCAAGTTTCACATTTAAGTGCAAGTTGACCAATGTTGAGCATCTAACATAAAAAAAAAAAAAAAATCATGTTACTCAAATGAGAAAATCGGTTGTATTCACAGCTGCAACCTGATGTTGACGACATCGCTTTACCACCACCTACAGGACCTGACGGGGCCACAACTAAAATACACTGCTGAGATGGTGAAATGATGTAAAGGATCAAATCTTTAAAAACTGAAAACAATGTTTATTTCACTGTTATATGTACATGAGGGAAAACTTAAATTCAGCCAACTCAAAATCAACACCATTCTTCTTCTTCAGACTTTCCTAGAACACGTTAATGTTTAAAATCCAGCCTCAAATGCAAACACCACATCTACAGGCGCATGTTTATAAATAAAACAGATGGTATTTGGCCTCAGTGGAGAAACGGCAAACTCTATGGCTTTTCTAAAACACTATTTCCTTTTCTTACATAATAGATGACCTTGCTCCAATGGAGGGCAAGTCCCTCATATGGATTTAATTTGTTGTGGCTAATAATAATAATAATAATAATAATAATAATAATAATAATAATATTGTATATATATATATATATATATGAAACTACAACAATATTTCAAAACATTGGTGTGCAAGCACTTACTTTCAAAGCTTACTTTACTCGAGAAACTTAAATCATGTATAAACACAATGGAAAGCACTGATACAGCTAGTATACAGTGGACTATTATGTACAGGTCATATCAGGTCATTGTGGCATTAGATGTCTGACATTGTATTTGGACGTGTCATGGTACTGGGTCATAGGCTTGTCTGCAATACCACACGTTCCCACTCCCACCTTTCCGTTGACGCTTTCGGGAGATGCAAATATGCTCCTCTTCACCTAGAATAAACAAAACCACATGGAAATCAACATTAGTAGCTGTTACAACAATGTAGTACTGGAAAATTTCTATTAATTATGCATTACAAAGAACTTAACGGTAACCTATGGACACATGTCACTAGTTTCAAGCCGATATCTTGGTTTTCTAACACTAGTCTTAAAAATAACTTACCTGGCCTTTCTTGTTCTTTGAGTAGGCTTTATTGTTGAACTGCTGCCACTTTGACTTTTGTTCCTCTCGTTCTTGCTCCAGCTCCTTCATCCTCTGTACCTTCTTCTGAGCTTTTTTCTTTTTATACTCCCTCTGCTCTGCTATCTGCTCTTTCCTAGTGAGAGAGAGAGAGAGGGGGAGAGAGAGAGAGAGAGAGAGAGGGAGAGAGTCAACACAGATTCTCCCCCGATTCTGATTTTCTTTCTAAGAATTGTAACTGACAGCATTTACACAGAAAAAAATAAATTTTTCTTCAACAAAAAACATTATTTTCATAATAAAGAGCTTATTAAATGGGGGGAATTTTCCTTAAACTGCTGTAAGTTAAAGGATGTTCTCTCACTTTATTGAAAATGAAGTGCTCTGCTGCTGGAAAGCGGTACAAAAAAAAAAATGAACTGGAAGTGTTGCTGTACACCCAACCGAATCTGACAGATTTTACCTTACCAACCAAAAGCAGGTGCAGCAGATCTATTCAGCAAAAGACTTTCAGGTACTTGCATCATTTTCCAATGTGCCTATAAATTAGCCTGGAGCAGGACACTGTCCCTTTTCTTGTTTATATTCATCTCCACAATTTTCCTTTTAACAGCTTAAATCCCTTACTCTTGCTGAGGCTGCTGCCTTGTGGCTGGCTTTGAGTCCTTGATACTTTGAGCTACTTTCCCTCTGTTAACTTCTTTAGAGTGTCCACATTTAGCTGTCTGATTAGGTTTGTTGTTACAAAGGTTTTCACAGTGGTCTTTGGCAAACTTACTTCCATGCTTTGTTAGCATATGGCTGTGACTGCAGAAGTGACTATTTGTCTGCGCTGCTGTGCGCAAGTTGTGTATGATTGAAGCAGACCAGTTCTTAATCAGCCATATGACCAATTAATGACGACTCCGGAACAAGAATAGTGGAAATTTGCCAGTTCCGGTCCCTTGAATTTTAGCCCTTGTTTACAGAAACAATCTTATTTTTCTACTTTCTTCTTTAGTAGTAGAGATTGATGTGTTTCTACTAATAAAGCTAATTGTTACAGGTATATGCACAGTTTTAAACTGATGATTAACAAAAGAAAAGAAACTTTTTTCATAGATAATGGTAGAATTTCCTATTGTTTTCTTAATGATCATTTCTCCAAAATCAGACAAAAACATCCCCTCCAAAAAACTGTTTCTTTGAGTGTCTCTGAGACGATCATCGCTTATGCAGCAACACATGCAACTGGACCAAAAAAAAGGGGGGAGGGGGCAAAACAGAGTGTGTTTAAGGCATCTTCTACTTGTCGGATCGTAAGCACAAGTGTCAATGGAGGGGCTTTTGGAGATCCGCTTGCCTGTAATTCTGTAGTTCTGTTCTAAGCCTGCTGTTTGCCCACCTGAAGGGTGTGTAGATGGCACAGTGTAGTGCAATCTTTACATGGTTATCTTCAGGGAGCCTCGAGCTCACAGTTTTATGACTGAATTTATGTCACATACACACCCAAGCACACCTGTTGAAACTATAACATACCTTTTATAGTCCTGGGTCAATGCACTCTTTCCCCTTGTGCCACCATCATGCACGTCATCATTATTATTATCATTATTATCATCATCATTATCATCATCATTATTATTATTATTATTATTATTGTTATTATTATTATCATCATCATCATCATTATCATTATTATTATCATCATCATCATCATCATCATCATCATCAATAATTAATTTTATTTGAAAAGGAAACATGTACAATATTAACAAAAATGTTGCCTTTCCAGGCGAGTCCCAGTTCAATTGCTTTTTTGAGTTATGTAGCACCAATTCTTCAAAGTTCTCCAGTTTTTCAGGAGAACTCTTGTGTTGTTAGTTCTAAAGCTTTAAAATCATTTAATTGTGTCTCAATTGTCCGTATGGTTGATTACAGCTGTTCCCTTTCCTGTCCTTGAATTAGGTTCAGTTTTATATGCACAGAGATTCATTGAGTGAGTTAGAGAAGAGTTTGCTCATACCTCGACTTTGGCTTTACACTCCCATCCTCCTCCAAAAGCTTTCCTTCCTCTACTGCCTTGAGGTTCTGTAGAGGAATCACTTCAGCATTCCCATATCCAGTGAAGGTAACGGCTGCAGTGCCGTTGTCTCGGTCTATCTCCTCAATCTCAGCTTCATAAATCCTGCAAAAAAATCCCGTCTGTAAGCAGGTGAGTATGAGCCAAATACTCCAGCTCTACTTTATAAGTAAAGCCTAAAACTAATATATAATCTGTCTGTTAAATACAACTACACATCTTACAACATTTTCTATAATAACAATTTTCACAATATATACTTATTAAAAAAAAAACTGTACACTTGTTTCCTTAAACATGGCTAAATGTGTGGATTTAAAATTAAAATTGTTGCTTACAATATTGTTTTTACAATGCTGTCCCATATCAATATAAATAATCTCATTTCCTTGACTCAGTTAACAAGTACAGTTGGATATTTAGGTACTTGACATGTGCAACGAACATGCATCTACAAAAATAATAAAATAAATAATAAAATAGCTACTGCGAATCAGATATGGGTTTAAATTGCAGCGCTAAAAAAAGTATGCGAACACATATAATGTTTTCATTTAAAGAGGCTGCTGACACTCACTGTCCGTCCTGACTCCACATAGCCAGACACCTGTCTCCCACTTTCCAGCCATGCTTCACGGGAACTGTGTCTGAGCCACTTGTTTTGGCAACAGTCTCTGCCGGCTGTGAGGTCAGGAGGTCTTTTGTCAAATCAATGACTTCCTGCAAAATACACAATTAAAAAAGGAAATCAGATTTTCGTTTTCCATCAGAAAATATAGTTAACAATAACACTTAAAGTCGCTTCAGTTGTAACAATAAAAGCAGAGTGACAGAGAGATTTCAAGTGCAAAAGTATCATAATATAAATCACTGTGGCACGCTCCACAATTAAGGTTTACAAAATTCATCAGTTAAGGAAATCAAGCTCAACTGTAAAGACAGTCAGAACTTTAAAATATTAAAATAGGAATAACACAAAATATTGTCTTTTGAAACATTTCAGTTTCCTACAAGTTTGAATGCATGCCATTGCCTTCATGCAGAGGAAAATGGTTTGTTAAATGGGGTATTCTCCACATAGGATAAAACCTTATCATGAGATCATCAGTTTTTTTCCACATCACAACATCAGCATCAGTCCATAGACATTACGGAGCATCAAATTAATAATATGCTTCCAAGTCTGCATGTGTATGGCTTCTTTAATTACCAAAAATTACCATTTAAAAAAATGTAGCTAATTTGTTGAAAAAGATCTAACTTGATACATATGGCAAATTTCAAGAAGATATATATTTCACAAATATACAAATGTGACCAACTGTTGTGCCAAAAAGTTATTGCAAGTATTTAAACTGTTGTAAATGACTTGTTGAGCTATAATCTGTGAAACATCTCTCCTGAATGATAGCAAATAATTTTAAGTCAAAAACAACATTGTATAAAAAATATTTAATTTATAGGGTTTTTTTCCATTTATTCAGAACTTATAATTAAATTCGAAGAATTCACATTCCTTTAGATTTTCGGAGTGTTACTTTAAAACTAACAGCAACACATCACTTTACCTTGCTTTAAAAAGAAGCAGTTGTCTACTATGAGTAAATTAAACAAACCTGTAAGTCTTTTTGGAGTTTAAGAAGGTCTTCATTGTCTGGATCAGTAGAAAGAGCGACTTCAACTTGCTGCAGCTGGGCTTTGTAGTTGCTCAACTGTTTAACCAAGTCCTCCGACATCTGTGTTGACAAAACAGGGAAAATGGCTACTTGCGTTAGCACATATCCTATAATTCAGTGACAAACGGGATAAATTAGCGTGCTAGCCTGGATTAGGCACATGCCGAATGTACAAACTTCTAACGTAGGCTGTGTAAAACCCGTAATGAGTGAAAGCTGTGTCACAAAAAATACTACAGACCATGATTTACTTTTTGTCTCATATAGCATCCACGCTAACATGGCGCTAAACGGTTAGCAAGCAGGGTTCCCTTAGCCCTAAAATTGCGTAAATTTAACGTACGTCGGCTAATGCTGACTATAAGCGGCACACTGGTTGAGAGACAAAAATAACCGGTTACTGTGTAATCTTACCTCAATATCAATACTCTTTGCCGATAAATATAGTAAGCATACAACTCTAAACCCGATATCTTTGTTCAAAATGCCTGCTTAAAAAGAAAGAACAGTCCACTCTCTGTACTTCCGTCGCGGATAACCAGCCGGAAACACATTGAACACGCTCTCGCGATAACAGATGGGATCTGATGTCGCCAGCGCCCCTGTCGGTGGTAATAATAGTGTCTCTTTGCAAGTGAACCATACACTTATCCAATAGGATGAAGGTTATAGGAAATAAAAGCTTAAACATTTTGGAGACACCAAGGGTAAAACGATGAATCAAAAGGTTGTTTAATTCAAATATGAATCAGGTCCACAACAGAAAAACTGAAATTCCAACACCTCTCATACTGTGCATTTTGGCTATGTAGGGATGCAGTTTTCATAAAAAGTTTATATATGCTCATGATGGGCATGAATGTCACGATAATTTGTGGCTTTAAATGATATATTTGATCAGTCCTTTTTCCAGACTGGAATGATTCTGTTGATCCTAAAGACCTTTTAAAAAACAATAATTGGCTGCACAAGTTTGAATTTCTGTGAGAATTATCTTCTTTCTCTAAACCAAATGGGGTCAAGATTATACACCCAGATTCAAAAATAAAAGCAAACTCGTTTAAATCCTTTAATAAGTGGTGCTCAAGGTTCTACAATATATTTTAGCTTGACAAGGCCAAGCCCTATTTACCTTTAATTAGTGATCATGACTGGCTAAGACTTGGTAGTTTCTGTTTGCCAGCATAAAATGGATTTGTTTGACAGTATTCATTGGACTGAGCAATATTCAGAACAATGGTAAAGTCCAAGAAACTCAGTAAAGATCTAAGAAGGAGAATTGTAGATTTTTGCAAGTTGGGAAAGTCTCCCTCAGATGAGAGGAAATTGGTTAGACCAGTGGTTCCCAAACTTTTTTTGCCAGGCCCCCCTTTTTACAAGAAAAATGTTCGCGCCCCCCCACCACCTAAACCCCCACCCCCCCCACCCCCACCTAACCCCCCGCACAAACACATCCTCCAAACACACACACCCATATTTTGTTTACAAACTCCATTGCGGTTTATTTCACACCTCAAACATTTAGTAAACAATTAAGCAAATACAAGTAAATGGCAATAAATTACAGGTAGCCCCGTCAAAAACCTGTCCACAGTGTCCAAGCGCTCTTTTTTTCTTTTTTTTTCTTTTCATACCGCGCCCCCCTGCAATGGCTCTGCGCCCCCCCTAGGGGGCGGGCCCCACACTTTGGGAACCTCTGGGTTAGACTGTTCAGGAACAACCCAGGAACCACCAAAGTTCAAGCCATTCAATTTTCAAACCTAAGAAAACTGTACCCGCTGTCAAGCAATTCTACAACTTTACCTCAAATCAACAGCTAGAGTGTTGGAACGTGGGCACAATTTGGGGGTTCCAAAAGGACAATGATCCCAAATACACATCAAAACTGGTTTAGATTGAATATAGAATAGAATAGCGCTTAATAGTCATTGGAGATGGGTGCTCCACACCAACTGTGACGAAACAAAATAAAGGGAGTGCAGAATTATTAGGCAAATGAGTATTTTGTCCACATCATCCTCTTCATGCATGTTGTCTTACTCCAAGCTGTATAGGCTCGAAAGCCTACTACCAATTAAGCATATTAGGTGGTGTGCATCTCTGTAATGAGAAGGGGTGTGGTCTAATGACATCAACACCCTATATCAGGTGTGCATAATTATTAGGCAACTTCCTTTCCTTTGCCAAAATGGGTCAAAAGAAGGACTTGACAGGCTCAGAAAAGTCAAAAATAGTGAGATATCTTGCAGAGGGATGCAGCAGTCTTAAAATTGCAAAGCTTCTGGAGCGTGATCATCGAACAATCAAGCGTTTCATTCAAAATAGTCAACAGGGTCGCAAGAAGCGTATGGAAAAACCAAGGCGCAAAATAACTGCCCATGAACTGAGAAAAGTCAAGCGTGCAGCTGCCAAGATGCCACTTGCCACCAGTTTGGCCATATTTCAGAGCTGCAACATCACTGGAGTGCCCAAAAGCACAAGGTGTGCAATACTCAGAGACATGGCCAAGGTAGAAAAGGCTGAAAGACGACCACCACTGAACAAGACACACAAGCTGGAACGTCAAGACTGGGCCAAGAAATATCTCAAGACTGATTTTTCTAAGGTTTTATGGACTGATGAAATGAGAGTGAGTCTTGATGGGCCAGATGGATGGGCCCGTGGCTGGATTGGTAAAGGGCAGAGAGCTCCAGTCCGACTCAGACGCCAGCAAGGTGGAGGTGGAGTACTGGTTTGGGCTGGTATCATCAAAGATGAGCTTGTGGGGCCTTTTCGGGTTGAGGATGGAGTCAAGCTCAACTCCCAGTCCTACTGCCAGTTTCTGGAAGACACCTTCTTCAAGCAGTGGTACAGGAAGAAGTCTGCATCCTTCAAGAAAAACATGATTTTCATGCAGGACAATGCTCCATCACACGCGTCCAAGTACTCCACAGCGTGGCTGGCAAGAAAGGGTATAAAAGAAGAAAAACTAATGACATGGCCTCCTTGTTCACCTGATCTGAACCCCATTGAGAACCTGTGGTCCATCATCAAATGTGAGATTTACAAGGAGGGAAAACAGTACACCTCTCTGAACAGTGTCTGGGAGGCTGTGGTTGCTGCTGCACGCAATGTTGATGGTGAACAGATCAAAACACTGACAGAATCCATGGATGGCCTGCTTTTGAGTGTCCTTGCAAAGAAAGGTGGCTATATTGGTCGCTGATTTGTTTTTGTTTTGTTTTTGAATGTCAGAAATGTATATTTGTGAATGTGGAGATGTTATATTGGTTTCACTGGTAAAAATAAATAATTGAAATGGGTATATATTTGTTTTTTGTTAAGTTGCCTAATAATTATGCACAGTAATAGTCACCTGCACACACAGATATCCCCCTAAAATAGCTAAAACTAAAAACAAACTAAAAACTACTTCCAAAAACATTCAGCTTTGATATTAATGAGTTTTTTGGGGTTCATTGAGAACATGGTTGTTGTTGTTCAATAATAAAATTATTCCTCAAAAATACAACTTGCCTAATAATTCTGCACTCCCTGTAAAGCCAGTCAAATCATTATTCTGGCCTTCGCAAAGCCTACTAGCTTTGGCTGCTAAAAACATCTGGTTGAGGTGCAACGTCCTAAGGGACATTTAACCAGATATTAGACCAGCATAGGTGTTATGATGGTGCAGATGTTAATAATTAATATTAATAATAATTCAGTGTCCAACCTAACAACCCTCAGGTCAGTGGATCAGAGTTTAATGGCCCATGTAAATTTTTATTGGCTTTTGAAAAAAAGCTTTTATTTCTATATTTTTAAATAGGAATGCAGTTTAATTAACACAATATTTGATACTATTTCACTTTCCATGTGAAATGTTATGAAAGCTTTGACATTAATATGGTCTAATACAGTGGTTCTCAAACTGTGGTACGCATACCACTGGCGGTGGTAGCTAATAGCTAGTAATTCTGTTATTTTCTATTCTTTGTTTTGATTAAAGAATGTTAGCTACTGCTCACCGCTTGTCTGCAGGCTTTATTTAAATGGAAAACTTCCACAACACCCCTCAACATTCAAACACCTTTTAAATGTCCTCCTGAAAGCCTGAAGAGCTAATCTTGAAGACTGCTTAAAGAAGGAAATTTGGAGAAAGTTCATGCTGTGTTGAAGAGCAAAAGTGGTCATACTAAATATTGACTTTCATGCTCTTTGGAATTGTACTAACTCTTTATTAATTTATCTGTATTTCCTTTAATGTTTTATTTTCATTTATAGCTACATATTTCAATAAATGTCTGCATCTATTTCCCAAGCAAAACATAAGGAAGTGAATGATGGCTCAAGACTTTTGCACCGCGCCATATCACAGGATAAAGAATTTAGCTGACAAACCTGCTTTTTGACATTTAACTATTAAAGCTGTTTAATCCAATCTAATGCCATGACTTACCTTGGGTTTGTGTGCACTTTTGTTTTCGAAAAACATAACAAGCTAAAAGTGAAACGAATAATGCAGCTTGGTGAGCATGCTTGTGACTTAGTAAAGTAGTACATAGAGGTAGTGGGTAAAACCTGAACATAATCATCACATCAGTGTGTCCTACCTGGTGCACATAGGTTTAATGATTTATTAGACTGTGCTTGAAAATGTAGTGCTATTTAAAGAAAGTTACAAAAGGTTAAGCATTTAAGGTTTTTTCCTCAGCTCATTCACGCTGATTTTGATATCTTGTCATTATATATTTGAAGATAAAAAAAAGATTCTATAAGCAGCTTTAATCTTCTCTAAAAATCCAGATATTTTTCCCTTAAAACACATCTCACCATCTGTTGATGGAACAGAAATGAAAAACCCAATGTGTACTTTTAATCCATTCTAATTTAATTTAATAGACTACATGTATTGTTTCTATAAATCAACAATATTATTATTGTCACGATCAGCCAGTGGTTTCATGGTCTTAGAACAACCCCCAATCTCTTGTTAAATGTCCGGTGTGAGATGAGCCCCGCCCATTCCAGCATCACAGATCCCCAGCGTCAGATCAAGCCTATATAAAAGATGTACTCCACTTCAGCTGCACTAGATGAAAAGACCTGCCTGCAATATAAGTCTGTTTTACAAAACCTTCTGGGGGATTTAGCAGAAGCTTTTATTCTTGAAGGTTAGTGGATAAAGATTTTTTTTAGTACTCTTAAAACTATCTTATGTGAAAAACAGGGAATAAATATGTTCCCTTTATTTCTTTTACTGCTTGTTTGTCTTTTTAGTTTATATTAAAAAAAACAATGCATTTTTGGACTCTATTTTGTAATTGACAAAGAGGAAAGAAGCATAGATATCTTTGAAGGAAACTCTTCCAGTGAACAAAATGAAAAGCCTCAACTCTGTGCCGTGTTCTTGAATGGATGCAATTAATAGACTGCTGGAGCACAGCTTCCAAGCCTCCTGACAGAGCCCCGTTCAGACCATACCATCGACACCACAGCTCACTCTGATGGGTTGTTTTGTCTTCAACAGTGGAAATGGGACTTTGCCTGGAAGGAACCCTTATACTGTGCAGACCTCTGTGCCTCTAACAATCCTGGTGGGTATCCTTATTCTGCTAACACTGTTTGGCAATGTCATGGTAGTAATTGCTGTGATGACAAGCCGAGTCCTGAGAGCACCTCAGAACTTATTTTTAGTCTCTCTAGCATGTGCAGACATCCTGGTTGCCACTTTAGTGATGCCATTCTCTTTAGCGAACGAACTGATGGGTTATTGGTTCTTTGGGAAGGTATGGTGTGGAATCTACCTGGCTTTGGATGTTCTTTTCTGCACATCATCCATTGTTCATCTGTGTGCAATAAGCCTGGACAGATACTGGTCTGTCACACAAGCCATTGAGTATAACCTGAGAAGGACACCACTCAGGATTAAAGGCAAAGTCTGCTTAGTTTGGATACTGGCAGCTCTCATTTCATTTCCTCCGCTTATCACAGTGAAAAAGGACAAAGCAGACAGTCTTGAATGTGACATTAATGGTGAGAAATGGTACATCATATTCTCCAGTTGTGCCTCCTTCTTTGTACCCTGTGTCATTATGATTACGGTGTATGTTAGAATCTACCAGATTGCCAAGAAAAGAACAAGAGCCCCACCTGGAGAAAGGCAAAGACACAATGGGAACTCAGAAGACCCAAAGTTTGGTTTGGACACGCTGGAGAGAAAAGACAGAGAACAGAAGGAGGTGAGAGGAGAAGATGGTCAAGAGGCTAATGAGCTTGATGTGGAGGAAGAACCCTCCTCTTCCGATGGGAATGAAACAATCCTATGTTCACTTACAAAGAAGAAGGCTATGAAAACAGCAAAAGTGACTCAGGTGAATCCCGGAGAAAGCGCTTCAAAACCACAGCCGGAGTCCCACGAGAGAGGGAGAAGGTGGAAAGGAAGGCAGTACAGAGAGAGGCGCTTTACATTTGTTCTGGCTGTAGTCATGGGAGTGTTTGTTCTCTGCTGGTTCCCCTTTTTTTTCACGTACACGCTCACCGCTGTGTGTAACAAGTGCTGTGTGCCAGAGACCCTGTTCAAAATGTTCTTCTGGTTAGGTTACTGCAACAGCTCACTAAACCCCGTCATATATACTGTATTCAATAATGACTTCAGGAAATCCTTTAAAAAGATCCTTTGTAAAAGGGACAGAAGAGTGTAATAAATACTTTTATGCATTCATTTCAAACACAAAAGGTTGTTTGGTCATACATTTATCTGTAATTGTAACCTTTGAAAATATTAGACAATATTGAATATTTGAAAAAGAAAAGGGCATTTTTTCTGTTATATATTAATGTTTTATTGATACTAAGTGTTAGGTTTTGCAATATTAAATCATACTTAAATACATGATGTGCATTTGCTACACAGCTCGTATTATATTTGGACAACCTGTGAGTTAAGGCTTTGATATTGTGAAGTTGTATCAATGTTGATGATGCATTTTTTCTACATGTGTATGCTGGTATACAGTATTTAAACTGATATCCTGTGTTTGTTTTTAGCTTCAAAGTTAATAGCTTGTAGAAGACAGCAGAAGCATATTGCAACAGAGTCTGCTCAACATATGCAAAACTGTCCATGTTGGTAATACAAAGGCAGACATTAGGCTTAGACGTTACCACAATAAACATGCCACGGCTTCATCAAAGTGACTGTTCATGGAGTAGCTGAAGAAAATGATTACTAGTGATAATTATACATTACTGTAAATCCACAAGAATGTCAAAGGGATGTAAATAAGCATATGAGTATTATGTTTGAACCTTAGTGATGTGCTCACAACAGGCTGAAGAAATGCCTCATTGATGCACATAAGCTTCTCCGTCTATGCCACTTGAATTAAAAACATAAACACGTTTAAGAAATGTAGATAACTGTAAATGCTACAATTTTGCCAATAAAGAATTCATACTTTGTACAGTACAATCAATAGCAGCAAGTCATAATAACAAGTTGCACCCAAAGGATGCTATTCCCACAGCACCAACTATTCTAAAACAACAAATGCATGAATAAGACAATTATATGAAGAGAAAATGATGCCTGGGAGGTACGGTTGGCAAAACAATATCTAATTCAGTTCATTGTGAATTATAGTCCTTCATATCAGGATATCATTAAATCCTTCCCCTGAGTCAAACAGAAGTCACGGAGCAATAGAAATATGATTGGCTCCTGCAAACAGTGTGAGGTTAATATCCACACGTGCTTATCAATGTGTTGTTATCCTACGTGGTGTGTTATCACCATTCATTGTCTTGTCGCCATTTAACCACACTTTTCAGAACACTAAAACCTTTCTTTATAGTTCTAATTCCAAGCCACTATCAGCCTGTGAACCTGACATAAAGTAAATAAGCCATCCATAATTGTTTTAACTTAGCAAACATTTCCACCCACAGCCACCTCTCATACAACAGAGTGATTCCCATGGCTTGTTCTTTGGGACTCTGGTGTTTTGAGATTCCTGTGGTACACATGTGTGGGTTCAGCCATGTCTCAGAGTCTTAAAATACAGCATCCATTAGGAATGGCAAACTATCGACCTGACTGTCGAATGTTCCCACGAACAATTTGTCAAAAGGAATAAAAAAAACCCACTGTAATGGAAGCTTTGTGGTAATGAGGGTTTATTCGATATAAATCATAATTTCTAAAGGCTCTGCTATAACAGCCCTAATAAGACTAGATTGTCTTTTGAAACATTTTGACAGGTATCTGCTTGTATTAGTACTGTGCAATAAACATTAAACACTATCTAGTACTATAAAGTATTCAAAACAAATATTTCTACTGCCGCACATCAATATGGTTTGAACGATGAAACTGCAGTGATTGCCATCTGAATTCATCCTTTAATTAAAATGACAATTCTCCTGGAGTCTGCTGCTATGCTTGAGCAGCAGGATGCATAAATTACATTTTTAACACACTCACCAAGCAACAGAGAAATGAAATGCCAAGAGGCCCATAACATTACTAGGCCAAAAGATTAATGCAAAAGTAGAAGTCGTGAAGTATAACAAGAGTTATATGTAAATCACAAAAATACAGACAAATGTTGACTGCATCAAATATGGCTGGATGTTTTTTTAACGTGCTGTGGGACTGACGGTTGGTTAGATAAATAAGCACTTACATTAGCTAATCTCAGTGTATGCACACAGAAGACCACTTGCACGGTCTGCAGAGAGAATGATTTATTTCCCTCTCTACAGGCCATGGAGCATTGCGATTTATGCTTCTGACACCAGGGCTTATAAAACTATCCTTTATAAGCTGCTTCTGGCGAAAGTTCTTACAACTTTCACGCAGCTCTCTGCTCAGCTTCCATCATTTTATTCTAATTTCCCCCCACTTACAACTCAATAAGTACTCTTTAAAGCTGCTGGCCATATATCTCAAAGGGGTCTAACTTAGAGACAATTAAAGAGCACTGAGAAAAGTGTGCATCTTGGATAAACAAGGCAGAGTTGCACAGAGTCAGAGAAACATCAAGGCCACACTAACAAGTTTAAATCATAGCTGGTGATGAATAGAGTGTTTTTAATTGAATGTTGGGTCATTCATTATGGATTGAGCACAATGCATCATGCACACTGGGGCATATAATACTTCCTCCCCCCTGAATTGATAAGGATGCAAGACAATCAAATTAGATTCTCTGGGATGTAAGCAGCAGGAGCCTCCTGTTTAATTTGCCTCATGATCTCACTGTGCTCACATTGCATCCAAAATAAATATTTCAATCCCTAGTTTTCTGAATGTGTTTAATATATTTAATGATATTTCTAGCTGTCTAATTATGCAGAAGATGGCTACATTTTTCTTTGCGAGAAATAATAAAATGATAACCCAACATAGTAGGAGGAAAATCAAAAATATGGATGTTTCTGCAATAGCTTTGCAGCCCAGTGTTTTCTGTTTTCCAAGATTGGCGCAATTAGAGACTATTTTTGATCTCCAGAAGAAAACCCCAGGGAAAAGAGGACCTCAGCGAGGAATAAAGACAGCCAAAGTGCATGGATAATGTGAAGTTGAATAAATATTTCAAATATGGCAACAAATCAAAGTTCATTCTTTGGGTCGGCCAGCATAGTCTTTACTAATTCATGCTTTACTTTAATCATATTTACCTCCTCTTTGTATTGAGCTACAGCAGAAAATCCCTGCTTAATTATTCATCAAAACCATCAGCAAATTCAGTTAACACGAGTTTATTTCACAGTACCTGATGGTTAGATTGTATTTACACAAAATTTACCTTATGCAAGTGCTACTTGAATGAGAAATATAAAAGCAGTCCTGCTTTTAGCATTTATCTATTCAATTCAATTCAGTTTTATTTATATTACGCCAAAACACAACAACAGTTATCTCAAGGTCATTTATATTTTACAATAACACAAAGAAAACAGAGAAAACCCCAACAATCATGTGACCCCCTATGAGCTTTGGCGACAGTGGGAAGGAAAAACTCCCCTTTAACAGGATGAAACCTTCAATAGAACCAGGCTCAAGGAGTGGCCGCTATGTTATATATCTCTGCATAAATGCTAAAAGCAGAGCATAGGTGAACACTTACTGCCAACACAATATGATGAGTAGAACTGTAGTTATACAGTTTTACAGTTTGTAAATGAGTCAAATTTTTGGGTCAACTCTTTCTCTTTCTTGGATAATAAAGATCAACTTATTTTATTTTATGAACAACATGTGCTTGAAAGTACACTCTGAAGGAACTCTTCGGGTATGAGTATGTGTGTGAGAGAGGATAAGAAGGGCAAATTGATGGAAAAGGTTAAAAGTGAGCTGTTTGGGTCTTATTCATCTGACAAATTTGTGACGTTATAAATGAGAAATAATTTAATAAAAGTCTGAGTTTGAAAACAAGTTTGATTCTTTTTGTCGAGTCAAGCTGCTCTGCCCGCTGTGAAAGTGCCATCACCGTCTGTAGCAATCTGCAGCAAACCTTCATTGATACTGAGTGAAGCTCTTGCAAATTTCCTACTCCGGACATCATAATTCTTCCTGATGCATCTTGTCCTGTCTGTAGTATCGATTGTATTCAATCCTTGTCTAGCCTTCCCACCTCCCTCCTTGCACACTGTTTCCACCAGCACCATCATATGCTACCGGATGATGTCACCAATCAACTCCCGATCAAGCTTGCAATAATTTCTGTCCTCATCACTCAGACACCCAACAATTAATCTCTGAATATGCTTCCCCTTATCACACACCAACACACTGGCATAACAAGGTGGATAGATGTGTGGCTTTATAGGCTCACAACTCCAGCAAAGTGTCAGTCTCTGCTTTACGTCTTTTTAAAAGGCTCTAAGAAGCAAATTTACTGCTGATATACACTAACTGGCCACTTTATTAGTTACACCTTACCAGTACTTAACTGGACCCCCTCTTTGCCTTAAATCATTGTGGCACAGATTCAGCAAGGTGTTGTAAAGATTCATCAGGATATTTTTGTTAATTTTGAAATTACAGCATTGGGCAGTTGCTGGAAATTTGCTAACTGGACATCCATGCTACAAATTTCCCACATAATTTCCGCCACATCCTAAAGCTACTCTATTGGAGATCTGGTGACAGTGGAGGCCATTTGAGCAGTGTAAACAAATTGTCTTGTTCAGGAAACCTGTCTAAGATGATATGAGCATTGCGACATGGTGCATTATCCTGGTGGAAGCAGTCATTAGAAAATGAATACACTGTGGTCATAAAGTGATGGACATTGTCACAAACAATACACAGATATTCTTTGGTGTCAAGGCATTTTCACTCAGAAAACTAAAGCTCACTGGGTATTTTCTCTTTCAGACTATTCTCTGTAATCCTTAGAGATGGTTGTGTTGGAAAATCCCAGCAGATCAGCCTGTTTCTGAAACACTCAGCTCAGCTGTCTCGCAACGTTCTCTGTTCAAAGTCACTTAAATCACCCTTCTTCCCCATCCTGATGCTTGGTTTAAGTTTAGGAGTTACTTGATTGGCTGCCTAGGTAAAGAGCCATTGAGCGGGTGCGCCTAATTGTTTAGTCTAAGTAAGTAATTTAGTGTAAGTTACAGTATCTAATTGTGAAATAAAAACATGACAACATGCAGACAGAATGAAGGAAATATCAGACAATAAAAATAATTGCCAAGGATCTCTCTTAATATTTGAAAATTAGGTCCAAGTTAAATCCAGTTAAATATTAATTTAATTTACTCAAAGTATTTTAAAGATAAAGCAAGAATAAAGCAAAATTTAATTCCAATTAGCCTAAATGTTTTTCCAGATGCTTTTTTCAAAATGTAAAGTTTACATGAAAAACAATGAATCTCTTCAGCTGGATGTTGGAGTGGTCCTGCATGCCTCTTCCAGTTATGAAGGGCTGCTTTAATCTGTCTAAAAAGGACATCATTGCATAATTGCTGCATAACAACACATTTGTAGTAAGTTACTACCACTACAGTAATTTATTAATACCATGTGATGTGGAACCAAATGAGCTAGCCTACTGGTCCTCAGAGTACCTCCTGAGGATATCGAGATGAGTTTCATTCTCACTTCTGAAGCTTGGAACTCTTTCGCTAACTAAGTAGCTAGCTAAATACTGTGCGTAATGTAGCTCTTTGGCTACAGCCGAAGATTTATAATGGAATATTTTTAAGTGCAAATCTGATACAAATGGATAAACAAAATTATAGTTTCAGTTTGTAAAATGCATGCATGGCTAACTCCGTGAAAAAGCTTGTCTGTTTTTTTTTTTTTTTTTTTAATTAAAGGACAACATAATGTGCTATCTATATTAGATACAATAGTTCGTTAATGTTTATAAATATTTGCAATGCAAAGTATTGATTACAGAAAACTGTTTGGATAGTTAACATGGCAAAATTAGAAAAAAAAATTAACACACATTTATTTATTTATATGAAGTACAGTGTCTCATATTTTCAGGGCTCTTTAGTCTCTGAAAACGTTGCTTTGGCTTGTACAGCCTTAGAGTCTAATACAGTGTCTGTGGCCTGCAGTGTTGATAGCTGCTCTCCTTGATGGCAACAGTGGATCTCACAGGTATGTCTACAATAAACACACTGCCAGGCCTAGTACAGGTGGCATTAAGATAAGCATGAGAGCCACAACCTGGGTAGGTGGTACAGATTTATAGTATTCCTTTTTCTTTGTGAAATGTTTTGATTACTGGCCTCTTCTTTTGATGTTTTTTCCTAAAATGTGGCTGATAGCAAAATTGTAGAGACTGTTTATTGGCTTGCAACCTGAGTGGAACGGTGTGTTCCCTGTTTTTGTGCCACCAGGTATTATTGTTCACACACTAATGATAGGTTTTCTTATACCACAATTTATTAATACGTTTGCAGTCTGGTTAATGCAAACAGGAATTTGGCTTTCTTCTACCCGGAAGGCAGTGTGTCTGATACAAATGGCAGATTATCTACACAGATCAGTGATAGGTTTCCAGATACAAATTTCTAGTTTAATTGAATACCCAAAATTGGGACTTCCTTCCTTGGCTCTTTTGTGAATATTCCTTATGTCTGTCTGTACACATTAGCTGATAAATCCAATTTATGCACTTTAATTTGGATATATGTTTGAACTGAGTTTGAGGTTTGAGATATTTTTCTGTATTTTTAGCTGACATCTACATCTAGTAGAGCTAAACATTAAAAACATATAAGGTGGAACATCACTAGCACCACAAACTGAAGCACCACTCACTGCATGCTTTTGCAAACTTTATTTCTCATAAGATATCAACTATTTGGTAACATTTTTTAACAAAGTATTTTATCTGTGTTTTAAAATGATGTGGTAAACTGTGTAAACCTTTGCCTGCGAGGAAGCAGTACACAACCCATAATAATAAGCCCCCACAGTAATGCAATTTAGGAAGACTAATGAGCCAAACTAATTTCCATGTCCACAAACATAATTGCATTTGCAAGTCCCAAATTTGAGATTGTAGATTTGGACTAGCCTGTTGAAGAAATTGTGAACAATAAATACAGTATAATATATGTCTAGCTGTTCAAAAACAGCATGTTGTTATTCAATTCTTGGTTGAAAGAAAAACTATACAAACGAGTAAGCATTAATTTAATTAGGTGGCTAGACTATGGAACCGACACATAGACATGCAAGAGTAAAGATCATTGATTATGAGTTTTACACTATGAAGTTGTGTAACTTTCAAGTTAGAATCCGACAACCTCCTATGAGCGGGTTGGCGACAGTGGGATGGAAAAACTCCCATTTGGCAGGAACAGGCTCAGGGAGGGGCAGTCATCTGCCACGAGCAGTAGAGGGTGAGGGAAGGGAGACAAAACAAAAGGCACCCTATAGAAGAAAGCCATAGATTAATTATAAAATGCAGATTGGTGTAGAAACACCGTCTGCAAAGCCTGTGACTTTTTGGTGACTTGTAATTTTCCCTTTTGAGTATGGCATTAGACCGGATGACCTTCTGACTATAATAAAAAAGCCTTCACTTCATATACAAAGGGTAAAAGCCAGACTTTAGAAAAGTGCATATCCTGCAGACCCAGTCAAAATGTGGGGCATTGTCTCAAGCTGTGGGATAGGGGGGGGATCTGGTCATCCTAGTTATGACTGCCCTCTGCAGACAGATGTGTATAACTGCTGCAGTGAAGGTTAAACCAAAAATGTGAGACACAGTCAGCTGACATAAGCACATTTTCTCTGTAGCGCTGCTTGCATAACATTTTCACAAATAACTCGGATACGTGTTTATCGAGGTGGGTCATAAATCGTGTCCTTGTACGCGGGCGTGAACGCGCATGAACAACACGCAGGGAGAGCGTGGCGCGCGTGCTCTCCTTTCCGAGCCAATCACATTTTAGATAAACACAATGTTGCGTCATTGTTATTGTGGTAGTTGGAGCTCCAGCTGCTTGCAGGCATTTCGCCACCATTTCGCTGATATATAGGCCTTTAAACCTGCGGAGACTGCATTATACCGCTGCAATGTCACTACCGGTGGACACTTCCTCTGACGAGAGTCTGCAAGGTGAAGTATTTACGCCGAATATACATTGCCAGTGTTGTTGTTAGCGGTAGACGATAGTTAAACACCACGAGTAAATAACGTCACCTAGCCTGACCACGTGAAAAGCCAGTCGATAGGGGTGTTTAGCTAAATAGCTAGATTGAATCTCAACTCCACATTGATTTATATACTTATAAGACGTGTAGACACAGCTATACAGGGTAGGCCATCGTTCCAGTTAGTTATTAAGGCTAATCTGCAGAGTTGACACGATGAGAATGCCTGCAAGCTAAGAACAGTCCTCATTTGTTTATTGTTCCTTTTTGCGCAGAGACTGCATGCCCATCCTAGCCGAGATAGGCCTGTGATGCAGTACTGGATAACCGGGATTCATGTTTAAAGACTTTGCATTTGATTTAAGGTTCCTGGGTTGAGCTGCATTTCAGTGGGAATGGCTCCCAAAGTGCCAGTCAACAAGGAAGCCAGGAGCAAATTCCCTCATCCAGCCTGGCGGCCGACATGGAGAATATGTTGCTAGAAGCACAGCACGAATCAGGCAGGAGCAGCTCCAGAGGAAGCTCTCAGTGCAACAGGTTGGTGGGGGTGGGCAGAAGGGGGAAGAGCAGTTCATGTTTTTCCTCTGTTTGTTGAGTAATATGAAGAAGTTGTGAGCTGAGTTTCCCTTATGTGTTTCCTTCTTCTTCTTCTTCTTCTTCTTCTTCTTCACAACAGCCCACGCAGAGCACAGACCCCGCTTCTTCTGTGGAAAGGCTCAGAGGGGAACAGCTCACAGGTACATTAAGCCTTTCTCACAGCCGAAATTTGGACATGTTATAGCAGGCAAGGGAAAGTAATCTTAATTATAATGGCGTTCCACTTAAAGGAGGTCCTTACTTAACAGCTGAGTCAGGCTTTTCCTGCTTTGACAAGTCGAAAACAATCTGTTTACTTTATATGTAGTTTTATTTGTATGCATTATTCATAACTATGTTAAAGCTGAATGTATTTTGACATGATTTTATTATTATTATTTTTAATTAATTTTTCTCCTTTTAGTCAGATGAAGATTTCCAAGAGAGAATACGGGAAGTTGAGAACCTGATGAAGAAAAATGCTGACTGGATCTGGGACTGGTCTAGCCGACCTGAGAACAGTCCACCAAAGTAAGTAGTCATATCACAATTAGAGATAATCTTTTACCCCAACTATAATTATTACATGCCATGATTTGTAATTGTGATTCATAGAATTTGAAATGA
This sequence comes from Oreochromis niloticus, assembly GCF_001858045.2. Lineage (NCBI taxonomy): Eukaryota > Metazoa > Chordata > Actinopteri > Cichliformes > Cichlidae > Oreochromis > Oreochromis niloticus. Next base: position 14,391,177 of record NC_031978.2, on the reverse strand, counting down.
TGTCTGTGTGAGCAAAGGTGCCGGTGTGACATTAAACTGGCACTCACTTGATTTTAATGTATTCAGAACAATGAAAAATTAATGTGTCGCTCTGTAGGGAGTTCCTGCTGAAGCACCCTAAGCGCTCAACCTCTCTCAGCATCAGGAAAACCAGCGTCATGAAGAAGGGAGGCTTTCTCTCTTCTGACTTTCTGAAGCTTTTCCTTCCATCATTTATCATTTCCCACATACTCGCTGTTGGCTTAGGGTAAGCAGCATCATTTAATCTTTAACTCAGGCAGTATGTGAAAACTAAAAACAACTGTACGGGAGCCTCTTCAGTTGCTGCAGGAACTGTTGACCCACTAGACCTGATGTATTCTATTTTCACATAAATATTGGGATCATTTTACATGCACTTAAAATTGGTATTTGTATATTAACTGATGACCAATCAATAATCTCTTAACATTTGCAGGATTTGCAGGATAGAAAAATGACAGTGTCATCATAACAAAACACTGAAATATATGTAAAAATAAAACAAACATAATGATGTTTAGAACAGTGCCTGACTGGATAAACAGCAGTCCAGTTCAGTGTCTGACATTTTATAGGTTTAGGTAGGATAATCCCTGAAGTATATCACCTTCAAAATGACAGAGAATATAATTGTCTTTATTTAGGAGCCTGTGGTTATTATTCTATAGAGCATTATTTCAACACATCTTATTTTGGACTTTTACATTAAAAAACTACCACATAAACTCACTGGCCACCTGATTAGGTACACCTTAAACAAATTGGTGGAAATGTTCTTCAGAGATTTTGGTCCATATCAGTGATGCTCTGCTGGTATGAAGGGGCCCAAAGTGTGCCAAGAAAATATCCCCCATGCCATTACACTGCCACCACCACCATCCTGAAAACTACAGGATGGATCTTTCATGTTGTTTATAGCAAATTCTGTTTTATAACAAATGTTTTTCCAATTTCTTTTTAATGTCCAGTTTTGATGAGCAAATGCAAATTAAAACCTTAGTTTCCCATTCTAAGCTGGAGAGGCAGCGCTTCTGCATACCTTGCTTGTAATGAGTTATTTGAGTTACTGTTGCCTCGCCATCAGCTTGAGGCAGTTTGGCCATACTCCTCTGGCATCAATAAGGCATATTCAACCAGAGAACTGCTGTTCAAGTTTCTCTTTTTCAGGCCGTTTTCTGAAAACCCTAGAGATGGCTGTGTTGGAAAATCCTACTTGATCAGCAGATTCTGAAACATTTAGAACAGCCTATCTGGCACCAGTAGCCATGCCACGTTCAAATTCCCTTGAGTCACCTTCTCCATTCTGTTGCTTGATTTGAAATTCAGCAGGTCATCTGGGCCATGTCTGCATGCCTTAATGTTTTGAGTTGCTGCCATTGGCTGAAAAGTTGTACCTAATTTGGTGGTCATTGAGTTTGCATTTTACCCGGTTAAAAAACTATTTCAGTAGATACATATAGTCAGTTGTGTTTATGTTTTAAAGCTGCATCTTAATTTCTCTGTTTTCTTCTTTCCTGGTAGGATATATATTGGAAGGCGCCTAACACATCCTAAATAGGATCGTGACGCTTGGCACTACCGCATCAACGTCATGCAACCATCTTGGCATGCCTTAAAACGGGACCTTCTAATGATCAAGGGAAATGTAGTAGCCATGTGACATGGTCCAGTTTAATTCAGTGTTCCACATTTCCCACAGCAGTGTGGAGAGTTAAGATCAGTCATTGCTGTTTTTTGGGTGTAAACCTCTGAACACAGCAGTGGCCAGTCCACTTCTCCTTGCTGCAGTCCCTATCCTGGACATGACTGTTTTGCTTTTTGCTCCTAAAATTCGCACACTGGGGGACCTATATACATATATTGTATATCACTGCGTTTTCTTCTTTTGATTGAACTCAAATCACATTTGATTTGAAATAATGCAAGCAGTTTTTTTTTAGAGGAGGCAGATGGCTCAAAGAAATTTAACTTGACTGTTTTATTTGTTTTGGGGAATCTTTAGAATAGTTGATGGCACTCATTACTGATTGCTTAGTTGTGCAATGATAAATTGTGATTTAAAAAAAGAACAAACGGCATAGAAGTGGCGCATGTTCATCATGAAAAAACATTAAAAGTGTGAAACATATGCATGACCTTAACTGTGTTACAATTGATTTAATTCACAATGACGCAGAGCAGGCGAACAGCAGATGAACACAATTAAAATTTTATTGAACTTTGGTCAAAATAATAAACAAGTGAATACATTGCCACCATGTTAGGAATCAATGGACAAAGACAATGCATTATGTGTTTGTTTTAATTTCATCAGTATATTTTGTGTAGTCAACCTTCATTTCTGCGTTCACAACTACAGAGATAAGATCCACATTTGCAATATGCGGTTCAAATTTGGGTGACATCCCTAATAAATGAGTAAGGGCACATGTATGAGGCCTGTCTTAATGTCCTACTTATCTCGTGATCCGGAGGCACTCTATCACAAACTGTATGGTGTGCAATTTCCTCCTCGGTGTTTTCATAGACAGCCACGTGTAGCAGCAGTATATGAGGACATAACTATAAAATAGGATTTACAAATAATGCACATGAGGTTTGTAAAACATTGGGGGACGTAACTTGTAGCTGTCTCTGATAGAAGTAGGTATTAAGGCTGCAGATTCCCTTTGTCCTGGACCCCATCTTGTGCAGTGTAGTTTCCAGCCTGCATCCTAAACGTGAGCAAAAACTAGAACTTGAATCTCTTGACACAAACACGTTATATTATCTCCAACAGTGGTTCTCAAACTGGTAGCCCCGAATGGTATTTCCTTAACAAGGTTTTCTTGAGATCTGCTCAATAGACAGTGGTGTGACTGGAGATTTTTCCACCTCTCTACAACATAAAAACATGCAAAGCAATAAACATGTTTTAATACATACTTCTAAATTTAAAAACACGTCTGTAGATTTAGTTTCTTTTATTATGTGGATGACAAGGTGTACTTGAGTAGATACAGTCAGTGAAATTATGTCACCGTATTGACTGGGGTAAAATAAGAGAAGGGGGTGGGGTTCGGGGGGAGAAACATGTCCGCTTTTCCAAATTCATGGCCTTTTCCACCAGTTGTGTGGCCTGAATACATGACCAATGGGGGAATGTTACAGTTAGGCTTATTGGCCATTAATCCGTGCTTCAGAGGGCCCAAAAACTTTGAATTGATGATACAACCTTGACAAGACGTCATTTTTAAGTACTTCCAAGAGTTCTGTCGTTAAATTGTGAAATGAAGGCTTAAAATGTCAACACAAACACCAACGTTCAAGAGTTTGACCTCTAGGGAGTGCCGTTCTGTCAATTAGACCCGAACTGGGCTTTCTGGGTCAGGGGGGCATGTCGATTGCCCTGGTGCCAAAGGCAAAAACAACCTAAGCTCAGACTCAAAATAAAACAGGCCTATGGATCAACCTCCTGTGGCAAAAAAAGTAGACACGTGCTTTCAAATTCTTCACCAGGAGGACAACAAGGCTGTTTCTTCTTATACAGATAGACAAGTAGTAGGCTTAACTACACAGGTACGGTAAAAGCCCTATCCTCTGGAGCCCCAAATCTTCTAGTTGATTTTGTCCTGGAAAATGTACAAGTTGTTGGTGGCTGCCACAGCTATCACGTTATCTTTGGGGTGCCAGGCAGTGTGGAGGATCTTCTTGTTGAAGTCCAGGCTGTCCACGCTGATCTCGTCCTTCTTCCTCTTGCCACCGGTGGACACTTTACGTGGTTTAAGTGTGGCCCGTGGTTTGCTGCTCTCTCGGGATGCCTCCAGTGTGATGTCCCGCCTGGTGTTCCGGTCAAACATTCGAAAGAAGTTGTTGTAGGAGCCTGTCATGATGGCACTGCCGGACAGAGTAAAAAATAAACTCAATGTTTTAATTTATTCCAGTAACACCAAAAGTTTGACCACCGATTGATATAACTTATAAGCCGGGAACAACATTTATAAAAACAGTAGTGAGTGAAATGCTTGTCCTTTGCAACAGGAAGGAAACATACCTGTCACTGCCATTCCAGCAGCACTCAAACTTGTCAAAGATGCAGTCGTTTTCATACAAAGAGCAAAGCTTACTGCGAAGATATTCATGGACCTGAAATGAAACAATGTAAAGTGAACTGTTCAATGCTTTATCTTACATAAAACATAGCCTTCTGCATATTTAATCCATGTTGCAAGGCTAACCGGTACCTATCAGCCTCCATTAGGAGTTTGCATGTCATTTCTTGATAGACCATATCCCTATTTGGTTATTACTGACTTTAGGAAGTCTGACAAAAGTTCTGACTTATATCTGAAAAAGCACTATTTCGAGCCTTAATCAAAGTTGATCTTTAGAAAAAATAAAAACCAAGTCCTAGAAAAGATCACAAGTGTTAATGTAATTTAAAACTGAATCCCCGGAAAAGCATGTTTAAGCACCTGATACGTCTCCACTGGCCTGTTCTCCATGTTGAGGTCCCAAACTTTGACGGAGAGGTAGTCACGTGTCATCATATAGCGTCCGCTGTGACTGAACTTCACGTCTGAGATGGAGGAGATGATCTCAGAGAAAAAGGATCGGCTGCTGGGATCCTCTGGTTCCTCAAAGACTTAGAAAATAAAGGGAAAGGGCGAGGGGGGAAATCTTCAAATTCTTGAATGAATCTTTGAGCTCTTAATTGAATTACAGATCACGACAAAGAAACTAGATTAACAGGTAACAAATGCATCTTTGAAAAAACAAAAAACTAGACAAACTGTCAGACTAAGGTTAATTTCAGAAATCACTGCACTTTCAATTGCTCTATTTTCCAGACAGACCGATGGCTTCACTACAATACGGTAGAAGTACTTACACTTTGAGTGCCTATCACAGAGCGCTGCCGCTCGCATGTCACACAGGCGGATGGTTCCTTTGCTACTGCTGTACACAAATACATTGCATTGATGTGGATGGCACTCAGCAGCTGTGATTACTTCTGTCAATTCCTCCATGTTGGCGGGCTTGATGTCTACAATATCTGTTAGCACACTGTTAAGGAGCTAGCAGTCTTATATTTTACATTGATGCAATGCTATTAAAACTTTAAGACACATCTAAAAATCAGCTTTCTGATATTAAAAAAAGGATACTAAAACTTCTGTCTGTGATTTCCAAGTGCCATAGATTTATTCTTAGGTCATCTGCAGAGAGGTAAGTTTCATGATCACTATTTACAGAAATGGAATTAATGTGATAGGTGTGCGCATTTGCAAAGATCCTCCGTGGGCTTGCTTCTACCATGAGATCCATTGGCATCAGTACTGGTACCTGAAATGTACAACAATCAATTTTAGAAAGGTTATCACATAGAGTTATGCTCAGAATGAGGCTGGTCTGAAGGACGGCTAAACACACCCGTAAAGAGGTGATTCTAAAGGGGTCTCTGAGTCGTCCGTCTTCATCCTTCAGATTGTAACCTTCTGCTCGTTTATCTCTTTCACTAATTTTCCACAATTTGATAGTTTTATCTGGGGAAAAAAAAGGAAAGGCTTTAGGAGAGAGAACATAGTGCTTCATTATCAACAATTAAGAAAAACAGAAAAAAAGCTCTTACCATTTGTTGAAAGTAGAAAGTGAGCAGCATTTTGTTGTGGTAGCCATCTTATTTTATTAATTTTTTCCTCGATTTCTAAACTTTTCAAATAATCAAATTCTGGCTCGTGACTCTGAAAAGTGCTATAGACGTTGTACTCCCCACGCAGGTGTGGACGATTCTTAGACTGAGGGGGAAAAGGCAACAAAAACAACACTGTAATCATGGTATTGTTTAGGGCATTAAAAAAAACAACAACAGCAAAAAAAACAAGATTTCATCATTACTTGTTCATATTTTTGCATAAATATGTAAAAAAAAAAAAAAAGCTCATTACAGAAAATAGCACAATAAACAACAAGCAAAATAAATAAAAATACATTTTCGGCCACTCACTTATTTACAAGTGGGCTGCCCAAGTGGGTAACTCCTTATACCGGTATTTGATTCTGCATAGTAGACATTAGTTGGTCTTCCTGAGACAACCCCAAAAACCCACAGACCAAGTCCATGTATAAACTACTACACTGTGGAGCCACATGTAGATTTTTCACAACAGTTCCATTATGGAGTACTAATGTAAAACACTATGATCATGGCATTGTGCTTTTTGAAATGCCCTAAACAATGTTTAATAGCACATTTTCATCGTAGCTTTACCATATTTTCCATAAATATATGAATAAACTGAGAAGAACTATTATAACACCTTCCCATGATAGTTTAGTACCTTAATATTTAACCTTAAAACCAAAATAAATAAAATATCCAGTTTGAATAACACTCACACTTTGTTCCTAGCCAGTGTTTCTGACAACTGTTTACTTCCTAAAATATACATGCAGGCTTCAGTTCTTACATGCAGTTTTATTACGCATTACATTGTTCTGTGCTGTGTGCTGATGAATGCATCTTATGGTATATGTGAGCACAACAAAACAAATTCCTATAAATTGTATTGTTGAAATGGATACAATAAACTTGGTCTTTTATATGTTGTGTGTCCCAGAGAGCTCATTCTGCTCATCTGGATGTTGCGTTTTGAGTGGGAGGCATTCATCCAAATGACTTCCTCAGTCTCAGCTGAGTGCAGGTTTCCCCAACCCTTATAGACACTACATTTGCATGATGATCTAAACTGGCCACTGACTAACAATGGGCTGTAAGGTCAGTTTTATGATCATTAATAAGCAAATACTGCTCAGAGAATATTTAATATTTATATACAACAACAGCTTAGGGCTTCACTTCTGGCACGGTGTTACTGCTGTGTGATCCTTACCTCTTGTTCATGCTGAAATATCACTACTCTGCCTCCCTTGTCTCCAGTTGCCAGTAGCTCTCCAGAATAGTTGAACTCAACGGTTGAGATTATGTCAGCTGAAAAGACAAATTGGTGTGAATCAGACCTCACAGCTCAGCTTCCGCACTGTAGTTGGGATGGCAGCTAGAATGCTACTGTGATGGGCTGCAGGCTGAGTCTGGTCCCACTGTTCTTATAGAAAATTTAAAATACCGATAACCACATAAAAGCACGTACACCCATTAAGGTATGAATGAAAACAAGCATGATGTCACTCGACAATTTATGGACGCAGCACATTGACGTCACGGGCACGGTCGCTCCCCCTTTAATAGTTTAGCCACCACCTAGCTCATAGCGAGCTAGCGACACACAGTAATCTACAAGGAAAGGGCGTTTGTGCAACTGATCCACAAACAAGTCCACACTAATCACGAGAGCAGTCTTGCAAAAAAGCACGCGCGTCCATCCGCCGTCAGCTCTCGTGCACCTCAAGTGAATCCCACAGAGAACCATCATCAGACCACCTAGCTAGCTGCCCACCACTGTAGCCTAGCCGCCGAGCTAACGTTAGCCACATACCTTCCGCAACATCTTCATCTATCGCTCCTTTTACTTGAGAGAAACACCACTGAAAATCATTTCCTCCTGCAACTCCTGCAAAAAGAAACCAGGGTTAGTGTGATTCCAGCTCGTCCTTCATCGGGCGGTAATAATGACCTGACAGTGACACAGTTTGACAACTAGCAACTTAGCTTGCCAGCGCTAACGCTGGTTAGCCAAGTTGCAGATTCAGGCCATCACACACACCAAGTGAGGTGGATCCTTTTCCCTCCCTTTAAAAAGTAGCTTACCCGCCATTGCTTCATTTAGCAGCTCTTGTTGTACACAGCTTCCAATGCCTTATCAACCAGTGCGGCGCGCTCGGGGAGATAGATAGCATCCACAATCAGTGTGAAGACTCGGGTCCAGATCTGTCAAGACCACGGAAATTATCCGTGATTTTTTTTTCTTCCAAAATGGCGCACAGTACATGGAGAAATGACGTCATGCACACATGCCACATCCTGACTCCATCCATCCTCCTGAGCATCATATCAGTAAATGTGCATTTTCACTGGATTTTATATCCACCCAGCTTTGTTTCAATGAATTGCATGTTTTACATATATGGTTATTGAGGATTTTTAATCCTATTTAGCTGCCCACTAATGAGCAGGACAAATACAATTTACACATCCCCGCCTGGTTATTTTCACTGTGACTGAAATAAACAGCAACACATGCAAAAACAACTAAGAAAATCTACATTTTTTCCAGTCATATATCCACTGAGCAAATATGTTTAATTAAAATTATTTGCATAGCAGCCTATGAATAAGAGTTAAACACATTTTTGTTTGCATGTTGAACGTTTTTTGACATTTTAAAAAATACATTTTTATTTTTTATAATTTACATGCAAAGTGTGATTTTGAGTAAAGCGTCACTTTGAATTATAGTGACAACATGTAGTACCTCAGCCTGTATTGGATGGTCAATCGGTGACATCTAGCGGCAAAACTGAGAAAATTCAGTTTACTCCGCATCCAGTATATAGTTTTCACTCGATTTTAGTCTGTATCCTTTTCTATTTTTATATTTCTTCACGAAGATAAAGGTAAAAAGAGTCTGACAAGTCCAGTGAAAACAAATGCAAGCCAGTGTTATTAGAAAGAAAGCTGCCACTCAAAGAATCCAGAATTTAAATCTATGAGAGAATTTCACAACAATGTAAGTGAGCCTTTTAAATTAGTTTCATTGGCTAAAACTGGTAATTCTGCACATGCAGTTTCAGTTTTCTATGACCAAACAAAAGTAACTTAGATAATGATTCAAAGTATATTAGGTTAATTTGATATTATTTCAAATACTCAGTGTGATTTTTAAAAGCTACAAAATAATTTTTAAGCTATTTTACGCAGAATCAACAAAAAAATATGCTGTGTATTTATTTTTTAAATAGACTGTCTGCAGTGTGATGTAGTGCATACAGAAATGACTGCTATAGATGGTGTATTTTTTTTTAATTAAATACATATGGTGATATATATACACAGTTCAGTGGATAAATGCCAATAAGCAGATATGAAAAAGCATAGTCTAAAGCTTGTTTTTATTCAGCTATCATAGCGTGTGTTTTTGAAGCCAACTCATCACTTGCACTGACTTGAAGTTTGATTATATATATATATTTTCCCCATAGTTTATATTTGGTTTTTGCAGCTGCACATTGTCCAGGAGGTGGCAAGAGAATAAAAACGATGTACCCTTGAAGACCTGGGCCAAATCCCACCAAAACCTTCTCCTCGGTATCTCCCAAGCTACACATCGTCTCATCACTCACACAGAGTCCCACGGGAAGAAGCAGAGCAGAGGCCTGGAGGTTAGGAAGACTCTCTCACTCCCTCACTCTCTTTCTCAGTACACCTATATATCTATATTTAACTATCTATACAGGTACAGATATATCTATTTATTTGTCTATAGAGATATCTATATAGATATAGCATAAAAGTAAATGTTCTTATAAGGTGTTGGGTCAACACCTGCCACCAGAACAACTGCAGTACTCCTTGGCATTGATTCGGAAAGTTTCTGGAACGCTACCAGAGGAGATGCTTTGATAATGTAGTGGTGAGCACTGTCTGACCCTTGCAGTAACTCTTGTCTCCAAAATGACACATCTATCTATCTATCTATCTATCTATCTATCTATCTATCTATCTATCTATCTATCTATCTATCTATCTATCTATCTATCTATCTATCTATCTATCTATCTATCTATCTATCTATCTATCTATCTACATCATGGACTGCGTTGCACTTTTCCTGCTCAGTTTCCACACATGAATACATAATGGGTGTAAATTATGCATTTTCTGAAAGTGCTGTCTGAAATGCAGTTGACTAATGTCAGTTTACCAGAGAAACTCTACAGCACCGGCTTGTGTATTGATCTCATTTGCAGTTAGTAGATGTGAGGGCATTTAGCTTTAAATTAACAAAAGATGGTCCACCAGTGTTTCATAAAACCATCATTATTTTAACAACCGCTTAAACCTTTTAAAACACCCTTGACTTCTACGTGTGGAGCCCTGTGCACCAAATGGGTTCGTTGTGTTTTGTACTTTGATTGCTTAAATGTTTGACTAAGTGGACCGGTGTGTCAGTCATTACTTTGTGAATACAGTACAAACACATCATGATTTGAAAGCAGTAGGTGTGTGGGTGTAGACGCCACACTGATGTCCAAATCAGAATAAAAAAATAGGGCTTTTAAAAAATTAAAGAAATTGCTGAATGGCGATTTTTCGTTAATTTAAAAATGTCTCTTTATAACGTGTTATACATTGAATTAAACAAAACTGCTGTCCCGATAAGACTGCATTATTAAAAGCAAGTGAAGCAGTTTCTGTTCACCATCATTGTGTGAACGTGTAATGCCCGAATGCAGCCTAATTTATGATTTAATAAACCGTACAGCTTAATCGTTGTGTGCTTTCGAAATGTTCACGTTTGTACGAGTCGAGCGTTGTGGCTGTGACTGTGTGTGTGAGTGTGCTGCCGTGCCGTAGCTTCATCAGGTATAAGGAGAGGTGTTGACTTTATTCCGAGCCTCCAGTAACACCACTGACTCTGATAGTTCCCCATCCCTGTGGGAATTCATTATAAGACAGCTAGAGGCTGCTTGTGGATGGTTACTGTGCTGCCCGTATGTTAACTTGTCGCTATCGCGCAAGGCAAACATGTGGTGCAGCTGCTTTCTCTGGCTGTGGGCAACCTGGAGAGATTGATTGGTGAGCCTTCTGTTTTATCCAGGATCAGGGCCACATTCAGTAGACATGGTGCCTCCGGAGAAGCAGCCATTTTCCCCAGAAAATATGGCTCATTACCAGCACAGACAAAATGAAGGTATATTGACTTTTTAACATCTTACAACACACCTATTCCTGGCCCGTTTAACAAAAAGCGTTTGTTATCCTGGAAATCTTTACTTCATCTTATTCCCATGTTACTGAATACAAAACCAGCGCTGATTTCAACATGAGCTAATCATGCCCAGGTTTATTTTGCCAAAAATCACACACATCGCAGCTACTATCCTCACCTATTTCTCTTTGAATTTACACACACAGTCATGAACATAAATACCCATGCACATTCATTTTTGCCCGGCACGCACAAACATACCCTTCCCCCACATTTGGTCAATCAGACAGTTTTTAACACAAACCATTGGCCAGTGGATGTGTCTGCTCTGCTCAGGGGCATAAGCTCTGTCCAGACCCTGAGTCCTAACACACACACACACTCCCTCTCTCTCTCGCTCAAACACACACTCTCTCACACACACACAAACAGCAAAAGACAAACACAATCAATTATTCAAGACTCTTGTTTTGGCTCATGTGTTTTTTCTTATTATTTCTGTTCTGTTGTCTCTATAGTATCCTCTGGCAACCTAACAGCCAGGAGGCCAGATGAGTGAGATATGAGGCCTGATGACTTGAGGTCTGTGTATGTCTTTGTAATTTAGATGGCAGAGTATAATTTGCATGCACAGCCTTCAACATCGTCTCATTGTCTGAAGGAGATTATCCTTGCGGCTTGCCACAGCCGCGGGTTGTCAAAGACCTGGCTTCTAAGACAAACCTTTGTCTCCTTGTTTATTTCCCCTATGAGTGGAAATTTTCAGTGTGGTCATTTAGTGTAGCTGAAACTCACACTGAAGCACACAAGCGATCAGTGAAAACACTACACCATCCTTTATCATAATCACAAGTAGCCCTTAAGCCCTGTACCTTTGCATGTACGCTGCAGTATGTAGTGTATGTTTTACATACAGGGACTGTCATTCTTCAGTGTGCAAATTTGTGCACTAGATGGCACTATGGCACTTATTATTCAGTGCCAACAGATCATTTCCATTTTGGAGGGTGAGTGTGTGTGTGTGTGCGTTGGTGACAAAAGTGATGATCACAAACAGCTTGTTTTCCCAGACACGATGTTAATGCTATCATAAAGAACCCCATACCCACTCTTATTTATTTATTAACTCTTTTGACCTTTAAGCAGAAAACACTTGTTGTTGTGCCTAAATTTTATGTGAAGTATTTTTGAAAAACACAAAACCGGACTAGTGTTGTTGACTAAAGTTTGCGTCTCCTCTAACTTGACACATTCAGTGATTTTTTTTCTTCTTAGGGCTCAATTGAGAGTCAAACAACTCTCCTGAAACAATCAAAACAGAAAAGAAGCACATTGTAGAGATGTATTATATGTGAATCCTTGCTGCGATGATGTCCTTGTAAGAGATCATATTGTAAATAAGATGGGTTAAATTGCACTTGTAGCTTCCTTTCAAACAGTCAGGCTACTCTCGAGGGGAGACAAGAGAGCGCTGCAGACTCTACCTCTAATAACGCTAGACAATGAGATCCCAGCTCATAACATAGGCCTCCACTATATAGAACAAGTAGTGGGGGCTTAGCAGCTAATAAAGTGGCAAGTCTTCAAATCCATGTCAGAAGAGCAGAGTGCCACGGGGACCTTTCATAACACTTGTATGTGCAGGTTCCAGTGCAGTGTAAAGGTTACACATCCACATTGTACTGATCTAACCTGATGAATTGCCTTAAGCCTCACAAATTTCAAGGCTGTGTTTCTTATTTAAAGAAGCAGAACTGAATAATTCTCCCACTCTCTAAAAGATGACAGGTGAAGACAGGAGTGTGGAATGAATATTTGAGATGCAATACAAAATCGACTGTGTGCACTCTTCCCTATTAAAGCGCACGAAGCAGCAACACATTTAAAGCTGTTCAGTTTAATTTGAATTTGCTTTTGTTTTATATCTGATAAGCGTGTTGTCGACAGAGGTAATTTTTCTTTTCAGAATTATAATACACATCGGTTTTGTTAATTGAATCATGCTGCCCTTTGAGTTCACAAAACACGGGCTCAGTAATTAGCCTTGATTGCCTGGTCTGTGTTTCAGAAATTGTCGCTCCCGCTTTCTCTCTAGTGAACCTGTCCTTCACTTGAGCACAGACACTCCTTCAGCATTTCCACCCACTTTGTTTGTGAGTCTTTGATCCACAGTATTCCAGTTAAAGTTACACCCATGTGCTGCAAGTTGAAACTTTCAGTATTGTTGCTCAGGGGAACCTTATACCCGTGGCGCCTTCTGCTTTTGTCCTTCCCTTTAGCAACAGAACTCTCCTATGGTCCTGGACAAAAGACTACTCACGACACCATTTTATGATCTCTGTGATGATACTGTTTCCTTCTCCTGCTTGCACGTTGGCTTGGTCTGCTCATTATAATCCAAAATGTTTATGTCAGGAAACATCATTTGGGACTCTCCCGAGAGACAATTGTTGATTTGGAGTAAGGGATGAGAAACTATAAAAGAGACGCCCTTTATTCTGAGATGCGACAAGAAAACCAATCAGTATTTCCTCCATATTCACAATAACATAAAAGTATGAAAAAACAGATGCTGCCAAGTTCATAATTGAATCATAAAACCAAAACTCTAATTTATGTTTTTCTCTTTTTTCCAATTATATTGATTCAGCTGGACTACACTATACAGCAATTATCAGACTGAGGATGATTGCGCTTGTGCACATACGTAGCATGCATATGAATTTATTTTTGTGTCGAGTTACACATGCATGCTAAGTATAATTGACGCAACATTAAAAAACATTTTCCATAACAACAACACAATCTGGCGCGTGAAACACTTAAAGGCAAGACCAACAAATACAGTATATTAAAGTAGAGAGTAAAGTGCCGCGATGTCTTGCCTCTCCAGTCTGTCTAATCACTATGTGAGTGAAACATTCATGGTACACTAGATCAGTTCAATATTTAATTTCTCAACAAAGACTACATGATGGAACAGATGCTCAAACTTTGTATGTTTCTCAGGAGAGCAAAACTCACTTTCATGCAGCTATTGAGTACAGAGATTCTGATTGTGTACAGGCTTTGTGTTGACTTCTTTTGGGCTCTTCACCTATGCACTAAATGTACAGTGATGGCTAAGAAGATGCTCAAACATACTAAGTGTGCACAGTGAGTCAGTGTTCAAACCACAGACTGAATACATCAATTGTTTACATCCAGGGGCACTGAAAAACTCATGCGTGGAAGCACATTAGCGATGCACCAAGGTTGCCCTTTGCCTTTATGTCACATTTCAAGTGAAAATTTGACTTGGCATGTTTACATAGGATTTCTTCATCTCCCTTTTAAACCCCTATGGGCAAGCTGAAGGTGAGGGGAACTAAGATTATTATCCCCCGTTTCTCTGAGGAGCTTTTCTTTATGCACACCCTCACAGATGTCGACATTTGGTTAGGCGGTGTACATAGAAGCCCCAGATTATCTAGCGCTCCAGGAAGTCTGTTTAGCTAAAGTTAGGAGTGGTTACTTTCCTGCACCTTTTTAATTTGCTCTGGTGTTTTGTAAGCTAGAGACCCCGCTACTTAGTCATACATCTGTGTTAAACGGGGTTCAGGAGAAAAATATCGGTGATTGAATACTGCTGTCCGTTCAAAAACCAGGTCTTAGTTGTACTGATGTTCACATCAATAAGCTCCACTTGTGCAGATGTAGACCTAGTCACGGGAAGCGTAACAGATGGTGTACTATATGTCATAATGCTATAAAATCCAACAGGAATTGACAATTGAAATCCCACCCCAGAGTTTGCCTCTTTTAGCTTTGGCATAATCTTCTCAGGATTTCAATTGCAAAGTCAAAGAGAATAGTCTAGCACATGGGGACTAGTTATCTGGGGCAAATACGGTCTAAGGTTGACAATGCAAAGGCTATGTTTATGTGCATCACACTTGCTATACTGAATGTTTCCCAGAGTGCAAGAACATCCTCCCCTGAATTCTATTCCTCTTCCCACGTCCCAGTGCTGCCGTGGAAAGTAGGCCAAGTGAGCACCAGGGCGTTGCTTTTTTAAGATGATCAGTTTGTCAGTGTGTTTTTGTGTGTGCTCAGGACGGCTATTCATGTGGCTTGACTCTGTAGAACAAAGACCAGCATTATACAATTTGCAGCACTTCCAATAGCAAGGAAAAGGGAGAGGTTGGAAAATAGGGACAGGACAAGTGTGGATGAAACAAAGACAAAATCTGGCTTGTACTCTAATTCATTTACTTCCTCTTTTCCACCTCTTTGTTGCAGCAAAAAGGTCCCTTGCCAGTAACACTCCTCTGCAGGATCATACTGTACTCTGGCTGGCATGGATTATTTTTAGCTATTGCTGTGCAGCTTTCACCTTGACTCCCTCTGTCTTGACATCATAATTAACATTTCTGTTAATAGTAACACAGTCCGATATTAATAATCTGACTAAAATCAAAATGCATTTGTACACTTGCCATCAAATATGTATCTCCTTTATAATGGCAGCCCCTAAAGGAGAAAAAAGAATTAGAGGCACTGATGCAACACGTTGAAAATATATATTTTGATCTAAGTAACTTGAGAATTATTAGTCTCTTGTGGGTGAGGTAGTATCACTGTGAGTTGGCAACACCTCCATCCTGGGGTCAACAGGCAAATTAAAGGTCTCTGGAGTACTGAGGGAAAGGCTGCTGCCTGTTTGGTCATGCATGCACAGGCGCTCTAAAAAAATAAGAAAAAAAGGGAACAAGGTTAAAGCTGATGCCTCCTCTTCTGGAGGCCACTTTCCCCGATGCAACATGTGCCCACATCATACTTACTGATGAGGGTTTTTTTTTTTTTAAACTGACCTTTAAAGTCGGATTTTTGCACCCATTTTTCTGAGTGTCACAGTCTGTTTGGCAGTAGGGCGCCTATGTATTAAGTTAATATGTTCCGATTTAGAGCTGAATAATCAAATTTGCCTCACTTCCATCAGCGCCACTGAGAAATGTGAGGCGGCGTGATAACTTTTTATTTTTTTTAAATAAAGAATTTTAGATAGGCCTACAAAACAGTGATGGACACAATCAAGACCAGGGCTGTGTTAAGAACGAAGGTATCCTGGGTATTTGGTCATGTGTATTTTGGTCTAAATTTCCAGGGGATATTTTAGATGTTAATAGCCCTGAAGTGGTCTCGGTTTCTTATTTAATTTCTCTCGCCTTCTTTAAATGTAATTCGCCCACAGACTGCGCCGCGAGGCTCTAAACCGCGCAGAAACTCTCTCATCATTTCCACAGCAGAATGGAAATGCAAATTGTGCGCACGGGCAATGCCCTTGACAGAACTCACCACTGCACACAATTAACATGAACACTCTGACAGAAGTTAGTGACGAAACGTGAGGTCACACCAGCACTGTGTCAAATAATGTTTATTTCAGACACACAATAAACACATCAGAAATAATAATAATAATGATTATAATAATAATAATAATAATACATAAAAAAGCGTTCTTTCCTTAATTTTTTTTAGCCCTTTAAATATCTGTTAATTTTTCTTATTCTAGTGGGACAAAGATCTTTAAAAAAATAAATAAATAAATAATTTTTTATTATTTTAAAAATAATTCTGTTGCTTTTTAAAATATTACCTGAATTTGAAAAAAAAAATGTAGCTCGTGGGGCAGTGGGGAAGCAGTTACATATAAACCAAACTTGAGATTTTTCTATCTTGTCACTGAACAACACAGCTGCCTCATATCGACTCCATGATCTCAAGTGTAACCAACGAGGGGCGCTGTCCGTCTATTAGCTCCAACTTGACACGAACAGCCTTCATGATTGATCTCATCACTCTTTGATTTTTTTTTCTTACTACAATAATTAAAAAATATCGTCAAAAATGTATTTTAATATGAGATATCGAATTTTAAGCGTGCATTTATTAGGCCGATAACTTCTAATAACTAAAGTTTGCACTGAAGATTTTTTATATATGTGATGCGGAATCAAGCTATTTGGTAATTTAATTAAAAGGGGAAAAACTGTTATAAGTGATGTGTATTTTTTTCCTCCCTACTCATGAGAAAATTGTCAACGCACAAGCATCAGCTGGAGTTAATCTTTTCTAATGCAGCTACAAGTGACAGAAATTTTAAACAAAGGCTGTAGGCTGAAGCTCCCTAAATGAGTTTTCTTTGCGCGGTGTAACTTAAATTTCAACTTCAAATATTTTCACAAAATATTGTAGCTCTAAACAACGGAACAGGCGCTGTTAGCTGTAAACAGTAAGTGGGCTGATTGCCTATTTGTTCCATATGGAATTTGGAATAATGCCTAACTGTGGGCGTACTTGATAAATATTTAATCGAAAAAAAGAAGAAGAAGAAGAAGGGGGAAAAAGATCACTTTAAAACAACCTCTGCGATAAAGCCGTGAGGGAACTTGCTTGGTGGGTGCTAATAAAATTTCCTTCACTTCGCTTTTTACCAATCAATCCATTAGGAAACAATGCAGGTGAGCATAATGAAAGTGTTGTCCCAATAAAGTGCATCGATGGACAGCTGGGCAGCGGCCGGCTGATTGACTTTGCCTTGACATCTGGGAGGCCCGCTGGCCCCTGGCACGCGTATAGGCTGATGTCGCCATTTACATGCAAATTTAAGGAGATCATGAGGGCCTCGCCCCGTAAATTCACACACACACACACACACATAGACACACGCACACAAAAAAAGAAGACGTCACCCTCAATACGGAGGAAGCTTGTTCCGTCGAGACGGGAGGTCTTCTAAAGTCACCCTGTAACATTTTTTTTTTTTTGAGTGGAAACCACGCGTCCCGAGGAGTGGTTTTATATCAGTGGTCAGGCCCAAATCTTTGGGGGTTCACTCATTGTGATCACTGAATAGAAAGAGTGAGATAACAGGGCCCCCGTGTTATCAGCCGGTCATTTAAACGAGCATTCAGGCTGGCTTAATGCGGCCAAGATGAAATAGTTTGCACTTGTTTCCCCTTCTCTGTCACCCATCACTTACCTCCAGCATGCTGTTGAAAAAGTGGATTTAAAAAAAAAAAAAAATCTTAAGGAGGGTGGGGGAGGGGGTGGGTAATAAAAAGAAAATGTGACTGAGATGGTCTAATTCCACGGCCGTGCAAAGTTTTCATGCATGGAACCACTAAAACAAACGGGGATCAACATTTCTTTTATTTTGATGCTAACATTTCACCTAATGATGAAGAGCGCATTTTCCACGGTGTAAGCCCACCACGCAGATGATCCCACAGAATGAGCTGAGACGGATTCAGGCTCCGCGCCTCAGTGTGTGGAGCAGCTGACTCCCTCTCTCCACGTCCAGATGGCTCCTGCACACAGATTTGCATTCATTTTCCTTTAATATCTTCTGAAATAGCGGGGCAGCTGCATTTGTTGTCAAATACGGTTTAAAACTCCCTTTCAGGACAGCATCGTTACCTACGTGACGGGTGTGGAGATCCATTTTCCCTCTCCAGTCAACAGTATCAGATCTAAGAGGATTTGTCTCAAAGTCTCCTAATTTGATAATCAGATTTAAATCGCCTCGGTGCGTGTAATCAGGGGTTAAGTTCTAATAAGCGACTTGAAACTGTGCAAAAAGCACAGTGAGTTCTGTGCAAAAAAGATATTTGCAATCTCGGTAGAACAGACAAAACATTTGCAGCACGCGTCTCGGTTTGTTTCATCTAAGGGGGAAAAATACAATTAACAAAGAGCACCCATTTGATTTCATTCTCATATCTCTTTACCCCCACAAATTGAAACTTTGAGTTATCTTAAAAATAATAATAATAGTAAAAATAAAAAGTTTTTAAAAAAATCTACAACCTCGTTTTGTGACTGGGCAATTTGGCAATAGATTGTGTAGAGGTGAAAGCAACAGCTTATAATTCACTTATCTTTGGCAGCAGCTATTAACCCTCTGCACCAGCTAGATAGATTGCTCAGGATATAGCACACATCTCTCTTCCTCGCACCCTCCCCTCTCTCCTTCCATCCTCTCCCCCCTTTCACCACTAATGAACCGAATTGCTTGCTTGTCCCTCTCGGACGGAGTCGGACATGTAGGCAGTTGGCTCTTTAAAAATGATTAAGATGTTTCTGATTATTAGGTACATGGCGTGCATTAAATGAGGAAGACATAGAAGCATGGATTTCCCGAAGTTTGTTTAATGTCATGAGACACCGACTCTGATTTTTAATCTATGAAGGAGGTCAAAAGACCTGACTTTAACTGCAGTAAATGGCACCGCGATGTGACTGATTTGTTTTGACATTAATAACAAAGATGCTGAAAAACTGCGTCTGATTTCCAAACTTTGCTCCCTTCTTTGGATTTTGTGCGCAAAAACTAAAACAAATAAAAATAAAAAAAATCTGCCCGACTGCCCCAGCGAAACAAATGAGTCAAATACCTGTTGTTAAAAAAATGATCAATGAAAAGTTAATGTAAATTAAAATATTTATAATCATGTGTGATTTTCTGATTTCCGCGTTATATTAATTACACCCTAATTGCAATAACATAACCCACAGCACGCGGTCACAGTACAAAATAGAATATATATCAATTTTATGAAGAAACGTAATCTGCTCTTATTGAAATATGATTTATGGCCTTTAATCTCACAGCCACTGAGATGCTTTCGATACGTCAGTGAACAAACAGTCTCATCAAGTCAATTTGTAATGATGTTAACAAATTTAATCGAATAAATATATCAAATGCTATTAATTTTAATCCATTATAATAAAACTAATCACGGAAATTGCAATCGGTAGGCCAGCTAAAAATAATAAGCAATGAATTCCGAGTAATTGTTATGTATTATTATTATGATTATTTTATTATTATTATTATTTTCCTCCTCATTATGTGTGATGGTTACACCCGGTTGAATTTTCCATATCATTAAAAAAATCAAACTCACCACATATAGGGCCTAAGCAAGAGGAAAAGTGGAGCGAATGAGTGTTCTCAAGCTGCTGCACTATAGGGCTGTACCCGTACAGTGGAGCGCCACTGCCTGACAGGAACCGTCAGAGCTCCATATATGGTCAAAACCACGCCCCTTCAGCGTCATATTCTGACAGCGCCTCTCCCGTGGGTTTAGAGTTTTGGCTCCCGGGAAAGATTTCAGTCCTCGGGGAAAGAGGGCTTAGTTTTGCATGTTCCCATCCATCCTGCACGACGCGAAAGGGCCCCTTATCCACCTCTCCTGTGTACTAGGAACACCTCCACTGGTGATCAGCCTTTGCCTGTGTTTGTCTTGTGGAGAAGCAGCAGCACCTTTTCAGGAGTGGGTTTTTTATTCAACAAGAAGTCCTGAAGGTTTTGGA
This sequence comes from Oreochromis niloticus, assembly GCF_001858045.2. Classification (NCBI taxonomy): domain Eukaryota; kingdom Metazoa; phylum Chordata; class Actinopteri; order Cichliformes; family Cichlidae; genus Oreochromis; species Oreochromis niloticus. The sequence continues at coordinate 14,370,922 of NC_031978.2, read as the reverse complement.
TGCGGTGCTTCAGGGATGTGGGCACTTTGAGAGCAGCATCACCCACAAACACAAACAACTGCCATCGATTTTTCTGTGAATAGCACAAAAAAAAAGAAAAAGAGAAAAAAAAACAGAGGAACAATAGCAACACAAAAAAATCTTGTCTATTGAACAATTCACTTTTCCAGTCTGTGGATACCGCTCTAACTAAGTACAGCACTTTGAGAATTGTTCACATCGGACGGACTGAAGAGGGAGGCAAGACCTGTGGACCGGGTTTTCCCTCGCAAGTCTGAATCGGCTCTCGCTACTTATCCCGTGAAAAAAAAACCCCTGAAGGATAACACGCTTGGACGTTTATTTGCCTAATTTCGCAGGAGGCTCTTTTTCACGCAAATTGTCCTAAATGTTTGGGATTCAGGAAACTATACCGCGGGGTGGGACGACGATGAAGGAGGAACCGCTGGGTGGACTGAACTCGGTCCGCTCCTGGATGCACACAGCTGGGGTGGTGGATGCAAACACAGCCGCCCAAAGGTACGCATGCCAAAAAGCATCTGATTTTTCTCACGCATTCCCTCCTCATCATATCGACCCCTCAATCCCCTGAATACTCTGTATCAATTACGGTCTCCCAATAAATGCCCCCCCTTCGGCTTTCCCTTCTTTCATTACATCAGATTACCCATTATTGTGACAAATCAAGAAATCTCCCCCGTACTCAAGCGTGCTTCTGCATCTCCAATGTTTCCATCAGCTTCTCCATCATCTAGTATCCCCGGTGTCCGGTGCTTAACCGAGATGGTCTCTTGTTTTCTCCCCGCAGCGGTGTCGGCTTGGCACGGGCACATTATGAAAAGCAGCCCCCTTCCAACCTCAGAAAATCCAATTTTTTCCATTTCGTCCTGGCGCTGTATGACAGACAGGGTCAGCCCGTGGAGATCGAAAGGACAGCTTTTGTGGACTTTGTGGAGAAAGAAAAAGTAAGCGGCGTATTTTAGAATACATGCACCTCTGTACATAATCAGCACATGTATCGAAATTATGTACTCAGAAATGGGCAATGGGTTACTAAGGGGAAGTCACGTGTAATATTGATTTTCTTTAAAAAGAAAAAAAGGAAAAAAAAAGAAAAACTCAATTGCTTGATGACAGAGGGTCATTTTAGCATCTAAAGCCGTTTCTCTTCTTTAGCACCAAAACTCTGAATTTATTTTTAAACGCACAGACATGTGGTGGTGATGGGCAGTTGTTTTCCTGATTGCTGATTTTCACAAACTGTTGTTTTCTGCAGGAACCAACCAGTGAAAAAACTAACAATGGGATACATTACAAACTACAGTTATTGTACAGCAACGGTGAGTGAAACTGTCTTTAATATTTTTACAAACATGTGAAAATGCATCAGTGAGTTTGTCTGTGTGCGTAAAACCACACTTAATAATAATAATAATAATTATAATAATAATAATAATATTATAAAATTATAATCACTGTCTGAACTCTTAGATTTTAATGAAAAGTTCAACTTTTTTCTCTTTTTTTGAAGGCTTTATTATTATTTATTTTCATAAATTCATTATCCAGAATTCCTCAAAAATTTAAAAGTGCTCCTCTTTTTCTCTCCCCAGGCGTCAGAACAGAACAGGACCTTTACATACGGTTAATCGATTCCATGACGAAGCAGGTAAGCTGCTGCTGTTACACTTGTTTCTGCGCACAGTGCAACCTTGCCTCGCATCCACGGTTCACAAGTGGGGGGAAAAACCTAAAAAAAAAAAAAAAGCCAAACAAAACCTTAACATGGCGTGCAAAATCGTCACCCCTGAGATACATACACACACTTCTCGGTTTTCTAAAAAAAAGAAAAAAAAAATCTGCTTGCAAAATGCAGTTGTGGCACAAAATAAAATCAAATTACCGGTGTAATCAGAAGAGACAGCTTCCATTTTGACTGTTTACGTTTGACCATATCATATTGCAAGACCCTAAACTCAATTTCTCTTTGCCAGAGTTGAGTCTTTTTTTTTCTAGGTTCAGTTTGTCCAGCATTAAAATTTAAACACTACCTCTGCTCCATATGATCCGATTTGACTTTTCCTGCAAAGAGTCAGAGGTGACGGTCTAAACATATTTTTTTTAAAAATTGCTTTAAATGTTATATTTATAAAAATAGACATTTAAAAAAAATCTGCTCAGGTGTAAACACGTGAATGGCTTTCATAGCGTAAAAATAACCCCCCCAAAATGTTTATGAGTATTTTTTTTTTTTTAGATTACCGAACTTAATTATGATTAGGGGAAATAAAATTAGACACCACGCTTTCGTTTCCATATCGTGTTTTATTATTAAACAGAGGATTTAGCTAGAGCCTCCTGAATAGAGCCGTGAAGCCTGGACCACTGGTCACAGACAACATTCCTGTGCGAATGATCCGAGTCAATGACGCAGAACAAGCAATTTATGGATTTCTGTTTCTACAGCTGCAAATAGCCACATAAATCAAACCAATATAGATAATCGCCCGGTTCCCCCGAAAAAAAAGAAGAGAGAGGAGGAAAAAAACACACAGCAGGTCAAGTAGGACAGCTTTTAGAAGCGAGAGAGAGTGATGCGACCTGGTTCAGATATGTCACTTTTTCAAAGTCATTCTTTCCTGTTGGCATAAAGAGAGTCAGGGGCAAAAAATACAAATTTAATTCTAGACAAACAGAACGTAAAAATTAAATGCAACCTATCAGGTTTATTTATTATATATATGTAGATTTTTTGGTATTATGTGCAATATTTTCTTTATAATGTGTTGCTTTGCTTTGCATTTACACTCGGTGCCGGTTCAGCGTACGAGGGAGTAAAGTGTCTATCCTTAGAAATGGTAGAAGGAGGGAGGGATCGAGGGAGGGAGAGAAGAGCGGCAGAACTGATAGCTCCACGCCATCTGTTTCAGCCAATGCTCAAAAATTACTCAACCGTACCGCCAGACACCGCTTTTTATCCACAGAAAGATCATTGTTAGCGGCTCAAAATAAACAACAGATTGCCCATTAACACTTTCCCCCAAATATCCCCAGATTATAAGCATATTGATGACACTTCTATTGGATCTCTCCTTATGAAAATCCCTCTGTCTCCCCCCCTCTCTCTCTTTCTCTTCCTCTGTCTGTCTGTGCCACATATTATCCAGATTAATAAAAAATACAGTTTATGATTATTATTATTAAATATATGCATTGCTACTTTTATTTTTATATAAATTTTTACTATTGCTTCCACAAAAATGTAGAAGAAGTTGATATTTGTGCATTTTTAATAGTTAAATTTAGACATGTAATTTATGTTTATATAAATCAGTATAATTTACAGCACAGGGGAATGCTGGGATTATTTGAACCATATTTCCTATTCAGTATTTGCTCTCATCTGTTATATTGTGTTGCTCTAACATCACGTGTGTTCATGCCCTGATTTATTTTGTTAAACAGTAGCCTAATTATTTGCGAGTTCAAGAGTTTTCTTGATGTGTGTGTTTAAAACGACGGCTGTGTTTTCACTTTATTTCCATCTCATTCTGTTTCAAAGGCCATAGTTTATGAGGGTCAAGACAAGAATCCAGAAATGTGCAGAGTTCTTCTTACTCATGAAATTATGTGCAGGTAAGCGTTATTTTCCTGCTCTGTCCATTTTGCAGATACAAGCAAAAAGTAATTCCCTCCCCTTCAATAAGTTTTGACACTCATGATGTGATGCAGCGAGCCAAAACTGTCCTGTGGTCCTTCAGCAGCCACAGAGCGAGAGAGAGCTGCTGTCATTTCTAACTTTGATATGATGTGATTCAACTTTGATATGAATATGACAGTGAAAATGAACTGTCTTTTCCAGTGAAGGGGAACTGAATGTGTAATAAACACTCAGTGACAAAGTACATAAGTTGTGCTTTTGTTGTTGTTTTTTTAATCTTTGAGTTTGTTTTTATATTTTAAGAATTGTATATCAGCATGCCAGGGACAATGTGTCTTCTGTTATGCATTAATGCTGCATGCTATGCATCTTTTTCTTTTTTTTGTACTCAATTCTCGGTTGATCCCACCTGTCAACAATGATCAGCAAGCCTTTTAGTGTCATTTAACCACATAAATCTCCGCTCATATTGCGCTGCTATTCAGCGGTGTCATTGATACTAAAAGGAAAAACGCCTTTTGTTGTTATTGTTGAGCTCAGCATGAGCTTTGTGAACATTGAATTCGGATACTGTCGGTTAACCGCTCCTTTGTTGCACCGGTGCATTGTTCAAGTTACTGGTTGAGAGCAAGTGCAGCATGAGAGCTGAGAATGATTTGTCTTTTTCCATGCATAAACTCATCACTCACGCTCAATTTATACAAGCATCCATCACTTATTTGTGACACATTGAATATGGTCGTGCTCGAGAGGTAATATTTTTTTTTTTTCCAAAGGGAAGTGCATTTTGCTGCTGAATAAAACAACTACTAGAACTGCTGCCTATTATCACATAAGAAGATACACATAATGAGAATATTCTTTTGATATATTATCTAATTAAATCATATTTTTTTTTGAGCCGTGTAATAAACTAGTTTTTGAATTATATATTTTTTCTCAGTACTTTGCAGCCATAAAACACTTTTTTATTATTGCTTCTAGAAAGTCATGTAAATCAGGGATATTTAAATAGCGCGTGCTTGACTGACAGTAGCTTTGCACAAAATCTTTGTTTTCCCTTTCTGCACCATATGGCATAAATCAATCTTATTCACATATGTTTATATGTTTTCATTTCAAATGGAAGCTGGGATGATGTATTTGTTTATTTTTGCTGTTTTTTGATTCCAGTCCCAATCAAAGAAGTGAAAGGCAGCTAGCTATAGGCTTAGGGAGGAGATGGTTGAAACATGTGGTGGAAGATAGATTAGTGCTTTTGAGGCCATAATTGATAAATGCCCCGCAGAAATATTGGTTGAGGGTGGCACCTTGCATCTCCCTCAGAAATAGCAGCTTGGCAATTAGAGGTAAACAAAAGCTGAAGCTGTGAAAAGTGACTCCCCTGCCTCCTGGCCCAATCCCCACTCCCCTCCCCTCCAACACTAAGCCAAACAACACAACATGTTGTTTTCACCATTTTTATCAGCCATCAGCATCAATGGAAAGGATAGATTGAGTGAAGGAAATCTCATGGTAATTTTTACCCCCCATATCAAAAGCACTCAGATACGCGTAATACATGCATGGATTTATTTTTTTATTTTTTGGTGCATTATTTATTTATTTGTATTTACTGTGCAAAGTATCGCTTGCCCTGTAACACACTTTTCTATGTTTTTGTAGCCGATGCTGTGACAAGAAAAGCTGTGGAAACAGGAACGAGACTCCCTCAGACCCAGTGATCATTGACAGGTAGGCCGTGTGCAGCTTTTTCCTTTTCTGTGTTTGCGAACAGGGAATGAGTAAGTGAATGAGTGAGCGTCAGACTGACTAAATGCATGAGTGACTGAGTGGATGAGCAGGCACACGGATGAGCTAGTGAACAAATTAGTCCCCTTCCGCTGTACCAGACGGCCCAGTTGGGCTGACTTGCATCTTACAGCCCACAGTGTGGGAACTGTGGGTGACTCTGTGTGAGTGGCTGAGGGGCGTCTTTCCCAAGTACCTGTGCACTGAGGGGCGGTCACCACCTGGATAGGGTTTGTTCAATCACAGGTGGTTCAATCACTAGAGGATCATGCTGGGAATACACCTAATTAGCTTAGGCAACTTCGCATTTATTTGGCTGGCTTCCTTTCTTTGTTTATGACAGTGATGCTTACACTGTCAATAGTTGTTTTTCATTGACTGTTTCCTTCGTTCAAGTTAGCTGTGAGCTAGGTGCCATTAAAGCTTTGTTTTAGGAGGGATAAACATTTTATGTCTGCTGTTTTGTTCTGCACCTTCAGGCTAGTTATCTGCCACTTTTATATTACCTTCATCACTTTATAAAGTGGGAGAATAAATGGCCTTCTTCCAGGCGTTGACATTTTCCCTCACACTGTGAAAGTATAGGTCTTAGTCAATGTGAATATGTTTAGGTTGGCGGTACGAGGGTGTGCGCGCGTGTGTGTTTATGTGTGCTCGGTGGATATAGAGGTGAGGTAGGGGGTGTAGTTTGAGCGTCGATCTCAATGTAACTCTCACCACGTAGTAGGGAGAGACAGCAATGCTAATGTTTGACTAGCTGGAATCACTGTTTGCTTAGTGGAGAATGCCTGGTATCTGACAGAGGGGACAACTCTCTTATTAGTAATCAAATAGGGCTGAGCAGTTGTTGCTGCCACTCCACTCCAGCGGCTTCTCATGCATCAGGAAGTAGGAGCTGGCTGCCCTGGGAGCCTGGATGGATTACCAGAGCTACTGCTGTCTGAAGTCAAGCTCACAAAGACACACATGTAGATAAACGCAGATGCACACTCAGACAAGGACACAAACGCAGACAGACAGACACCCACACACACGCATGCACATCCTCAAACACACACGCGTGCTGCTTGTATGTCGTTCATGCTGTTGCTGTGGCTGAATGTATCTCAACACAAGTACAAGAAAACTATTGAGGGTTTTTTTTTAGGGCATCGTAAGAGTATAGCTTTTTACTTTTTTTTTTTTTCTCGCCGGATTGCAAGGATTTCTTAATTCATTAGTCAGGTGCATTTGTTCGTTACAATAGTGACAGCGATAGTGCAAACATTAACATATAACTTGAGACGTCTACGTCTCCTGATTTCCGCCGCTTTCATGTTTGCTTTGTGCTGCTCTGCTGCCTTTTACTGTTTAGAGTTTCGCACGCCATTGTTCTTCAATCTGCGGGACAAAACATGTAACTTAAGTACAATAAGCAAAATGAATGCATGGAGAATTAAAGTCAAGAAGAGGGGTGGGAAAAAAAAGAACAGGGAAAAAAGAAGCGGATGGATATTGTAAGCTCAACTGGCTCAGGGAGGGCTCGGATTTTCATTGTGACGAGTCTGAATAGGAGTAGAGTATCCCTTTCCTTGCACAATGAGCAGCTCTGTTGAAACACAAAAGCATATGTTCCTCATTAGACCCTCCCATTGTCTCCATGTCGTAACTATGAGCCCGTCAGCTCACCCTAACAGACCCACACAGGTTCCCAGTGACTGAAGGAGGCTCGCAGAGAGGGGTGCTTGTGAAAGGTTGCAGGGTTTAGCAAGAGTTACGGACACGGCCAGAGCACACTGTAGGCTTGCTATGTAAGATTATTTACTGCAATTACTTGACTTTTCCCGCTGTGCATATGGGTAAGCTTTTCTGTTAAAGCTTCCATGTTTTACAGCCATTTCTGTTACATCTGTCATTTTCTCATGCACATCATTACAGGCACCTGTGCTGCGGTCGCTGCTGGCAGAAACTGATTATTTCCAATTGAGTAGAACATAGTTGAGTGACATAAACCTAGAGGAGAGGTTTGATTGTTGAATCAGGCACGTCTCATCTGTCTACAATTACAGTATGAAAACCAGCTAGCACTGCCACATTTCCCAGAGAAACAGTAGCATGGCCGAACCTTAAGAAACAGATTTGGAGTGAATCATTGATGGCGTTCATTCTCTGTAACATTTTCCCAGATGGTAAGAGGGGAAAGCGCACACAGCTAGCTGGCATCTAGCAAGACATTAACTGGCATTCCCATGGATCTGGCATATCCAACGGAGTTTGGGAAACTTATCATTCCAAATGTGTCCTATTTTCCTGCGGTCAAGCCAGACATCTGTTTACCCTATTTTCTCTCAGAGTTTTGATACAGATTTTCACTCAGATTTTTGAAGAGGAAGGATTCTCTTTAAAAAAAAAAAGTTGGTTAGATATAGGCCCAACAGCTGTCACAAAGTTTCAGCACTGCTTGGTCTTTAAATATTTCAGCACTTACATTTGATGCCCTTGCATAATTCATATTCATTTTTGGATGAAGAAAGGCCCTATTTTTGCTGCATTTGGGTGGGTTTATATGTGCTACTAAAGTTTCAGTGTCTTTTGCAAAAGTCAGTTCATATTTTGCTCTACAAAAAAGTCGATTCACTGTTAAGAGCATGAGCACTCTTTTTCCTTTCTTCAGACATCAAACCAGAAACTAAAAAAAAAAAAAGTAAGTCAGTCTGTGCTTGTTAAATAAAGGAAACAGCCACTAATTGTAGCATTGTTGCTATGATCACATAGCTGTACGCTTTGCTATGTCTCATTTATAAATCCAGCAGTGCTACAGTTGTCACATTTATAAGTTAATGGTCCTTTAAAGTAAGTGGGAGTGTAGGCTGATTTAACTGGTAATTTAAGTCTTTAGAAATATAGTGATGAGGCACCCAATATCTGATTAGATGGTTTTCCCATTTACAGTACACATATAGCCAAACATAACTCAATTTACGGTGACTCCTCTGGTTGGGTATCTGCCTTCACTCTCTTGCATATTGACTTTGTCCTCTCTTGTGTGAAAGATTAGATACATTGTTCCGGCTTACACATGGATTTTGTAATAAGACGGCACATGTTGTTGAAAGAGGAGAGAAAATGACTCATTCTGACTGTCAGGGTTCAAAGGTCACATTTTACACAGGGATCTCAAGCAATTTATGCAAGTAGCATTGAAACAGACGCGCGGCAAATGTGTTAAGAGCGTGTATGAATTTGGATTTTTTTAAGGTGTGTTAGTTTACGCTGCCATTCACAAACAGATTCTGGACCATATCTAAACATGTCAGCTCCATTTATTCCAGCGGCTACGGCCCTCCCTTTCACTTCCTGTCACAAAGGTCAAAGAGCACTGACCTTTGGAGTGCAGCCCAGCCACTGAATAATTCATGACATTGACTTGTTTTTTCCCCTTATTTTTCCCCTTGTCTCTTTCTTTCTCTCTTTTTTTTTTTGGTCAGCACACATGGTTGTGCTGTGGGAGGCTTTTATTCATTTAGCTCATTTATAAAGGCCTCACCGCACCTGTTCGTGTGTTAATGCAATTAAATTTTTGCCTAATGTAGATTTTGCTTAGCTTTCTGTTATGTCCCTCATTAGTGAGCCTGTATTTTCTAAATGACTTTGCGTTATCGTTCATTTGTGGAACACCTACGAGGTCATTTCCCAGAGTGCACTTGACTTGTTGTCAAGTTGTTTACCAGAAACAAAAGACCGCAGCCTTAGAACGTCTCGCATGTGGTTCCCTCGGCCTTCTAAGAAACAAATCGGAAAATTTGTGCGCTCCCATCTGGTTTGTGCAAAACCGTGATTACCTCCAAAAGCTGAACAAATGCCAGTATTTATAAGGTCAGCCCTTTATGTGGAAATGTGATGTAAATGAGAATCAGCGAAAGGGGACATTAAACAAAATTAAATTCATTGTCTCCTTTAATGTCATTTACATTTTTGGCTAAGCCCTGGACTGTCAAAGAGGATTTCTAAAACCATTTTAATTGCACATCAGCATTGGAAAAGAGGGTGTGTTTTCACTGAGCGGCTGACTTGATAACCTGCAAAGAGAAGTCTGTTTATGAAGTGCCTAAATGACATGTTTTCACTGCATCTGCAGAGGGGCAATTAAGATGGCACTCGGTAGGTAGTGTTAATCTAACACCATCCCACCATCCATAATGAAAATGATGCAGTGGATAGGGTCACTGTTGTTTTGATTTAGAGTTGATTGCTGCAGGTGTTACTTTTTTTTCTCTTTTTAACATTATACCGCTGAGCTGTGGGATCTTTAGATTTTACAGTGAGTCATTTAAAGCTGTTAACATGTATAGGAAATGCTCTGTTATTATATTTACACACGCATGCAAACACCTGCAAATGTCTTATTATTTGCGGCTTAATAAAATATCCATCTTGCTGTTGGATTTATGGCTGTGTTTGGTGTAATTCGTGTGACAGATGTGAGTTTTTCACGCCCATTGAGAAATGGGAGAATAAACTGGCCACCCCTGCCTAAGTCGACGTGATGTTTGAGTGAAGCCTGTCTCCTCCCGAGCCAGAGTAGGAAGAGCAGGAAGTGTTGAGAGCGAAAGCTGTACTTGGCAGCCCTCCTTTGGCTTGCACTTGCCGAGAAATGAAACCCAGACCCTCTCTGCAGCCCCAGAGCCAGAACCTCCTTCCCAGTGCTCCAACATCCAGGATTGGGTAATACTGTTCACTAAGCAAAACATTACCTCAAATTATTCTCGCCCTGTTTTCTATTCCCTCCTCCCTCATGTCGGTTTTATCGCAGTTTGTAAATGTCAAGACACGTACAAAGACGCACAGTATAAATGATATTTTCCAAATTATGCTCACATGTTTGGGTTCACATGAGTGGCGGCTGAATGTAACGTGGTGCCTGACGTTCCCGAGGGAGACCCACCTCACTAGGGTAGGATTCCCCAGTGGCATCAGCTAATGGCAAGACTTGACAACAGCAGAGAAGCCGGGGGTGTTGTGTTTTACTAGCGCTGAGCAGGGGTGATGACTTTAACATGTGTGCAGAGAAAGACGGAGATGTTTGTGTGGCGTGTGTGCATGTGTTTTGTGTGTGTACCTGCATCTCGGAGTGTGTGCACACACTCGCGTGTGTGTCTGTGTGTGTGTGTGCTGTGCTAAAGAGAGAGGTGTGCAGTACGAAAGTGGCGCGGGCCAACAGAGCGACGGATTCGGCTCCAGCTTGACGGCAGTGAAAGACGAAACATGGTTCCACATGTGTTGAGAAAGAGCAGTCCATCTGTCCATTGAGACAACCCCTCCCCCCTCCAACCCCACCCCCCTTCTCTTTCCCTCTTTCCTTCTCTTCCTCTCTCCTTCTCTAGCTGCCCGAACCACCCACCCCCTCCACTTTTTACTCCCCTGGTTCACTGCTGACAGAAACAAGGCCAGAGCTGGGGTGATGGGATGAATGCTGGGCCAAGAGCAACACTGGACCTTGTATACACACAGTTACACACACACACACACACACACACACACACACACACACACACACACAAGACGAAGAGGAGTAAGAAAAGGTTATCAAAGATTTTATATTTATTTATTCCTTTTTTATTTTTATTTTTGGGGTGTATATCTTTATATGTTGTTAAAGTTTGCCATCTTTATTCGCCGACTTGTTTTTCACATAGTTTTCATCTCAAGCTGCGGAGCGATCATTTATTTTGATATTATGAGCGAAAACGCTCTATCGAGATTTATTCACTCTTCCCCGACACACTGCTGCAATAAGCCACCGTGGTGAAAATCCTACATTATTGAAATTAAATCTGAGGTAAATAAAACATGCCACTCTTTTTCAAATATTTAGCAGCTCTCCTTTATAATTAAACTTTGTAGCTGTTGTGATGATGTTGTTTGGTTCCTTAAAGCATTAATGACGCAAGATCTTTGTCGAACAGCTCCTGATTCTGTGAATCACATTTAGGTCACTCAGACCTATGTATGTGTTTTTTTCTTTTTCCTTTTTTTGTGCTATTTTTTCAGTTGAAAAAGGGTCTCCTTTCTTTCTCTTGGCATGTTCTTACTCCCATTCAATCCTTATTAGGTTTCCCCTAATTGTCAAACAAACTGTTGGGTCAACCTCAGTCGTATCTGGCCGTAAAACAGCACATTAGGCCCTGGTGAGGGATATATGTGGTATTTCATCGGAGACGGAGTAATGCTGGGGTTTTATGGTTAAGTACCAGTTCACGCCCACGCCATTTGTTTCGCATTAGAGTGGAGGTTTTGTAAATCAGATCAATATGTTCGCTGAGATGTGATTCCATGTTGGGATCTCCCGAGTCGTTCTTTCCTCAAGTATTTTTCTTAGGGGACTGGTTGTCGATGCACACTCCTCCGCTCCCCCTCCCTGCCCATCCTTCCTTTTTTCCCTACCTCTGTCAGTCCCTCCCTCCACCACCACCGCAATCTTTTTCCATTTTCTGAATGTAGCAATTTGTAGTGTGACACAGGCTAGATTAGGATGGGAAGCAGTCTGAAGATTTCATCGGACATGGTCCTGCTCCCGCTGGTGTGAGGTCACAGGACAAAGATGGGGGAATTCAGGGATAGGGTCATCAGTTACCTCGGGGAAACGAGCTGGTCTGCTGGCTGCTCTGTTGGCCCCAGGGGTGCCTGGGATGTATCGGAGGAGAAGCCCCAGAGAAAGAACCCTGAACCAGTGTCATTTATTAAAAGTGACAAGTTATTTCTAACTATAGCTCTGTTTTTATTGTTTTACAATGCTGTCATTTGGAACAGTGCCTCTCTGTTCAGGAATCACAAACAAGTGATGAATGAACCAGGTGACCAGCTTTTTTAACATACACACATGCTCGATGCTCCTCTGCAACACACGTGTGCTGTTAAATGATATTATGTGTCTCATTTCTGTGGTAAATTAAACAAATGTGCAGGTTTAATAAAGATCGACCCTGTGATAAGTGTACTAAAAACATTTCACCATGCACCAGATTTTTCTGCAGGACATTTGTTCAGTAAATTAATAACAGCTTACAGTATGAATCTCAGCTTGACCTCTGCATAATCAGTACCAGGAGTTCTGCAGAATATGACCACACTGTGGTGTGTGTGTGCACAGAGAGTAGATATTCAGCTTTTACTGTTTCAGTTGTTTTTCTATTCTGGGTTTTCTTTATAAAAATCATAAAGTTCACAGTAATAATGGCATATTTTTTTAGTGTTTGACCAAAGCTCTTCATTGAGGGTCATTGAGGTACTCTGCTCCCCATCTTTTTTTTACTGCCTGCCCCAACTGCGTTAATGATATATGACAGAAATTTCCTTGTGCTGGTTCAGTGGCAAGAAAGGTCCTGGCTAGTCTATATCAATCCATCTGACTTATGTTCCCATGTCTTGAATTACCGCTTGATGGAAACCTGCTGTGGGCTTCTCTTGCCAATTGAAATCAGATCTCCTCCACAGCCTGGTGTGATATTGATCCATATTCAACACCCAGGCTGCAGATCGATCAGTATTGATTTACAATAAAAAACACTCCTCTGCTTGTTCAGCACTGCGATCGATACTTTAAAGTAAAGGGGGGGAAAAAATTTAAAAAGAAGAAAAACAGGGCTGTTCTTTCTACCATGCAGCGACCAGCTGGAATATATAAAAAAATATATATGAAGAGATGTTTCATTTCATTAGAGGAGTGCGAGTTTAAGTGACCAAACCTTGACCACGCGAGCAACCAGCAACCACGTCTGCAGTGAACAATGATCCTCTCCTGCTCATGTGAGACAAACCAATAAAAATGGTTTAACAGGATGACACTTCTATAAGGACTCATTTATTGAAGGAGGTGTGTCTGTTTCTGAATTAGTGGCACATCTGCACTGCAGTGGGGAGTGCTAAAACTGTCATATCAAATCTCTCAGAAAATTGAAATGGAATGCTAAAAGTGGTGGATCGCTTGAGCTTGATTTCAGCGTGTTAACACGATGACATGATTTCCTGCGGTTTGATATTAATTCATGTCTCATTCTCTATCCCACCCGCACACACACGCTGGGCCCCTGCCTTCCACACGGTCATCATTAGGACCCAATACAACACCGAACACACTGGAACAGACTAACAGGACCTATTGAGCTCCATCCAGATCCACTTTCCTCCCTGTCACATCTTAGTCCTAATCTCTCGGACTTCCTCTTCTCTGCCAAATAACTGTTCCCATCCAGCAGGTCCCAGCTTTGGCCCGGGCTGCCAACATCTGAAAGTTATTATCCCCAATCTCTGACATCCAGGAGTTTACAGTTATATAATGATGGGGAAAACCACATGTCCCCAGAGGCAGAGAACATTTTTGAGATGCCTCCCCATCTGTTTTGGGGGAACTGCCCATTTTGGGCCAAACTCAGAATGGCAGGCAGGCAGATATTTTTTGTAATCTTTTATTTTCGACCACTGGAACAGGCCAGTCTGGGAGTCATTATATGGGGTGATAAAGCAAATCCAATTGGGTCAGGTTCCCCTCCACACAGTGCTGGTGGCACCAGCTCTCCCTGCCTCACTGCTCGTCTGACTGTGTAAGTGGTGGTTGTTTGTTTGTCCTAGGGAGGCTGGGCTGGGGACTAATGCAAGCCCCGGGGCCAGCCAGGTCGGAGGCGACGGTAAACCCGAGCTGCCTGGTGCAGCAGTGCTCCCTCGCTGCTGGCTCGGCCTTGTTTGGACTGCAGCTCCGGTTTGCTTTCTTAGAGGGAAGCTGAGCCTCCGTAATCACTGAACCTTTCGCTCGGGTGGGGAGTGTAGCTGAGACCAGAGGGAGTGATGACATAGGTCCACAGAGGCCCGGCATGGTCCACCCCTGCTGCTCTTAGCATATTTATTTTCTCTTCTCATTGTATGGTTTAAGTCACACATATTATGTTCGGACTTTATGCACGTGCATAGGCACTCAGATGGGATAAGGTGCATAGCGCAAAGCTGTAGGCTTTGTTTTTACTAATAATGCCAGGGATTAGTGACTTGCTGACCTCAGTGTAATCTTTATTAGTCTATTAACCGCATAGTCTAGCTATGAAGCCTGATTGGAGAAGAGCCGTACTGACATACAGCTCAGGTTAGCGAGAATCACCTGCTATTCTTAAGTTGACACTATTTTAGATTATATCTACGTAAATGTATGTGTCTGCTAAAGTGTTTCAAAATTTTACAGATTTAGATCATTTAAGACCTCCACACTGCCCCCTGGGCACCCCTCAAAAATGTTTTATTCAGCATCACCACTCTGTTCTGTTTTGTTACGTTATTGAAATGGGTTGTCGATTCGAATAGAGTCAACCTGGTGCGCCAATCTCATTGTAGCCAGTGGAGAGTGAAAGCCATCTCTGCAGCGTAGGCTCACCAGAACACACACAGAGATTGGACAAGGGGGGCAGCGAGAGCGAGAGTGCGTCCTCCAGATGGAGATCCCAGATATGGGGGAAAATGTCCGGGCCATTTTCCAGGGTTTCCATAATGGGAATCTACCCCTTGCTTGGTTATTAAGTTGTGCACACAAGGCGGAGTGCGGAGAGAGATGGAGAGGAGAGGAGATAAGGGCAGGCGAGGCGAGAGATGGACAACCTGCGTGCCGTCACCTCTCTATTGTAAGTGTCAAGCAGACCCTGTCGGAGAAATCGCAGGTCATGTGGACAGATGATTGTCAAAGCTCCACGTTGATATAAAGCTTTGTGATTTTCTTTGAGCAGCTAAGGTGCATTAGATTTGTTTTTGTTTTTTGGGGGGGGAGAGGGAGAAAGTATGAGGTTCAGGTCAGGAAGGTCAGATCTGGGGGTCAAAGGGTCACAGCCTCTTTGGTACCTGAGTAACCTCACATGGCTAAGCCATTTCTCAAGCTCCCTGAAATGATGGCGGGGTGCAGAGAGGAGGGGTAAGTTGAAGGGGTGGGCAGGAGAGTGATCTATCAGCGGCAGCAGGAGACATGCAGACAGCATGGCAGCTACTGCAGCTAAACAGAGTGAGACAGATAGGCAGAAGTCTCTCATACGTAACACCAGGAGCTTTAAGAAGACAGCACTGAGTGTTATGGATGCTTGACATTGACCTCTTATACAGAGACTGTGTATTTATCAAGGTTGTAGGACAACGGTGTATTTGTTTGTAAATTATTTAGTTCACTGGGTGAAATGCTGTTTTCCTCACATAAAACTTGCCACTTTTGTAAGATAAGAACAATCTGTTTCTAGCCTCCTTTTTGTGCTTCTTGTCAGCCTTTTTTCTACAAGGCTTAGAATTTAGGTGATCATATTTTGAACACTGTCACTTCTATCAAGTCAAATCTACTTTAAAAAGAGAAGAGGAGAAAAAAAAAAGCTCTGAAGCTTACATTTTTCTCGAAGAGAAATATTTGTGTACAGATAGGCCTGTCATTCTGTGAAACAACATTCATGATTCTTTTATTGGTGCTCAGCCATCACCCCCTCTCTTCCTCAGTGGAAAAAAGGGCTAGTCTACAAAGTGGCTTTTTGTCGTTTGAGAGAAGTAAACTTCATCAGGTCGACGGCGAGGTGTGCTTCACATGTCACTCAGTCGAGCTCCCTCCTAATGAAATGCTGCATACAGATTTCTGCCTGCGGGCTCAGGGGGATAAGACCGTGGTAACAGAATGAAACAAACCCCTTCCCATTCCCTTCACTCACACACAAACACAGACACACATGCAAAACACACATCCACAAACACACATTCATGCAGTCGTATACACACACACACTCTTGCTGGAGAGCATCCATGTGAGGAGATCCAAATCTGCAATTTATTCAAATATTGATATTTCTACTTGTCAGGAGAAAGGTGCCTTGAAATTTCCTCTGAGTACTCCTGTCAAAAAAATAGCAGGAAATATGTCAGATAATTCATAAATGGAGTTCAGCGCTGCAAAGTCAGTTGGGAACAGCAAAAAATATATATGCTTGTCAATGAAGAATAGGAGCAATATTACAGAGCCTGCTGCTCATTCTTCCATCATGTCAAGCAAACAGCTTTTGCAGGCCCAAGTGTATGTTTCACAGTCTGTGTGTGTATTTGTGTATATGCATGTATATTTGTATATGTCCTCGTGTACGTACATGTGTATGTATATTTATGCATGTGAATATGTTTGTGCTTAGGCTGTGTTGTGACTCCCACTTAGATCTGTTTGTTATCTTTTTCCATCAAGACACTCCATTTCCCGTCCTGATGCAGCCAATGGGAATATGTCCTTTTTTTTCTCTCGCAGAGGTCCGTAACCGGACGCTGGCCTCCATGTGGTTTGAATTAGGGCCCCCGAAACTGTGAAGGACGCCTCAAATGACGTGAGGCACTTGCAGACCAAATTCCATTCTGCTGAACGGTGGAGAAAAGAACTCTCCGGAATCCTCCGAGATTTTTTGGCTCGGGCCCGTCAGCGATTAAAACAGGGCGGAAACCAATAACTCAATGAATCATGGGGCAACGTCCCATGAAATCTTTCACTGCTCTGTCACACCCTCGTGCAAACCCAAATCAACTCAAACTCTGCTGATTAGTCGTTTTTTTTTCTTAAGTGGAAAAAAAAATAGACAAAAGTCTTGTTCTTTTCTTCTGCTCACTGAACAGAACTTCAACAGTTTGAGCAGAAAAGGCACGTCTCTCCCTTGCCTCCCTTTTTTCCTTCACCTTCGTCCCATTTTTGACAAAGTGTGTGCTCACCGATGATGCATCGCTTGACCACGTTGTGCCAAGGCAAGACAGAATAGGACTCCACATATCTCCTGTGGTCATGTGATGCCATAGTTCATAGCAGTTGATGAGATGCAGTTTGGCACAGCTTGGGACCCATCTGGGAGATGCAGATACGCAGACATGAGAAGTATTTTACAGCAATGCATCTGCGCGCTTGAAGAGCTATTTAGCATATGCTGCTATACAAGAGAATTTGCTTTGCTGTTGCCAGCTGCAGATTAGTCCTCATTTCTCAAAAATCCGACAGAACAGCTGATCCGTAGTCACAAACAGCATTGAGTGCTGTCCAAAAACTAATACATGTTAATATTTTACTTAACTACATCAGCGCTGTCTCGAATCATAAAATAAATTGAGGAAAAGCAAAGTGTAATTCCGGTTTTCCTCGTATCAACAATAACAGTGTCAAGCGGTGCAGTAATGCTGCTGCCTGCACTGGCCGTTTTGTTTCTGTTAGCTCCAGCAGAAGTCAGAGCCCATGCTGCTGCTCTAACTCAAGTGGCTGATATGTTAGGCCATCTAGGGCATGGCAGGCGGTTGACAGTCCATGCAGCCTGTCTACCCACAGGACATCTCCACATAGTGTGTCCACAGTGGGGCCAGTGCTGTCATCTGGGCCCACTATGGACCACTGCTCTGCTGACAGTGAGAGGGTAAACGTTTACCACCTCAATCCCCCATTAACTCGGTGAAGGCACTTCGATCCTCTGTGAAAATAATGATATTGATTGGAGCTTGGCTCTACAAACGAAACGGTTGCAACTAAAAGAGGGATGGGCCCTTGCATTAGAATATGGGATTTTCGAGGATAAAAGAGTGTTTGGATCTTGTTATATTTTTCCTCTCCTCCATCTCCCTGTAGCTTTCCCCCCACCTCCTCGTCTCCTCTCTTTCTGCATTTTTATGTGTGTGCATGTAGTGTGAGAGCCTGTGCGTCTCCTAAGATTACCCTCCGCTATCCCCGCAATCAAACAACAAATGACAACATCATTGCTCAGGCCTTTCAAAATACAACACAAAAAGTGTGTTGTAGCTACATTAACTTGCAACAACCCCCTAATAGACCCTTGTGGATTTTGTATCTCTCCCCCTTCTCTCTCCTCTCTTCTCTCTGCTAGGCTGTCACATATCCACCCCCCTCACAGTGTGAGCCTCCGAGCCCCGGTGGAGATCAGGAGCTCCCTGTCGGAGGTGCTTTGTCACGTAGCCCAGGGAGCGTGGAACTCACCCAGAGCTGTTGAACAAACACAAGCACAGGGGCTGTCAATAGCAGCTCCGCAAACTAATTGCCTGTCAAATGAACCACCCTCGTTAAGCTGCCCTCACACACACACACACGCATATGCACACACTTGCGCGCGCTGTGACATTCATGCGCTCACACACGCATGCACACACACCCGCACACAAAGCCGATTTGATTCAAAGAGTAGTGATACCTTGTTAGAAGAAAAGACACACGAGTGGCACTTCTCTGTTTGCCGTCTTGTTTCTTCAATCGTTACCAGCGTGTGTAGTGCAGTCACCGTGAGATTGCCTTTTTGTTATTATTAAGGGGAACATAGCATTGTATGGTATAGCTGATGTAATCCGAACGCATTCCACGCACCCTACAGTATATCAGCTGGTGTAATATTTCTGTTTTTTAAACCACTCATTAGATGGTAGCAGAGCTCCATACGCCAAATGTTATTGTTTTTGTGTTTGTTTTGCTTCTTTTCTTTTTTTTTCTTTTCTGTAGTCATTAGGCGGTAGCAGTGGAGTGCCCAGCGCCTTGTCTGGGTGCCTGTAACAGTGCTGTCGGATTGACACAGCTGGGGAGAGCAGCTTGAGGCTGCACGCTCAGGAATACACAGGGGTGTTCAAAGCCCCTCTCTGAATCCTGATCAGAGCGCTGCCCCGGCCAACTGATGGCCTATTAAATATACATGCGCAGAGGTCAGAGCTGGAGGTCCCGGCTTCCTCCCAGCCATGTGCACTTAAGCGGAAGGGCTGGGCAACAATAAAAACCTCCTCTCTCTCCAGCGAGCTCTCCCCTGACACCCTCACCTCCAGTGTGTACGTCAAGTACAGTGCTCACCTAGCGCTATATTACAACTGCCTTTGTGAAAAGGCCAAATGATGCATTTTTTACATGGTTATTATATATTTATATTCAATAACACCAAGGACCACTCTTGTGTCTGTCTGTCTCCTGTTATTTTTCCATTGTCACTGATAAATAGCCTTGCTCACTACAAGCATACAGACAGTCGGAAGTGATTCCATATCCACGGTCTTTGTAGACTGAGACAAGGAGGTAGAGGGAAGAGCCCCGTAATGGCTAGTCATGATTAACATATTCAGAGTGACACTCTCTCTGTGTTCGTTCGTTAAGCCTGGTCTGTCTGACTAATGAAGTGGAGCGGCAGTTTATCAATTAATCCAGCGCTGAGCCATTTGTGCTGGGGATATTGCTCGTGCTGGGCGTCACAGTGATCCAGTTTGGTGCCCTTTAACCCCTGTGAGTGTCCAACAAGGCAGGACTGCGCGACAATGACAGCAAGACACACAAGTCCACAACTGGAGGTCTTCTAAACAGGATTTGTGCCTGCTGCTTGTCAGCAAAATGCAGAGGAGCGAGTGTGGATTTATTGGGTAATAGGATCATGAAAAAAGATCTCTACAAACTAACAGTGGAGGTTTTCAGCATTCTCAGACTTCGCATAGATCATAGCAAACAACTTAGTGCTGTCTCTATTAAAACAAGCCCTCCCCTGCCATTATCTTTCCCCCCACTGCTCCTTCCTCCATTTCACATTGTTTGTGTTCATTAAGACATGGGCGACCTGCCTTATCCACACATCAGACCAAGCTCTCAAGAGTAATTGCAATGGTCTCGCAGAGGATAATGTGGTTTAAACTCAGTATAGCCTGTCTATTAGGAGAGACATGATGGCAACCACAAATAATAAAGAACTATTTATTCCTCTCTCTGTGACGCTAACTAGGTAACATATCAAGCCAGCGCCGCTAAGGGTCTCTCTTACTGTCAGAAATGGCACCCTTCATCCATTCCCAGTGGCCCTCGCCTCGACATCTCTGCTCTTCATTTTCTACATGAGCTTGGTCATAAATGCACACACACCTCATATATATTTGATAGTTAATATTTATCCTCACTAGGGAAGTGCACTTTACATGTGGTAACATACGATTACCTGCAATTCTTATAGCAAAGCAACAAAATCGATATGGATATATAATTCATGACGCAGAGGCTATCAGTTTTTATGGCTCTCTATCCAGGCTCATTAAAGTTTTATCGTAATTGACTGCAAGCAAGAGTTTTTAAGGCATGTTTCTCCCTCACTTTCTAACTTTAATAATTAAGTAAAGTTTAATTGGTTGTATTTTGAAGCACCTAGTGGATGATAGGAGTCTCCCAAATTCAGAAGCATGAATTATAGAGTGATATGTTATGCATTAACCTGTCAGTTAGTTCATTTGTTAAGGCAGAAAAGTATGGTCCCAACCCCCCGAATCACATCCAGAAATCGCTGGAAACTGGCCGGGCCCTTCAAAAAATTCCTTTTTATGTCTCTCATTGCTGTGTTAATGTAGTGACATGATGCTGTCACTCAGAATGCTCCCATCAACCGCTAGCCCCGAATCGACTCCCCTGATTGGTGGTCAACTTGTTCTCTTGAAGGGAGATTGACAGACGGAAAATTGCACTCTCAGATTTCACCCTTCATTCGTTGCAGTTGTTCTTCCACTCGTCAACTCTCCGCCATGCCTGAGACAGACAGAGGCTTTATCCATTAGCTGCTGGCTTGGCGGGTGGGTGGGCAGATTGAGGCGGGATGGAGGAGGAGATGGGGGTAGGAAGACAATCCTACATTTGAGCACTCTGAGGGAAAATCAATCATGTCATCATAAGTGAGAAGTATGGATGAATTTCATCAGCTGGTTCCTGTCCTGTTCACGCCGCTGGCTTTCTGACTGGCCTGTCCCTCTGATTGGCTTTCTCAGTGACCCTTAAATCCGAAAAGGGAGAAGATTTTGAAAACACTTTAATAAGAGAAATCGGACAGCAGTTTCAGGGTTACAATTTCCCACTTTGCCTGCTGCTACACTGTGGGAAACCTCAAGTGGTTTCTCTTGACAAAGTGGTAATAGATTTACCATATGATTCTGGGCCAAACCAGCATTAGGCAGTTGTGTAAGAAAATGTTTCTCAACTATTTTCCGTCCACAGCAGATATGATGAAGTGTTACAAAGGGCACCGTCACTCTGCCACTGAAAATGTATTTTATAATTTCCCCCATCATCTCGCAAGGTCACCGATGAGCACTAAAAGCACCATAGGTATAGGGTGTGAAGCAATCAAAAATGGATGAAAATGAAGACATGGGAATCACAGATGAGAAATTGACAGCCGTTTACAGCCTTGTTGTTGATGTGAGTGACAGAGTGAGGGAGAAAGTGAGAGGGAAAGAGTGAGAAGGAGAGGAGGGGGGAAAGGGAGAGTTAAAGTGGTGATAAATTTAATGGAAAAATCAAATACAAAACAAATTCATTCCTCTAAACTTGATGCTTCACTCGTTCTTTTCTTGGCCTGTGCTAAGCCTTAGAATAAACTGTCACTCCTTATCGATCGCATCTGAATTGTTACCGAGATTTCTGAAAAGTAGTCTTGACACACACCCCGCGAATAGTAATCTTGGGAGATGAGAACATCCAGAGTGAACAGCTAACACCCCTGACTTAAAATAAAAGAGGCTTTTCTTTTCTCCCCTCTTCAAATCCGAGCTAATACACTTTGGTGAATTACAAATTCAGTGATAAATATGCTCCGGTGAAAGAGGTGCCCTTGCTGGATTTTATTGTCTTTGCTGGTAACTCGGAATGCAAGGGGTAGAGGGGGCGGGGTGGGGGGTGGAGGCTTACTATTTTGTCATGGGGGTTGTTTATGAACAGCAACTGAGCATGAAATGTTTGTACACGATTTGTTTGCCATTTGTGATGGAGATGACATGATCAAAAAATCAATTCACTTCACATTTGATTTCCAGCGCGCGGTTAAATGACTGCTGTCGACAGCATCCACTGAAATTCATGTATCATGGTATGGTTCATTATATTCTGATGGTGTATTAATTATGGCTATAGATAGAGAGCTCTGCTGTGAGCGGTAGCCTAGCTGCTGTGTGCCAGGGGGAGCTAGCCTGAGGAGGAAAGCTACGCTTGTATCCACTCATCCCTCAGCTGACAGGCCTGCTCCAGGAGAAAAGGATTTCTCCGGATTGAGTGCCATTTTCTCTTCTTTAACAAGGAAATTAGTGTGTAAAGGAGATCTGTCAGGATAAAGTGCAGCTTGACTGCTGCCGCCCTCCCCTCCTCTCTGTCTTTCTTTCGCGCCCTCCTCTCTCTTTTTCCTCCATCCTGTAGCTTGCTCTCCACCTCTCTCTTGCTTTCCCTCTTTCTTTCTGCCTCAGTCCCGTCTTTCTTTTTCTTTTCCTTCTCCCCCACTCAATGGCTCCCTCAGGGGATCTTCCTTGAGCATTAGCAGAACACATCCAATGTCCCAGCTACATGATTTCATGATATGATTTGTACCGGGGATTTGCAATAATCCGCAAATAAAGTTGAAAGTGAATGACTCTCAATAAGAGAGGCAGACAAGCAAAACCAAACCTTTTAAGATTTTCTTTATCTTTAATGGCATGAAAAATGAATTTGTTTTACATTAGATCACAACAATTTAGCAGTGGCCCGGGTATATTGTTTTGTCTTTGGCTTTTATGATCATGATTAATTCCCGCGCAGAAATCTCAGTGATATACAGAATACATTATTCGCTCATTTAAATGTGCAGCTCCTCTGCAGCTGCAGAAAGCTCGGTAGCTCATTACACATTACCAATGTATGCCTGGGAGTTGGAGTAGGCATGTTTCTCACTTGTAGTCAAAGATGTGGTATCTGGCGCTTCAGCGGGATGTCATGAGTTGACGATGCGAATAAACTCTGGTGTCATCTCCACAACACCTGCTTCATTCAACTCTTGTTAGTCCATTCGACATTAGTGAGAACTAACTTTTTTACCTTGAGTAGATGGACAGGAATGAGCCCCACTGGCACATTTTAATAAGTCTGCTTCAAAGGTGTAGGGTGAGAAAAAAAATCAAAACATCCTGGGTTAATTTGAAATGTACTCTGCATCTGTGATGGGAAACAGCCTCACAGGTAAGTAAGGGAGACAATTAGGGAATATCCGTAAGTGCAGGCGCTGCATACTAAAAAACGCAAATCACTATTTCCCCATCTGGCCCCTACTGTGCCGAGAACTGCAGCTGAGGTCCGATTTCACCCGTCAATCACGGCCTCCTCGCTGTGGGGTGTGTGTCCTGGTGAGAGAGCCTACCCCCAAGTCATTAGCACACACAGTCAAACTGTACTGAGAACTGCCCTGCACCGCTCTGCTCTGCACCACGGTTTAAATATCCCCAGCCTGTGACAGGATCAGTTTAGCGATCTGTAGGATTGATCTCCTCTTTAAAGTTTTGCCTGAGGCGACTCTAATTGGGAACGAGGCTGCCTCCCACTCCCCTCACTCCCTTAACTGTCAGTCTTGGCTTTGTTTACTGAGGACATGCCCAAACCTATTTACTCAATAATGAGGAGACGTGGTGGGGATGCTGCTGATCACATTGAGGCCCCCAGCGGGACTTCTGCATGCTGCGAAGGGCGGGAACATCAGTTTAGACTTTTTGAGCTAGTAAAAGTTAGCCTACGCCGTCACTATAATGTAGTATAGTGGATATTTTTTCCTCTCTTGTTTTCTCATCTGGCGCTCATTCCTTGATTTGCAAAGCACTTGTCTACCTTTGGGAATTTATTGTTTTTTTCCCTGTCATGCCATGCAGATAGCTAAAATAGAACTGCATTTAAAAGGTCTGAGCACATAAGTAGTACCATTTCAGACTTATATAGTGATCACCACATGTTTTATGCCATCGAGAAAGGATTAAAACAGACCTAAAGCCCACTCGAAACATATGAGGTATCGCCTGTGTCTTACCGTGGCGGAGACTATTCATGATTGGAGTGCTCTGGCCCATTGGGCCTTTTCCCCGTCTCTTGTAGTGGATTCCTTAGATTCTCTCACTCATTTAGGTTGTTTTCATTTGCACTGAATGACAAAGGCTTTGGTGTGGATGGCGAGGCCATGGAGTCCATTGATGCCCATTGGGATTATGAATGATGAAGTGGAGAAGCTGCCGCTATCAGAGGGACACAACACTGCTCTTAATAGAAAAGCATTTAGAAAGGCAGCAGGGAGGAGGTGGTGGTGCTGGGGGCTTTCTGACACTCCACTGATAAGAGGCAGCTCTTCAGAGGTGGTAGTGTGTACAATGAAACACGCTGATGGGGATACAATGACACACATGTTGCGTCTGACAGGCGCATGATTTAGACGTGGTACTAAGAGGAAAAAAAAAACAAACCCTGGACCACACAACAGAGAGTTTCATGACATGACGCGATACCGGCGGCACAGACTTTTCTTGCGAGTCTGCCTGTGCATGTTTCTACTTATTGGTTTGATTTGAGAGAAAACGCATTGTCATTACTCATAGCCGAACTTGACAGATTGAAGAGGGACATGGAAAGGAAGAGAGGAGTCAGTAGTGTAGTGGCACGGGAGTGAAAGAGAGATATGCAGAAAGGGAGAGCTGTCAGTTTGAGGAATGAGCTTGATAAGAGGAAGGGACTCGGCAGATGGGCAGAAGAAACCAGCAGCACACTTCTCAATTAAACATGTAAATACCAAAAGCAGGCAGCGACGGAGAAGGGAAAGTTAAATAAACACAGCACCGTGCTGTGATTACAAGCTCAAAACACCACCACCTTTGCCACTTTTTCAGTTCTTGCAACTCCAGGGAACTCTTTAATCCCGCTAAACTTCTGCTTTAACATGTTATATATTTCCTCCTTCTCCCCCCCCCCCTTTTCGGTTTTATCACCTCCTGTGGCTAAATTGATTCATGCAGAGTCAAATTCTTTGGGAAGTTGCACGCCCACCAGGAAATCATGATATAGATCTAATTGAGCTATTCATCCATTTACTTTGCCCTTTGTTATAATTTCTCTATTTTAATATTTTTCTAATAATCTTTGTCCATTATTTTTACATACATGCCCCCCTCTCCAACTCCTCCCCCCGCGCGCACCCTGCTGCGAACTACAGGGAGTATTTTAAATACTTCTGTAGGCAGTGTCCCTGACATTAATAACAATGAGCTTGGCATAACCACAGTACATTCTTAGGGTAGATTCACAGTTTGACATTCAGCCCAGATGCTATCGCGGGAGCCTTAGTGTTTAAGACCACAGCAAAGACAGACATCTGTCACTTGTTACCTTTGAAGTGAATAAGAGAGGGATGCAGAAAAACACAGTGGACAAAAGGCCATTCTGACCACAGACCCTCAGTGTTTACAAACGGAAAGAGAGAGTGACAGGAGAAACTCAAGATGAATGGATCACTGCTGTTGATCTCTCCTCCTCATTCCATGTGCTAAGTTATTCCGTGGCTGCTACCCCAGTGGGGGGTGTAGGGAAACAGGAAGTTGAGAGAGGCAGGCAGAGGCAGACAGAATGCCTCAAGGACTCTGGAGGAGCAGAGCTCTTCTGCCTGCATGGGAAAAAAAACTCCCTAACAACTCACTGTACACTTCTCTAACCTGAGGTACCTAACATTACAAATGTGAACATAATCCACATTTTAATGAGTAGATGATGCTATATTAAGGCAATATTTGCAATAGTGTTGATGTTGAAACAAGCACGTGTATTGCATTAGCTGTTATTTGTGTTGGGGCTAAGATTTAAAGTGTAAAGAAATGTATTTCTACAATTATTAGAACAATGGCCGTATTCATTTATCTTCTGTCATGTCTCCTTAGACCTGTTTCTATTTCAGGTTGCACGTCAAGTGAGAGCAGCTATATCTGGCTGGCAATTAAGCTGGTCCTGCCTCCCCTTGATGCTTGATTAGTCCGATTGATGGAGGAGGCCATATGTGGCGGTGTCAAAACTTGGCAGCCGGTCTCCATCCTCTCAAATGAGAGGCAGGCAATAAAGAGGCAGGCTGCCCAGAGTGGGTGCATGTATGCGAGGCCTGCAGCGCCATGATTTGGGCCCCCTGATATGTAGTATTTTCTCCGGAGGTCTTCGGGGCGCTGACCACTCCAGCCAAGTTCTCGTCGGGGCAGAGGTGGCCACCGGCTAGGCGTGTCACTGTACCGAGCCCTCTGGGGGCACAAGCTCCAGGCAAAGTGTGGGGGGTGTTGTGTGTGGGGTGGAGAGGAGTGGTAGATTGTGGGGGGGTTGGGGGGTTAGAAAGCTGAAAGATATGGCCCCCTTCCCAATCTCGCTCGGAGACAACAAAAAGGGAATGCTTGAGAAGGGGAAGCAGCGGGAGGAGAGCACAAAGACAAAGGCGCGGGCAAGGTCAGTCTAGCTAATGGGCCTGAGCCGTAGGCTGCCTGGGGCTAGGCACACTTCTGTTCTCTCTCACACACTGGGCCTTCAAAGACCCTTCAGTCCACCCCTCTCCTTCTCTCCTCTCCTTTTCCTCCATCTCTTCCACTCCTCTTTTTCTCGTTTCCCCACTTCCACTGGTGACACTTCCTCCCTTCAAAAGGTTCTGCACAGGTGCCTTTAAAGACACATTACCCACGAAACACCTCGGAAATACTCGCTTGCACGCCGTATCAACAATTGTGATGTTAATGAGTGACATTTCCCCAATTAGAAATAATTTCACACGGCCAATCCAAAATGACGGAGAAGGCGTTTTCTTTGTAAGCTAAGAAGATGCGTAATTCTCCGAGTATATCCGCTGTCACCGGGCGTCATTAGATCCAAGGTGGGTCCCTGGAAGTGCTAAGAGGAACTGTTGGATATGAGGAGGAGGTGGAGTGTTGTTGTCAGGTTGGCTGGCTGGCGTTGCTTGGCTCCACTCGAGGGCTCCTTTAATGTGCAGCGGAGTAGAATAAGTGAGTGGCTGTGGGCACCAGCTGAGCTCACTCTCGTCTTCGCCTGGTAGCTGAGGGGTGAGCCGCTGCCACCTGACACTGGGCACACGGCTCAGGGCTCCTCTTGGCAACGTGGCACAGCACACATGTCCCCTCATTTGGATGGAGATTCAGACACAACACACAAAAGCTTTACCCCCCCCTCGGCCCTCCTCCTCCTCCCTTCCCTTCCCTCCCTCGCTCACTCACACAGTCTCTCTTTTCCCCTCCTGTTTTTTTTTTTTCTCCCCTTCCTTTAGTTTTTGACAGCATCGTAATAATCTGGGTATCTTCTTGATCATGCCCCATGTTTTTTTTCCCTTTCCTCCTCATCTTCTCAGAGACGAGTTTGAAATTGCCTGCGTCAGGACTTTGCTAATTAAAGTCATACTTTCAAAAATGCCATAATAACTGTTAATTAGCTTGATGCTATTTTCAGCATAATTTGCTAATTAGTGGAAAACCTGTACAGCGTTTCTCTCTAATTACAGTATGGCTCCGCACGGCGCATCTGTGCCTTGACTCCAAATGATACCATTACAAAGTCCCGTATTACGCATTCTCTCAAAACAGTTAATTGCCTCCACAGATAGTGAGATACTTCAGTCAGCTGATTTTTATGGTAATAAATGGACAGGCACAGACACAAACCACCCTGGTTCATATTTATGAAATATGAAAAAGGAAAACAACCTCCTTATGAGATGCATGGTGTTACTTTGGAATATAATCTGGCTGGTTCTGTGATGATTTTGTGCGCTCATGCGTTGAGTTGCTGAGACTTTTAATGAAGTTTGATTTATTCTTTATTGTAATCTTGTGAACAAGTAAGTCATAACATTGTCATTAAAGCAAAATATGTAGCGGGTAACAGCATAAACAATATGTAAGGTAATGGCAATGGCTCTGATGGATTGTACTTTCCATGTAAATACTAGTAGCAACATAATGTGGCCATGCCACAGCTTATTACTGAGAATGTAAGTACCTTGTCGTCCCGCCACTTATTTTCATGTAGCCTAGCAAGGGGAGAGAATTATGGACATGACCACAGGTTGACCCTAATACATGTGTATACCAGACACAAATTATGACTCATTAAGTGTGGTGAGGAGCATGATTGGCATGACCTCTGAACTCAGGACGTCAGCTGTGCCCATCCTCCGCTTTGCCCTGCTTTTGACAGCCACCAGTCTGACAGGGCTAGCAGCGGAGCTGGCTAATTAATGCACCACTTCAGAGACCCTTTCATTTATGGCTTCTGAAAGGCATTATTAAATTAATTAAACCACCAAGAGTTAGTCATTATGAAATCAGGAGGTTTACATGGATGACAGCGTTTATGAATTAAACATCCCCAAAGTTCCTCGCAGGAGATACCCCGAGCTGCATGCGGGTACCTAGCGCGACAGATGTTTGCCCCCCTTCTCCTCAAGCTAACCTGTATTGCAAGCGATTTAGGTCTCATTTGGGGGTTTGAAAACTAAAGGCAGGAGAGAAAGAGGTTCAGGATAGCTAATGAGCAGAGAAAGAGAGGGGAAAAGGAGGTCACTAGCTCTGTTCATCTGTAGACAGTACAGATGGTTGTGTTTTATACAATACAACAATGGCGTACATCAATTTGTTGATCGCTAATAGATAGCTACTCTCAGATGAATTGCAGACTGGAATCAGTTGTCTGTGGGCTTTAGCTGTGAACTCAACATTTATAGCCTCAAAACATTTAGAAAAGCTGTATGCTGTTTTTAACTCATCATGTGATGTGAAAACTACAAATGGTTCACGAGATAAATCCCATAAACTTGGGCTTAGCTGGAGAGCAGAGGGCAGAGATGAGTAGCTCACTCAGGAGCCTTGACGATAGACTCCTTTTCATCTGTGGACTGAGATTCACAGATTATCTCAAGAGGCTCTCTATCTCTGTCCTCGTCTCTATTTCTCTTTTTCTGTTGCACCCTCCCCTTCTCGCCCCTCGATTCAGGAAGTTTGCCAGCTACTGTCTTTGTTTACAATGCCAAGGGAAAATGTCAGAGCCGTTGAGAAAAATATCCTTAGAATCTTTTTTTTTTCATCTTCTTAATCTAACAGTTTACTGAACTTGATAAGTGTCCTATCAACATGCTAATCAAATTACTTCGGAACCAAAATTGACAGTTTTCATTAATTATACAAGATTATTCTAATTGCAATTCAAATTTATTCATTCCGAACAGAAGGTATTCAGTAATATTTTACAAAATTTGCATATTAAATGGAGGGAGTTGTGCATTATGCATGGTAATGTATGCACAGTTTCTTATTTTTAACTTCACGGCCATATGTGGTGTCGTTGTAGGAGCAGGTGAAAAGTCTAAGTGTGTTTAATTTGCTTGACAAACATTCGGCTGGAGCTTGTCAAGGGGAGTATTGTGAATGCCAATCTTTATTCCCTCTTTATTGATTACCCCAAACTCTAAACATCTGGAGGTAAATGGCACTGAGAGAGATGAACTGAATCATGGGATTAGTACCTTCAATGACTGAATCACTATCAATTACTTCAATAGCATAATTCAAGTGTACTGCATAAAAGCCACAGTACCTTGGTTTGAGCCAGGATTAATATTGCAATTTAACGTAACAATGGAAGCATGGGAATGATATGGATGGCATCCAACTTTTTTACATTGATGTCATAAAGCTAATGCCGTTATCTAAATACCAATGTATTTAATTCCTAATTTAGGCTTTGTTTGTAGAATGAAAAGGCTCAACGCATTAGGCGCATGTTTTAAAAAGGTAATGGATTCTGTGAGTAAAACAACCTTATTTATTCACTGAGACGCAAAACCCCCAATTTGCTCTTTGTTTTTATTTCCTAGAGCGGGCAGTGAAGTGCAAACAGCTTACTGGGAAGCTGTTTACTACTGTATATGACAAAGAGTGCGTGTGCATGTGTGCGCGCGCGAGCGTGTGTGTGTGTTAGTTTACGGGGAAGGGGGTGGCTCTTCCAGCTCCACAGGCAAGGTCTTGTGTTGTAATGTAAGCGTAATAATTATCAAACAGCATCGGGGGCTCTGGGTATGGGCTTTAGCAGGGGGAGAGCATGTTTGATATGTAGAATCAGCCCATAGTGCATCCATAGAGGGTGACTAAATCGCACGGTTCATGGATCACATTAGTATTGCTCTGCATCCACCCTCGCACTATAGGTGATTTCCATTTAGACACACATTTCCACATGAAGATAAATATGACTTGAATCGTAATTTCCCTGAAGTAAATATAATACAAATACAACATAATACAGTGTCAGGCCAGGCAGGCTAATAGATTACTAGCGTGTTTTCCATTTGTATGGTAAGTGGTGAACCTAGGTGGTGGTCTGGCGAGTAACAAATTGAATGTTTAATCCATCTCAGTGCAGATTGAGGGTATCAGAAAGATCGGTAGTCGTGCGAGTTCTCTCGTGACTGCTAGTATATTAGATATTTTTACTCTTTAGGGGTTTTAGGAATGTTGCTGGATTAACAAAAGGTGCAAAGTGGTAGATAAATTCAATTTCTTATCTTTTCTGAAGTCATCTGTTATTTTTCAAACGGGTATTTGGATTTGACATGCAGTCTTGCAGTCACTCACTGGTGTAATCTCTGATGTTGGATTGCAATAACACTAGCTCTGTTTGAGTTAAATACTTATACGCTTTTTTATGACTTTCAATTACAGAATTTAATATTGCACTTTATGTGGAGCATTGAATTATTAACTGAAACCTCTCTTACCACTTGACACTCACTATTCAGGCTTCTTCCTTATATGCAATCGAGATCTTTGTGGGGAAACCGTGACAAATATGTGAAAGATACGCGTCCTTAATGTTACCAAACATTCTCTGAGTACATATTTAATTCTTTAATAAATGTTTGCTCTGGCATTTTGGAGAAGCTAGATTAGCGTCGACTGCACGGCGTCTCGTATAAGTGTGACAAATTGATATTTTTATATAGCTTAATCTGTTTACTATGATGTTTATGCGAGGAATTATTACAAACTAATTAAAGAAATCACTTTGATATAATTAGTCAGATTTCAGGAAGCTCATTAGTAGTAATTTGCATGAAAAATAAGCCCTGTAGTGGTGCTTAGACCCAGCTATCCGATCTGTGTTTTATCTGGTTACACATCAACCCCCATTGTTTGTTGTTTGAGGCTGTCTGAAGTGGCCCACAATATTTTCAGTCATTGCCCTGAGAAGCGGTGGGGTGTCTTTCAACAAATTCCTCCCCTAAAGCAAGTCAACCTGTATGTGGAAGCAGACACACGCCTCTGTGTACATAAGGCAGGAGGAGTGAGCGGCAAAACACTGTCTATTTATCTGTCAGGTTCCTGACAAAGAACTGAGCTGACAAGTATGGGTTTCCCTCAGCAGAGCAGGGGGGCTTTATTCACCGTACTTACATGCCCAGTCTATGCCCAGAGACTCATGTTATTTGCAAATCACACTCTTTGAAAATTCACAAACGGGGCGAGACATGCCACGCTATGAGTTTGTCAGCTGCCTTCACAACAGCTAGCTATATCGCTAACAGTGTGCGTTTCGGTAAGGAAGCAGCTTTCTCTTAGCATTTGCCTCGCTGTCACTTTTTCCAACACATGCGTTCCTTGTGTCTTCATGCTTGGGGTCTCTCCTCCCTCAGAGGGTTGCCATCTTCCCTTTGGACTGACAAAACGCCCACGCTGAAATACGAAAAAAAAGAGAGGGGGGGAAAAAGGAAAAGAGATTCCTGGAATTACATCATTGTCTGCTGAAGCAGTTTCTCCACAAACCTGTGTGCAGATTTTCTCACATTTAAAGAATGATTAAGAAAAAAAAAAGTTGCCTTAATTTTTTTTTCCTCCTTTAAAAGATACCTGGCCTATCTTAGGCTTTGGGGTTGAAAATGCTGGTACAAA
This sequence comes from Oreochromis niloticus, assembly GCF_001858045.2. Lineage (NCBI taxonomy): Eukaryota > Metazoa > Chordata > Actinopteri > Cichliformes > Cichlidae > Oreochromis > Oreochromis niloticus. The sequence goes on along the minus strand of NC_031978.2, from coordinate 14,338,713 downwards.
AACAGGACCTGTTTATTCTTTATACCCTTTTCCCACCATCGGCGAAATCTTTCCCTAAACATCCGGACAGAGAAGCACTTGTGTGGCGCTGATGTCACAGACCTACCTGGCCTCCCTCTCACAAAAGCTAAGGTATCATTAGCTAGGCCCACACAATGGCCATTCAACCAAGCCACTGCGCTCCTCAGGACTCTGGAACAATGTTATTTTTTGTCTCAGAATTATAAGGACAGAGTTTTGCAGGAAACCTGACAGACAAAACCTTTTAGAGGTAAATGCTCCAGGCGGCTTTTGGGTTTAATCTTTTCCCATTAGCATTTCACCCCCCCCCCCCCCCCCCCCCCCCCCCCCACACACACACACACCACCACCTCCACCCCCTCTATGCTCACACACAAAGACCATATTTACAGGGTCAAAAGTAAAGGCTCTGGGTCTCTGGAGACTGCTTTTTGTGTAGATCTTTCTTATATATTTGCAACACTTTTTAGAATTTATTTAGCTAATGGATTTCACTCGGGCTCCTGGGTAGCTCACTAAAATCTTAAATGTGTATTTGTTTGTGGTGAATTGTTTTTTTTTTTCCATAACAGAATAAGAACACGGATAAATGAATATAACACACCCCTTAACTAAATATTGTGCCAAATTTTACACATGCGCACGAGAATATTAAAAATGATTAAGCCATAAAAGCGGAGATTTATATAATAGAATTGTTTTTTTGTCAACAATGCAACAGCTATGCCATGGGTTCATATATGCTACCTTTGTGTGTGTGTGTGTGTTTGGTCTCATGTGTGCGTGTGTGCACGTTCACTTACGCTCGTGTGTGCATGTGTGAGTGTGTATGTGTGTGTGACTCCATGTGTGTGATTCATTCCAGGGCAGTTTTAGTCCTTATAAAATATTCATTTTGGTTGTGCAGGGCCCTGTAATTGCCATCTCTCACCCTGAATTATTTATACCTCGCACAGACTGACAAAGCTTTGCCATACGGCCCCAGATGAATCAGAAAGCAGCCATCTCTGCTGCCAACAGCACTGGGCTTTCACACAAATATGGCAGCCACGTCTCTCTGCCTGGCCTCTCTTAATTTGACATTTTCTTTTTCCCCCTGCCTTTGTCCTAGGTGCACAGAAAGGTTACCTGTTAGCTTTAAGCACCGACCCGCTCTCTGTCTTTCTATCTTTATCCCCCCCACCACCTACATGACAGTCCACAGTGGGTGTTTTTTTTTTTTAAACTCTTCTGAGAATGCGTTAATGTGGTGCCGATGTCAGAGTCGCTGCCTCATGTTTCATGATGGCTTACCAGTTTTGACAGCCACTTTAGATGTATGTATTATACATTAGTAATAATACGATGCCGAAATACACTTGCATACATTTGAGCATGCATGGGCAGACAGGAAAACCACTGACTCACTGACCTATATGTTACACACACACACACAAACAAACGCACATATACATACGCATGCAAATTAGCCCCTGCTGGCCTGCTGGGTCCAGCAAGGCTTTCTGTAAATGGTCAAAGCCCCCCTGCCGGCCTTGCCTGTACAGATGTGTTCCTCTCCGTCTTGCCTGGGTCTGATCACTCCAAGGTGCCACAGGAGAGAGACGGCGGCGGTGTATGGCTCTCATTGTAAACCCGCTCTGGGGCCTTCCAGAACCCCACGTCCAACACCCTAAATACTACTATTCACCCCGGCCAGTTACTCCAACATATGCTTATCTTCCATCTCACTAGTGCAGGGAGGTGCTGACTGGTATTTCCTCAAGGCCCCGAGCTCCAACGCTGACCAGTAATCAAAGCACCATATTTCTCCTCCTGCACAAAAATAACCTGGAGATACCTCTATGCCGTCCAGCTGGTGAGCAGAGTAAATATTCCTCAGGGCTGTATTGTGGATGTACGTGATTATTTTTGTAATGTCAGCCACCTCATGAGGAACACTCAGACTGTCACGGTCATTATCAGTAATCATCATCACATTTCTGTGGTGCTTATGATTAAGTAAAATCTAGGAGTTCCAGTTTGGATGTAGATGATGCCGGCTCTATAGCAGCAACCAGTGTTTTATTCGTTTTTACAACAGGGCCGTGCAAGACAAAACAACGCAGAATTATTTATGTTTTGTGTCTTATTATATTGTGTTCAAAGTCCTAGTAGAGAAAAAGCTGTATTCAGAGTAAAACAAAGAACAGCGTGCAACAGTACACAGCCTCAGCAGTATCTTGATGTGAGGGGATGGCAGAGGCAGAGAGAAAGCTTGGGGCTAAACATGCAGTATGTGGCGGGCTGGAGCTAAAAGCTGCATAAAGCACACAGCCTTAGTCCACTGTTAGCAAGTGATGGATAGTTAGCAGGAGCTGCGAGTCTTCGTCTAATCTGTTACAGTAAACCTGTGCCAAAGCCTGAAGGGAATCAGTGGGGGCTGGCTAGGAGTGGGTTTGACGTGAAACCATTTGTGAAGACGAGCGATTCTCTTAAGTAAGAAACTAACAGTGTCCAGAGAGGGAGAGGGATAGTTAGAGAGCGAGAGAGACAGGAGGTGAAGAGAATGAGTGAGAGCGCGAGAGAGGGAGAGAAGGAGGAAGAGATACAATAATGAGTCCTGTAGCCATGGAGTAAATGAAGAGGGATTGACAGAGTGAGGGATCCTCAAGTGAAATAATGTCAATGCCACTCTGCCCATTAGAGAGAAAGGGGGATGGTGGAGGAGAGGGTAAAGAGGGATGAATGGAGGGACACAGCTACATCTTACGGTGCAGAGGAAGCACATAAATTATTTGTGACACCCTCACAACACACATACCACCAACAAAAATATGAAATATGAAACAACAAAATGAACTGACAATAGCAGCAGGAAAAAATAAAGAAATGAAAACAAAAAAGGCCTTGGAAATACCCAATAAATTCTTTGAGACACGTTGTTGGGATATTTGATGCCGAACAGTAATAATCACAGTGACATCTGCCTTGCTGCTCTCGGAGGAGACGGGCAGAGCCCGTGAGTGGAAGGGGTTAATCTTCCAAACCCAATAAGGTTGGATAGTGAGGCACTTGTTCCCCGATAAAGAAGTGATAGGATCTGTGGGTCTGGTCCCTTGGCGCTTGTACAGGGGTAGAGCAAATATTGTTAATGTGCTGTGGTTTACTTCAGCTAAGGCGAGAAAAACAGCTCTGCTTGACGAGAGAAGACAGTGGCAAACATGAATACGACGGGAATGGCCACGGAGCTCAGTTCACCCTCCCAGGGACTTAACTGGCACATATATCCGAGCCCACTCAGTTGCATAAATAAGTGTTCGGGAAGATTAAGATCTATAAGTGTCTCTATTTCTCGTTTTACCTGCTCCGCCTTGTCACAACAGGGATCTGAATGCAGTTCAGTGAAGTGCCTAATAACTGGAGCAGTAGGTAGGGAAGGCAGGAGGCTTGACATTAAGACCCTGGCGTTTTGGAAATCCGATACGCTATTGACCCGTGTACTACTATCTCAGCGTAGAGATCTGGTGTCAGCAGATTGTAGTCTGGTGTTGGGAACCGTTTTCTTACAGGGCTCCTGTAACAGGGGCCCATTGAGTCTGGGAGGCAGCTGGGGCCTGATGGGCTGGAGCTGGGTGGTGATCGATACTCACCGCCCTGCAACGGATGACCTCACTGTCATGGCTGCCGGCTGTGGACACTGCATGCTAGTCATTAGTGCCGGGGCACCAATCAGGAGCTTAGAGTTGTCAATACCTGACTCTTACAGAAACCGTGGCCATCTGTCAGTGTATTGTGTAGCGGCCTAAGTAAATATGGGCAAGCTCTTTTGAACAATAAGGACAAGGTGTACTATTAGAGAACAGAAAAGATATCCTCATGTTAGCAATTGAAGATGCTGGTGGGTGAAAACACTTAAAAAAAAAAAGCTGACTTTTTTTTGTAAGTCATAAAAAAAATCCGAAAAAGAAATGGATAAAAAAATGTGAATGAAATTGACAGGACAGCTAGCCTCCACTGTCGATAGAGCCTTCTTAATAATACAACATTATCCTTATTTGCCCTCTTCACTCAAATCAAAGGAATGGACATTTATGCATGAGTGACATCAACCCGGCAATTAAGTTGGTCATTTAAATGAGAGAGGGCCTTCCTCACCTCGCCTGTTTGTTTTTTTCCCCCTCTCCCTCTCTTCTTTTTTTCCTATTCCTCTTCTGTTTGATGATGGGAGAGGGTGAGCTAGAATTAGGGCGATGGGTCTTCCTTTGAGTGTCAGCCTAAAATGATCAGAGTAAAGATAAGAGGGTCTAGCAGCCCTCAAATCAGTCAAAGTGCCAAAGTCGGCCTTTTTCTCCTCAATTACCGGGTCTGTGAAGCCAGGGAGTGGAAGGCGCAGAGCCTGCTGCATTACTAAAGAGACAATCTATTTCCCCTTTGACCAGAGGGAGAGAAATCATTATGGCATGATTAGTAGCTTCAGCAGTGGGCGAGCATGGAGGTACTACAGGAGAATCGTATTAATTGCCTTAGACCAAGGCATGAGCAGGATTGTTTTAACGTTGATTTGTGGACCTGTATGACTAGCTGTCGGAGATAAAAGCTGATGTCAGGTCTTAGTTATACTGGCAGACTTCGGGCATGCAGACAGAGAGGGTTGATGTCAGAATGAGCTTCTGTGGCTACACCGAAAGTCTTTCTCTATATGCCTGTCAATGTCTTCCTCTTTGTCTTCCTTCACACTTCATAGTTTTCCTCTACGCCTCCCTCTTTCCTTCCCTCTACTCCCCTCTTTCTCTCAGATGGACTACACCCCAGCCCACCCCACCCCTTCCCATAGACCCTTTCTCTCTCTCGCTCTCCTCCAACTGATAGCTGCCTTGGCCGATTATTTCATCCAGTGCGGTCCACTGAGAGCCTCCTCTCCCGGCTTTGGAAGAGCTTTAATTAGCCATGTTAATATCCCCTTCATTGGCCTTAATATCACTCAACACCTTCCTCCATCTCAGCGGCCACCAGGGTCCCCCTGTCCTGTCAGAACAGCTGATTATTGAGAAGGATAGCTTTAATCAAACCTAATTGCAGTTCATTCTTTCTCTCTATCCCCCTTTGCCCTCCATTGCCAACATCTAATGGCAGCGACGACTTGATATCCCATTAAAAAACAATTAAACAACCTCCTTTTGTCTCTGTGCGTGCCAAAACACCAGCACAAACTTCTGTAGATATTTAAGAAGTAAAAGAGAGAGAGAGGGGCCTTGTCTTAATTGCTCTCCTTTTCACCAAGGACCAATTTGCACTGTGCTCATGGAGAATCTTAACCAACTCAAATGTAATGGATGCTATAGCGCTGCCACTGCTGTGGACTATGAAAATTAAGCTTATCTTTTTAGGAGAGAAATTGTGCTTAATTGCCTTCATAACAGTAAACATAAAGGAGCTACTTTATGATAGCGTGGGCACTCAATTTCTTGTGTTTATTGTTTCTTAACTTTTGGTTTTGCTGTAGTGGGAACAGTATGTAAAAGCATTAAAGTATCCCAGAAAAGAGACAAGACTAACTCTGAAAGTAATGTGTTTCTTTTATGAAGTCAGTGCATTGCTTGGGAAATATATTCTATCTCTTGCTTTGACATAAATTGTTTACCAACCGGTGATGGATGTACGTGCGCATGCCTGCACGCACATATGCATGTAGATGTGTGCACGCGCACACACAAATACACACCACCAGCCTTGCCCAATCTATATGAGAGGCGACAGACAAATAAAAGTCGTATTTCAGGTCTGCTTTCCGCAGATGTCTGCTGCTCTACATTATGGCTCTTTGGGGAAATAAAAACAGGGTCAGGGAATTAGAGTACATAATGGTCATTTTGATGATCAGCCAACAGATGCAACCCGAAAACACAGTGAACACAATCAAGCGAAATGCACTAATGACAAGTCAGGTTTTTTATGGCCTCACCACACACCGACAGGCAATCAGCATTCTGGCATGGGTTAAAACGTCTTTTATTGATGTCCAAGCCAAAGCTTCTTGGATGTGGAGTGAAAATATTTTCTCACCTCTCCTCTCCCTCCTGGGCCCTCCGCGAAGCACAAGGTATAGGAGTCTATCGAAGAACGCTTCTAAATGACCAGTGCATGTGTTAATGTGGCCGGGGTTAGAAGGGTCATTTCAGACTCTGATTTATGGCTTGGCCAGGATCCCAGTGGGCGAACGAGAAGTCTTAAGTGTTGTGAAAGCGTCCTCGCAGGCCACACAAGCCACTGTATTTAGCTGAATGAAATGTCCGTGCAATCTATGGTGCAATCTATGGTAATCCAATGAGCCGCTGCAATTCTGTGAGTCAAGTTAGTATTACAATGAAAACCGCAGTATTGCATATAGTAATGCTAGTGCAATGTGATGAAAAATAAATATCACAGCACTGTATTTATAATGAATCGGAGAAAGCAAAGGCGCAATCAGTCATGATTCTGTGGGGAGAATTTGCAAAAACAACAAGTCGATTTCATTGTTTATTCTGTGTGGTTGTGCGGGATTTTACACAATGGGCTACATCTGAGATAATTTCTCTTATTGGTCTTGTTTTTAGTTTTCCTCTCTTTAACTATTTGATGTCTGTAAAGCCTCATCTGATATACAACTCTCAATACGAGGGCTTATCAATAAATTCAGCAAGACTTGAGAAGACGGCTTACAAACTAAGCAAGCCCAGATCTCACTCAGACGTGACATTTGTTCAGAGACGATTAGCCAGGTTGTAATTTGTGGCATAATTGCCTCACCCACCCACAAGAACATGGGTGTGTGTATGCGTTATGTGTGTGTCTGTCTGTGCGCGTGTGTGTGTGTGTGGCATACGGTGGTCCCAGGAGTGTCCGCCTAATTGCCTGACAGGACTATAAGTTTTGTGGCGCGCTCTCACCTTGTTAGGTCCTTTATCCCTGATGCTCTTCAAACAAGACCTGGTCACAGGTGGGCCTCATTTGCTTCCCTATTGAACAGGAGAACTTTAATTGCACAGGGGGTGTCCTGGGATTAAAGCGGTGGGTGGAATATCAAGTGACTTCCTATATGTTAGTGGCAGATGGGTGTTGGGAAAGACCCGTGAACTCAGGTGAGAGGATGAGATCACAAACAGCTCTAGATTTTGAAAGAATAATAAAGAGTGCGACTTCTCAAACCGAGATACTGTGATGCTCACACGGTGAATGAATGAATGTGGAAAATGGGTGTGCTTGAGAAATCCTGTTGAAATATTCTGTCACCTTGCCAGCTAAAATTCCAGCTTCAAAAGTATAATTAATATTTTCGCTTTTTCTTTTCTGCTCTCTCACAGATTCTTCCTAAAGTTCTTTCTCAAGTGCAATCAGAACTGTCTGAAGAATGCAGGGAATCCACGAGACATGCGCAGATTCCAGGTGACTGAAATCTATTTCACACATATGCTCTATTTCTGTCCCTGTCTTTCACTGTCTCGCTCTCTTTTTGCAGACACGCACGCTCTCACACACACAGGTGTGCAAATGCACAGCTACAGCTGCTCCACTATACTAAGTCACACTGACACAGATTCACATATGAATACATTTTTATTATTGGCACTGAAGGAGGCAAAAACCAGGCAAAGAGAGAGAGAGAGAGAGGGATTTTGTGTCCTGTGTGCGCTTGGACAGAATATTTATTAGGGAATACCATCTGACACAAATAAGGATATAGGATTTAAGAGTGCCATCAATTGTGTCCCTGACAGCTTTCTGAGCCTCTGCACAGAGGGGAGGACGATCCAACCAAATGTAACAACAGTGTTAACTCACGAACTGTCTGGCAGCGGAAACGCATACCTTCTTGCACACACATATGTGCAAGCACGCCCACAGGCAGACACACACACACACAGACATATAGATAGATGTGATACACGCTAGGAACCCTTGCATATTCCTCTGTTTATCCACATATGCATGCACTTTATGTGAAAACCATGCTTTAAAAAAAAAACAAACATTATCGTAAGCTAACAAAATGCTGCCAGTTAAAAGACATTTTTACTGTCTCTTAGCTCAGTCTTATCTAAAGTGTCAAATAGTTAAGCCTTAAAATGATTGACTCCCTGTTGTTCCATTTGTCTACCTATCCTACTCAGCAGCCCACATCACCACAAGCAGCCCACTAGGTCAAGGTGAGACAGTGAGAGTTTAGTGTGATTTGTCCTATCAGGGTAACGACAGCCTACAGGAGGGCGGCCGTCACTGGCAGCACTGTTCTGTGATAGACACATAAGCCAGCATCCTCCAGGAGGAAGCCCAGATATGAAACAGACAAGACAGGGTGTCCCCTCCTGATGTCACTACCATCAGACCTCCCCTGCCTCTTCAAATCTTCCCTCAGGGTGAATGTGGACTGATGCGTGACAGCCACCAAGGGCTTTCACCTCTCACTCCTATGTGTCAAAAGGAATGCAAGAACTTTTTGCATCGCTCTTTTTGTGTAACTATATTATTTTCCCAAAACAGAAGATGTTTTTACTTTTTATTATCATCGATTACCTTTATTCCAGCAGTTAGTATGTCATTTGCCCTAAATAGATTTCCCAGATGCGCCACCGTAGGTGTTTCTCTGGCCAAAGTTGTGTATTCTGCATGCCTTCCACTCTTCTTATTACCCCCAAAACCAGCTGGAGGCCAGAAAGGGCCCAATCCATCATCCTCAGCTTGGCCCAGCTCTGAACCTGCTCACAAGAATGGAGCTCTTTCACTTCCCCTTCTCTCCCCTCCTCTCCCTATACCCCCACCTACCCCAAACCAACCAAAAAAAGCACCCCCCTAAATTCCACTGCTACACCGAGGTCACTTACCGGCGAAGCAAACCTGAGAGGGGCTCTCTGTTTCCGGCTCAGAAACACTTTGGCCATTCACATGTGGCTCACTGTTTGGAATGTGGTAGCCAAAAAAACAACAACAAAAATAAGCATTATGAAATATGGAGTATGGCTTGGAATTTGATCCTAGTAAAATGTTTGCTGAGAGATGGGATAGAGCACTGTTCAGTTGCTAATGACTCCAGTAATATTTTAAAAGGGAGGCCTTCCATCCTCAAAGAGATGGACAAGCTGATCAATAATACCGAGCTTCGCCTATGATGACAGTTGGTAGAGTGGGTAAACGGAAATGGTATTTTAGTGATCGAAATGTCAATTAGCTGTACACAAATGCACGACAGTAAAAAGAAAAAAGGAAATGGCAGGGAGGGGAGGTCGATGTAATGTGATCTGTCCAAAGAGGACAACCATCTCATGAGCTTTAGCACCTGGACACAACAAACTAGTCATACATCCCTCAGAATGTCCCTAAACCTTTACTAAAAATGTACTAATTATCACCTTAAAACTTGCTCAATGACATGTTTTGCTTTCATTCCTCTCGCAGGTTGTCGTATCGACGACCGTCAATGTGGACGGCCATGTCTTGGCTGTCTCTGACAACATGTTTGTACACAACAATTCCAAGCATGGGCGAAGGGCTCGCAGACTCGACCCTTCAGAAGGTACGCCTCCTTATCTGGAGAATGGTAGGCACATTTTTACATCTTATAATTTGCTACGCTCCTTTTTCTCATAGTTTCTTTCAGACATCCTCCCATTTTTTTCTTCAGATCACACACCTAATTGCTTCTAGTTGCTTAGAAGCTTTCGTTCCTCCATCACTTTCATTTTTTTTAACTTTTTAAGTTGCTTTTGGCCTCTCTCATACCTGCTGTTATGTCTTGATTGGACGCAACATGCATTAGTCAGAGTGTTTATCATTTCAGTATCGCCAGCGAAGATGATAATACTCGGACTAATTCACTATTTTAAAATGTTATACTACTTCCAGTCTCCTAACGCACCTACATTTGTCTTAAAAGCCGATGTGAAACATGATCAAATTGCTGAAGAATTTGGCTGTGAGGTCAATTTCCTGCCACTGGGTTCTGCAGTTTTAGCTGTGAGAGAGCTGAAACAGGGGGAGGAAGGAGAAAGACAGAAAAGAGGGGGGAGGTAAGGGGGGTTGCTAGTGTGTGTGTGTGTGAAACAGAGAGAGAGAGAGAGAGAGAGAGGAGGAGAGAAGGGGTGTGGGGGGGTGGCCTATGAGAAAAACAGAACTTACTGTTTTTCTTCCAACTGATTCCATATGATAGACTGATTGCCTTCTCAGCCAAAAGAGAGAAAAGTAGGACCACCAAACCATGGGAAATCCAAAAAGTAAAATGCACTAAACATAACCTTCTGACCCTTGTGGCCTCCGCTTGCAGATGGGAGCACACACAGCTGAAAGACTGCAAGGAAAAAAAAAAAGAAAAGAAGAAAAAAGTTAACTGACTTAGCCCAATTGTGCAAATTGCTTATTTTCAGATTTCAAGGGCCAATTATGGCTAGGCAAACAGTTTATATACACCACTGACTAAAACAAGCTTCTCTACACATTAATGGGCATTAATGGTTCTATCACCAAAAGCAAATGTAATGTTTAATACAACAACGACTAATACAAAAAAAAAAAAAGACCAGACAATTAATATATCTCAGTGCTCTCCAGTCCTAGTGGGGGAAAAAGCTAATCTATTTGTTTTTGTCTTTATTAATGACTCCTCTACTGGAGAACAAAATCAAATAATTAAAGTCCTGCCCGGAGCACCAAAGTCATTATGTTCGCTGACGTTCTGTTTGTGTGTTTCACGTTTATGACACGATAGGTGTGGATCGCCTAGCAACCAGTTTCTTAATGAGGAGAGCAATTAAAGAGGTTGAGCCCTCGCCTCCATGTTCCCCCGCTCCCATGGGACCCCCTGCGTTGTGTGTGTGTGCGTGTGTGCACGCTCGTGTTCTTTACAGGTTACCCTAACCCATCCTTTTTTATTCTACCCTTCACCACACTCTTCAAAGCAGCAGAGTGACGCCCCGTAAAGCAAGAAAAGAAGCCATTGTCAACCGCCCAGTTGAACATGTCTTTGTCTAATAACTTTAATACACCTTCCCTCTGCTTAACTGTGTGTGCTCACACAAGTTGAGATTTGTTTTTTCTCTTTTTTTCCCCCCTCCCTCCCTCCTAGGCTCGGCTCCATAACAAACTAATTTAACATGCATCAACTGCGATTGCTCACTTTGTTTGCGTCACCTTTAACAAACAGAAATGTGACACATGAGAAAAGGAGACCCGGTCATAAAATGTAATTCCAGCCATGTCCTCCACACTGCTTTGACAACTAGCAGGCAGACAGCATGCTTTAAATTAGCAACACATTCTTCCTTGGGAGTTCACTGGGCGAGAAGCCTTAGATATGTGACTGGCTGACTGACTGTGTGGCTGAAACACAGAGGCATCCTTCCTCTCGGCTCACGCTGCACTTGCACCGACTGCCTCGCATTGATCAAGAAGTGCTGCCCCCTGTTGGCAAAGAGGGGCCACAGCCTGTGGATGACAGACTGAATCTCACCATGTGACATTTTTGTTCACTTGTGTGTACTGTCACACAACAAGCATATTATGCATTCAGACATGGATGTTCTTTGTGGCTGCCTGTCACTCAAACATGTATAGATTCAGGCTCAAAGGTGCATAAACATGCTCACAAATAGCTGAGTCTTTCACACAGAGCAACCCCCCCCCCCCCCCCCCCCCCCCCCCCCCCCCCCACACACACACACACACGAACAACCACCACTGACACACACAGAATTTCTCTCTCTCTCTTTCTCACTTACTCAGACACACTCGCGCACACACACGTTCCTTAGCTCAGTTCCACCATTATAGAGCCCCAGACAATATAGGAGACTCAGCATAGAGCCTGCAGCGCCTGCCTCATTTGCATGCCAAGTGGCTGTAATGCTGTTAGGGTTTATGCAATAAAGACAAGTGAATCCAGACTGCTGGGCCTAAGAGGAAGAAAGAGAAGGAGAAAAGAAGGGGGGAAAAAAGGAGAGGAGGAAAGGAGAAAGAGAAGGAGAGAGTATGAGAGAGAGAGGCTGAGAGTGAGCGAGAGAGAAAGAGAGAGAGAGAGAGTCAAAGGGAACAGATGGCCCAGGGAGAGGTAAAAGGTATAATCCCATCAGCTGCACTATCAACCGACCATCTGGACATCCCACAGCACAATTACAACACATTTCAGCAGGCAGAACAAAGGACGGCTTCACGGGGCCACATCAGACCTGTTTGAGTGTCACAATACTAGAGCTAGGACCTCCTCCGCTCAGATCTTGGATCGGTTTTGACGTCCTCCGCGGCTAACCCTAACCAGAAACGACAAAGATTAGAGCAGATCCCAGATCAGCACCCCGCGATCAATTCACAGCGAAGGCGATCTTGGAAAAAAAAAAGTCAAGCAAACAAACAAAAATGGACAAGGGTAACGTTTTAGCAAAGAGAGGGAGAGAGACAAAAGAGCCCCCAAAACAAGCCATGACATATGAATTCAAATTCAGTGAATTTCCTCAGCTGTAGCCCAAAGTTTGCAAAAGACTTAGTGGTGCAACACTCGGAGCGGCAGGGCGGCTCTTTGCATCCTCATCCGTCCACTCCTCATGATGCCTATCATCTGCTGAGGGGGCATTGTGCGTGTCTGTCATCAGATCGCCTGCGCTGACTGTGTAATCCACTTCGCCACGGTCCCCATTCAGCACATGCTTCCCTCTCTGTCTGTGCATTGAGACATATGCAAATTTTTAGGCAGAAGGGTGGACGGCTTAGGGCCTCAGTCGCTGCCTCACCATGGGTCCTTCTGCGCGTGGGAGGGGGCACTGGGATTTCCGAGGTAGTGCGTCTGCGTGTGTGTGGTTTTGTGTGCGCGCGCCTGTGTGTGGGTGCGTGATTGTGTATGCGTGTCGCAGGTTTCAGGCTGCAGCTGCCCCCCAACAGTCACCGTCACCATCAGGCCCTCTTCTTGCCTCCTCCTCCTTCCTGCCCCCCTCGCTCTCTCATCCCCAAAGTCAATTTGTTTACAGTAATTTTGAAGGGTGAATTATTTGCTGTAATCGTCCGCACTGATGAAGGTCAGGCCCTTAGAGGGGGCCCAGCATGCCCATAGAGGGTTGGTCCTCTTTCAGACGCTCTGCTTCGCAATTAAGGAAAGCAAATGTCACTCCTCCAGGCCTCACAAATGAAAATCTGTACGAGGTGATTAGCATGAAGTCAACAGCGCCTGTTAAAGTCAGATTCCCTGTAGTACCAATGTGTGTGTGTGCACTTTATGGGCACGGAGAGAGAGCAAACATGACCTGAACAGACCCAACAGCAAGGCAAACAAAGGGAGATGTCTTGTCTGAGGTGATCCATACAACAATGGCTGACTGTGATTTACTTACTGGATGGAAAGGATAATAGAGGTTTAGAAGTGAGCTTGTAAAGGGGGAGAGAAAAAAAAAAGGAACTTGCAAAATAGTTGCTTGTATTTTGAGGATAAGGGAAAACATGCACAATTCATAGTGTATTAAAAGATATTGATGGAAATAGATTAAATTTGATATTGCTATTTTATGGCTAGCTGTCATGCTATTTCTGTTGTAAACACAGTGTTGTGCTGAGCACCATATTAAGGTAATGCATCAAATGACAGTGAATGTGAGGCACCAGATCACTCAAATTAGATTATAATAACAACCCAGACTGTTGATGAATGGCAGAGCTACGTAGCAGAAGTCATGCCAGATGAAAAGCATTGTAATAAACAATATGAAATGGATTGAATCGATCACAAAAAGAGAGAAAAAAAAACACAATCTGAATAATTCATGAGTGCATTTCACGTTATGAAACCTGAAACTACGCTCACCGCCTGCACTGTACTGCACATGAAGAACAAAGGTAATGAAATAACATGAACCAGCAAAGCTTTAGCTTGTCATTTCCACTTTAACAGCCTGTATTCTTGACTCATTTAAGATGTGTTCAACTTTGAAATTTTACTGTACATGCGGGTGCATGCTTAATCAATTCTGATAGCTACATTTGCCCTGACACATAATTTGCTCCATCAAATCATTTTCCTGGCGTTTAGCCTTTGTGAAGTGGACCATTTGAAGGGTCTGCTTAACTACACCACTCCAGCGCACTGATAAATGATTTTGATTCTCGTGCCTTAAAGGACAAATCCATCATTTTTTTTTTCCAGGGGCAATTTCCATGATATGTCTTTTGTGAGAGAGATATGGAGGGCTCAACGTAGAGGTGGTGCAGTAATGTGTCTGAGTGGAAGGAGACGTGCAGCCTAGTGTTGAAGCTTAGGTGCTGAATTTGCTCTTCTCTTTGTCTTGGATAAGCAGCCACCCCATGCATCAAGGCTATCAGTCCCAGCGAGGGATGGACCACTGGAGGTGCCACTGTCATCCTCATAGGGGACAACTTCTTCGATGGCCTACAAGTTGTGTTCGGCACCATGCTTGTATGGAGTGAGGTACGATGTAGAATTTCACATTTTATACTCAATTGAAACCCGTCCACAATATTAGAATTATAATTATTAAGACAAACTTTCTAGCAAGTAATGACCGCTTATACCCTCTTTTCTTTTGCTTTTTTTAAATCTCTGTGATCCAGCTCATAACTCCCCACGCCATCCGCGTCCAGACTCCACCTCGGCACATTCCCGGTGTTGTGGAAGTAACGCTGTCCTACAAGTCCAAGCAGTTCTGCAAAGGCGCCCCTGGAAGATTCGTCTATACCGGTGAGTCAAAACTTCCTCCACCCTGCTCTCCCTTTTTCTACAGGCTTATTCATGTACCCCCGCTTTTCCCCCCTCCCTCTGGATGGAGCCCCCAACTTTAAGTCCAGGCACTAATAATGAACTAACCATCCGACTTGCTGAATGTTGAATGTGTGAGATTTGCACTGCTCGTGAAAAGCTGTTGTGGAGGGGGGCGACTACAAGTGCAACTCGATCCCTCTCTGACCTGCCACCATACAAGGTCGTTGCCAAGCTCTGTTAGAATCAAGCTGTCGGGAAAGTTATTTCTGCCAGTTCTCTTTATCTGTTCTTTAGTGAGACAGATAATGCTTTCTGCTAATGAGCCAATTTTTTATAAGCCAAAATGTGATTTCTTTTTTTTTTCTTATGATAAATCAGATTAGAAAAGCCATATCTACTGTAGGTTAAGTGCACACGTATATCTGGTTATTCTCATGTATGCTGAACATGAATTCATAGGAGAGAATTCGACGGCAAAGAGGGAGAGATATGTACGTGAGAGAGAAGGGGAGTGTGTGTGTCACACTCTAAGTAAAGGATCTGATTATCTTGGCTAACAGAAGGAAGTGGTGGTCTTATCTGTCATCATTGGTGAGGAGACAGAGGTTCTGGGGGTCAGAGCCTGTCTGACCTGGAAGCCTCTGACTGTTCCAACTCTGATGGGCAGAATGAAATGGGGGTGCGTCAAGGCACTCACACTTCCCCCTGCACTCCCAAGCCTCCAAGCACAACCCTGGCCTTGCTACGCTCAAGGCCAGGGTTGTGCAGCCCCCCCCCCAACTCCCTCACCCAAAATCCCCATCCAGACCCCTCCATCCTGGGGCAGCTGTTTCTCATCAAGTCCCCCTCCCACTCCCCAAATCTCCAGCTCCACCACCTCCACCACCACCCCAACCACCCGTCCCCTTCTCCTCCAACCGTGCAGTCTGGCCCAGCTCTCCTGCATTTAACCTCCCTAGCAGGAGCAGAGCAGAGGCCAACAAGGCACTGGGATAATGAAACAGGAGTGTAGTGTGGCTGCGTAAGTGTATGTGTGTATTTGTATGAGAGTGAGTGAGGGGGAAATGTGTGTGTGTGTGTGTGTGTACATGTGTTACTGCGCAGCCCTGAGAAGGTGTATAAGTTAAGACATTAATGGCTTCTATAGCACCCTAGTGAAAGTGCCAGGTCCCTTAAGAACAGACCCCATTAGTCACAGAGGCTAAGCGGATTGGGATGATTACCATCAGGTTTTACTGGGAAAACGTGTCCCCTTCTCCCTATCTTTGTTGTTTTTTTTCCACCATTCTTCTTCTCTGTCTTCCCTGGGTTCCTACTCACTTCCAGTTAGTATAAAGATACAATTACCCCTGGAGGCAACGGTGGTACAATTGATTAGTGTGGTGAATTAAAAGAGAAAGTCACCAATAGACAGGTCTGGCTCCTCTGCTCTGCTATTCCCTATGTGGCTTACCCTGATTGTACAAGGGTTGACGCTTGAGAGAACGAAACCGTTAAAAGAGCAGAATGCATAACGCTAGAAAAAGATATTGCTGCTTCCACACGTACAGTAGGTAAAAGGATGTTAGCTACATCTCTCGGACATTAAAATTACAATTGGGTGATGCATTGAGTGCAAGAGAGCAGATATTGTATTTAAGAATGAAACTCATTTCCAGCTATAGCTTTTCTTTCTGTTTCTGACTCTTGAGCAAATGGCACTTCATTTGCAAATAGATTTGAAGTGGCCCGGAGTTATAATAGCACATTACATGGGCTGAAAAGGGCATGTAGTGACACAGTGCTGTCTAAAAGGCACAGAATGTTCCGGTGTCATATTGGAGAGCACCGTGTGCATATCAAAGGTCTAGTTATCAAAGCATATGGCTTCAAGCATGACTTGAGAGCACGGCTTGAGAGGAGTGCCTTTTTAGACTTTTTTTTTTTTTTTATGTTGACTCTTCTTGCACCACCACCCTAATTGTGGAGATTTAACTCGCTCAATTTAAGAAATTATCACAAATTACCAAGAGTCAACACAGAGGAGACTGCAGTCAATTCGAACAGCAGAGGGACATGTCCTCACTCGGGTTAGCACCCTGGAACGGCTCCAAAACTCACAATCCATTCTCAGAAAGAGAGCACGGTGTAGTATATGTCAAATAATCCTGTTGGCATCGACTCTTGAATGTTTAAAACACTAATGAGACAAACAGACATACTATATAAAACTTGAGAAGCCTGCAGTTTACCGACTACTTTAAATAGCTTATATCCGTTCTTTAAGTGGCACATTTTTAAAGGAATGACTTGTTGCCTATTTTGATGTTTTACAGTCTATACCTTTTACCTTCTAAAAAGCTTGTTGTCCCTTGGAGCTTGCTGACTTGTCCTCTGTCTAATCCATGTATTGGTTATCTATTGGTCAGGACAGAACTGGTAGAACCAGCTGTCAGCAAGGTTGTAGAAAATCAAAAGGAGAAAGTCCTGGCTCTATCTGAGTCAATACTTTATTATACTTTTCACTTTATTAAGCTCTAAAACCTGTACGTGCTGGTCAGATTAAATATTTCGAAACTAAAAGGTCTCAATTTTCTGGCCTCATTTGCAGCATTTTCACCTTTTTATTGCGTACTTACATAAGTGTATGAAAGAGTAAATCATAAATAAAAACTTGAGTGTACAATTCATCCAATTTAAGCTCCTAATTGCATCAGAGCTTTTGGTTTTCTATCTTGGCCAAGTTTCCACGAGTGCTCCCCTCCAGGGGCAACGATGCGGGCTCTTGGTAATATGGTTCTGCAAGCAGTCCTAACACACTCAGCCACTATTTATCCTAATCAGTGACATCCACATAACCAGGATTGCTTAAAATGAACCCCTTCCGCGCCCCAGAAAACGCACATTTACCGGGACCCCATTTGTCATGGGTAAATTGAGGGTCAGTAAACTTCGCCTGTATCCTCCAGTGGGGATCCAGGACATGCATCATAACGTTAGGAGAGAATGATTGGCGAAGGCGAGCTGTCACACATTTGTCAGGGGGAAGGGAACATTATTTGCTAATTTCCCAAGCTGGGCACTGACAGGGTGCTTCGTCTTCAGACCTTTGGTGACCAGCATGGCTTCGCAGCTATTAGTACAAGTCAAGTGTTTTTTCTTTTTCTTTTTTCTCCCTTCACTGTAAAGCGGCAGTAATAAGAGCCATTCGTTCGACCTCACAAGACTGCAGCACACACTGGGTGAAGGATTTTTGGATGAAGCGGATGCCCCATACAGTGTTCTGTTCTTGCCAGGCCTTAGTTGTGGCCAGACAGCCTTGAGGGCTGATGGATCGCAAACTTTCCTCGTCAAGGTGACGCTATCGACTCCACTGCACCAAAATCTGACAAAATGGGTATGAGGCAGTCATTCATCAACATAAGGACAAAGGGGTCATGTGTGCTTCACTCAATACTGGTGGAGCTCAAGAAATGTCAACCTTGTAAGGGATGGAAAAGGGAGATGTTGATAGTGCAGAAGTAAGGGTTCTTTGTAAATACACTTCCACTAAAGCTTCCTGCTTTATGAAAGTCAAACTATTTAATGCCAGTCTCCAACATGCATGCACCCACACTGAGCTGACAACCTCTATGCACAAATCAGAGATATAAATAGTGAAGTCCACTTCTCAAATCCAAAATTAAACCCACTTAATGCTCCGCTCTTAGAAAGAGGAACACAGTGTTACAGCGGTGGACTTTACTCTCCCTTAAAAAAAAAGGGAAAAAAAGGAAAAATTAAACAAACAAATGCAGACGTCTTTATCAAAGCACATCAGATAGGGTCCTGTGCTGTCCAGCTCGTGAATTGGCCCTATCCTTGCGTCTCCTCTCCGCCCTGCCGTCACTTTGAAGTTCCAGACTTAGAAGCTGATCAGATGAAGCGCTTCCTTTTCATTTCCTGTCCTGATGGGTTGGGTTTGGTACTCGGTTGGTTGCTGGTCAGTGGCGGGGTGTGGCCTACAGCAAAGATATGCTATAATCAAAGGCATTCAAGGAGGTATGTAAACAGATCCGCTTTTGAGGAGCTCTTTGAAACACACACGCCAAACTACTTCATACGTCCGCACCCTTTAAAGTCATTCCGCACAACATTTGTGATATTTCTAAAAAAGGCTGATTTAAAGGAGGAAAAAGAAAATCCCCCTGCAGTATCAACTGCTACAATGAGAAAAGATGACATAGGCATTTATAAATGTCACTGCCACAGTCACGTGGGTTGTAACCAGTTGGCACAACAGTTTTAGCATGTGTCAAAGCATGTTATCCACTAGCCATATCCCCATACCTACCTGTCTCATTACAACTCTGGTATTTAGCACCAGCTCCACAGGAGTGGAGCAGACACTCGTTGCCAAGTTAGATGGGCCTGGTTTGAAGGCCTTGTGAGCTTGTGTGGAGCACGACAAGGTTCCACGGAGGAAGGTCCTTGTGTCCAATTAGAGGGCTGACGTGACACGTGCTCGCACTCCCCCACTGTCAGGCAGCTTGTCAGGTAGGCTTTGAGAAGCACACTGTGGCATTATTCCACAGCGTGTTATCAGCAAGTGACCTGTGAAATCCAGCTCCAGGAAATTGATTGAAATAAGCACTTGCAGTTGAGCATGTATTTTCCCCCATTACATCTCTCTGTGAAATGCATTGTGGTTATCTTTCAAGAGAAAAATGAAAGCATAGGTGCGTGCTTTTTTTCCTCCCAGTAAGGATGGTATTCATTGATTTAATTTTAATTGGACCCACTTTTTGTCCCACAGTATCGTTAGAGGTCTGTTTTGTAATAGCTCTTAAAATGGATTGTCCTCACGAAGTCACAGCATCAGTCCTCTGCCACGGGAAAGATAGACACAGGAGGCAGGGAGGGGGGCTCTTGATAGACGAGGATCTTTCCCTCCTCCTCCTCCTCCTCCTCCTCTTTTTTTCTCTACCTCCTCTTCTTGCCCCATTTTCAGTATGATCTGCACCCAACGGGCTTTAAAAGAACTCCAGCCTCCCGCCCCCTCCTCTGCCGCATTTTGATTGAAATTCATCGGCAAGTTTATTGAGAAATGAATGAGGGAGGCAGCACGGTATTGACTTTGAGAGGAAAACACAACTCATCTTGAATGAGGGGGAAAATGCGGCCGTAATTTAGCCGTCATCGATCTGTGCCCCGTCCATGTATTGATCTTCATTTTACAATATTAATTTGCGCTTGCAATCAGCTGTGAAGGGAACCCATTTGATTTCTGTTGGCCGGTAATGTGTGAAAGTCCGCTGACGTCCTCAGAGAAGTGGCACGAGTACTTTAGATGTCATCTAAGAGGATTGAACAGGTGTCTTCGGCCCTTTCTAATAATACCACCGATATGAAGGGAGTCTGGAATTATGGATGGGCAATCTGTAACATTGCTCCCTTTTAAGCGTGTTAATTACATTTTATCTGTTGCAGGAGCAATATCTGCTGGAGACTGTAACTGTCTGGGTTTTTTTCATCTGTATTGGCTCAAAGTTCATGAAATTTCAATGAACATTGATCTGTCTCCATTGATTTATCTTAACTGCAGATCTTTGAAATTTTAATTTCCTGTTCATCTTGAGACTGCTGGAGATGGAATCACTGAGTGATAACTGGCTGCAGTGGATGGAGATGATATGGTCAGTGTTAACACAGATGAGGTTTGCTTTGCGTGGGTTTGCTGTGAAAATTTCAATTTGCCTTGGTTTGGTGTTGGTTGATTTTTTTTTTTTTTAAGATGGTCTGCATGCGTGTTTTCTGCTCTCAACACTGGAACACATTTATACCGAGGAGCAGCAGCATGACTTCTGAATATCACGTCTTCTTTGTCAGTTTTAATTCCTTAATGCAACGCTGTGAAGATATACGCTCTTCCTACGTCCGCAGCTGTTGAATATTGGCGAGAAGAGGTCATTATGTGTGTTGATGCTGTTGTGAACTGCATCCATCTAACAGACTGCAGGTGCCTAGAAGGCTTCAGTTAGACTGTTTGACAAGTCACAAATGCAATAACACTTGAATGAACTTCTGCCTGTGCTGTTTATCTGTCTCCCCCTTTCCAACTCCCACTCCACCTCTAATTTGTGTTAAGGGGAAAGAAAAAAATAACTGCTCAATGGTGTAGGAGGAGTGGAGATAAGCTCGAAGCAGTTAAGTATAATTAGCGAAAGTAATAGCTGGCAAATGGCAACAAGGCTAGGTTTTTATCTCCTGGAAAGATAGAGTTATCGTAATAAGCTGTAATGGCTGGCAGGAATGCTAGTACTCTGTGCAAGCTTCCATTCAGGCTCATAGACTTAACAAGGAACAATTTCCTTTAAATTTACTGCTTTGCTCAAACATTTCCCTATGTTTTTACCTCGATACTGTAAGCCAATACAAGTGTTCAATCCGCTTTCATATGGACTGTGGGCACACTGTGCTGTATCGCCATGTAAGCACTTCTGGCTGCCAGAGACGGCCATGTTACAGTGTTCTTGTAGAGCGGTTACTCATGTCCTATTTCTAGAGAACATGGAGAAGGAGCAGCGGACCACACTCAGATGCCATGTACACGCCATCCACTCTACATTTTAAGTAAAGTGGCTCGACTGAGGCGGCTAAAGGAGCTCTCAGAGAAAATGTGTTAGTGGCATGAAAGGGTGGCAGATTAAGGCATCAGATCAAAATAAGATTGGGAATTGCACATTCCAGGCAGAGGAATCTCACTGAAGGCCTGCCATGCATGCCCGTGCGCATGCGTGATATTCAAAATTGGAAATGATATGGTCACAGCTGCACACCGAGTCATGCATTCCATTTCTTCATATTCTGAAACATGATCATTCACTCTCTGGAGAGAGAAAATTACTGAAATATTCATAAAAATGTTCTTCCAAACCTTCGTGAAGGGGAAGCACACTCTTTATCACGTCTGTTCTTTCGTCACTTACCATGCTAATTTTGCTCACATATGGCAATAAATCCTTTTGTTATCAGCTGTTTAACTTGAAACGTATTCGCCGTCACTTTGTTGTCTCATTATATTTGTAAAATTTGTATCACGACAGAAATTAAACCCCGGGCCATCGCTGTGTATATAAGACAGGCAGGGAAAGAGGAAAAAAGAGATATAATTGAACAAAACACGTAACCTGTCTAAATCTGAGCCGAAAATGAGAGAAAATGAAAATTCTATTAGTCTCTAATGTTCCCTCTGCCACCTCCCAACATCCCCCCCGCATGTGCTCTTCATCTCTCCTGCAAAGTATTCAAATGCAAGCCCTGCCTTACCTCCCCGTGTCTCTTTTTCTCTAATTATCCATGAGGTCAGTAAGCAAAATGGGGAAGAAGCCAGGAGATCAATACAAATTATCCCTGAGCAAACCAGTGCTGACAGTTTGAATTGCAGCATATGTTTACCCAAAATCAGGCAATTTATCTTAATATCAGGCGAGTAATGCAGCAGGGGTGAGAGGTCACACAATCTCTCCACCTCATAATTACCCGCCTCTAAAACAGGAAAGTGGTATTGATTGGCCGCGGGCCGGGAAGCGGGCGTGACTGGAACGTGCCAGCGACCCCCCCCCCCACCCCCACCCCTATCATACCTCCTCCAGTCCCCCCTCCCCTCGGCTAGACTCCCCACCCAATTCAGGATTTATGGGATGTGTGTGGAGGGTTTCATGTTTCCTTGCAGCGATTGAGAAGCCTTA
Source organism: Oreochromis niloticus (assembly GCF_001858045.2). Classification (NCBI taxonomy): domain Eukaryota; kingdom Metazoa; phylum Chordata; class Actinopteri; order Cichliformes; family Cichlidae; genus Oreochromis; species Oreochromis niloticus. The sequence continues at coordinate 14,316,279 of NC_031978.2, read as the reverse complement.
CAAGGAGGGGTAAGGAGGAGGTTAGGGGGAGGGGGGCATGCTTCGTCCACACCCTCACCCCACCTCTTTCTCCATATAGTACTGGAAGGAGCAAACAAATTCTGGCATGCATTGAGTCATGCCGGGGCATCACAGAGCTGCTCTTTAGAAGAGAGTAAAGTTTACGACAGAGTGTGAAGTTGGAGCATAATGATGTGTCAAGGATTAAAAAAGACATGAGGTGAAGAGGTGGGGCTGCTGTCAATGTGTGTGGTGTGAGGAAAAGTAAGGCGAGTAGTCCCAATGATTCTTGTAAAAGCTCAGCACATGAAAGAAAATCTTTGCCTGAAAGAAAAAATGTGAGGCGCAATGCAACGACTGCACTCATAACACATTTATTGTCTAGATTGAATATAAGTGCTCAGTATATATCATCAGCAGCTCTTACAGGATTATTGACATTGTCTGTGTCTGTCTGCACTAGTGTACATGCTATGACTACAAAACTGTCAACTCATCAACTGACAGCACCGTTTAGCGCTAATGCAAGTCTCCATCAGCTGTCAAAAGTATTTGCATGAAATCAATAGCAGATGGCGGTCCGTGTCACCAATTTCATTATGCCGGGGTTGTTACAAAGATCATCTCCATGATAGATGAGATGGCGACATGTCGACATGTAGCGATCATGCCTGACGCTTGGACGACAACTGCAGGTGTTAAACCATGACGGAGAAAACTTTACATCTAATATCGGTTTAGTTCGAGGCGTTTCGAGGCGATTCCTCCATATTTAGGTGTGTAATAAATTGTAAAAGCTGTCGACAAAATCCAGCATAAACCACATTTCAAGGATTAAGGAGACCCTACCCTCCAAAACATGCATTTACAGGAGGGCATCATTATCATTGGAGAGCACATCAAACAGAACACCTCTCCCAACCTAGGTCTTGTCCTGTACTGTACGTCTCTCCGGCTGTGTTCCCAGCATGCCTGGCGGGTTGTGTAGGCCCCAACTGAGGCAGAGGACAGGAGAGCGTGATGTATCACCCTGAGAGAGCCCACTGACAGCCTCTGATGATGGATGGCCTGATTATGGAGTGCTTTTTACACATACACAATTTACATCACACTGAGCAGCAGGGTCTGGCAGGGCTGCCGTGCACATACACTCTCTCTCTGCCGGCCATATGCACTCACATCTACACACTCGTGTGTGTACACATGCACACATGTATGGGACTGCCAGAGTGCATAGATAAGAAGGGGAAGGGGGGTGGAAATAACAAAAGAAAGGGGGCAAATTCCTTGCTATAGCCTTGTCATGTACGATCAATACGGCAGATCAATCCTTTATTAAGGAGAAGATGGCTTTCCCCCACATTCCAAGGCAGACCTTTGTCGTTTCGGGACGCATGATGACATGTCAAATCAGATTTCCAGCAGTGTATGTTGTTGTGGCATGGGGTTTATTCAGGTGTGTCCAGCCCATGAGGCTGAATACCACTGTATTTGTAAGCCAGATCCTTGCTATCGATTATCACCCTGCATTGTCCATGCTTGAACACATAACTGCTCCACTTGAGCACGGTTGAGCTAGCAATTACCGTATTTGAGTTTTAGCACAAGTGGTGTGTTCGATTATAAGTATGTGTGTGAGTAACATAAGTATGCGTGAGTAGGTGCGGTATGCCTTATGGGTGTGTTTCGGGGTTGTGCATGTGTATCTGATGTACAAAAGAAAGAATGAGAAACATAAATGTTCCTTTTCCTGCCCTGACTCCCTGGCTTGTGCTCCCGTGGCCCTGCCTGCCTCTATGTGCGTGTGTGTGTTTGTGTGTGTTTGTGGGGGGGGGTTGCTTGCTTTCACATTCTCTGGTGTTCAGCAGGTTCAGCGAGCTGTGCGGTGTTAATGCTGAAATTACATGCTGAGTAATGAGTGATGGGCCAAATTACAGGCTGAACAATGAATAGAGGCAGGCAGCTCTTATTAGTCTCCATAGAAAGCCATTGATTTATGAAGCGCCTTGCTCGGTGGAGTTACTCTCCTGAAAATGATATCTACATTGAGAAGTGATGTTCTCTATTAAGTCGTTCCTTCCCCCTTTACACTGCTCTCCTCCTTTCTTCCACTCCTCCCCTCCTTCTCTCCTATGCCCTCCCTCCCTCGCCTTGTCCTGCCTATGAGTGTACACATGATTGTTTAGAATCAGGCGGAGCTGTAAGGAAACCTTCAATTACCCATTAGGACTGTCAGACATAAAACGCCCTGCTCTCACCAAAGTCTGGGTTATGATTCATTTACTTTGTGCCTCTGATTCATCGCCCAATATGCTTCATGCCCCAGATTACTATTTGAGGGGTGGGAGAGATTAATGGCTCCATGGGATCTGCTGCCGTATTTCACACGGCCAGTGTTGCAGTACAGTTGGTGCAGAAGGGTGAAATGACGGCAACTTACACTAGATCAATGTGTGGACAGCCTTTCACAGATTATTAAGGCTCTGTTAGATTAAAAGACCGCCGCTATGTAGTTTGCTTTAGTCAATATTCTCAAGCAGATAAAAAGGGGGAGGGCCCCTCTGAAGAATCCTCAGACTGATGTAGGTCATCAAGGCTTTTAATGGAATAGCACTTAGTGGCACAAGTGTCAGAGGAACTTGTGTCGTATAAAACACTGTCTGACCCTTGAGGTTTGGATTTGGAAATGACTATTTTACTGTAAACTCTAACTCATTTCTCAATTAGTTTAGCCCCCACAATGCTCTAATTTTCACCTTCTCTCGTCTTTCTTTCAGCCCTGAATGAGCCAACCATCGACTATGGGTTCCAGAGGCTGCAGAAGGTCATCCCCAGACACCCCGGCGACCCTGAGAGGTTACCAAAGGTCAGTACAGTGTCTCTGCTGCACTGAAAACCAAAAGAACCATAATGACACAGAGCGGTCTGGGTTATAATTCTTTGACAAATAAACAAAACAACATTACAACCAAGCAGAGCAGTATGACCCAAAACTCTAACAGATTTTCTTCACATATGTGGCTTACCCACTAACCAGCGTGGTAATGGTATTGGTTTTGTGTGTGGAGAGAGGCGTAAACTCTCTGTGTGGTAAAATAGCTCAATCAGGCGTTTTCCTCTCCAGTAGTCTGTGGAGATGGTAATCTGGTCAGAAACGACGTCTGCACCCTCATTACCCCACTCATGTTTTCCTTTCATTTTCTGCAGCTCGATTTGGTTTAATCTTTTGTTTACAGAACCCTGTGCCGTAAACCCCCTAGTCTTACTGCGGCTAATAGACAAAGACTGCATGTTATTATGCTTTGGCTTTCTTATTGTTTTCTTTTGAACCTTGGTGAAGGAGTTGAAAGCCACATCAGTTTTATACACACCGGTGTGGCACATAAAGACGCTGGCATATTGAAAGACGAAAAACTTGGGTGCAAACAGTGAGAAAAAAAAAAATCCCCTCCCCTGCAGAACCTCTTTGATTCTTTTATTCTTTTTCTCCCCTTTGATTCTTGCGCTCTTTCCATTTCCGATTGATAAAATCTATCTGTGTGTTTTCACTAATTGCTACCCTGCCAGTAACCATTTTGATGACTGACGTTCCAGATGTGTCAAGTGTAATAATATGACTGATTAGTACTTTCAAAACCCCTCGGCATGCAGTAAAGTGGAGGCCACCTCAGAGTTTTAATAATACTGTAAAACCTTTAAAGACCTTATCTATTAAATCCCAGCATGCTACACCGCAATATCATTAATGTCCAACGGACAATTTAATAAAGAACAGACTGTGTGGTAGCTATAGACATTTGACCAAGGCAATGTGGAGAAATGGAACATCACAGCTAGTCCCTGGTTCAGTATATGAAGTGTTTCAATTAGACCCAGTCCCTGTGGAGACAGGAAACAACACCTAGACATGAAATGTTACTCTAATTTCAACTGTAAACGTAGACCAAAAGGTAAAGTACACTTACCCTTTCATATCCACATGACTCGTTCTATCTCCGCAGGCATCACCGGTCAGTCTAGCCGCACTGTTTTTATTTTATAAAGTCACCCAGTGTCTTTGTGAAATCCACATCTTGTGAACAAAGAGAGCAACAGTGTTAAACACAGCTTTATTACAGAGAAACCCTCCTCCCTTTTTTCCTTTCTTTTCTTTCTCTTCTTTTTTTCCTTGAATACAAAGTGTTGTTGGCTCTGAGACAGATTTTGACACTGAACCCAAGATTAGTTTCCTGGGTGTGCGCATACTTAATATAGCATGGTCTCCCAGCCTTTGCATGAAACAATCACAGAGTGAGATGAAACCCTGCACTTCCAATAAACAACATAAATATTTGATTTGCTCTCTAATGGACCCAAATATGGGGTTCAGGGGGCATGTAAATGATCCCACCAAGTGATTCGTCATTGTTAAGCTTGCCATCTGAGGGTCAGCTCTCGGGGTCAAAAGCACATTCCCAATAAAACAGCCCGCGGCGGGCCGAGGCTGGCATGTACATTTGGAATGAGAACAGAAACGGCATATAGAGAACAGCCATTACAGGGTGCAGGTGAGGTAGGGAGACTCTATAAAAAGAAGATAAAGCTGGAGGACGCGCGGTGTGCATTAGCAGAAAGGCAAATCGACACCAAGCCCACTCACCACCTCTACTCCCCCCTCCCATGACTTCACCCTCCAGTTGATAATATTACTCCACTATTGATTTCCACCAGCCTTCTCCCTGGGACCAGTAAGACACGTGGTAATTGTAAGGAGACAGAAAGCCAATATGGGAGTGCTCATGGATAGCAAGGGATGCACGCTAATATTGTTGCTACACAGAGAAAAAAGGGGGGAAGCTGCCTCTGATTGAAGTTTACCTCGTAATTCTAAGACAACATCGTAGATGACAGTCTGACCCTGTGGGAGGAGTGGAGATATAAAAATTCAATGCAAAGTCCAGGGTGAATATGAAAGTAATAAGTGTGAGCAGTCAAGTGATGAGAAAGGAGATTGGTTTGCGGGCATCGCGTTAAGTGAAGAGAGACTTTGGAATTCACCCTCCCTTTTAAGATCTTGTTATAAAACAATTTTCTATTCATAATATAAAAAAGACAATTTATAATACCATTTTGTGCCCTCTGGCAGTAATGGACAAATAGACTGGATATCACATTATATCACACTCAATTTCTCTCTTCTGTAACAAATTAGATTCATTATGAAATTAAAAGTGGAAACTCAATATTGTTTTATTATTAAGCTGATTGCTTTGGATTCTTTTCTTTCCTCCCAAAATGAGCATAAGCCCATTCTTTTCCAATTCTTTGTGTAATCCACAAGGAGAAAATATTACAAATGTGTTCATGTCAAGCAATTACCCATGTATTTAAATGAATCTCTCTTCCTGTGCTCTTTGAAGTACCTTCATCTAATGGCCCTATGCTTCTAAATGCATTCATTACCTCAGGCTAGAGCTAACAGAGTAATTGCCTTACAGTTTTATAATGGCATTAGCACTCCAAGCTACATAACCTAGGCCCTTTTTTATTAACTGTGATAATATAAATACAACATCCATGTTAATCTACTGCTTGAAGAATCACATTCGGGCCATTTTAGACCACATCTCCTTATTGTTAGATATTTTTTATAACACATCATTTGATATGGCTCCCCCCCCGCCCCCACCCCCACCCCCCCGGTCGCCTTTTTTCTCAGCAATAACATAAAACGGCTCCTAAATCTTAGGTGATCTGTTATCTGAGCAGTCCCATTTAGACAGTTGCGGAACACGAGACCTTTATGCAAAGCATGGCAAACAATAGAAGGAATCTGTCACGCATTTGTCACAGAACAACAGAAATCATTTGAAGCCTTTAATTGTTTCAATTTAACATGGTGTGTTCTGATATGTCTCCATGACAAGAAAGCCAATTACACTTATGCTGGAGCAGTATTGAGATTTACATGGAAATGCCCTCAGAACACTATTCCGTGTTAATCGTATTCACAGCGTGAGCTGATACGCATGAAAGCGTCTCGTCAGAAGAAAACAAACTTCTTCCTTGATTGGGTGCAGCACTTCTCATCATCCTCGGATATGACTAGGTTGCCACTTAAGCATAGCCCTGCGAGTCAACTTGGTTAGTTAAGACACCACGCGGTAAACGACAGATTAAGGATGAGAGGCAATATCGTTTTCCTCCCTCCTTTTTCCAAGCTCTCCTTATGTCACTGCTGCAAAGTACCATATGGACAAGGAGGGAGAGGACGTTTTACAGAGAATGAAACATGGCTTGCAAACGCGACAGTCTTAATTGCTTTAATTGTTGTTTAAAATTGAGAGCCATGTAGGAGATCTTGAAATATGATAGAATAGATTATTGGTAATTATTAACTGCAGACAAAAAGAAAGAAAACCACTTTATCTCACTCAGCAAGAGAGAGAGAAATCTGTTCTGCCTGATGAGAACACATCAAGACAGCTGGTCCTCTCATTTAGTCTACCTGCCTCACGACAACCATAATTCTTTATTTGTATGCAAACTAGATGCATGCAACGTTGAGCATACACACCAATTTCAGAGGTAAATGCCCATTCTAAGAGCCACCCATCCGGTAACTTGGGGTGGATTAAGCGATATGTTTCTATAAGAGAGCATGGCATACGCTGGAAGTGGCTTCTACAGTGATTCATCTTGATAAATCAAGGACTGTGGTAGATATGCTCCTCTGGATGAAAGGGCCCATACACACGCTCCATACACACTACATACGCTGTGCCTTGGAAATGCAGGCCAAGTCTTGGAGGCCGCTGTTTGAAGGCGCGAAGGCTGTGTTTACATTCATTTATGGCAGCTGCCGTCTTAATCCCACACTGCTATTGCCAAGTGATGGAACACTTCAGACAAATTACCGGGGCCCGCAAAAGAAAACACAGCGAATGTGGGAAGAAAACAAGCGCCATCTGAGATGTTTCTGGTGACAGATTTGCATTGCTTTTAACCAGGGTTCTAACAGCACAGGCGACAAATCTCTGCTCTACAGCAGGTGACAACAAGCGAGCGTTTTAAAACACACGCGAGAGCCGTGTCTGCAACTTGCCTTTGTCAGATTATATGCACTCTAAAAGGAGGAGAGGATTTTTCATTGAGCATATTGCCTTCTGTATTATAGAAAACAAAGAGAGCAGCCTGGTTGCTTGAGAGGGATTTAATTGTAAGTGCTGAATTCAAAGAGCAGATAAAGATACACAAACGGGCCAAACCCCACCTTGCTGAAAGCCCGAAAGAGAGTGGGGGGGAACGGGATCCGGGGCCAACTCATTTTCAGTGTTAAGAGCCAAAGCAACACAGCTAATCCGCATTGTCAAGCGGGGGCAAGCATGCAGACATGGATAAGACCACATCCTGAGCATCCGTGTCCCCAAGGCACAAGCACCCAGCTCTTGCTGGATGGGAAGTCATTTGTGAAGTCCTTTGCAACAGCCAGTCAAAGAGGTTAATTGAAAAATTCCTTAATGTCATTACAACAGAACTAGATTAACCCAGAGCTAATTCACTTTATTGTTCTGAAGAGAGGGGACTCAGCGGTGAACTCAGGAGCAAACGTGAAGCCCAGAATCAGGGGTGAGGTGTTGTTTTTAAAGGACTATGCCAGTTTAATTAAGATAGGGAACATTATTCACTGCTCTGCATGGTTGGAAGGAGTAAAATGGTAGTGCCATATAAATGCAGCTCTAGTGCCTCTTAAATCAAGGTGGCTTTTATTTAGTGTTTGAATATGTAAACATTTCTAAAGCTCCCCGCGACCCTGCTGCGCAATGCTGCTTTTGATATTTTCTGTTACTGTACGTACCACTGGGCTCTCCAATGTAATCTCTTTAGGTTTTAACATTTCCTCCCACTGCTTTCCTCATCAGGAGGTGTTACTGAAGAGGGCGGCTGATCTCGTTGAAGCCCTGTATGGAATGCCTCACAACAATCAGGTCCGTGTCCACACAGCTGATTTAAGCATGCTTGTACCTCTGCTAAGTAAGAAACAATTTAGTATCACCAAAGGGTATTTTTACCACTATATCTGGAACAATGTAGGCTACGTGCATTGTGAGTTAAGCATATAGTCATGAACCATGCATCAAAGCAAAAGCACAGCTATAAAGAAAAAACAAAAAACAACAACATAAATAACAAAACCTTCCCCTGTGCTTCTCAGGAGATCATTCTGAAGAGGGCAGCTGACATCGCAGAGGCCCTGTACAGCGTTCCCCGCAACCACAACCAGATCCCCTCTCTCGCTAACACAGCCTCCCACGGCATGATGGGAGTCAACTCCTTCAGCAGCCAACTAGCAGTCAATGTGTCTGAGTCACAAGGAAATGACCAAGGTATGAGATTTTGGATATGGCTCTGCAATTCAGGTGGGTTTCCAAAGTGGGGTGCGGGGACCTGGGGGCGGGCCCTTGAGGGGATTCCAGGGGGCTTGCAGGAAAATGAGAAATAGTTACATTTCCCTCCTTTTTTCTTATTAAAGTAAGAAAATTGAACAGGAATTATGTCTGAATGGTGGGTTCACAATTTTTTCTTAAAAGGGTCCAATTAACATGTCAACTTCTCTTCTTATTAAACTGGCATCTGCAGCATGTGTTAATATAAAAATCTCACTGCAACAGCAAAACTCCATTGTTTTTTTACTGTAATTAGCAAACACTCCACATACATTAAAAAATATCCCTCTCCTTTTTTTCTTGTGTTGTTCAGTGGGTTACAGCCGGAACACCAGCAGCGTGTCCCCCAGGGGCTACATCTCCAGCAGCACCCCACAGCAGTCGAGCTACAACACCGTCAGCAACAGCATGAATGGCTACGGCAATGCCGGTATGAACCTGGGAGTGCCAAGCTCCCCTGGGTTCCTCAACGGATCCTCTGCCAACTCCCCATATGGAAGTGAGTAGCTTGCCACTATCGCACGCTGTAGTAGCACTAAGCTGCTGCTGATTTAATTCCAGCTCCCACATTCGTTTTCACTTCTATGAATCATTTCTGACGGGGGTTTATAAAATTACCGATGGTGATAATATATTACCGGTTATTCACGGGGGCTTGTTTAGTTTTAGCACTTTGGAGAACACGCGCGCAGCTTAGAATCAAAGAAATATTCATTTTGTCTTTCACCGTTTGCCACCTGTGTTTGTTCAACTGGGCAAGATGTTGATGGTAGGGGCCTGTGAGTACTGATCGTGTATCCCCCCTGGCAGTAATACTATCCCAGCCTTACCTTAACTGCCCTCTCCCTCTTGAGCACTACTCACAGCACGTTCTCACTCTTACCCTCCCTCCTTTCCTTTCCTTCCCTATCGTCTCCACAGTTAAACAAAAGAGCGCCTTCGCCCCTGTGGTCCGACCCCAGGCCTCCCCACCCCCCTCCTGCACCAGCGCCAACGGCAACGGACTGCAAGGTGAGCCCCCCTCACCCCCTCATCCCTTCCCTACGGACTACTGGTCAGATACCGCTGCTCAGGCCTCTGTCCGGTTTGGTGAGGGATTAATCATTACAAATATATGCATTTTGACAGGCCAATTTACACCTTTCAGTTTACATTCAGACGCACACACTCACACAGAGCATGCCTTTGCACACACGCACAAGCGTAGGAGCGCAAGCGTCATCCCGCGTCTTCGCCAACATTCACACAAACATACATCCTTGTTGCCCTTTTATACAAATGATCCCCTCTGATGTCGCAGGAAAAGACCTTCCCAGAATTGTTTTAGTAATTATGTTTATTAGGTTTTGTGCATGTGTCATGACCAACATGATTGCTTTGAAAACAAGCTTAGCCGTAGTGTGTGCCCCAAGATTAATAACATTGGGCTTAATGAAGTGGGAAATTAAAGTTCATCTTGCTACACGTTCATACTTATTAATACATGTTGTGCAGAAATTAATGAGCAATGCCTTGCCATCATCTGCGCTGGCAAACTTAAAAGCATTTCAACCATGACTCTACAAATATACTCAGAGCAATATAATAATATATCATCCCAGCACTTCACTAGTCGCCTAATTGTTAAAACGTGTGAAAATACTGAATATATAAACTCTCAGGGTGAGGTACAGTTGCTAATGATATCCTAAGCAGATGGTCTCGATAAAATAACGGAAGCTACCTTTGATCTTGCCTAATCTCTCTTGGATAATGACGCAGAGGCATAACTTGGGGAATGTGGAAACGTAGGACTAATGTGCCGCTCGGTGTTGGAGAGTCAAGGATAAAGAAGAGATGATGGGAGGAAAGGAAGTGATAGGACTGAATTCGCGGAGAGGAGAGTCTGGGTGTCTGGTACTGTAGCATTGTGGCATTGTGGGAAGTGACCGTGTTGTTGCTCTGCCGTCACCACGGCTGTGTCTCCTGGGAGTCTGGGCCAGTGTTTGCTATTACCCCAATGCCAGGAGAAATATCACACATAGCAGGACTGGCGTGCTGGGGGCTGAAATGTCAGAGCAGGAGGGAGGTTTTCAAACTCTCCCCGTTAGGAGGACACGCAGCAGCAGGCTGGCGGACACGGCAAACACTCACAGGCTCATACGCAAACAGGCACATTAAGGCTTACATTCACGCACTTGTGCACTGTCAGATGGCCACACACACACACGCACACACATGCCATGCATGCACTAAATTACAACACTTTAATAGTATTTCATACTTATATCCATACCTGCTTTAGCCTAATAAACTAATCTCCGTTACCTTTCTCTCTCTTTTTGTCCCCAGCCATGTCCGGCCTAGTTGTCCCTCCAATGTAAATGCACTTTCGTCATCTCAAGCACCAGTCTACACACTACCACTTCACAGGGCACCCCCTCAGCACACTGCAAAAGGCTGGTGCAATGTATAGTCCACCGCTTGTTCTGTTTTTAAAGACGAAGAAAAAAAAAGAAACAAAAGAAAGACTTTTTTTGATTTTCATTGACTTTCACAGCCTACAGAAAAAAAAAGGATTTCATGATGAACAATATTTTTTTTCTGTGGGATTTTTTTTGCTTTTTGTTTATTCCCCCACCCTCCTCCCGTTTTATCACCCTTGAAGAGGACACAGGATGATGAAGTGTTTATTTTGTATACCTGTCGGGTTGCGCTTCGGTCTCGGATTTGTCCAATCAACCACACGCTCAATACTGGAAGGGACTCTGTGGACTCACCATCTGGTTGTAAAGTAAAAACACTGATGTACAGTACATTTGCCAATGAACTTGTTTGCCTCAGAAATTGTTTTCTGTTTCAACTCTCTTTTAATAGATTCACAACACTTGTGTGTCTTTATAATGTGACTTTTTTGTATTTTTATGTGTGAGAAAAATACACAGGGGCCAAGACAGTTTGAATTTCAACTGGAAAATATATGAGATATATAATGTAGAAAATCGATCATAAAAGTACAACAAATACGAGTAAAAAGGGGCAGGGCTGGGTGGGTAACGTTGTATCATGTTTCATTCCTGCATTTTAACTTAAATTTTGTAATTTATTGTAGCTAGAAATCATCTTCAAAAGTAAAAAAAAAAATCCTCTTTGATTCAACAAGCACACTGATGTGTACAAAACACTGCTCTGTTGATGAATATGATGTACTTCCATGTCTAGAGCTTCCTTTTAAGCAAGTGTGTTTTGCCATGTTTTTCAACTTTTTTGCTAGCACTGTATATTAATGCATTCCTAGGCTACTGTGAAGTCTGTTTCTTGTTGATGAGGAGCAGTCTCCCCCCTCCTAGCTCCAACTCCCTTATGTGTTTTATATGTGGTAAAAAAAAAATTGTAGACTATTGTGATATTGCCAAACTTGTGCTAAATATTTATACATCTGTCTTTTTCATGTTCTTTTAGATCAACAAAAATGGAAAAAAAAGAAAAAAAAAAGAAAATTACAATCCATTGACAATGTAGGAGTATAGTAGTTCATTGTCATATTTCTGTTCAAATACACACTTGCGCTCACTGAGGGAAATTTTGTAACATATCAACTATAAATAATGTATTTATCTCTGAAATTTTGTATATTGCTTTTCATTATGTATGTATTAATCGTCATGCCCTTAATATAGTGATGCAGCACAGATAATTCAGCCAAGAACTGTTGCCTTCATTTGTTTTTCTTTTTGTATTTGATGAAATGCAATGTGCATATATTTCATGTGTATCCTCAAAATTTGTGTTACTCCGTCAAGACTCTCTGTCCATTTTTTAAAGGGGAAGTCAAACTTCATTGTTTATTTTTGTATTGATTTTAAATTATCTATACAGACCATTTTGGAGAAAACTTTGTTGGTTGTATTGTCAAATAAATTGTTTGTGACCCATATGATAGTTGTTAAGATCCAATAGAGACTAATGTGCATGAGGGACAACCTTGGAGATAAAAAAAAAACACTCCATCTGTGGTTGTATTTTTTTCTGTTTTGTAGAATGTATAGAAGTCATTTTTACTCACCACTTATGACTCTGCCACATAGCTTACTTGTGTTTACAGGGAAGACAAATTTAAAACTGTTCAACATTTGGAATGGAAACAGAAATGAATAAGCGATGTTTTATTAAAATTTTCAGTAAAAACACAATAGCTACTCAACTGTGGACTTCTTCAGTTTGAAGTACAGTTTGGCTGGCAGACAAACTGACAATCAGGAACAAGAAAAAGACAGTAGAAACTTCTGAGGACAAACCTGTGATTCGTCTGTAAGATGTAGTGTTTAGACATTGCTATAGAGATAATTGTTTGACACCTGTGGAAAAAGTGTAACATCCATAAAAGATGAAAACTGCTCTTTACTCATATTCTTTCAGCAAAGCACTCTGACATTGTGACATATTCCTACTGGTCTTTGTATCAGCATATCCTGCATCTGTGGTGCTTCAAAGGTTCATTGTAGCCATTCATAAACAGTGCAAGCTTTTTATTCAAAACACCCCAAATGGGGCTCATTCAAATCCCTCATTTCATTGCATTAAGCCACCTAGTTAATAAAGAATCAATACATTGAAAGAGCAAGGTTATCCTTTGTCTATAAGGGCTGGTATCGTTTTGAACCTCTTATAGTTAGAGCGTTGAAAGGGGGCCGTGGTGAAATCTATACTCATCAAGTGGGTCAAACAGAAGGATAGAAGTGTTTGAGGGAAGAATAGTGGTTCTCCTTAAAAACAACTGAGCATCTTATCTGGCATCCTGAGTGGTCGAGGGGAGCAGGTCGCAAAATGTCAATTTCTCATCAAGGCAACATTGTCCGAGGCCACCTCTGCCATAAATGCACAATTAAGCGGCGTCAACCTGAGCGCCAATCAGCATATCGCAGCTTATTATGTCAAACAGCATGCGCAGATCTGGCAGCACCGGAGATAGTCCAGGAGCTGCTGATAGCGCAAAGGACAGATACGCTAAAAAGAGCTATTTAATTTTCAGCCGCCTTGTTCTTCAAATCATTCCCTCGATAATCCAGCGCGTCTGATAACAACAGCCACACAGATACACAGGTTTGGATCCATCTCCTGCGCACTGCCGTGTCTTATTATATAAAAAAAAAACTGTTAGGACAAACTGCACATTTATTTAGAAACCGAACCAAGCAAAAACAGCCAAAGAAAGAAAAATTCTGAGGGTAAAAGTGCAATCAAAGGGAAAAAAAAAAGACAAGCTGAGTTTTGAGTGCTCTGAAGCCTGGCAGGCGAGCTCGAGGTACAGTATATTGTCTCAGCAGGTTTCCCTGTACCCAACAATCAGCCACTGGCTCTGCCACAACATTCAATCATCGTGAGAGCCTCTTTTATTGGAGAACTCTAATGGCTACCCTCCACCATGATCTTAATGTGTGCATTAAATATTTATAAATCCTGGGTCAATAATGCCCCATACCCAAAGCCTGACAGACCCCCACCATACCATGTGGCTGCCTCGCTCTCAAACACAAGCAAAGGTGAAGGGGTCACGCAATCAAAAGAGAGCGAGGCTCACCGCATCCATATGTTGCCACTCTTATCAAGACTTTCCTCAGTACTGGTTATCTGTCAAAGGAAAGAAATATTGAAAGCAATATCGATCTTAACTAGCCTCGTGTTGCCGAGGGCCACTCTTCAAACATCTGCTTGTGCATTGTTATATTTCAAAAAAACCACCTCCTTTCGATAATATAAGCCTGAGCAGTAATATTGAACATCTCTTTGTGACGCGGGCCGCTCAAGCATGACTAATAACCGCGTTATTAACAAGCATCACTTGAGATTTTTACAAGTTGATACGCAGTATACGTACTAAACATTTCTTCACTGGCGTGGGGTTAATTGCGCAGCCTGGCAACTACACGAGTGACTCAGTTTGTTTTGTTTTTTTCCCCTCTCTCTCTCCTTCCTTTTCTTTTTAACGTGACTATATCCAGGCTGCGCTCCTGTGCTGTTCAGGTGAAAGATTGTGCTCTGGTGATAGCGCACACAAAAGAGCGACCGGACAATAAGCCAGTCAATGGAGAGCTCCAGTTGAAAGAGCCACAATGGCCGTGCATGCTGGGAATTGGGCTGGATGATATAAAGGAATGAAACCTTCACTGAGGCCGTGGAGGACAAGCTTTCAGAAAAGAGGTTTTGTTTGCTCTTTATCAATCTGCCGTTTCCCATGAGAAAAAACAATTCAAACTGACCTTAAAAAGGGAATATTACCTTACGTATCCGCTCTCTATGTAACTCTTATTGAGGCTTATACGTTCACTCTTAATGCATTATCCCACATTGATGTGGTAATGCGAACATGGGTACAGTACCCGGACGGGTCGTAAAACGAAAAGCTGGATGCTGGATTTTTTTCTTGTTTGTTTTATCTTCTCTGCTTGATGGGCAGTGCTGAGAAGTACTTTTTTAAGGATTTGCTCTTGGACAGACAGGATTTGTGAAGCCGCTGAGTGATGTGTTTTGTGGAGTGGAAAAAAGTCTCTGCAACTCCCGTGAAGTTCACACATGAGTGGGAAGCTGCTTCTTCGACTCATAAAAGCCGCGCTACTACAGATCACAACTCGGAGATGACAATAAATCAAAATAGGGGGTGTGACCTTTTATGAACGATTCGAAATTTGAATCAAAACTGGGAATCTGACCCACATTAGCGCCGTCTCCCGTCTGTAAATCTGTACATCAGATAAGACACTGCTCCCCTGCTACTGTACACTGGGAGTCAGCTTTGGAAGGAAAACTCTAGATCCTCACAAAGATTTCCACTTCACTCACTGCAGTCAAGAAGGATGAGCAAAGTATCCCAGTGCTTCAAAATCCATTAAACTTGTATTTGGGTGTCATTTGATACTTCATCAATGTTTCAGTACATTTCAAACCCACAAATGCAGGATTTACCCACGGTAGAAATAGAGCATTCACCGTACTTTCCTTCCATGAACTTCACCTAGCCCAAAAATTACACTATAAAGATTGCCTGGTCAGGGAGTGCTAGGCTGCAGTGATAAAATAATATCACTTGAACAGTATTTTTCTGCCACAGTCTCCACCACATAGAGCTCCTTTCATAGTACTCCTCTGTAGTGCTTTGTCCAGTAGTTCTGGATATGATATCATCTATTAATAATGTATTGGCAATGGATTACATAAAAAGGGAGCAGAAATAACATCCAATATTCATGCCCCCTGAGCTTGACTGTGTCCAATCCGTTTGGCCCATAAAACCTTAGCCCCATTTCCATATCCGCTGTGGGTCACAACAGGTCTGCCGCACAAAGGCTCACAGAACAGCTCGACTCAGGAAAAGGGCAGTAAAAATCGGGTGGATTTCTGAACCCTTATGAAACAGCCACCCTTTGGAAAAAAACGTGAAAAAAGCCCTTTTCCGATTTCAGCGGCTGTGAAAAACCTGGTACTGTATTTCCCTCTTTAATTGTCCCACTTGAGAAATTGACGTGCCTCTGAAACATGGCATGAATCTCACAGTTATTGCAGTCCCCTTGGCAGGGAATGTTGATACAACATCTGCATGCTATAGAAAGTAATGGAAGTAGCAGAGGTGGCAGCTGCAACTCTACAGGAAGTGTGCCATTTTCAGGCAGCGCTGCTGTGAGAACCACTAACTGCCAGCCTGGTCTTGCAGGCAGCTCTGATTGCCAGGACACTATGACAAACACGCAGGGGCTGGGAGTGTTGCATCCTGGGGGATGACAGCTTCTGTTTGATTGTCAATAAGGCTCATTAGCAGAAAAAATGGAGAATGTGAAAAGAGATTAAATGACTTGAGACAGGGTCCCCCTCATGTTTCATTACAGAGGATTTATCAGAGCCTTTATTTCATCAATTGAACCAAAAAAAAGGAAAAAAGGAAAGAATATCACTCACTTCTTCCCTCCGAAAAAAAGCAGCAAGCAGTTAAATTTATATTTACAAAAATTTGGACATTTCAGATATTGTAACAGACTCGACAAATGCTAATGAAGCCCTTCCGCACCTTACATAAACCTCTTTCCTCCTGCTCTGAGCGCCTCTCATCTTAAGAACAGTGGCGGATGTTTCCCTCCATCTTAGGGAGGAACGGCCAACAAAGCAGCGTGTAAGGGCCTTTCCCTGAAGAGTCCTTGTCACGCCGCGCCAAACCTCTGTGATTATCGTTGTTTTTGCAGAGAGTGTCCATGCCTGCCAATACCGCTGTTCCATAAATGAATTTGGCCCCTCGTCAACGAATTACCTAACACGCAGAACTGTGTATGTGTCACATCCAATTCCAACTCACCGGCTTTGGTGGTGTGTGTCAGCTGGAGGACTTAATCATCAATCGTCAATCATAATAAGCGAAGCACATTGATAGGGATTCTTTTTTCCCGCAACTACACAGTTAAATAAAAGTGTAAAGGGAGAAGTTAAAGCTGACCTTGTTAAATTGGGACCGCAATTTATATTCCTAATTTAGTGTATGGATTAATTAGTCTTGGCAAGTGTGTGTATATCAGTTTTCATGTGGCACAGCTTAGAGTTATATCTACTTGATCAAATCATTGCTCGCTTTCATAGGAAAGTCTGGAATGATATCTATCAGTCTTATCTTGATGTTTTTACTCAGAACAGGCTTCGCATATTTTTTCGTGGCATACTTTTAATTAATACTTAATTGGACAATTTTTAAAAAGGAATTTTTCAGCATTAGTCGCTAATCAATACCCCCCATCTTACATCATACAAATTTAATCACTGTGACCTGTTATAAGGCCTTAACGCAGCCACACATGCGTCCACGTGTTACATGCAAACTGGCAATGCAGTTTTTTTTCACAAGTCGAGGAATCTGGCTCATATTTTCCCTCTCGCTGATCCAATGCACTCCTCTCCCTCGTCATATAGATCGGAGTCTGCAGGGGCCAGAGGCGCTGACAGAGCCCAGATGCTCCCAGTCTGTCTGGGGGACTGGGGAGACTGGTGCCATGGGGTCCTGGAGCCTCTGAAGTGCCGCCCCCTCCGTCAACATGACCAAGGCTAGACCTGCACTTTCTCCAGGCTGAGACACTCTCCTTACCACTCTGACAGCCACCCGGCACAGTCACAGATTGATACATAGAGGGATACACGCTCACAGGCCCCCGCTCTCACGTAATGTATGGCCGTTCATCAGCCGTTCCTAATTAGAGACCCCCAGACCGACGCTCGAGTTCACGAGGTTACGATGACATGCTGATACAAGGTTACAAACGCGCGTGCACTCGCATGCTGATACCGCTCAGGGTTTCTTTTACGTTCTCATTTAATCCGGCTCCATCTCATCACCACTGTTTTAAACTTGCTCGTGTTGAGAGGAGTCTCTTTGTTCTAAAGAAACGAGAAAAAAAAAAAATAGACGGCGCACCATACGAATCCTCTGTCCCCTCGCTTTCTCTCTCAAAACACAAAGATCATTACAAGAGCATCAAAGTATGCCATGTTTGAAACGATATTTCTCTTTGTAGTCGTGGCATAGCATGGAGTGTGTTGGTATTAGATGCTGCTGTGGCAGCTGTCGTGGCTGGCTGTGTGGTGCCTCGGTGTCAGGGCCTCTGAGGCCAGGCTGTCCCGGCAGACAGACAGAGGGGGAGGAAACCTGATAGTGCAGCCAAGCCCCAGTCTAATGTCTGTCTATCCAGCTATCTATCCCTGCGTCTATCTCTCTGACTCACTGTTGGACATTGCCTATCTGCATGCCGGATACTCCTTCTGTGTTCCCAGGAACGGAGCACGGCTTGCAGCTGAGTTACAAGTTCCAAAAAGTCTTACTTTTCTTCATTTTAAACATACAAACTTCTCTGGAAGGATAAAAGCAGCTGTTTACCGATCACCGAAGCGGCTGTGGAATTAACTAGTCCCCGCTAAGCTTGCGCCTCATACCAAGGGGCGCAGGTTGCGATAACATTAGAATTATGAGCCGACATGTATGAAGAGAAGGAGATGGAAGCACAGAGTGTGTTTGTATTTGATGTGGGGGCAGAAAATTGTTCTATAATGAGGAGGGGTGCCAGGATATGAGATGGGAAGTAGGGAGTTGGAGACAGGATATAAGTTATGAGAGGGAAACTAATGTTAGGAAATGCAGAGGCTGTTGTTGTTGTGGTGCTATAAGCCAAAATGTACCTTACCACTATTGGCCATGATTAATACAGCCCGGCCAGGTCAAAACCCCGCGCTACCGCTACGGATGCCACCAACCATATCCTCGCTCTTTCTGGGACTCAAATGAGTGTGTGTCGTATGTGAGGGAGAGAGTGTGTGTGAGGGGGTTAATAAATGTTGAATCAAACGCCGCACGAGACACTCACACTCCTTAAGGGTTGCCCATTAGCGGTGTGTGGGTGCATGGGGAGTTTATCAGTGTCTGGGTGATTTATGAAGTCAGACTCAATATCATCCACTTCACCCACACACATATGGACATACACATGTGCGCACACCAACATGCAAGGCCACATGCTCACGCACACATGCACTTATATAGTCTTTCTCTATGAAATGGAGGCAGATATTAGGCCAAAATTAAAGGTTTCACAGAGATTAACAGTGCGGATGATGAGATCGTCTCAGCGTCTTTTAATCTAATTCCTTTTTATCTCTGAGCCAGCGTGATATGGAAGCGGTATGCAAGGTGAAAGCACAACAACAAAACAATACAGACGTAATAATAACAACACTGTTACTGATAAATGCTAAAATATCTCAAGAGTGTGAAAATGGACAAAATAAAAGGTGCGAATTATTTTTAGGAGACTCCTTAGGTACCTCCGCAAATTACACGGCCAATTACTGGCAGCATGTCAGAAGCTTTGATGCTGGACTTGTTTTTTAACATCAACCACAGCACTCTACAGACATCAGTATCTCTGGTTGCTAAATTCATAGCATTCCATAGAATTTACTTAGCCACAAGCAAAAAAAGGAGGGTGCTTACAGTGCACTTCAGAGTGCGCCTGGCTTAAATGGGACCCCTTGTGGCTGTGTCACAGCTCCCTTCGTTAGGGGGCTGACTGTAGCCTGTAGTCACCACAGGCATCATTAGCCCTCTGTGAAACCACAGACTGAGTCTCATTCTTCATCTGCCTGTCTGCTGCCTCAACATTTACGCTGCGATGGTGCTCCAATGGCAGAGTAAGTGAGTCCAGCAGCACGGCAAGACAGCCACACGGAGCTGATCGGATAAGAAATTCAAAAATGCAGCAAAGTTCAAATGTATTCAGTGAGAGGGCCACTTGAATTGGTTCTGCAAAGGTTAGAGCTGAGGTTATTTTTGGAGGGTGGATTATTAGGCTACCTGGGCTGAACAGAAGAGGAATAACTATGGGCAAGTAAGGGTCACTCTGGAGTTTCGCCAGACAGTGAGGAGAATCACGAATTTAAGGGAAAAAGGATAAACTGTCACTGTTACAAATATCACTGTGAGAAAACGTCGAAAATAAAACTAAAGGGCAAATTCAATTAAAGTAACAGATTTTTCTAAATGCACCTCCGCTGCTGCTGCCCTCTCCATATGGTGTTTTTTTTAAGAAGGAAAAAAGATATCCCAAAGGGGTGAAATAGTGTTGTGGTGAAATTTTTATTTTTTTAAAAAAAGCATATAAACATTTAAATTACAGTTTAAACGCTCAGGATGAATTCAAGGTTGAAATGTTGATTTCTGTTTCCCGTTCTGTACTGCCCTCTAATGGAAAACACCCCTCAGAAATAAAAAAGAAGGAGCTGTGACATACAGAGCAGCAGCAAGGAGAGAGACGTACAGCATAATTAATCATGAGCTGAACTGAGTGAATGCTACATGAAATCACTTTTTAAATTAAACGCAATTAAAATGATGAAAAGCCGGGATTTTGTCAGTTTGAGACGGATTTATTTAAACATGTCTAACGTAACAAAAGTACAGTATAAAATGCATAGGACAACTCTCCACTCGAGGTGGATTATAAGGCGAGAGCAAACAATGAGATCTAAATGAAGACAAAACAAATGCCTCACTACAAAGCTTTGTAGCCGTGAAATTCAGAGCCTTTATCACTGGATGTTGAACAAAGCATTCACTTGGCAGGAAATTAAAAAACCAACGAGAGGTACAAAGACTAATTCTGCTTAGGAAAAAAAATAACAACAACAACAATGCAAGAGACATATTTTTAAGGGAATAATAATTCTTTAGAAAAACCATTCCAAGCACTATCTGGCAAACGCAACGGAGACCCACGGGAGCATATGTTTGTAATTCCTACTGTTCTCTGTTTAAGTTATTTTTGTACATTCTAATTCTGCAACAACTCTGTATCACATTAACTATGCAGCATCTCTATTCTTAGATTTAAAAAAAAAAAAAGGATTATAAACTGAATATTTACAAGTTACTCCAGTTGTTCCACGGTGTGTGCCAAGCAAGGAAAACTTTATGGCCCTGTTTTGTGTTCTGAAAAGAAAAGAAAGAAAAAAAGAGACAAGAATAATAAAAAAAAAACCCTGGCCTTGTGAGTGTGTATATATATGTGTGTGCGTGTGTGTACTGACTGAAGGACAGTTGGGCTCTGTCATGCTTTAGCCTTCCCCTCCCTGCCTCTCATGGGTGAGCAGCCATTGTTTGAGATGGTTGCCCTTGCCGCTCATGTACGGCCCACTCTGTCCACTGCTAGAAATGACTCGGTGACAAGGAACGAGGAGAGGAACCTGGCACAGACAGAGAGAGAGAGACGGGGATTTAATAAACATGTGCAATTTTACAAATATTAGAAAACATTTCCACATGGACCAAGGCCCACTTTTAAAATGTGTTTTTTTAAATAAAAAGTAACTACTTTATTTTTACATTTGGTCAGAATTATGGGGAAAAAAGCACATTTTCACTAAACTTCAGAAATTTAAATACCTAAAAGCTATGATGTGGAGGAACAAAAAGTAATATTTGAGTAACACAGGAACACGGATTAGACCGCTGGAAAAAAATCAAATACTTATTCTCAGGTTGACATTTATTGTCACAGCACCACAATAGTTGCAAGTGCTGATAGCAGATATGTATTATGTATGAAAGAATCTCTGATTTAGCACATAAACGATGTGACTTAAAAGTAACCAACGTGCAGAAAATATGAACCGCTTTTTTTTGTAGCACTTTTTATATTCATGCACTGCATGAAAACAAAGTGCCACACCAGAAGTGTCTGGTTTGATCCTGCACAAATCCACATTCAGGGTGATGGCTCAGTCTTTGGGTATAAATGTTTTTTACTCTTTAATAGTGAAAAGCAAAGAAGCAATCAAAAATTAATGGGCAAAAACACCAGCAGGATGAATATTCAATCGAGAGGGTGTCAACATTAAGATCTGATAACCCTGTGATCATTAAAAAGAGGAAGTCGGTGGAGCGTTTACTCTTGTTGCAGACGACTGCCAGGGGGGTCCCGAGTTCTTTGTAAACTAAATGGCTGGAGAAAGATTAAACAAGCAAGCCTAAAACACTTCGATCATTGTGAATTCAGAACAAGAAGAGTGGCAATGGTTGGGAATGAATCACAGCAATTATTTCTTTTAAAATAGTCTTAATGTTGCCCTCATTTTGTTCTCGTTATACTAACCAGAAAGGCAACGCAACCGCTGCTGCATTGTGACTGTATTTCTCCAATGTAACCGTGTTAGGCTGACGTGACGGTTGCACCTCCAGCCTTTTATATGAAAGTTGAACATGCACCGTGTTTCGGTTCAAATCCATCATTAAACCCACTCCCATATCAACAGCAATAAAACTTTCCGAGCCCCAGATTAACCTTGCAGACAGAGAAATACTGCTCGAGTATTCAGATCAATACTGTTCCCCGGGTTTGGAGGGAGAGCAGGGTACCCTCAAGGCCTTCGGATCTGCCTCTTCACTTGGGGGGGAAAAGAGCACTACACCAGGCTTATCAATACTCAAATCCTGGTGAAGAAGAAGTGCCACAGAGAGGCGAGGATCGATTGAGCACACTGAGCTTTTCACAGCTGAAGCCCGAGTGGAGCAGTGCTACTGACAAGTAATTGACACTGACAATCTGACTCTGGATCTGAATCAGGAGCTGATGGCTCAGGCTCCCAGCCTCCTGGACGAGAGGAAAGAAATGTCTGTAAAACATACTGATGCTAAACCGGAGAGGTATTATACAGCCATCTAGCAGCAAAGCCACTGGCTAATGCAATGTATAAAGTATACAGAGAATCCAGAGGACGCTATTAAAAACGCAAAAATGCATTTTTTATAGTTTATCTACATTTTATTCTGTGTTATAAATTCAGCGCTCTTATTATAAATGACTTTTTGTCCCCCCCCCCTTCAACATTAATTACAACATGCATCAGAGGGGAGACCCAGCACTAAGACGAGGATGCACACAAGCACATATGAGGGAGAACATCTCACTGGCTGCACTGCTGCTGTACAAGAAGTGCTCTCTGCCTCACAGAGCACACCGGTGGTGCCCACAGCACTACATGGGCAGAGTTAAACAGGCTTTGATCAAAGGGTTTGATCAAAAGAAGACACACCACTTGCCCTCTAGCCCTCCATTTTGTACACAGTGGATTCATGGGCAAAATGATGCGGGCCAGGTTTCTTACAAGAAGCGGAGATTTGCAGCGAACATCTACAGTAAAGACTTGAGAGAACAGGAACAAAAGGTGTGGGCTTAAAATCGTGCTGTAGGTAGACTTTCCCTCCTCAGCTGTGCTCAGAGGGAGGTGTTTATTTCGCCATCGCACGTACTCGAACACGCCTACAGTTTAGATTACATATCATGCATCAGGGAAAACTTTTTAAAATGCATTTTACTGGAAAACTCCAGTCGTGCACACGAGTTAGGAAACTAGGAGAGACAATGCCTCACCAGGAAATGACCTCAAATGTGTTCTTTGCCTGTTTTATATATTCTGTCATTTTTTTCATGCATTTGTAAAAAATGAATTACTACCCATCAAATATTATAGTTCACAGCAAACTACTTTCACTTATTAATACAGCATATAAACTAATAATGATTTAAAATTACTTTTCTGTTAAAGGGCAAATTCACCGAAAAACTAATCATAACACTTTAATCTTACATGTGTTAAATATTGAAGTCACCAATAAAGTTTTTAAAATATATATATATATATATACATACACACATATATGTATATATATATATGTATATATGTATATATATATATATATATACAAACAGTTACTTTACCTGTCTGACTAAATAAAGTAAGCAAGACAGAAGCCTGTCAATCAATGTCAACCATACTCACCGGATTCTTCCTCATAGCCCCTCCCACCGCCCGCACCGCTCTGGGGTTTCCCGCCATCTCGGCGAGGCGTTTGTATGAAACCGTCTTTCCGAACGTCACATCTCTCAGAAGTACCTGCAGCACACGGCTGGTGAATGAATCTTTGCCAGAAAGCAAGAGGACGGAAAACGGAAGAGTGACAGAAAGACGGGAAAGGAGAAGGGGGGAAGAGAGAGTTCCTCATTTAATCAATCAAACTCATACAGCCAGCCGAGAGGCTGATAACATGAAGGAACTTTAAACATGTGTTATATTTTTTTAAACTATCTACTGTTTTTAATTAAAAAGCCAACGTTTGACTCATTAATACATTTTCACCTACTGGTGAACACTATAATGTCCATCCTGGCTCCATATAATTCCATCTTTTTTCTTCTTTCCATCTTTGCACTGCTCATTATACAACTAAACACAGAGAAGTCCCTCAATTTGACCTTAGAACTAGTATTAACATGCTACAGAAGCTGACGTGAGAAAATTATTCCTATGGCAGAAAAATCTAGGTTATGCTTTGAAAGGTCACAGCTAAAATTAAAAAAGTTCGCTCCTTCATTTAAAAGGATTAAGAGAGGCCAAAAAGACTGCAAATCTGCTCCAGATTTTTAATAATAATAATTTGAATGTTGCACACCATTTGTGGCAGCGGGATGACTTTGAGGTTAATCAGACCAATTTGTCCTTTTAATTGCTTTCTATTCAGAGTAGATTCATTATATCATCTTCACTTAAATGGCAGAATTCTTCAAATCATCCACAGCTTAACCGACCACATTAACGGCTTTGATTTCATTAGCACTTTAGCAGTAGCATTATCTTTTCTTTTTTTTTTCTGGATTACCAGGCGGTGACTGAGAGGCATGTTTGTCTAACTCTGATTGCTGAAGAAAAGTATTTGAGGCATCTCAAAAACCTTAAGACGCTGATGCACCGAGGTTGTGCAGAAAGCACAAAACACTCTTTTTCTGCACTGAGAACAAGATGAGGAACAATGGTCTCGTTATCAAGAGGGGGTGAATTTCTTCTAGTATATACATGTACTCAGTCATGAAAATTCAATTAGTGATCTCCCATTCTCTCTCATTTATATGGTCTAAGAGAGCACATGACAAGTGATCTATGTGAAATCCTTCTAAATTGGCATTGTGTGAAAACATGTCACACCCCTGTCTCTCTTCTACAGAGTGAACATCCTTTGCTCCCCAGGCTCCCTCGCTACCTTATAGTCACTCTCTGCTACACAAAGCCACGCGAACAAGGCAATTTGCCTAAACTGGGGGGAATAAGTGTAAAACCTAAAGGGGATACATTTGATTGATGCACACCCATGTGAGTTCTTTGTCTTGAACAAGGCCCGTAGGTACTGTTTAATAATTTTTCAGGTAATAATCACACTGTCAATGAGATGACGGGCTCTTACGCAGACAGACTTAATGTTATGAGGAGATGAGATACACCCCTGAAATTCCTTTCATGCATTACTCTCCCTCATAAAGCTCGGATTTGGCCACATGATGTGTGTGATACATAGCGATATCGCTTTTGTCACCGGCGGGGTAGATGACAACTTGCCCAGACTACGGATACGACAAATCCACAGTGATGCAAACGTTAGTGACAAACAACCAAAGTCACACCGGCAGACGCCGCCGAGAACTTTTGCCTACAAACAGACCGAGCAACAAGCTATGGCGCTGTGTACACCTTTGACTAATCCCGAGCAGCTGTTTCTCCTGGAAGCTTTCACATCTCCTACAGTTCTGGACAAAAAGTGTCTGTGCTTTTATCTGCAGGGCACAAAGGTTAAAGAACTTTGCCCTCATCAGTGGCTGTGACAGAGACTTCAGGCAGGTCACTCGAGGGGACCAGCAATGACTTGGAGAGCAGTCCCCTAGCCCCATACTTCATAAAGAGCCTAATACGGTGTGTCTGGGGTCAGGACCCTCTTTAGATCGAGGAGCACTGGTGTCAATTGTTTAAATAAAAGTTGAGAGGAACCACTTACATGTTTACAGACATCCCCATAATTATGTCACAGGTCATTACCTGCCATGAGGCCAGGTGACAGGGCCACTGAGGCTGCGATGGATTTACCCGGAGTAAAATCGAACGGGTTCGGCAGTTATGATGGTATTGACATATATGATTGATTTGCTCATAATTCTGTGTATGGGAGCAATTTGAAAGCCAAAAAAAAGAAAACAATAAACTGAAATCCATCAGCCCTGCTAATGATAGATTTGGAGAGATGACTTCCAGCTGACAGTCACCTCGTACATGGTGGTGAGAATAAAAAGACAATAGTGGAAATGCAGCTACCTCATTATCCTTTGTGTCTAATGGGAGGGAAGACTTTGACTCCCAGTCAAAGTGTCTCTTGAGTCTTGAGGGATCCATACTTTTGAAGGCTGACGGGGTGCTGATGATTCTCTGATTATTCGATATTCTGAAAACGTTCATTTCCCTAATTCCTCTCCACATCACAGGGGCGAGTCCTGGTGAGTGTCTCATCTCGCCCTGCGCTGTGCACAGGGGGAGGTTCAGGCTCCTGCAGGAACACAGTCATTTGGGCTTTGAAGAGCGCCCTTCCCCCCCTTTGCACGGCCCCCTCCCCGCACATTCCCCGCGCCGCTTACCGAGACTAAGATCCTCTCGTCTGTTACATATGGATGTATAATTAATGAGATAAGAATATGCATCGTTTTAAGAACCCACGTTGGTGTCTGTGTTTTTCTGAGGCAGCCAGCGCACGTACACAGGCGCAAACACAAGCTAACTGAGCATAACGCACGCGAGCACTCGCCATTCCCTTACCCCCGCCGACCAAACTTGCGTGTGATGTTGTGCATGACAATCAGTCGAGACGGTATAGAAAACTGCACCTTGCATCTCCTTTCATGTCACCTCTGTTTCTCAGGTATATAGTGACAGCTAATATGAAAAGTGGCTTGTTTTGTCAGAAATGTGTAAATAAACATGGCAACACTTCAAGTGAAGGTCACAACTCAATATTACATGACAAGTGCTGCGAGAGCGCTGTTGCGTTCAGGTTCTCCCACAAGATAACTGAGCAAACAAAAGTTGGTTGTCACAGATTGTAATGACCTGATTAAACTTGTATCTTTCTTTTTTTTCCCAGGCAGGCAGAGGCTGCACGACTAGATCGAGGAGGAATTTTTACAGCAATAAGGCAAAAAGAAAAATCCTTAATATTTGTGAATCAACAAGCAAGAAAAAAAAAAAACCTTCCATTTCCCCCCCTCAAAAGACAAATACTCTTGATGCTCACATTTAACATTTTTATACTGGCATGGCCTATGGTTCTGACTACTGAGAGCAATCCAAGCCTAAACCCTGTATTTACGGAGCCCCAAAACAACAGGCGAGGGAGAGAGGTGGAACACAGCACAATCACCTATTCAGATCAGGTACTAATGAAGAATTCCATCTATCCTGAAATTTAATTAAAACCCCAAAGACTTCAGATGAGATGCGATTTGAAAGAGCCTGGGGCTGGTACACAAGCACTTGGTGGCGAAGGGAATCACACTGAAAGTTGATATCGTAATTGGTCCTGATGTATTTCTGCATTGCCTTTGCGGGAGCGTGGGACTCATAGCTGTATACAGGGTCTCGATGGAGTACCTGCTCATTGAAAATGCCATCACTCAAGCACTGCAGATCTGCATGAAATTAGAGAGCAACTAAGGCCTGATTGCAGGGGAAGAGAGGCACAATTGTTAAATGCATATATTAAAGTCATTTTTTTTTCCTGTGTAGGTGTGCTTCTGTGTCTAAATGAGAGCTTCTGAAAATCTTTCAGTTAAAATGCGATGAGCATCTCAGTGTGACAAAGGAATAGCCCGCAATTGTTTTGAAAACAAATTTCTGTTTACGATCTCAAAAATGAGTCGTCGGGCTACGATATTGTTATTTCCTCGAAAGGAAACCGCGGCCAATCAGATATTCATTTTGTTTGTTTTTGTTTTCTTGTTTTCCTCTGCATCTTCAGTCGTTCGCCTCGCCAAAGCTACCGGTTCAAAGGACACTAATTGTCCGTTTTTTTGGGGTGCTTTCATTTCACTCACCCTAGGTGACTGGTCAAGCCAACAATAAGCTCATTCAAACTTTACCACCATTCACATGTTCTCATTAAAAAAAAAAAAAAAAAGCTTCCTGTCTGAAAATGTCAAGAGTGGAATTCGATCAGTTTCAAAGAATGTGCCAAGAATCATGGAAAAGCTTGCCAAGACTAACACGCGTGGTAAGAGCTGCCACAGATTACTGAACCAAGTTACAGCTCTGTGTTCTGTTCTCTCTCCTTTCACTCACCCACTCACTCACTTTTCCTCTGCTCTCGCTCTCTTCCTCGCACACTCGCTCTCTCTCTCTCGCTCTCTCTCTCAGCCATAAAATACTTCATTATAACACACTGAGCCAGTGAGTGTAAGTGATGTAACTGACAATTAAGAGTGAAAGCCTGATCCCAGTCATGGCTCTGCAAATATTTATCCATGACAGACCTCCTTGCAGGGCGGGGTGGTGAAAGGCAGGGAGCGGGAGACTCCCAGTGGTCTGCGGCTCACTGAAGTACGCCTGGAGCCATTCAACGCAGCGCTGCAACTCAGGGCTCGTTTCTGCCAGGCTATCGTTGACCACACAGCTCAGGGGGGCCCCGCTGCTCCTGTGAGGGATATAAGGCAGGATGGGGAGGTGAGGTGGGGATCAGAGGAGCAATCATAATACCCAATTCTTGCTTGAACAGTGCTAAATATGTCACAAGAGTGTAATAACATGCCACGAGTGACAAAGATGCAAGATGACATAATTTGCTGAGTGGAACTGAAGTTGTAAATTAAGACGCGTTTAAAATCTGAACTTGTACATTTTTGCATGTCGCTCGGCTTTGACGAATACCAGAGCTGTGGAAGATAGAATAAACCTCAGGAAGACAGAAAGGCAGAAATCCAGAATTTTCTCAAGAGTAGATAAATATATATTTTAAGAAGGCATAACAGA
Source organism: Oreochromis niloticus (assembly GCF_001858045.2). Lineage (NCBI taxonomy): Eukaryota > Metazoa > Chordata > Actinopteri > Cichliformes > Cichlidae > Oreochromis > Oreochromis niloticus. The sequence goes on along the minus strand of NC_031978.2, from coordinate 14,287,462 downwards.
GTACGAAAGAAAAAAAAAAAGAAAAAAAAACAACCGTCAGGTCATAAGAAACAGCTAACAGTTCGTTTCAAACAACTTTAAGGGAGAAAAAATGGTTTCTTAAAACAGAAAAGTAGCAGAAAAAAGTTAAGAGCACAGCATTAACAACAGTTTCAACTCTGCTTGGGTCTAGTTTATAGTTCATGACAAGAATAAATGGATTTTTTTGGCCTGAGCGATGTTGGCCAGAAAAGCGCCGCACTTGGACATGCATCTTAGCTTGAGTAGATGCTTGGAGGAATTTGCCGACGGTTGAGTTGGCATCACTTAACAGCTGAATTTCTCTCTGCTGCTGACCACCCCCCAGGTCAATGCAAGCAGACTGACCCATATTTGACACTTAAAGACCCTACTGGGAAGGTCCTCTCTTAGCATGTGCATTACTCCAAAGTGGACCTCAAGCTGTGTTGTGGATCTAAAGCAGGCCCGCCAATTCCATTAACTGGTGTACAGGACTTATAAATAAATAATACCACCATTTAAGTGCCCCTTTTTTCAAAATTGGCTTGTCCTGTACGGTATTAATAATAGACATTTACTTTGTTAAACACACAGACCGTCTCTCTCCTGCACGCCGTAACAGCGCGGCCCTAAAGTGTTTTTACACTTGTGCAGGTCACAGTTTGAGCTGCGTTTTATATTGGACACGTGAAGCTGAGGTTTACTGGAGTGTTATGACTGAGCAGGTCAGTTTTCAGAGAAACCACTCTGCTTGCTAGTTTGTGGCTGTGTGATGAAAATCTCCCGGGTGCCGTTTAACAGTGGGTGTAAATACAGTAAAAGGTGTAAATACTCTCATTTCTAAATAAACCACACAGCAGTTTATAGTTGAGTGGTGAAAACTTGGAAACCCACCAGCGGGTTCTGTGCTGAGACCCGCTCAAACAATGGCCATGGCTCATGGCAATCTCTGTCGGCATGGGTGAGTGCCCAGCCAGCCCCTACTTGTCATTGTCTCTCCTTTCTATCCCCTCCCTCCCCTCCCTCCCCCAGCTCTCCCTCCTCATTTCCCCCTCTCTATTGCTCTATCCTCCCACTCCAGCTCTTTTGGCTCCCCACCACCTACACCCCGACACACACACACACACCCACCATCCCCCAACTTCTCTTTCTCTCAGCAAGGATCTTCAGGCCACTGTTCCCTCTCTACACACCCTCAACCCCCCCACAACACGCATCCTCACACCACCACCACCACCTCCTCTACCCCTCCACACCCTCTCTTTCTCTCCGAGAGGATGTTCCAGCCGCTGCACACTGACAGCTCGGGGATATTGTGTGTGGAAATGTTCCTGTTGGACCCGCAGGCCCTTACAATCTACCGGACAAAGGCTAGTGCACCTTTGCTTAAGGCTTGGCACCTTTGACCTTGTGCTTACACTTCAGACTTGTCACTGTGGCTAATTTTCCTCTCCTCCCAGCTTACGGATGCGCCCGTTTTTAAAAGGTGTTTGACTGATACAACATTGACAGTAGTAAAAGTTAATGCAATGCAGTACATGTTATGGCTGGCAAACAACAAGGAAATAAATAAATAAAACGGGGGGAACAACATCAGTTGAGCTGAAGTCTGTCACCTCTAGGTGCAATGGGGGATTGTTTTTAAAAGAGCATGTGGGCAGTGGAGATGTAGCACTTGTGCTTGCAACATTTCCAGCCGCTTCAGTGAATCAGAAATCAGGCAGCATCATGTGATCTTTATGGAGTCCAGACTGGCACATTAGAAGCTGTGCCCTTCAAATGAGAGATTAGAGATGTCTAATAAATGTCGGACTAATTACAACAAAACTCTCCAAGGGGAAACAATCTTTATATTGTACTAAAGTAACTGCCAACGCTCTATGAAAACCAAGAATTATAATTAGCAGTGATTATAAAGAGTATTTTAATAAACGTGTGTAGCGAGTGTGTTGACGTTAGAACAAACAATTCAAATTGGGTTAAAGAAGAATTGTTATTTTATTATCTTTTGACTACATAAATCATATTTTTTTCCATGTCCTTCAGCCATTTACTATTTCATCACAGGTAAAGAAATCAGAAACTAATTCCAAACTAGCCGAGGATCTGCTGCACTAAAAAGAATATTTCCCTTGATAGAAGATTGCGATTTGAGAAATTTTCTAATATTGTGCTCCTGTCACAATCAATTTCCAATTACCATAAATCATTGTTGCGTAAAGTGGGACTCATTTGGAGTTCTACCCGTTTTCCAACTCTAATATAAAGAATGAATTGAGCATTTATACAATGTTGGAGGCTATTTTGTTCATCCTGGAAGAAACAATCAAAGGAGACAAAGGGAAAAAAAAGAAAAGAATAGCTGACATTAAATTAGTCTTTTTCTGTATCTCTAGTTGCACAAGACTTCAGTAAGACTTTTTCTATCAGCTGCAGACGTAAGAATGAAACAGGTTAACCACAGAATCTAATTGAAAGGAATCTGGCGAAGGGTGTAATGGTATATTGCACTAAAAGGGGAAAAACTCAGAACTCATGCCTCCATCCTGTGAAGCGTGATGGCGCTCATCCTGACTCGATCGGCTGTCACTTTTGACACAGCCTGCCAGAGTTCTCCTTCACCGATCATGGGTAACATGGCGGGTCAGAGGATGAAATAGAAAAGGCCAAGAGCAGTCCAATATTTTCCTCAGCCTTATAGCTGCAGATACTTAACTCAGAGACGTCAAAGACTCAAGAGAGCATGAAAAAAGCCTAAAATGACTGTCTAAAAAGGGAAAAAAATACAGCATGTCTCTATGAATGTCAAGATCCTGATGGTCTCTGAGCCAAAGGCTGTGATACAATTGTAAGCCACTTGCTCAATGCAGCTCGTTCAACCATCGGAAGATCATTCAGATGCCTATCTAGGCAGTGCAGCACTAAACTCGAGAGCTTTTGGAGTGGGAAGCTGTTAGGAATGCTTCCTACTCTGTTCTGGGGTGCACGTTTTGTGCTCCGCTGTTTCAAAATAAAAACAACTGGGCCGGATAAACTGCTCTCTAGATATCCCGCAACTCTTATTAGTGAATGTCCGCCAAAGAGGCTGCAACACTCAATCCAATACATAAAGGTGGTGGTAAAATACTGCAGAGTAGGCAACAAAGCACACAACAATTAGGTCTTCTCCCAACTGGCTAGCCACAGGAGTCAGTGAAGGCATGTATTACCAGAGCCTTAACTCTTACTCCATTATGTAGTGTATCCACACCCCGACGCCGCAATGTTTATCTACAACAGACTACTGAGCAGTTTCAAATAGCGTTTTTAGCCTCTATTCTCAAGTGCCACAGTAAGAGACTCCAATTACCCGAATGGTAAGGAGCCAGTGAGGGAGGCATAAAGTACATTAGGGATCCCCTGTAACTGCAGGGACCTTTTAGAGCCTCAACTGAAGAGGGCCGGGAGACTGGGGGGACAGTGACCCTGCATGGATAGCCTCTGTCAAAATTTGACCACGTCAAGCACAAAGGCATTATGGGAATCCAGTGTCACCAAGTCCTAATTACTGTCTGTGTTCAGAGCAAATTACTGCCTTGTTCCTCTGATTAGCGAGGAGGCTAATCTTCACCTGTGTACGCCAGCACTGCTGAGGGCCCTTGAGTGTTAGCGCTTCGTCTTCTGTAATTTATTTTTAAATCAGTGCCCGCTCCCAAGAGTTTTGAGTGTTTTGTTGTGAACCGCTTACCATGATCCCCACCACCGCCCCCTCACCCCTAAATCCTTGACTAAATCCTTGTTTGGTGCCGCAGGAAGATAAGCAAGAACAACACTTGGGCATAATTGACTCGTACTCCTCTCCAAGATGTCAGAGCGGAATCATCTCTCTGCATATTGCCTTAGTATGTCACACACTGTACACTTCTGCATGTTGCAGATATAGAATCCAATCAAGTTCTAAAACAAACTAGCGCAACCCTTATGCTGGAAAAAGTTCCCGGTCGACAGCAGGGAAAGGGGAGGGAAACAAAAAAACTGCAGGAGCTGCTTTTAGCTGCATCTCCACAGTGAGCAGCAACTCTCATTCAACTCAAAACCTCACCCTGGAGGCTCCGCTTTAGAAACCACAACATTTGCAGATTTTCATCTGAGTGAATGTCAGTGTCTCGTCTGTGTGGGGCGGTTTACAGGTAGTGTGTTACACAGGTGTTGGTTTACACAGGAAATGGCACATGCAGCCTGATTGGGACGGTCCCGGGGAGACGGAGGCATAAACATAGAGCACAGATGGGTCCAAGGGCCAGTGGGAGCAGCACCTTAATGAATACGCAGCTGAGTACTACACTTCACAACATGCAAAACAATATTCTAAGGCCGCAGCAAAAAAATAGAACAAAAATCATCAGAATATCATTACACAATGAATTATTCATACCGTTTCTAAAGGGACTCCGTCAAAAAGTCTCTCCCTTGCTTTATTGATGATTTCATTCAATATCTCAGCAGTTCATGGTTTGTATGACAAAGCATTTTAGTTACAAATGTAAGCAGTTTATTTAGCACACAGCAGTGTCTATATATATATGTATGTATGTATATATCTACATATCAAGCAAAATTATAATTTAAATGAACAAAATCGTACGTTAGATGAAATAAACAATAGATGGAGAAGCGGAGAGAAAAATTACAGTGGAATAAAAAAAGTTGTTATATTTCCCGGTGTGTGAGCACATCATGTAAACAGGCCCCTCAAAAAAGGAACACATTTGCCATACTGCTATTCAGCGTGAACCAGGACATTGATTCACAACACTACATGAGTGTGAGAAGAAAAAAACCCCCAAAAACGATAAATGCATCACCTCAGATATTTCACACTAGCGTTGGTAGTGTAAAAGCTGTTGTGACAGCTTGGGTATTAGGGATAGATAGATGGAAAATGTCTGGCTGCTTATGAATGCCAATGTGAGTGGGGTGACAGGTTTGACACAAAAACACTCCACCTCAGAACAATTAGGCTGTTCTCAGGCCCCATCCAGTGTTGTCAGTGATAATGGAAAGCTGTGAGGATAACTGGTGATAAATAGACTTTAACACCCTCCTCCTTAAGAGCAATGCAGTCCTGCAGTCCTCTCATATGCTTAACTAATCATGACCATGGCCAGCAAATTCATACAAAAGACTAATTACTGTTGTACTTCACTTCAGTCTCAAAGGCCTCTTATATAAGGACTTGGGGGTTCTCTTGCCTCTTTTCTCCTCTTGATGGGTATTTTTTTACAAGTAGGCCTCATGCTAGACAAAAGCGTTTAAAAATTGGTGATTGCTTTCATCCGCTTTAATTACATTCAGAAATGGCATTTCTGCCACATAATACACCCCTATTGTTTCAGAATTATCTGGCTTGGGGAGTAAAATCTACAATATTTGACGATGCTCCCGAGCTAAATCGCCTCTTGAAATTGAAATATGCAGCCGAAATACAAAATAAAAAGCCAGCCTTTGCTGCTGATATACTGGAAGCTCCTTGGCTTTCTCCAGAATGCTATTATTATGCATATCCAGGTAGAAAGTTAATTAACCCAAAGCTTAAGCTAATTATGGTAGCAGAATGCTATCAACCAAACGCTTTCAGTCAGACAGCTGTCCAGAATTTCATTTGCTAATCATTTGTCTTTTGCCGGAGCATATGGTACATTTCCCCGCTATCACAGCAACAACAAACAGATGAAAATCATTAACTAAAAACAATGTGCAATGTGAAAAATCAGACACAGATTTATAAGGCTTTGTGTCAGAGAAAAAAAAGGGGAGGTGGGGGGGGATTTATGGCCTGGGAAGTATAATGATAATTTTTGGTTTTAGCCACTTAGGATTTTAGGCAGATCACGTGACCCGAGTGTGCTGGGAATTCAGATGCACAAATATATTGTTTATATCTATATGCAAATGAGACAGAAGTGTTTATCCGTGTAAAATTAATTACAATTTTCTATAGGAGCATATGAGAAAAGATCTTGTTCCTAACAATTTTTAGCTTCTAGCACATTTTGTGCATGTTTTTACCAACACAATATTTTTTGTTGTTAAAAGTAGAAATCCCTCAGCTCTGAATTAAATCAATTATTTTCCAAAAAATGTTTCATGCATTATTTCTGTTTTTTTTTTCTTTTTTCATAAAAACACATCACACTGGCTGTTAAAGGGTGATTGATATCAGCATTGCCTTGCAACATTATCAGGCAATAAAGGCTACTCAGGTTCTAATGCAACATGTCATACACAGGCTCCTGTAGTACATTTCTATTGAGGACCTCACAAGCTAAATTGCTTTTTTCCTGCTCCCCCACATCTCAGCCAGCTTGACAGACAAATTGATCAAAGCATTGTAAAATAATATGCTCACAAAATGTCTCGGGGCAGGAGTCCAGCCCTTTTTTTTCATTTTTCACCCTAATAAAAAAGTGCTCTATGATTTCCTCTGTATTATGTGTCTGTGCTCTGTGTGCAAGAAGCATCATATTTCAGATAATAGTAATCTCCTGTAAACAAAATGCGTATCATTTTTCTGTGAACGCTGAGGCCATGCTAAAAACTAAAGGGGGGGAAAACTGGTTAACAGGGAGGCTGGTGCGTAGGGCCCCAACAGGGGTTGTTGAGATGTAATGAATTTGTTCATCTGATGGTGCCTTCAGGGCTGTCGTTAGACTGGCAGAGGAGGTTGATTTCAGGAAATGTTCCTAAGATCAGTTAGGAAGCAAAAGGGGCTTGAGACGTTTCTATTAGAAAGAGCTGACGGTCATGGTGTGTAAGCAATACTTCAAGGGCGTTTATGTAGCTATAATGGCATTTATCAATAACTATCTATCAATGCCACAAATGCTTCTGTTGCTGGCCCAGCTGTTCAACGCCAAGCAATAGTGAAGTCTGAGAAACGCAGGAGGCAAACGCGGCCGTGTAAGCCTTCAAAGCTCTGGCTCGCTGGCAAATATCTGCTATAGGTCTGAGTTTATGCTATGCATGGACATTATCTATTTCCCATATCTAAAATATGCTCTTAGAGATCATTTATCACAGTGACTTCCTAAGCCTGTACCACAACACATCCGAAGCTGGAAAGAGCCTTGTTTAGTATGTCATAAATAAATCAATAGAAATGGCTGATCTGAACTATTACTGCTACAGGCGGGCTTTGGTGAGATCTACATGTAAAGCCGGTTGCAAAGATAAGCCTGTATTTTGTCACTTTATCTCGCCTCCCTTAATGCCTGTTTACATTGCGTTACTACATATATCTAAGGTGGCTCTAGTTTCCCCGTCCTGTGACAATAACAATATATTCAACCGGTTGAGATAAAATCTAAACATTTTTACTAGTAATTTTTTTTTGGGTGGGGGTGGCGGGAGGCTCACACCTTTGCGAACATACAGAGATGTGATCAGAGCTTCACTTATGACCGACATAGCAAATGATATTAAAGTGAGAAATGATCTAGTGATGCGAATCATTAAATTCATTTGCATATTCCTACTGAACCTGAACACACAAATTAAACCCTGTTCACAAAGAGACGGAGAAAGGTGCTTGTGCATGGTTACAGGACATCTTCCATAATCAAAATTCCATATTATTAATTTTCTCACTTCAACTCATTAACAACAAGTGGAATGTTTTTTACTGCTTGATGAATTTTAGGAAATAGCAGACAGTCGAGAAGGAAACACATGTTGAGGTATAATATACAAGGTCATTAATGGGTTTCCATAAATTAGAATTTGAACATACATTTTCAAAAGGATAACTTCCTATCCGGGTGCATTTGGAAATCGTTTAATTTCCCCGACCATTCAAGTTTATCAAATGCGAATCTGCGATACATGGATATTTAATTTCAATCTAATCAAAACTAATCTGAGCTGTAGGATGTGGACCTGTAAAAATAAGGAAGAGGCACTTATTAATGCTGACTTTAATCAGTTTCAATCGCTTCAGTAAGACTGTCTACGTTCCTGACACTTTTGAGGGATGGGCAGGCCGAGAAATGCAATCACATATTACATTTCTGGGTGTCAGTCGACACTCAGAACTACTGCATACAACTTGAAGGAAACATAAATAAACAGGAGAGAACAGTCCATGCTCCCCGTGGCCTTTGCTGACCCTACAGACATCAGTTCTAATCAACTCCCTTGTGGGTAATAAACAAGTTATTTTTCTGAAATTTCAAATATACTGCAGGAAGAATCACAACCACATGCCATCAGAAATCTAATTTCAAGCCCAACTGTATTCTAGTGCCCCTCATATTTCTAGTGCCTGCTCATATTTGCCCAACTTTCTCCAGGATATTTCTTGTGGGATCTACAAAAATGCCCTGCTTCCAATGAGGAATGGTGGCACTCCATCACAGGAGTGGATTCTGTCTGCCTGTAAATTTCACACCTTTGTTTATCACGTCACCAGCCCGGCTGTTGTACAGTACCTTTCAGCAGGTGCGACATCCATTAGGATCTGGATGGTGTGCACACCATTCTCACATCCACTGACTTGGATCGTCCCCAGGGGGCTCAGCAATGAGATGGTCTTCTGAGTGCACTGGCTTTCCCCCTGCTTCTTCATCTTGCTGCCCTGCTGAGGAAGTACAAATTACACTACGTTCATTGACATATTCATGTGGCAACTTTCACAATTTCCCACACATATTTGCATTGAATGATCTATTGAAAACCTAGCGGGCCACCAACGGAAGATGACTTACATATTTGAACACCTTGCCTCCAAACAATGTCATGATGTGACTTGATCCCCACATTACTATCCAATATTTCTTCTGTGTATGGAAAAGAATACGCCTATCTAACCAATAAATCGCCCATTTTTTCCCCTCTTTCTGTTCTATATATCACATAAATGAGAAAAACAATGCAGTCTGTTCCCTTGTCTGGTGGGGGATTCCCAAGATAGCTCGACATTATTTTCAATCCGTCATTTTTGGTTGATGGCCGGGATGTTTTTCTAGCATTAAATTTGTTCCTTAGGGTGCAACTCCGATGGGATTCTGGTTTCCAGCCCTTAACAACAGCAAAAACGTGCAGCTTTTCTGACGACTGAGATGGATACTGGCAATAACCAGACAGCAGTTCCTTTTTTATTTTTACTTTGAGGGAAGGAGAGATGATTGACTATGTTATATGTGAGTTTTTGAGAGATGGGGGTTATAATAAATAAAGGTCACATTGATTGTAAGTTTCAAACAAGTAACCTTTCCTTCCCGGAACGATGATCTGAAAAGTTTAAAGTGCACAAATGCAATATCTCCATTTTTACTTTCAATATTACACATACCACGTGTTTTTAAATGGTTAACTCACATGTGTGTGTACATTAATGGGAGCTGTGCATCGCTTTGACTAGACTTTATTTTCACTATGAATTATTATTTCTTGCATTTAATTACAAAACAGCAAATAAAAATGACATGTGACAATTAAAGTTTCAAAACAGACATAAAGAAGGAATGATATTTAAAAAGCAATGACAAAAAAAAAATGTAATGACTGACTAATTGTTTTAATTTTTGCAGGTCTAGTATATTAACAGATGTAAAACTCTTCCTCTGCTAAACTGACTTTTATAGCATTTTTAGGTCCTTAATCAAATTTTCAATGCTCACCACATGAAATCTTGTGCACTAGGTATTTAACGAAGCAACAAAACAAACTACAGATGAAACAATTAACCACAACTGGTAACTACTTCAATAATTAATCCTTTTATTTCATTTTTGTGAACTAAAAATAAAGGTATTCAGCAATCCAGCTTCTCAAATTAAGAGCATTTTCTTCTTTCCTTTGTCTTCCTTGCTCGTAAACTAAATTTTGGGGAGCTGTGGAGTGGAGAAAATGACACCTTGAGCTTCAGAAAATTACAGACTGTTTAATAAAACAATAATCACAAGCTGTAGCCCTTAAACAAAGCAAAAAATAAACAAAAACACTTCACTGCTCATTGCACACTCTACTTTTAATTTAAGAATGGATCTCTTTTTATTTTTAGATTACTCCCGTATCCACCCCCCCATCCGCACTTCACACACGCATACTACCAACACCACCACCACCACCACATCTGTCATGGTATGTGATCACAAATGCGTCTGCTTCAACTTTCTTGTTTCTACTCTTGCAGCTCTCACTGTATTCATCAGGGGTTTGCCTGAACTGACAATAAAGGCGAGAAATTTTCTGAGCCAAACAATGGTACAGTGCACTTTGGATAAGCGCTGCACACACTCCGTGCCATTTAGCAAGATGGTAATAGACTCATAGATAGAATAATGGACTTTGGCAATAATGGCCTTGGCTAATAGTCTGCGCTGATTAAAAATAATGCTATCATGTTTGTTCTGTGCCGTTTTCGGTGCAGTAGAGTAGTCTAAGTGAGTGCCTGGGTGTTTACCCAGCTCTTCACGGTGAGGAACAACAAACAATAAGCAGATTGTGTTGTTAAAAAGAAAGAAAGGAAAAAAATCACTGGCGGCATCCTCATGCTCGTCAATCATTTGACTCGTTTCTCATTAGACTAGTTCCTGGTCAAACCTGCGTGATTAATTGAGTAGAAAGCGCCCCGTGACTGCGCAGGTGTAAAAATGCAACATGTGTCCTTAATGTGCTGTTTCAGATGACGGCTCCTTGGGTGAGTATCTCTTTTAACGTAAAAAATACACATATTATAATAATGAAATAAACAAACGAGAGTTCGTGTCTGAAAGGCGTATTAGCAAAAGCTAGCCCTCGTTAGCTTAAGCATACGCGTACTTTCTGCTTTGTGTATGTTGTTAGCTTGTGTTAGAGAAAGTTTAACGCTTACAAATAAAACCTTGTACATCCAAACGGTGTCTCTGCGATGCCCACTCCTCTTCCCCCCTGTGCAAAACACATGTAAAAGCAGAACTCTTCCTGTTTCTCAAGGCAGCGTGGTCTAGCCGGCCAATCACGAGAGGCAAAAGTCCGCTCTCGCTCTGTAATTGGTCCATAGGAAGTCTCCGCTCCTCCCCTCTGCCAGGGACAGACATGAGAAGAAGGCTTTTCTAATCGGTCTCAAGTTGGGATTTGGGGTCCTTCAGGGGGTCCCCGGTACGCCGAAGACTAGTAATGGTAGTGATTTAGATATTTGATTTGCTTGATATTTTTACAGCAGGAAAAAATATGATAATGCATATTTTGAGCATTAATTTCAAACACTGTTATCTTTCCACTTATTGCTGAGACATTTATCCAATTCTGCATCTCCTGTGACAGCTTCTCAGTGAGGTCTTTAGGGTCTCAAGCGTAATGTTTGTGGATAAAAAAACACCTATGTGACTGCAGCAACCAATAACACCTTATGTATTACCAACTAATAAAGTCAGTATTATGAACAACACATGGGGCAGCACTCAATCCTTTTATTAGAGTTTTTATGCCGTTTAAAGGAGAGGGGGGGTTGCCTTATGTTGCCTGGAGCAGTCATAGATTAAGTGGAAGCATATATTTCAGTCATTATGACCAAGTGTGTGGCATCAGTCACGCATTTTTCTTTTCTTTTTTCTTTTTTTCTGTCTGTTGTCCTTTGCAGCTTTATTTTTTGTTTCTGTGATGCCTTCAGCTCTCTGCATGCCTCCGTTTGGAATGTGTAGGCCGGCATGGGCCTGTGGCCCACACCCCATCTCAGCAGTGAGGGTGGGAGCGGGGGAGAAAACGCCACCCCTGCAGAGACCATTTTGAAATCTGTGAGGATTTCCGTGCCATCTGGACCCGCTGCCAGTCTGCCCCAGATAGTAAGGGTTGGCAACGGTACCCGACGGTGCAATATGGCTCTCTCTTTAATGAACTACTAACTGTCCCCCGTTTTAATTGATGTGACATTTGAGCCATTTATCTCTGACATTTCAATGAAGGATGATTCTCAGCCTTGCCATTTACTTTTTTGTGCTATTTTCTAAGAGTCATTTGCATTTTTCTGCTCTAAACCTGCTTTTTGTCTCTCATTAGCTAATTAGAGAGCAACATGCACGATTAATAAAAATGAACATAACCTAGTTTGATATAGGCTTGATGAGGGATAATCAGAAAATCAGTGTTTTCTTAATATTCATCAAAAATGATGTGAGGGGCTACCTGTGGTAAAAGGTGACTTCGATAAAGCCTTGTAACCTTTAACCACATACCAACATGTAGCCTACAGTGTGGGACAACTTATGTTCGCAGCATGGGGAGAATCAAGCTCAATTAATCAGCATATGATTGCAGTAAGCAGCCCCCTCTGCTGGATCTTCTGAGCCATACTGTTTGAAATCATTTTAATGCTGCATTCAGTGGCCAGACAATTATCATATGTGGCAGCCACTAAAGCCGTTCCGTGTTTGCTTTATTGCATTTACTAAAAATGAGAGAAATGTGCAATTTTAAATTTATTTTAAGACAGATTTTATTATTTATTTATTTTTTTTGTAATGCAATTTTTGTTGTGTGCTAATGTTAATTACCACCGGCTCATCAAGGCTGCTTTACACATTTTACAATCATATACATTTACTATGAGGTGTGCAAAAATTCTAATGTTAAAAAACAGGAAGCATATTTGCCATTATGTGTTGAAATAAACAACCTAAAGTGCGTGTGAGTGACATAACAACTCGGTATACTAAAGGCTCCAGGCTCAATTGTTTTCCATAATGACACATATTTTCAATCTTTTAAAGATATCCTTTAAAAACACGGCTCCACTGATGACGACTGTTCCTTTGATTGTGAGCGGCATCATTGCCAAGGTGTGGTGCCCTGTCTGTGTTGGCAGCCGGGCTGATATCTTTTGTTTGGGACTCAAAGAGCTCCTTTTCCTGTTCAGTTTCCCTCACTATTTTTGTTTGTGTGAGGTGTTGACGGACTTATACGTTGCACGGCTTCCTTTTAGTGTAAAGCACCAGATGTTTGCGAGAATAACAGCCCTAACCTTTTTTTGTAATAGTGACAGCGATTGTTTATTAGCAGTTTTGTCCATCCGGTAATGTATGATTGTCATAGCTCAGTCATATACTGGCAGTCTGTGTCTTGCTCTCTTTTCCTGTGTTTGCAGCCTCGCTCGCATGTTGGCGTGGGAGGAGTTGAAGTCATTTATGATATCAGATATTCTTTAGGAGAACAGGAAAGTCCTGACAGACTGAACAACCGCCATCGTCTCACACAGTGGTGTGTGTGAGTGTGCATTTTAATCAGGAAAAATGGCTCTGTGGGCCTCACATTGCACATTGAGGAGGTCTTGTGTGTACCAAGCGTACAGTAGATGTGTCTATTCCTCTAAATCAAACCACGAAGCAGACGTGGAAAAAAAAAGAAGAAGCAACCTGTTATTTTGTTCTTTTTACTCTGACACTTTGTTATTCCACTCCTCTCAAAAGAATTAGCCTGATGATCATATAAGCAATTCCACGGCCACAAAGAGGTGACAAAATTTCCCTGTATCCTCTTGTGTCCACTTATTTAGTGTACCTGTGTGCCTGTGTCCCTCCATCTCTCATATGATGTGGCTTCTCTATTTTACTGTTGACATAGTGCTATGAATGTCTGAGCATTTTGCAAATGAAGAGGCTTGAACTCCTGACAGGCAGTGTCGCCGGCACCATGACACACTGGCCCGCACATGCTGTGCGGCATAATGATGACATTAGGATCCAGTGATAATATCAGGACGCACTTCAGATAAATGACTGATAAACCAGGGGTTGTGCCTCTCGTATTACACGCTTGACAGAGCAGCTAATCAGTGTCCAAGTGACTGCTATTACATAAATCATGAGCTCGACTTTGATGCATATTCCATCGGTGTTCCCTATTCATCACGTCATCTGGGGGAGACTCTCTGGATGACTGGCTGCCGGGCCAACACACATTTTAAGAGCATATTATGTTTTCATTAGAATTTGATATGATCCATTCCAGTGTTGATTTGATTTTACGTGCTCGGGTCATTTGATAGGAAGCTACCGAGGAGTGGGAGTGTATTGTTACACTCTGTAAGCTGTTTTCTGTTGCTCTTACTGGTCACATTTATCGTAAAAAATGCCTGAAGGTATGCAGCACTGTTTCCTCATATAATTAAATTTGATTGTAAAAATAATTGTTGTATGTATTTTTTTATTTTTAGCAGACTGAATTTATGCTCTTGGTCACTTTTGCAAAGCTGTTTTATAATATGGATTTGAATAATATTAACCTATAAGCCGAGTATCATTGTTTTATTTAGGAATAAACTCCAAATGCATTCAAAGATGAAGTTGGAGGGGAGATCTGGGGTGTTGAAGTGAGTCACCATGTATGTTTTATTCTCCAGTATTGGGGTCAGAGAATGTGAAGGTGGGGGTGTTAATTTAATCCCCATTCTTACCCAGAGCATGGCCACACTCTCTAAGGAGCTTTATCTCTGACAACTGTGTCAAATTAGAGAGACCACGAGCCCCTCATAAAGAATATGTCTGTCAGACTACATTGTTCCTGGCCTCTGAAATATACGGCTGAGAGAGACAAAAATAGAAGATAACACCGTGGTCCCACTGTTGGACTCGAACATGATGAAATAATTTTCAAGCCATGTGATCCTGTCAGTGAGACAAACCACTAATAAAACTGATGTTCACATATTATTCTGTACCTTCTGCGCTTTGCTATTCATAGATTTCAATAAGCGTGGTCGTGTTAAATAAGAATACCTGTTCGGACATTATTACATTTTTAAAAAATCCTTTATGCTAATAAACTAGTTGAACGAAATTATTTAGAAAACTTTATTGGACACTAATTCATTGTAATTCAGCCTGGCCTTGTAAAATTGATGGGAGTGTTACATTCCATTAGGCATGGTACATAACTCTAGGTCAGTCCAGTCTAATAAGTGCCCATCATTTATCTCCCTGGTATCATCGCTGCACCACAGTCAAACATGTAAAACAACTCTTAATGTTCTCCCTAGTCCCCTATGGGTGTTTCTCCCTGTTATCATCATTGCCTCTATTCTAAGGGGACTTCCTCTGGAGACAACATTTTCATAGACCTTTGACCTAAACCATATTTTCCATTTGAATAGTCTGACTAGTGAATATTTACAAGCATGTTTAATGTATAATAGATCTCATCTGTGAGTATCAGGAGCCATTTTCTGCTCAGTCAGGTTCTGGTGTTGGCCTTGGCCCCTTGCTTGAGGTAATATTGACCCCTCTTAAAAACAAAATGACCTGTGCCTCATTTAGGCCAAGTAGTATGCATACGTATTGCACAATTCCTAAGGGCATACATGTTTATAACAAGGAAAGCTGGCGTCTCGAATGTAAACATCTTAGCACTGTAATATTATTGTATCAGTAAAGTCCCAGAAGGTGGTAGATTTAATAATGTGGGTGGATTATATAAGAGAGAGAAATAAAGCAGTAATTTGAAATTGTTAGGGGACCTTTTGTGTCAATGGTTATGGAGGCTAAGGGACAACTCCATTCCCTCAGGCCACTGTTAAAAAGGCAATGACTTTTCTTGTACATGCACAGCATTTTGGAATCTACATGCATTACTAGCACCACAGGCTTTTATCATGTGATTAGTAATACATAATACATTTGATTCTATTATCATGCATGGAAAAAAAAATGAATGAGAGTGGTGAAAGGAAGAACATGTTGATGAATAACGTTTGCAGTGAAGTGCTTGAATATACATTTGATAGTGAAACAGATCTCGGTTTGCTTCTCGGGTGCTTATACAACCACGGGGTTTTTAATCTCTTTCTCGCCGATGAAAGTCCCAGTAATTGCTATATTTCCCTTTTTGTTTCAAGGACCTTTGATGATCCCTTGGCTTGCATCAGAGGGCAAAGTCATTAGTGGAGAAATGAGCTCAAGTGAAGAGAAAGAGATTGCAGGGCTCCCAGCATGATTGGAAACTTTGCTTCACATTGCATCCTAATTTGAATTCAATTTTCAATGTATATTTGATAGATAAGGACAATTAGAAAATATGTACTCGGAAAAATCGGTGCCTTTAGCGTTGCATGTTTAGCATTTGGAGGCAGCACATAAACATTTAATAGATATTTTACAGCACGCTGTAATTTAGCTGCTTGAAAATACTGGGGCAGTTTTGAAATATCCATTAGCTTACATTGTTTACAATTTCACTTAAAAATAAACATATCGCTGAAAGTCTGTGTTTTACAGTTGAGTTATTTATTATTTTTATACGCAAACATTCATACGGCTGTCCACAGAAGGGGTAGTAGTTGATAAATTAATAAACACTTGCAATTAGATTGCAGTTTGTAAATAAACAATATACGGTTTGCAGACAGTAAATAGAAATTACTGTGCTCCTGTTAGCCTCTGTAAAGCAGTGCTAGTATGACAACATTCTTAATGCATTTATAATAATTAATGTCTACAAACAGCAAATACTTTACGTTAATTTCTCTGTCTGCTTGCTACTATGTTAAAGTGCAAATTTATTAAGTGTTTAATATTATGTGTCGTCTTTTTGCATGTGATTGACGTTTTAAATAAAAAAAACAAAACAAGAGCCACTGGATACATTTTCATATTATAATTAGTCCTATCATTAATTTAAATTCACACTTAGTTTATAATTTATCTTTTGGATTTTTCAGAGTGTAACAGATTTTTTTTTTCATCCGTGTTGCATGCTACATGCAGAGGAGTTATAGCAGCTAAACTGGCAATATGCTTTATGATATAATGCTGCAATCATCATCAAGTTGTTTAGGGAGGGAGTAGGGGGTGCAGGGACAAGTGAAATATGAAATCCTGTCAATCAAACTGCGGTATACAACACTCTGTTGCGGTTGGGTGACAGTGGTTCTTTCATGTAAATCACAGACATTAGAAATAAAAGACAGGCCTGTTGACTTGTTTCATGCTGGGAATCGGTGGCCCAGCATGTGTTGCTCTGTCTGTGCTTCACTCTCCTGTGGAACTGCTGTCCCCTGGGTCCTAGCACTGCTCCCTGGGGTGCACTGCATATAATTACCCACAATCCACCCTGAAACAGCTCTCATTTACAGTAATCAACAGTCTGCACTTCAAAGGATTCATGTGGCATCAGATACCAAGAGCCAGTGTGTGTTATTACAAATTATTATTATTGCCTCACAGTTACCTTAATATACTGAAGCTGATGACTGTGTTAACTAAGGAGACTATGAAATTCCTGCACGCTTCTGTTTGCCCATTAAGGGCTGATGAGGGCAAAGTTGATCCGCTATATGCTGTTAGGAACTTCAAAAGCAGGCTTAGTTCAATATAAGGTCTGCACAACAGGAGAAAAGCATCAGATGTCTAATATTATACAGAAGGGGTGTGAGGAGAAATGGGGGGTACGCTTCATCAAGGGCTTAAATTTACATGACTAACAAATTCAGACCGCTGCTAAGAAATGCAAGATCATTTGATCAGTTGGCAGGCATGATAGTGGCGTGTGTGATAATGGTCATTATCATAAACCGGAGCCATCATTAGGCTTGATTTCAGATAATGGTCAGCGTTGAAACCATTTTACACTAAGAAAAGCCTCTCCCCATTAAAGACATATTAAGTGAATTAACTCACATCATGAGTAGAAAAGCACTGTGTGGTATTGCCTGGAACATAATGTGCTTATAATGTGAAGTGATTTCTCCTGACTGGAGACAAGTCAGCCAGTTTGCATTCATAATAATTTACCTTAACCCCACACAAAGAAAGCAAAGGCAAAGCAAAAGAAAAAAAATGCATCTGTGGTTTTTTTTCATGTTTTGAAAATGAATATTATTTAACTACTAAAGTGGGGAGATTTATAAATATGAATATACATTTTCCTTGTGTTTTTCTCCCAAAAATTAAAAAGAAATTTCTTTTTAAAAATATATTACTGTAATTTTATGGATAAATTAAAAATAGTTAGTGTTAGTTAATGTGTACATAAATAATAATTGTTTAAATCTATACATGTACATTCACAATATCATTTCCATGGATTCTTGTTTGTAATTTGGAGACACAGTAATTCTTCTACGATTTACCTCCTGGCAAAATAGCTGCTGTGCATCCAGAGAGACCACCTTCAGACATGACATCTTCCGCTCTCTAGTGGGAAGAGCAGCGTCCTCCACAGAAGCTGCCTCTGACCCTCTGGCACTGCTGGGCCTCATCATCGCCGGTCCATTAGGGATGGTGGAGCAGGTCTCCGAACGAGCATGGCTGCACCGCATTACTCCTACCCCTCACTGCTGGCAGGTCCCCTAGTGGCCAGGTCATGTCATGGCATGGGTGCCCTGTGAGTGAGCTTGTACCAGGTCTGCCCTTGACATGCCCCCCTCGTACTCCTCCTCCTCCTCCTCCACGGAGAAGGGAGAGCAGACCGTCCGGATGGGGCACTGGGGGTGCCAGCTGGTGCCAGCTGCGAGGGGAGATATCCAAGGTGGCGGACACCTGTCCTAACTCGCGCCCCCCAGCTCCCACAATGCATCTGGTGCGGCCCTGCAGACCCATCGTGGGGAAATGAGGCGCTAACCTTGAGGAGAAATGCTCCCAGCGTCGCATTAAGAGAGGCCCTAATTGCTGAGCGCTAGCTCTGCCAAATGACATTAGGAAGTGCTGTCGTTTACTTTAACATAATGGCTCAGCGTGTTTTTTGGCTAAACTTCCTTTGCTTCTCTGAGGTGTTTCACAACAGTGGCCGGTTTGGCCCTGCCGTGACCAGGACTTGAGGATGACGGCGATTCTTGAGAACAATAATTCCAAAAGCATTTGAGAGTTTGAGAGTTGGACATCCAAATTTGAAATTGGACTGAATGGTGGGGAAACACACACATTGCAGAAGCACACACGCTTATGTGTCTCCATGTTAGGAAATCACTATACCATGTAAATGGTTGCCATTTGTGAAAATGCAAATGCATTTGCTATACAAGTTGGTTGATTAGTTATATTATTTATTCCTTTTTTCTTTTTTTTGTCAAACCAAATTCTTGTATGGCTTTGTCATTTCAAAGAAATACTAACACAGTCCACTCAGTGTGATTAAATTAAACAAGCATGCTCATTACATTATGCATACTGTAATAAGAATAGCCCTGACCGGTCGGTAACAGTATAGCAGGCTCCACAGAGAATGATCACATGTTTCGCTGCTGTACTAGATTTTTGGGGCACCCATTAGCAGAACAAAAATCACCTTTGATTTAATGAAAGGTCCTCATTTGCTTACCGTCTCCCCTCACTTATAGGCACATGGTTAAATTAAGCACCCGCACCCACCCCACCGCCCAACCCCCCCACATCTTTGCCTCCATTCGAAGGAGACACCGTCCCCTCTCCTGCAGTATAATGCTGTGATGATTCTATGATCTGGTGTTTCAAGTCTGCGGGAGTGTCAGAAATCCACTGCAAGGTGCTTCTAATTGCAGATACACCTCAGCACTTGAAAGTAATGAATGTGAGCATGGTTAAACCTCCAAGGATCAAACGCTAGTAATACATCATCAGTTCTGAAAAGGGTAATTCGTTTCCCTTCGCCAAGCAAAATATTAGAAGTTCAGATAGGGGGTTTTATTATTAATTTATTCTTCCCCCAATACATGATTTTGTAATTGAAGTGCTATGAATAAAGTAACCCATATATCTTAGCAAGCCACTATGCATCCGTTGACAAGACGTGGGATTTGAGTGTGTAAATATTGTCTGTAGCAAGTCGCAACAAGGATGATTCTTCCTCAAATACACTTTGGTGATATCTTTGATTGGATTTTGAGCCATGTATTTCCCAGGATCATAACAAATCACACTTTATTGTGTGTCATCTCAGATCTATAGTGTTATTTACTGAACTTCTAGCAAGCTTAACTCTGTGATTTTGTTTGAAGTTTTGCTCAGATAAAACATGAAACTGTTGGCAGGTATTTTATAATTGTTTAAGTCTTAAATCGAAGAGACTTCAAATAAAGAAAGCATTTGTAGCATTTTTTTTCCTTGCTTGCAATGTAATGTGCAGGCATATTATTCAAGTGTTATTTCTAAACTTTGCTTCACCTGATCCCTCAGAAGAGGAGCACCTCCAGTCACCATGGGGTAATCGTGCCACAGGGACCCAGTCAAAATAAGTCCGGCAGTTCACTAGAAGACGGCTTCTTGCTGCTGGTTGACCCTTGCGGCCACCAAGCTGTTGACCCCAGGAACGTGGGGGTAAGAAGTTCAAAGCCCAGCTGTCTGTGCATGATCTCTTCGTCTAGGCCATGGTTGTGCACCACAGGGGCCACTTCCCCCGCTGCCTGAAACTGGTCTTCGCTGAAACAAAATCAGGATATGCTATGCTTCTTCAGTGTTGCTCTGAACTGCTGAAACTCAGTTGAGCGCAGAGTGTTTGTGTGTTAGCGGGATGTAATTTACAGCCTCGTGTTGAATGTGAGCTACCAACCTTGTGCAGGGACCAGTGTTGCGGCTGCTCATGGCATCTGCTCAGACGGCCACTGAGGAACAGGCATAACAATGTGCCATTCACGGGCCAGATGATGTCCAACTGCGAAGAAGAGTTTGGACAGGAAGGGCAGGAGAAGGGCGAAAAAAGACAGGGAAGGTTGATGGACTTGAGAGAAAAAAAAACAAACAAAAAAATAATACTCAAGCTCTAAACTGCAACAGGATCTGTGCAATTCATTTCATGGTTTATTTATCAAATACTTACCGATGAACAGCATATCACTAGATTTCTTACATAATCAGTTCTTTCTTATTTCCATGGAGAGACAAATCCGAGTTGTGGTCTGCAGTTAAAGCCAGGTCTCAGCGACCTGTCATCTGTGGTGTACAGTTAGGAGGTGGCTAACCCCTCAGGGAGGAGAGAAAGTGCTGGGGGGTCTGAGGTGTAAAAACCAAGGAATTTCAGGGGCTGATAAATGAGGCTCTTCCTAACTGCATATGGTATGTGTTTTAAACTGACTCCCCCTCGGCCCTCCTCATAGCCAGCCATCCTTCATGAAGAGTTCAGGGCCCTCTGCTGTACATGGGGGCCCTGTTTTGTTGCCAAGACAGGCCCCCTGCATAGGCTACATATGGGACTGTATGACGTCTGGCTTGGCTGGCTTTCATGGATTGTTATGGTGGTGTTATGAAGGCTTCACATTGGGTCATTGTTAATTTACACTACTTTGTAAGCTATTAGTTTTACAAAGAAAATGGTTTGTCACTCAGGATATACACCTGCTACCTGAGAATAACAGAAGTCAAAATTAGAATATTTCAAAAAGGAAAACAGTCAAACGGCATAGAAATAAGTGACATCTGTCTGACGGCTTCTTAATGTGATCTAGGAGTAAGGACAGACCTGAGAAAAGCTTTAACACCACGTTCCCTTAAAAAGAGCCCACTTATCCAAGAGTGCTGCCACTCATGTACAAAATAAAAAATAAAAGCAGTCCAATAGACGTGACACTATGTTGTTTCACAACATCAACAGCAGCACAATTTTATCTAGTGACAATAATGGGACCTTTTTGGTGCAATGTGCGCTTAGTATTGGTTATTTCTGCACAATATAGCCCACTATTTGCCATGCTGGTTGTTCACTGTCCTGTTCAGTAGTCTTATAACCAGCCAGCTGGACATATAAGCCCCCCGGTTATTCCACCGGACCTTTACCTCCTCTCTTATAATAGCACCCTCCTCTCTCAGTCTTTCGAATGTATTCTACTCATTGTTTACTGTACATGCGGGTCCAGAGTAATAATAAATAAGGAGCGTGTGTGCCGTGCCAACATGATTGATTACGACAGGGAGGCAAGGTCAGGATGGAGGAACAGGCTAGGGCTGTCCGACTCATTGAGTTAACACTGTATCCGTATTGTATGAATGTCACCAGCGATCGTGTGATTTATTACTACAGCCACTGCTCAATTCTCCTTTTCTACCTCCCCCCCTCTTCTTTTGGTACCTGACCGAGATACAGGATATGAACAGAAGTGTAGACAAAATTTAGTCTGTCAGCGAGCACACTGCATAGGTGGAATATTTAAAGATTTTTTGCTTATATTTGTCAAACATATGCAATATTAATTAGGAAAAGCAAAAGCATTGGCCTTTTTTTAAACTGTTCAAACAGATTAGTTAACATGCAGTAAGATATTTTTCTTGCACAATCATTAAGAAAATTCTGTTTTGGTAGTTCATCAATAAGCTTAATCTACTACATTCCATATGAAAATTTTCATATAACAAATACACACATTATTCTTGCATGCGGCATCACTTTCACAATAACAGCAACAAGGAAAAAAATCTGAAAGGACTGACAGAATTGTTTATTTGCTTGAATAACACACCAAAAAAAGTCATTGTCACTTTCAACAATATATACTGAACTACTCTTTCTTTTCAGAGGATCTAACCTTTCGTCTTGGACTGAATACACAATGCCCCTCTGGACCTCTGGACTGCTCACTCTTTAGTGCATGTCAAGAAGACACCAGTCTGGACTATTTCCTCTGGGAGGTGGGTAAGCAAGCGCCACGCTCTGTCAGTTAGCGTAAAATGTTTCAGACTGAAGATGGATGGAGACGACGTGTCACTATGGCTCAACCGGGCTTTCACTGCTGCCATGGCCATGTCCTGGTCACATCAACCCAAGCGACCGAATCGCTAGGACCTGTCCTTCCTTTTGAGTTAGCATATACACTACATGACAGAGCGTGTGGCCTTCACTCAAAAAAAAAAAAAAAAGATTCTTCTGGCTTGGTAGGTCATGTGGATGAAATCAAATGCTTTGATTGATTTGCTATTTTTTGGGGAAACTTTTGATTACCATAACACGTAAACAGAAAGTTATTTACATTCATTCATTACAATTATGTAACTAATAATTTTGGAGCAAGTTACAATTGAAACAAAACACAAGAGAAAGAAAACTTGAAGGGTCTGACGAGTGGGACCTTGATGTGGAAAGTCAAGGAAACCACTGACCTCTGTGTTTGACCTCCTTCAATATGTTTCTACAGGCAATTCCATAACTCTCTAGCCAACGTTTAAATGCTTCCTGTTTGACAGGAAGTTCCACATCACTCCATGGGACCTGGGCTAAACTCAACTGTGCGAAACGACAGCGCGCAGAACCCAGAGTTAATTTATATCGTGTCTCATCACCTTTTTGTGGAAGACTGCGCACACACGTGTACACAATCAGGCAGAGACAAACATCTGAACATGGGTCTTTTTGGTCATGCATGCTTGTGAGCAAACACACACACACATGTGTATACACATGCTGATGTGGTAATGTACCCTACCATTTGAGTCAAAGGTACAGTATGTAGTGGTTTTACACACTTGCAGGAGTCAAAGGGTCTGTATGACAAGATATTTTTCTCACACTTTTACTCTCTCTCATTCTATGCCTCTCTCCCTGTCTATGTCTCTTACTCACTCACTCACTATTTCACAGTGTTGTTATTGGAATCTGTGTGTGTGCTGGTGCGGACTGTGAAACTGATGAATGACCAGCCATGGCAGATTCATAGTCCGGATCCTGGTGCAGCTGGAGAGGAAACTAATGGCAAGCTGGGACTATGGAGGTCTCAGAGCTAATACCTGTCTCTTCCATCAGGAGACCTGGGGGCATTTTTTTACACCCAGCCAAATAAGAGCCACCCCCCCCAACCCCCTCCACCACCACCAGCACTCTTACTTTTAACACCTTCCAACTCCTCGCCGCCACCCCCTCAACATAAACCCCCTCTCCTCATGCACATACATACACATGCATGAAGGCTGCATGCATGCACGCACACACGAGCAGTCAGGCACACGAGCATGCGGCCACACACAGATGGACACACACACCCCCGCCGAGCCCCCAAACTGTCCAAACTGCGGGGTGCTGGGGGAAGAGTTTAATAGTGAATGGGTGGCCTTACAGGTACTGGGCATCAGCTGTCTGAGAGTAAATGTGCGGCAAAAAGACAAGGATGGGCACTTTACTGGACATTGCCTTTTGCTCCCTGCTGATCAGCCACACTATGAAAAGCTTCCTTTGTGCTGGAGGTTCAGTCATGCAGCTTGAAGTTGTACCCAAAGAAATGTTGTGGTTGTTCCAATTTCCCCAGCAACCAGGTTTAATACTGAGCCCATGTCTCAGTACATATATTAATGCTTGCATTCATCTGCCTCCCAGTGTTATCCTCATTAGTGTTCTATACTACGCTCATCCTCAGAGCAGTCTGTGAAATAAAATCAGAGCGCTAGTGGAAGTCATTAGTCAGTTTTGAGTGTGCATATGTTCAATTGACCTGCAGTATGTAAATTCCTGCAATGCTGGCCTTGCATATGGGCCTAGTGCCTCACTGGAGGCCCGTCCAGCATGGTGCCTCATTACAGAGAGGCTTTCCAGAGTCCTCTCTGTTAATTAGAGAGCCTTTGTCCATCACGTGACTCTGCTGGTCTGACACTCTGAGGTCACAGTAAGGACTTATAGATCTTCCTCCCGCAATGTCCGTTTGTCTATCTGTCTTCTTGCACAGCACTGCAAGTGCGTTCGCGTCCACATTTTTCATTTTTTGGTGCACATGGCAGACAGTTCTTCGATTGAACGTTCCAATCATCCATCAACTTTCATGGTCAAAGGCTTAAAATAATTCACCAAGTTGCAAAGTCAATGTTTTGGTTAATTAAGTCTGTATCTCTGTAATCTACTGTGAAAAAGAGTCAGGCCAGAGTTGTTTTCTTGTTTGGGTCCTATCTGTGAAAATGCCAGTTTTTTTCCCCCCTCTCTTTTCTACCTTTTCACCTGCTTGTCAGACTTGCAAGGCACTCGGTGAAATTATCTCCAGGGTAACAACAAAGCACTGTCAAGATACCCAGCATCCTGCGGCTTAATTGTTATTAATTTACTGCAATTAAAATGTGTCTCTCTGTCTGGTTTTTTTCATGCCTTGACAAGCATGGATATTGTTTACACGCAAAGAGAAACTGTTGAAGAACATTTCCAAGCAATGTCACTGTCTATGCATAGCTCTAAGCAATTCCGGCACACATCGCGATAAAGCCCATATTTGAATAGGAGCGGATATCAAACACATTCATTAGGTTACATGCTTCACTTGATTAATTATATCTGAAGAAAATTGCGGGCACTTCGGATCTTAGTCTGGTAGTATCGCCATGTGCCACGGATCCCTAATTTCCAAAAGAAAAGGGAGGGGGGGCTGAAGGGGATTTTTTTTTTCTCCCAGTCTATCCCGGACAGCCTGCCTCTCTCCCTAAGGAAATGAACGTATTCAAATGTATCTCCATCAATGAGCACAGTAATTATGAATTCAGCACTAATTAGTAGATACACTACTTTCCTTGCATATTTGATTTCCACTGTGAGATGTTAATAAGGGAAGTGCCCATTTTTGTCCTATCTCATAAAAATTCCAGAGTGTTGGAGAGGGGAGGGGGGGAGGTAGGGAGGGGAGCAGGAGAGGGGGTGGGGTGGGGTGAGCGAGAGGGGGGCACGGAGGGGGTGGGGGGGCAGATGGTGTGAGGGAAACAGGGGATGCATTAAGTATGCATGGAAGTCGAAAAAAATAAGTTTGCAGATAATTGGCGTGGTTACTGAGGGGCTAAAACAACACTGCTTACCTTAGTTAACATTCTGCTGGCTAAACATGGCTTTTAAAAGACATACATGCATTGTATTACTCTTCTCTCGTTTACAAGGCAAATAAAAGCTTTCCACCAGGAAAAAAAAAGGGACCCCAAATACAATAATAACGTGTTGAATTACTAATGTCACACCCTTTTCAGGGAGTACACATTAGCATATGAATAATAGACAACCGCTGATATTTAAAATTTTTATTTTTTTTATTTTTACATATTGTATATCTTTGTTCAAATGTCATGAAAAAGTAAAACCCCAAACTGTTTTGCTCCCTTACAACGCCAAGGGGTAATTACAATATTTTCCCAGAGAGAGAGAAATAAGAGAAACCCTCCCCTTCTTTGATAATGTTGCTGAAACATATTTACAGTGCACCACTGCTTGTGATTTATTAATATTAGAAGACAGCTTTTGTTGCAGTGTTTTCATAGCTAGTGATTAGCACAGCCGGCTACACTGAATAAATTCATAAGTGGATTAAATTATCAAAGTGGAATAAATCTAATAATATAAATGTTTATTGGAAGTGAAGGACTTCATATTTCCGGCGCTGTCAGATTAGGGAGCAGATGGTCACCCTTATGCCAGTGTTACTGTGTGAACGCTCATGTCAGAGGCCATACCTTTACCAATAACATGAACATATTTCTGGACAACACACAATTGCATTGGATACAGTGGATTTATCTAATTAATCCAATCATCTCTTTTGAATGGGGGATTTCTGTGCCCACTGGTCTCCTCCTTTTTGACTGAGATTGGCGTCTTTGTGCCAGGCTGCCAGGCTGCCAGCCTAAGAGGCTGGTCCCCTTCTCAAGGAGACTGTTATGACCATGTGGTGTTCGTGCCAACCTCTGGCTGTGGCGAGGAGATAGGGAGCGCGCAGGAAAAAAAAAAGGAAAAGAAAGAAAAAAAACACACACACACAGACAGAAATACAAACACATCAGCGCACATAACTAAACAGGAATACACACATATACTCACAAATGCACTTGTAACATTGATGTAAATACACAGATATAAATACTCTTTCTAACACACACACACACACACACACACTCACACAGATCATGGGCAGACGGGACTGCCACTCTACAATCTACTTAATCTGTGATCAGATAAACTACAATAAAGGCAAGACTGGCAATAGAGGGCACGGGCTATTATGAATGATCTGTATGTCACTCAGCCGCGCATACACACACATGCACAAACAAACAGGCATACAAACACACACATACACACAAAGGCGGCCCCCTCACACTCTTATTTGACTTTGTGTGTGCTTCGCTGGGTTTATTATGACAGGCTGAGCGGCGGGGAGGGAATTAAACTGTTAAGCAGACATCAGAGGCAGTCTAATGTTTAATGCAGGAGCCGGGGCATGTGCTGACTGATAATGAATACAAACAGGCCAACGTCTTATTTGTTGTGCTTTTCATTGGGAATGACTGGGGTGCTTGACATCCACAGCTAATGTACTGTACGGGGCTATTGTTCTAACCCCCCTCTCATCCTTCCTCCATATCTCTCTCTGTCTCACTCTCTTTTTTCATTTCACTTGTCTTCCTTTATTGTGCTGATTCTTCAAAGCTGCGCTGTCACTGCCATCACACAACAAGCCCGTCTTGGTCTAGAAGTGACAGGATAATGTTGTAATTCTCGTGGAATCACAATCTCCATCATGATAATGTGTTGATGGGATGTGGTAATAGTTGTTAAAAGGTCACCCAGTGTGCTGTAATTGGCTCTTTCATACTTCACTACGTTTACTACGACAGAAGGCATGACCTCGCTGGCAGAGACGGTAAATATGCCATCTTGAGAGTGTAATTATACAAGCCAAGCCTTCTTGGATCCCTTTCTCCCGCCTCCTTTGCCCTCTCTTGCCACTCGTTTCCTTACAGTCTCACTTTAGATGTCCAAATGTAACTGTAAGTTGGCATGATAAATGAAGCAAAGCTGCAGTACAATACTGTACGTATGCCATGATTGGCAACTGTACAGTATTGTTAGGAATGAAGATCTCATTTGAAGAGGCATCCATATTTGAAAATATTCAAATTAATCCTGAAAAGCTTTGTCCACTTGTCTACTTGTTTACTTCTACTTAAAACAAACAAAGGATAAAGTGACTGCTGCCAATAAAACAATGCAACCCAATATCTGGCGTCTTCATAGTAAAACATTTAAATATATATTTAGGGATGTACAAATAATTTAATAGCATTTGAACTGCACTGTGACAGCACAGGGAATAAATAATAAATAACAATAATGCATATTTATTTTACAATAACAACAGCAACAAAAGTGCTGCGTTTAATTAGTCCAAATGTACAATTAAATGGAAAATATGATTAATGCTTTTTGGGCATTAGGTGTTAAGTTGCATCAATACTGCAATTAATACACTGATATAAAGGGACCACATGAAAAAGGCATAATTGGGCTAATCTCATAGAGACTGTAAACACAGGTACCTAATTAGTACATTTAGAACATCATCACTATTGTCAACTAATGCTATGATTGTGTGATTTTTTTTTACATATTTGTAATTATTATTATTATTTTAGATTTTAGAAATAAACTTAAACCTTGAATTTTTTAAACATTTTTTTTACAAGTTTTACTCCAGCTTTTTCACTCTCTTGCCATTCACTTGAACTCAGTGCACAGCTGAGGGTTGAACCTACACAATTTTAAATTCAAGAAAACAGTTATTCCACACAGGCACCCTGAAGTACATTTTGGACCTGTGGTAGCATTAATTAGGTATTTTTCAATTAGCAAAAATGTTTCTGTTATGTTGCGTGGGTCACTCATTTATTCACCTAATTAGTTTTTCTTCTTAAATTATTTAAGAAATTTCAAAATGTGCTTTCAAAAAAGCATAAAAACAGACAGACACAGGCAGAGCTCTAAATATTTAAATCTAAGTTTATTTTTTGAAATGGACTGCACTCACTGACATTTTACAGTGTATAGAGGTAACACAATTTAATTGCATTTAAAAGGAAAATAATTTTTAATTATTCATATATCAAGCAATTATATTTAAAGCAGTTAAAATTATTTATTGTGATTGTAATAATTTAATTTTCTGGCCACTCCTTTCAGTTTTTTAATAAATTAAAAAAAGTTTGCAAGGTTTGTAATGGATTTCCTGCTTTACATTAAATTGTCTTTTGTTAAATCAGATTAACAAAGCATGTAAGACGAAACTCATTTTGCAGACGTGCTTCAAAATCGGTAAGTGAAAAAAAAAAATATATATACATAATATATAAAATCTATAAATACAGTACATATGCTTCTTGTAATAAGGGATACAGATCCATAGCACCTCCCTGTGGTACTGACCATCTCATTGTGTGTAGTGTGATCTAGTTCCACTTCCAATATCTTATCTTACATCTCTTCAACTTATAGTCGCTTTTATGTACCACGTGAGAATTTGCTTTCCATTTTAAGATTACCCTGTTAAATTACAGCCTCATAAAACATTAAAAACGAGTGCTTCTTTTAGAAAACTTATCATCCACTCTGACAATATGCTTCATTCAGTTTAGGCAGCTATTGAAAACTGCTGCCATCATTGTAACATTGTTATGGTAACTGCATGAGTGAAGTCACCAAATCTTATTGTAAAATCTCCTACAATATCATAATAACACTTGGAAGCGGGGGCAGCAGAGTTTGACAATAATATATCTGTGGAAATCTTTCCCCCTCTCTCCAGATCCTCAGTGAGAGG
Source organism: Oreochromis niloticus (assembly GCF_001858045.2). Lineage (NCBI taxonomy): Eukaryota > Metazoa > Chordata > Actinopteri > Cichliformes > Cichlidae > Oreochromis > Oreochromis niloticus. The sequence goes on along the minus strand of NC_031978.2, from coordinate 14,258,013 downwards.
CACATCAGAGGAGACATTTGCGCTTTATGAAGTGCATTCATTTGGCCATTTGCCATGTTTCCTCACCAGAGGACTGCTATGATGAATGAGAGAAGAGAAGAAGCAGATTTTCTCTCCCACCTCTCGGCTCTCCCCTGTGATTACTAATACAGAGCCCTGCAACCTCCCACACTATATGAAAACTGTAGGCTTGCTCTCATATCCTGGGTAATCCTCAATTTCCCAGAATCATTAAACTGAGACTAGCATCTCTGATGGCTGGAGATACTTGACATATTATGATTATTATCATATGAATGCCTCGTTGTTACCTAGGAAGTGGCGAGGTTGCCTTAAAATCGATGTGGAAGACTGGCGCAATAGCCTTTCCTGGTTGCTGCGTTCGGAAATATAGGCCCCTGTTTATATGTATAGGACTCATCACCGGGAATTCAGCTCTCAGCCGTTGTCAAAACAAACATTCGGGAGGAATTTGATGCAGTAATGGAGAAGTTCAGAGGCGAACTTTTAAACATTTCTGCGCTCAGTTTTACAGTAACAATTTAATTTTATCGCTTTTCAATCTGCTAAAGTCACGGTTTGATTCACAGACTCGTCCATGCAACCACCTGGAATCTAAACCCATGTCCCTGAACATAAGTATCTGGAGGTGGAGACTCCCTAGCCGGCAGAGCCACTGCAGGCTTGTGGTAACACTAAAACTTTCAAATGCATCATTTACTGTACTTATAAACTCATGCTTCTGATTACAAATGCTACCCTAAGGTGAAATGGACAGAATTTATAAAGCCAAAATGCTGAATTCAGAGAATTAAAGCCGGCTGCTACTGTGTTGGGGGGGATACTCTGCTGCAGAGGGCGGACCAGGAAAATTTATGTGGGAGAAAAAATGTATGTTCAGCGGATCGCCTCCAAACCAAACATATTATCTTCTGGTATGCCCTCCTCTTCATAGCCTCAATCAGTTGTTCACAGTGTGTAATTCGCTGACATGTTCACCATGCAGAGACTTAGGAGAACATGCTCTCTCTCTCTACCTCTGAGGGGAAGGATACGGAGCTGATACTGCAGCTAACCTGGCACCTCTTCAAACATTCAACACAGTTTACTCATGGAAGAGAGGGCTTTTTTTTAAAGGTAGCAAAAATGTTAGAATCAAAACTGAATTGTGTTTTTTTTGTGCTGCACTTCATACCCACTTGGTCCACAACTTACAGAGTGGAAGGTTTTTAAGACTTAAGGCACTGTCTTCTGCAAGTTAATGACTAAAAATGTCCAGGAGCATTCAGAAACTGGAAGTGAGCAAGAAAAACAGTGTAGCCCCGGAGGGTTACATTAGTAGATCTCTGCTCGGTCTTCTACATGAGTTCTAGTGACAATTTTGGAGGATGGGTCAGATGAAAGACAACAGAAGGAAAGCAGGATCAAAAGCCACATGCTTTCCTGTATCCCTGCTTGTTCTAAGGGGCATACATAGTGCATTGGATTCATATCAAGGTCTTTGTACAGGGAGAGTCGGCCAACATGCAGTGGCCTTATTATTCTTTACTTCAATAACAAACCCACGTCTTCCCCTCTTGCCATCAAAGGCACAGCTCTCCAGAAGTGAAAATACACATCATATATGAGTCATTCATCTTCCTTGAAATTTAAATAACTCCTTTGAACATTGTCTTTGGTAAGTTTTGGCCAACTATGTAATTCCACATGCACTGCAATGTATAACATTCGTCTGAGACAATTCGGTGACAGCCAGGCTCCCTCGTCACTGGGAACTAACACCGGTAAGAAATGTGCCGTACTTTTCTCAGACTGCGAAACTACACCACATAACTTTTCATACCTTTCAATCGACTCCCATTCGCAACCCAGTAACGACATTCACTCCCTCGCCCTGAGTGACAATAACTAAGTTGTCCACATCCATTCCACGCAGTTATCCGCCCGTAGCCTATAAAACAGAAATAACGTGGAGGTTTACTCACAGTGAGGGGTTACTCTCAGACCGGACCTGGGCAGCCATTTGAAGTGACAGGGCCGCCCATCATGCGCCTCTAACGGGGTCAGGGGGCCTTATGGGGACTTGATCCAGAGCGAGGCCAAGGGGACCGGGCCTTTAGAGAGGATGGATGGAGCCCGAGAAAGAAGGAAGGACAGGCTGATTACATCATTTTTCAGACCCACCAAAAGGGCCTGTAAGGACCTTTGGGCAACTGGATTGACAGTTGGCCTCTCTGCTAATACATTTTGGAGTGATTTGTCAAAATGAAGAAATTGTTCTTGCTGACCTATCTCGCTCAGCTGTGAGTGACTCAGTTGGTGAGACTTGACGAGACCAGCGACGTATTGCTCATGCTTACCGCCGTCTGTGTTGAATATATGAGAGCCAAAGTCATAACAAGCATTCATCTTCAGGAAAAAACTTACTTTAAAAAGATCATTCAAGTCTGAGGAAAATGACATTAGGGGAAACATGTCAGCAGCTGAGTTAATCACCTCTTCAGTCTGTGTTGTACTGTAGGTGGCGTTTGCGGCGTCTGTGGAAGGGAAATGTTTTGTTTTTGTGCATTTCCTGAATATCTACAAATATTCCCTAAAGGCATGCTGCAGTGCGATGTTGCGCCACCTGTTTTCAAGGCGCAGTTGTTCCCCGGGGCCCCTCAACAAATCATCTTCCTTGTTTTTCCTGCGGGGAAAGAGACACCGTCACTTCTGGGTTTTGGGTGTCATATCATAGCTGAAAGATGCTAGAGCAAATTCGACATTTCCGTATGTCCCAACAGGTAAAGTGAGAATCAAAAAACCAAGTGATTGTGAAATTACAGAAGCGGCTGGAAATTTTAAGCAGGTTTTTCCCCTTTTAGAAACCCATCAGGCTGCAAAGTGGTGAGCGCCTTTCCCCGAAACTTCATTGAAAACTAGATTTCGGTTTCTTCCTAACTGGTCTCGAGTGTTGAACAAAGGAGGATTTAGTCCTCACGTTTCCACTTTTCTTTTTTTTTTGATGCATAAAATGGCATCACCACACCCTCAGCTTAGTCCTGTATCTTTGTCTCAGCAGTGCAGACATAATGACTGACCTGGATTCATACTACTGTTTTCAATCACCATCTCCCTCCAAGGTTATTGGCCAAAATCCAAAGGTTGTTCTGGGATTCCACTTTATCAGAGGCAGAGGCAGAGCAGCATGCGGAGTTAATAATAATTTGGTCTGTGTTTTACAGCTGTTACACAATGGACACTGTGTAAACCTCTTACAACACGGGGCCTCGGAGCTTTCCATTTTAGAAGCAGATCCGTCTCCGTAAGACGGTCAATGACAGAGAAATAACAAAAAGACAGCGGAGCAAAGACAAGAGCAGGTCAATCTAATGTGTTACATTATGTTCTTTTGATGCCGTATTCAGGAGACAGCGGGTGTGAAGAAATGTTCCTTTAATAGCACCGGTGTGAAACTTTCTATAGATTTTTACTGCGGTCTCCTCATGTGGTGCGAAAGCAGAGTTAGGAAGGCAGCAAGTAGGTGCTGCCGCGCTGAACATCTGCTTTCTCCATTACAAGCTGTGCACGTTAAAAGCTACAGGTAAGTGTTACTGCAGAAACAGTATTCCTGTAAGCTTGCACATTCAATATAGATAAAACCAACATTATGATAACTAGGTTTATCTAGGCGGCAAACATCGTTAAAAATTGAAATTGGGAAGTTTCATGAATTTTCCCGCAGAAAAACAAAAGGACTTTGGTTATTTACTGGATGGCTCGGAACGCTTCTAATGATGAAGCTGACGTCTGTCAACAATGCCTTTTTCTGAGGAATAATGAATATATTTACAATGTAATTCAGAACTCCAGTTGCCTCTAGACAGTTGAGCTTCCCCTTCATGCACCCCTGTATTTTATTCAAAGCAGAACCTCACCAAAGGAAAATCTTCTATTATCCAGCCTAACACTGCAGCCTGAGGAGAAACACTGGGTAAAACAGAGACTTAATATTTCATATTGGTGAGATTATTCATCCACACAAAGACATTTCCCTTTTTTCCTGCCTCACATTGCAACGCCCTCATTAAAAATGGGACACTGCACATTGAAACTTTTTAAAAATTCAAATATTTTCTTTCAATCTTTAAAGAGCTTATATCTAATGAACTAAGATTTAATTTGGCATGGCTTAACATCTATTTGCACTGTTCATAATTAGGAATGCAGACCTCAGTATTAAAATGAAGGGGCAAAGCCCTCAGTAAGTTCCCAAGTGAAACAAGAATTGGTTCCACTTTAAGTATTAATTGATTGGCTTTGCAGTATCCCTTACAGGAGAAGAGTGCACACACACACATCCACTACATGCAACCACCCATACACACACACACACACACACACACACACACACACACACACCACAATTTACAGAGCACTCATTTCTCATCAATCTGGTGCTGCTTCATTTGCCTGTCTTTCAGTCCCCCAGAGAGGGACAACCTATCCGCTAGCAGAGCTTAGCATTTGATCATGAGTGTCAATATCAAACTGCAAAGCAGGATTACACACTGCTGTCGTCAATAGGCGTAATGGTTTTACATGTGTTAAGGTTAACTCAGCCATTTAATGTGCATAGTACCTTAGAGATAATCACTCAAAAAGGACTTAAAAATGTCACACAAACCTCAACAGACCAGGGCTTCTGCAATGATCACACACTATACTCAGAGGGTCTTGTTGCATTTTTCTCTTTTCTAAGATTTGACAGCTTATGACTATGGAGTAGACAATTTCTACTGTATGAAACTAGTCTTCAAGGTATTTGATTCAAATTTCTTACAAGGAATATCTTCTGTGATGTGTGATCACACTGTCTGCAGAGTCACCAGAGATACTATTATTGATCATAGGCTGACCTAATATAAATTCTGTTAACTGTTTATTAAGGAAGAGCTTTAGTCCTGCACAAAGAGTTTTCTTTGTTGATCATTTTATTTCACTGCGGACCGTAATTCCTATGACTTCAGAAAGATGAATGAAATTCTGTTCTTACTTTTGCACTTTCCTGCTCAAATTTTAACTAAATGTCTGCCTTTACTTTTATAGTTCTTTATATACAGTGTATTTTTCTTTATGTGAGCGCTTTAAAGGATGTGTGTCCAAGTGTAGCCGTGTGCTGAAGTCTCCTACATTTATTCTCACTAAACATAACACTCTCCCAGTGTAAACCTCTGCCGGTGCAAGTGACAGCTAAAAATCCCCCACAATGCTGTGAATTAGGAACCGGTCTATTAGACACATGATCACATGATGTGGGATTAGTGGACTGAAGTCTTCAAAGCTGCTATTACAACTCCTGAGATGTGATACAGGCTCCCCCACTGCTCTCTGCAGGGGCGTGTGGCTCTTCCTCAGAGAATTACCTGACACCGTCGTGTCTGCGCTCTGGGAGACAAGTGCTGTGGCTCGGAGTGGAACAGCCAACATCAGTCGGAAATGCTCCCTCCATGCTGCGCTGAGCCAACAAACCCTGCATTTAATCCCATGTGTGAGCTGCCATGATGGCTACATGAGTTGACATCAGAGAAAAGGAGTTAGGGTGCTAAGGCTGGAATGATGGGTGATAAAATGGATTACAGATGGGGAAATGCCATCATGCTTGAATAGTAAGTCAGACTCAAAATGTTAATATTAGTGATTCGCCATTTGGCGACCGCGCTTGTACAATCTGGAGTTAGTGTGATGTTGCTAGAATTAAAGGTGGAGATGTTTCAAGCTTTAGTTTAATTGTGTAGTAATGTAGAAGAGATAAAAATTAAATTAGCTTCAGAGAGGTATTTTTGAAACACGGCTGAAAAATAATTACATTTTAATTGCAGTACAAGTACGGTCTCCAAAAACCATTTGCAGGGCATGATTTTAAAATTACCCTGCATGTAAGGATTTTTAAAAAACAATTCTTGTGCCGTTACTACTATATACGCTATATCAAAACAAAGAACAAAAAAAATGGAAGAAATAAAAGTGAAAAAGACATAATTTGTGGAAGAAAAAAAAAAAGTGGTTGCATTCTGAACTTCAAGTTACCTTTTCTAAAGCTGAACACTGGGAATTTGGACCTCCCAGCGCAAACATTAACGGGCTGAAATGCAGCTCTGGATGTAACAAAGGAAACAATACCAGGGAAGAGAGCCAAGAAGGCAGAGCTGGCACGCCTGTTCCTGGGACCATGGGAATTTGGCTCCCAGAAATAATGGGGTTGAACAGGGCCCAGCACCACTGCTACTGTAGCTGGGAAAATGGTGCACTGCAAGCCAGGCTCCATCCGGGGAGACTTAAAACAGGGGAGGGAGGAGGAAAAAAAAGAAATGAAATATACAGTATGGGTTGCACCTCACAGTGTGAAGTGAGATGAGTAAAATAATGGAGGAAGGGGAAGCCTGTCTTGTGTTTGTCCTGAGCAGGTGATTGTAAATCAAAAACACTGCCCAGCTTAGTGGCTGGATGTGAGCTAACATAATACACTGCATGGACAAACTGCTACCTGGGCAGAAAGAGGAAGAAAATAAAATAATAACAACGGACCTAAAGCGCAAGACATAAAAGGTCTTTCATGTGTGCGCCTTACACTGTGTGGTCAGAAGTCGAGTGAACTATATTGCTGCAAGTGTATTTATAATATTGGTCGTGTTAATGCTAGCAGCTCCTCTCCAGCCTAATTAGGACAATAAAGGGTTATGGGCTAATGTATGACTGCCATGCCAAAGCTAATGAATGCCTGGTATACCTTGTTTCCTCCCAAGCGTCCTTGGACTGTCATCTCCAACCTTTTGATGTTGTATCTGATTATCCAGGCAGCGATTAATCATGATTAAGTAAGCACCAAGTCTCGGAGAGAGAAAGCAAAAGCAGAGAGGGTGGGTGGACAGCAGGAAAGTTGCCCAGGTTCAGGCCTTAATTCTGGGCAGCGCAGTCTCCAGTTTCTGCCAAGTGGACACTGGTAATGAGACAGCAAAGTAAAAATCATGGAGCTTTTTTTAAGTGTTGTTAAAGGAAAGATTCATTATCCAAGCCAACCTTTATCCAAGCCATAGTTGAGGCTTCCAAAGAAACGCCTCTTGCCTTCTGTGGTAACCATCGACTTGGACACCACTGCACGTTTTCACATGCCCAGTGCTATTTGACAGCCATTTTTGCATGTTTTGTTGATACACGGACATTTCAATATACCTCCTCGCTCACCGCTTTTCCTCCTCTCCAAAAACATTTTCCTGCTTTGATATCAGTTGATGGAATATAAATGGGTTGGAGCAGACCTAAGGTAACCACCTATTGGCCTTCATGCATTTCTAATGTAACCTGTTCTGCCCATGCTCACAGAGTAGGGCTGGCTTCATTACTCCAAGGTGCTGAGTCTTTTGCCAGAACCCTGCCTTTTCAGCGAATAGATCACCCTTGTGACCAGGGTCTCTGATACTGTATGAACCACCTGAAAGCTGTGGCTGTTTGCCCAGGTGCCAAAATAATCAAGTTCAGCTCGCATGGCAGGTTATGAAAGAATATTAACTGTGGGAATAACCCGGCTTGACATGCGTCGCCCGCATGCATGATCAAACGAGAGCCCTCTCCGAAAAGGAGTTTTCCAGGTAGGCCTACTGGCAGGGAAGTCTGGGCTCGTGATGACACCAACTCAATCATTGTTACTTTGAAGTCAGAGGGGTCAGTGTTGTAATGGGTTTGGACAAAGGTACAATGATTCTCTCTTTTTGCTTTCCGATCCTTTTCTGTTAATGCGTTTAGCATTCGGCGTCTGTAATGGGTTTACCAGTGAGGAGGGAGAGTGGAAGCTGTTGTTAAAACACGTTTAATGACGTACCGAAGGACGTGGAGCAGAGGTCCACATTATTGCCACTATCAATAATACAACTCTTTAAGTGGTCTACTTGGACTGTAGGAAAATAATACTTCCCCTTCTACCACCGTTCTGCCTCTCACTGTGAAAAGTATTTTCTCCAATAAGATTTGATGTGCAGGAATTTGTTTTGAGTGCTCATTCTGAAAACCGCACCGCCTTGTCATGGTTTTCCTGTCAGACTTTATTTCTGTTAAATAGACCTAAAATTTGATTTTACTTGGAGGATTTAAGGTTTCCACCTTCATGTTTTTTCGGCATTTCTTTCCAGAAAGCTCTCCGTTTTCCTCCCTTAAACCAGTATTTCAAGCTTAAATTATGGGAAATGATGTGTGTTCAATGTGTTGTGAAGGAAAACAAAATAACCCCTGATGACTTTAGTGTAACTTAACGTCTCCCTCACAGCCTAATGTTTAAGTGGAAAACTTCCCAACCACGAAGGCATAAATCAACCAGCCTCTCGTGTACGCTTCAATCTACAATTGTTAAATTATCTTTCAGAGCCTTTATGAAAACATGGAAAAATAAAGAAGCATGAAGTTATGTATCTTGTAACCATCAAACACAAAGAGAAATCGAGGAGATCACCATATAATTGGTTAGAGTGTGTGTGTACACATGTCTCCCTCCAGTTCCAGCACAGTCCTCCGGTTCAGCACGGGCTTTGAAATGTGGATTCAAAGCTAGCGGACTTCCCTGAATCACTGAAAACCCTCAGGACGTGGTTTGGCCTTTGCGGAGGTGGAAGCCAAATATGAGTCTGAGAAGATGAAGCACCCTGGCCTATCGTCTGTTCCTGGTAGGTGTTCACTCCCAATAAATATTTCATTTTGGTACAAAACAAATAACTTGACATAATTCCTCCCCCTCTCTTCCGAGTAGAATGACAGAGTGGCTGATTTACGCATGGCGAGAGGTGTAAAAAGCATAGAGGCATGCCGCTTTTCTCTATCTACCATCTAATGGATCCAACCCGACAGGCTAACAACTGTTTGCCTTTTTTGCAGAGAGCTGCGAAGTGAGGACACACTTGGATTCATACGAATTGCTGACTGTGATTTGTGTAGAGGTCTGTGACACACAACAGTTGGTTAATGCTGCACTGAAAATATGCGAGCATAAGGCTACTATCAAAAATAGCAATAAAGTAATTCACTTGCTCGCAAATCGAAATGATAAAAGTGTTAATTACTCCTGCAGAGGCCCTTTTTTTTTGTCAGTTCCTTCATGAGGATACAGAGGCTAAATAGTTTGACCCGAGCCAAAGTTACATTTGAGACATAAAAGGACAACTGATTTAAACTTTAAATCCACTGTGAAAGTGCATTAACCACTTAAGTATTTTCTCATTTCTTTCTTCATGAATGCTCGAGGCTGTCTCTGCTTTGTTGCATTTGTCAATCACTGTAATTTGGGCTCCATTTCCAAAAATAATTATCAGGTGAGTGGCAGCCCTTTGCCTGGAGTGCCAACTTGGAAGCGACGTGCCCAAGAGTATTAATTATGCCGCTCAAAATATGAAGTCTTTTAATAGAGAGGCTGACGTGACATCATTGTTTAGATTCTTTCTTCCCTACAAACATGACAATCACAGTTGTCCCTCTGGTCATCAGCAAAGATGAGGAGGAATTGTCAGAGGAAGTTATTAACAAGCTGTGTACCATGTGATAAAGTCAGACAGACTCTCACTGGTACTGTGTCTGTTGATTCGCGTAGAGGAGAAGCAGAGAGCGCATGAGGAGTAAGTCAACAACTTCAGTACAGCTGTAAGAGATACAGCGCGAGGTGGAAATATGCAGAGCAAAGACTGAGGGGGAGGTATTATGCGCAAAAGCCTCAAATCTTTCAAATCCATGTACTAAAATTATTGCTGAATGTAACTGTTGACGCTGTACTCGGAGGACCATCCAGTTTCATACAGTCGCCAGCCTAAATCTCTCTCACACACAGTCACTCTCTCTCTCTCTTGCTCATTCTGCCAATCAAGTGCTCACAAACAGTGCTGCACTGTAGTTGTGGTTCACATTCAGCAGTTGCTTCTGTGAAACCCTAAGAGGGAGAGACAGCTTCCAGGTCTCATTAGCATCCAGTAGCGGCTAATGCTGCCTCCCTATTACTGTCTGAGGAGCTGAAATTCAGTTGGAGATGAGCACAGCCCAGGGGGCTTAGGGTTGCCAGTTTAATTAGTGCCTGATAATTTCAATAATGAGTGACAATTCATTGGGGCTTTTTAGGTTGGCCCACTGTTTGAGTGCAAATCGATAATCCTCTGTTTCTTCCCCCACTCTCACGAGCAGATAAAGGGTGAGTGTGGGGTGAGGTTGGGAGGGGGGGCCTCTATCCTTTGCAGGAATTAAATGAAAAGAATCAACTTAGAGAATGTCCCTTTGAAACCAAGAAAGGGAAGCCTATGTGATTTGATTTGCTGTTATTGGATGAGCAGGTGGGTCTTTAGTTGCTGTCGTGGGGTCCAGAGTAAAAACAATTTGCCTGGAGTGATACGGGATAAGTGAGTGGAGGGTGAGAGGTTTACACTTGTTGTTTTCTGCTCATCCAAATGATGCTCTCGTGTTCTGAGCAGAATCAGACTCTTATCTGTGATCATGTAGACAAGATGAATTTATTGGGATAATGTGGAAATGGCCCTCTCTAGAGCAAAAACAAGCCTGGATTCGGAATATTTCCTGCATATATATGTACAGCTTGCATACAGCACATAACTATAACGAAAGGGTGAGAAATGGTAATTTATTCAATTGCCCCTAAGCTCAAAAAGACATGTTTACCTTGAAGGTGTTTGAACCCTCTGTAATTCAGTGACAGGCAATGCAAGCCTGTTAATGCTTTGCCACAATTCCTGTTTTCCTCTGAAAGCTGTTTCACGGCTCCGTGCGCAAAAGAATAGGTGAGGGTGAATAAAGTTTAAACAGGCACTTTTCATATTCACTGAAATAATTAAGCAAGGCAGCATGCTGTTTTACAGCATGCTGTTTTACAGTGTTATTGGAAATGAAGAATCAGTTTTAGGTGTCGCAGATGCAGTGCATTAAAATACCAATTAACCACATAACACCCAACCTCTACCTGACACTTGCATTGTAATGACTGTTGAAGCAGGAAGTAGGAGCCCATTATTTCCTAATACACATCTTCTGTTTTGGGGAGGAAAAAAATCCTGAGGCATGCAAAAATAAATTATCACAAAATCAGTGAAGTTAACAAAACACACATAAGCAGCAGATTGACATCGCACCTGCCAATATGTGGTGCAGAACCTGTGCAGCGGTGATAATGGTATAGCTTTATTGCCCTTTGCGACATGTCTGCATTTGACACGGTATATGTTCCACAATATCCTGATACAATACTGAGTCAGCACATGAGCTGCCTCTATATTCAGACCTCACCATACAGCGGTAGAGTGAAAGTGCAGTGAGAGCACGCAGCATTTCCTCAGTCAGTTAGCCTGACATATTGTGAAGGACAGTAGCCTAATTATTCCCTGGCAGTGGCACAGACCTGCCAGTCCCTTCAGATTGAGTTGAACCACCGAGGCTGGAGTTTGATTCCTGAGTGCCTGCTATGTTTTGAGTCAGATAGGATCATGTCCACTGGAGATTTAATTTGGACATTCAGTGGTGTGAACCCAACCCTTATTACTTTAGCCCCCTCATCACCCTGACCTGTAGTCTTCCTCTATTACAGGCCCAAGAAAAACAGCAATCATCATGTTAATACAGAGAACATCAAGAGACTATTGATTGTGGTTACTTGCCGAATATTCCCTCCATGACATGTGGTTCAGTGCCCCCTTCGTGCTCGTCTGTGGCAGTCTTTTTAAATATTCATGACGAGCTTGCCTTATGGTTCTGCAGCTGAATTTCTAATTGGGCCGTCAAAAGAGATACAACATGCCCTTAAGCAGGACCGTAACAGCGGTCAGCTCAAACAAAAATTGTGTGATTCAGCCACAGGGCTAATTAGCGATTAGCATTCACTGTTTACAAGGGTTTTTACCTGTGGGCCAGGCAATGGCTGAATTGAGCTTAAATCACTCCATTCTGCCTTTGAAGCTTCAAGAGCTGCCTGTCCATATCATAATGACTGGGAGGAGAGAGGGAAGCGCTTCTACTGTGTAACAACATAATCATCAATTAAGGCAGGGAAATGGCAAGAAGTGGGGATTTTAGCTCATTAAAAAAGCCCAGAAGAAAAAGTATTTCTGCATTTATATATATTTTCACTCTGTCTCTCCTCTGTCAATGCCTGCCATCTTGAGAATTCAAATGATTTTTGTCTTTCAAGATGAGTGGAAATCCTGAAAATATAATTCAGAGACACAGGAGCAGACATTCCTAATAAGGGCTAAAATATGAATGACATTTGCTCCAAGAAGATCCTGGATGGAAATGGAATTGCCACTGATTTCTTATTAGTTTCCCTGGTTCTAAATTATCCTTAATGCTTTTTTTTTTTACAGCCATTATAATGAAAATTAATGTTAGTGAATTTCAAAAACATTCCTGAAATTACTGTGGCTACTGCAACCTTGTAATTAAGGTATAACAGTTACTACTACTCTTACATACTGCCTAGACTTAAGTTATATTTGCTAGAGTATGAATAAGGCATTCATTGAGCAGTATATCAGTGTTATGGCCTGCATATTGCAGCTGTATAGAAGGGTTTTATTACCTCAGCGTAAAGCACACATGGAACTGAGGCCACCTTGTTCTTTTTAAAATGAAACTGTTAAAATATCTGTGACTAATCCCACCACATGATGTTACGGATTAGTTGCTTACGACCTGTAATTTTATATTTTATTTACTGCCCACCTAAACAAAGAGAATGAGCATTTATTTAGTCCAATATGTCACTTTTATTTGATATTTGGGGATACCCGGTGGCTAACCTGGACCATTGTAATATATCATCACAGTGGAGCCACTACAAGGACATACAGTAGTTCATGTCTTCAACAGCTTTCCAGACATTAAAAAGAATATCAGATTCCCCCAACTTCTTTGAGGATGTTCTGCCTTTGAGAGAGGACTTCTTTTGAGCATATCCAAACGTTTTCTTCTCTCTCATTTTTTTAAAGTCTATTTTTGCCACAAAGTAGGGACTCAACACAAACTTATTCAGGGTGATAAAAAACTGCTGGAGTGAATTTCCTGCCTAACAAAGTACAAAGATGGCTGATAAAGAGCTTATTAGAGAGCCATCATTACTCTCACTTTGGGTTGAAAACGTTGACTGAGAAGCACCATTATGTCCTGAAAATTTTTCCTTTTTTTTCCCTTTTTTTTGCTGATGTGGCTATAAGCTGAGGTGATGCTGAGGCTTTCCCCGACTGTCTGAGGGTTAGTTGAGCAGACCTGTCAATGATGATATCCAGACAGCAGGAACAGTGCAAACTCAGGGATAAGAGTCAACAGTAATTAGAATCTATCTGGGGAGGTGGAAATGCATGCACGCGCGGGCACACACACACACACACACACTGCAGATTACATTTATATGGGCTCATGTATTTTAACATTACTTATATGCAGACTTTCCTCAAGAACCATTGTAATGTACGTGTTGGCATTAGAAAAAAAAAAGCTAAAAATATTTGACATACACACAAAATTAGTAGAGTCATTCACGTGCAACAATATGCACACACACACACATACACACACAAGAAGCGAAGACCATGAAGATTCATCACAGACGTGTCCTTTAGTATGGAGATTCTGGCTGTATACTCCCCTTTTCCTTAATTGCTCATTAATGAGATGGAAATATATTTCTGCCACAAAGTTTGAAAAAGATTCACTCATTGAGAAAGCCATAAATCTAAACATTTGAAAAGGAATTAGTAACGGGAGCCTCCCATTCTTGTTCTCTGAAAAATTAATGCAGCGCATGTTATATTTATTACAAGGCTGACTGTCATTCATTTTACCCGAACTAGCAGAAATTAAAAGTGACAGCAACCTCATCAAGAATGAATGCCATTGTATTCTACGCGGAGCTGAAAAGACAGGGCAAAATCACATAATAACACACACACAGGCTTCCACCGTGCCTCTGTAACAGGGAAAACCAAAGCTCAGAGAAATGCCGTGAATGAAGGAATGAGGGCAAAAGAAGGCATAAAATGCACAGCAAAATACACCCTTATAACTCTTCTTTTACTTTCTCAATTCAAGTCAAAGCACGATTGAGAATCCAGAAAAAAAAAGACATTGCAGTTATATAGATATGTTCAAGACAGTAACAACAAACAATATTAAAAGCGACCCGTATAGTGAAACACTTCCATGGCTACTCCAAATCCATTTTCAAATATTTTCCAAGATGTGTATAAATGCTGGCTTAACTCATTAAAGGAGAAGGGTTCTGATCTGACTATGCTGCTGCTAAATGGTCAGGTTCCCATGTGAGGGAAATAAATGAAATATTAGTTTATTACATATTTAAATCTCTCTCTCCCCAGGCTGTCTTACACTCTTTTTTTTTCTTGGGTTGGTTTGCATTATAATGTTCACCAAACAGCTTTCCCAACTAATGGGTTGCAACAACGTGGTCCTGCTTTCCCCCTCTGCTTTTGGTCTAGATTTTCATAACAAATTACTGTGGTACGCCAGGGGAAGGGAGTATGCTCCAACTTCCTGAGGAGGCAAAAGGGAAAAATTCATCTTTAAGTGGTACAAAGTTGAGCATTGCCTGTGGAACATTTTCACAGTGTGTGTCCGTTAAACATTGAGAAGACAGTCAACTGCAGATAATAAGTCAATGTTGTCAGGAAGCTGACAGCAACATTTGGAAATAGAAAATCCATATTGCATGCTGCTGCTTGGGAAAAGCTTTTTCACCAAAGCGGGCGAGATTCGGATGCACTTCCCTCTGACAAACAATGGTTTTATTCCTGATATTGGCATATTAAGTCCAAGGTCACGTTTAAAATTCCAGACCGCTTTGTAAGTTCATAATCTAAGCCCTATCCATCAAAATGCTGATGTATCAAAACAAACAGAGGGCTGAAAGCACAGATACAGCACGGGATGGGCCCTCTGAATAATCGTTAAGGGCAGCCCCCTCGCTCTCCCTATCTCAGGTGTGTGATTAAAATCAATTAAATCACTCCTCTAGTGTCAACCGCCCCAAATCTCCTGACAAATGAAACGGTGCTTTAGGAAGACGAGGATGTTCCTGGTCCTGTCGTGGCTCGGCTCATATTCACAAATGAGATTAAGATTGGGCTGCTGAGGGATTTCAAAGGCCTGTTTTCCATAAGAGCATGAAACAGCCTGTGAAGCCCATGTAGGCTACATTAAGTAGACTTGAAAGTGTCTGGAGCAGAGATCAGCTCCCAGCCCACAGTGAGAGTAACTAGCTGGAAAAAAAAAAAAAAAGAAGGCGTCGAGATTATTTACCTGCATCTACGGTGTAAGACTTTTATCACTGCAAGTTGGGTCTGTATCGCAGTAGTCTTCCGGAAAATAATCCAATATTCCATAAATTCTTAAAAGCCCTCAATCTATTTATGACACAGTATTATGATTTGTCTGATGCATCCATTAATGAGTTATTCATCCAATATTAATATGTATTAAATCATGTGTTTTGAGTCAATACAGTTTTCACCACAGCACTGCCTTTGCTGTGCATCTTCAGACAAATTAAGCCATTTACAGAGCATCAATATGGAATCATTAAATGCCCTTTGTGTATTGTTCTCTATGGTCTACGGACCACCCCTCTTTTCCTCTCTCTTCCTCTCACTCGCACGCTCGCGCACGCTTGGCTCGTGCATCACATGTGAGCCGAGGTTTGAGCCCTCCGCAGGCTTCTTTATGACGACAGTCGGTGAGATCTGCTGATCCCATCTCCAATGGGCCTCTGTAAACCCCTTTGTAACATTAGGCAAAAAACGCTAAATCAAAGTGTGGAGTCAGCCCAGTGTGTGTGTTTAACGTCCCCCTGCTCCTGTCACCAATGACCAGGGGCGGGCCGCCACGTGTCCTTGCCCTATCCCCCGGTGTCCTATCACTCCTTTATCTGTCCACAGGGCATGGCCGCTCTCCCAAAGACAACCACACATGCATGCTCAAGAAGGGCCCTTTTTTATTCATCTCAACACCCACAGAGAAAATCAGACATCCCAAATTGTTCCCCTAAAGCAGTTGTTTTATTCATGGTTGCGTCTCAGAGCTTTTTTCCACACTCACATTTAAACATATATCTACAATAATGATCATTTATATAAAGCAATGATTAAAAAATGGATATCCTTATAGTGAATTAGACAAATTTAGCAAAAACACAAACTCACGTTTAAAAATATGATGCAGAAATGTTTTCGAAACTGCAGCAAACTTATGTAGGACACTGACCTGTATTTCATTTTGAAGAGCAAAAGAAAAAAAATATACTTTTAAAACTCTGAAGTTCTTATGGGAAAACAATAACAGACAGTATGTTTATTTGCGATGAAGCTACACAGCACAAAGAAAGAGCAACCATACCAAGGGATTTTCCTGACTCTTGAGAAGGGTACAACCAATATTCCCAAAACCATGCCAGGACTTGTGATTTCGCTGTATACTTTTTTCCCCCCCTCTCTCCTTTATGAAGAATGATCAAATCAAGCATGGAAGTGTGTTTCATCAGTCTGTTGGAGGGTAAAGAGAGACTTTCAAAATAATCCCTTAAGTAGATGAGATTTTTTTTTTTTTACGTATTGCTTTTTATTGTAAGATGATGCATGTTTCGAGATAGCAGAGGAAATGACAATTATGTCGAGATGCTATGTTCCTGAATGGCAGGACCTTTTTCTGGAACCACGCACAAGACTGGATTGCAAGTCCGCACATCTGATCTAACAGTGTTATTATTCAGTCTCTTGACAGGTCATATTTTGTCAAATGAAATGCTGAATTGCTTCATTCTCTACACGGAAGCTGAAGTGATACATGTAAGTAGAATTAAATTACTCTATAGTATATTACAGCCACAGTGGGATTGTGGCTGTTCCTCCATTTTTAATAAGTGCTTATTTCCCAGGGGGCCTTGTTGGGCACCATGGGTCAACAGTGTCCAAGAGGGCAAAGCTTGTTCACCACATTCTAGAGCCCTTTAATTGCTTGAGGTTATGTGTGCTATTATCTTCCTTTTTCTCTTTCATTATGGAGGTGCAGAGGTTCGGATTGACCCATCCTCTCAATTTTGAAAGCACTCGCTGCGTTTAGCGCACTTCAATTAAGTGTGCAGAGGAGTGCTGTGATGAGATTTATTTAATTAATTATTCCACTTCTGTTTTGGCCCATGCATATATTCCTTTTTAAATCTTTCCTTGGGTGTCCCGGGTCCGCTCTTATTTATTCTGTTGTGATAATGTTACAACTGTAACAGCAATATTTTCGGTACTCCCAGGAGTGCTTGGTCTGACTCAAACATAATAACCCACGGCAGTGTCTGTCTGACTCTCAGCCATTCTCATTCCTGCTTGCAGCTGATGCCGTAACCCTGGCCCCTTCCCTGCAGGCTGTGCTGACGGCTGGCTCGGAGCAGCCACACACGCACACACGTATATGGAAAAAGACCTGTAGACCCACATTTGCATGGACACAAATGTTCACATGCAAACATATGCAAATGCGCTCATGTACATGCCAGTGTAGGCAGTAACACACAAGCGCGCACATGTCTTGATTCCCTTCCTCTGGTTTTAAATGAAAGACCTACACTATCGTACACTGTGGAGACACCAAAGTCGTTCCAAAGTTGTGCTAGGAGACCAGTTCAATGGTGGAAATTGTTGTGGTGCTCATTTAACTCCAAAGCGTAGCACTTGCGGGCAAACATTGTTCCCAAGTAAAGGATTTCACAGTACAGAGCTGTGGCTTCATAAGGGGATTTGATCACTTTTACCTGTACTGACAAGTCTTCCCTTCAGTTCAAAAGAAGCAAAAACAGATGACTGATCAATATAAATGCAGGTGTTTAGAGAGATGGGGATTGATCAGTAATAGTCCCTCAAACTGAAAAAAAGAACAAATCACAGGAAAGAAAGTGAAAAGTTAAGTAGGACACTGTCAGGGATTCCCTGGGCACGAGTCTTGGAAAAACTGCACAGCACAAATGAAAAAGAACAGAGGAGAGCTGGTTGGGGAATTCAAAAAAGAATAATTAAAAACTCAAATCGGGTTCTTAACTGTGAGAAAGAGAGAGAGAGGGAGCGAGAGTGGGTTTTTTAAATCCACCAACAAGAATACACTTGGATGATAACTACCTCAGCCGTAGGCTATTAAAATATTAACCACCGCTGTCCGAGCTGGGACTTTCCAAACGGTACTGAGCAGTATCCTCCCCGGATACTGGGCCTGAGAGAAAGGCTCTGCTCCTGTTCGTTGCCCTGTGGGAGGCTCGGGCTTGCATGAGGAAGTGTTTTAATGTTTCTCAGATGCCTGGCTTACTGAGAGAGCTTTGACAAGGCAACTATCCTGGGTGTGATTTAAAGGTGTGCACAGAGGGAACCAGGTACTGGAGCTGAGGGCCTGTTAAGCTACCGGGTGCCTTTCTAGAGAAAAAAAGCAAACTTAAAAAAAAAAAAAATTCCCCAGCTGCTGAGCAGACCTTGGTCCCTTAAATCCAAACCATTCATATGATATTAAACAAAAACTGTAATGGTTCTGCTATTTACGTTAATGTGCATCTGACAGTGTAATACTTACAGGATATACGTTTACAGTACATTAACTTGTTGCCAAAGATAAATATGTGAAATACCGTGAAACGTTCAGAAAATGAAAAGAAACCATAATATTGATATCTAAATGATTTTGGGCCAAAACTGCATTTGCATGTGTGTCTATTTCCTTGCAATTTAGTTCAATGACTGATGCTTCCAATAGCCTGCAATTGCCTGGAGCTTATTACACTCATAATGTATAAGCAGATACTTAGTGAGCGTATATCTAAATCATTTAGCGGGACTTCGTTTAGGGGGGAACACATGGCGAGGAGTGCACTCTTATCTCAAATAGTGCAATTGTAGAGGTTTTATTGACTCTAACAGATAACAGCAATTATTTCTCTGAGTGTGCTTTCTGGTGTCTGCCAAATGTGAGCTGGCAGATTATTAAAAAGACAAGTGGTCTCTTTGATACTGAGACAAAATACAAGGGTGTATTTTTAGCAACTGTAAAGGGTTGCCAGCTTTGTTCAGGTGAAATCTCTTCACAGAATGTAATATACGTTCATGTGCCGCTTGTAGCAAAAAGTCGCCGATTGAGATAGGGTGATTGAAAAGTTGTTGAATATTCAGAGTGGCAGGTTCTTTGAATGTTTTATGAGATTACAGAGCCACGGCATGTATCGTGGCATTGACTTAAATTGTTAAAGTAGCCTGAAGATCATTGAAATGGTCAAATCTCTAATTTTTTATTCCCCAGCTGTATAGCAGGGGAATCTCTGTCTATCCCACTCTTGTCTTGCCGTCCGGTGCCTGACACCCACCCATTCTTCGGTCCGGCTTTGCTCCCACTCCAGCATCAACCTGTGTCATTCTGCCTCGTCTCGGTTCTTCACACTTTCCCCCGTTCACTCCTGCTGTCTCCTCTGTTGTCTCACATCCCCTTCTCCCCACTTCTCCCAGTAATGTCCCGTCTCTCCCTGGAATCAGAAGCTTGGCTGCTTGGCAAGCAGATGGGACAGATGAGGATGGCAGGGATTGGCTAATCCCTAATCTGCTGTCTCCTTGCCATTCTGGACCACAGAGGAGAGAGGGAAGCAAGCAAGAGAGAGAGAGTGAGAGAGAAAGAGACGGAGAGGGTGATGGAGCCAGCTAGATGGAGCCAGCTGTCAGATGGAGAGTCTTTCATGGTCCTGCGCACACAACAGCTGCACAGGGCCCGCCTGCACGGCTCTGCATTATTAAGCATCTTTTTAGTTGGTTCCAGATGCAGACCTAGCTGTGTTTACCCAGGCTTTGTGCTTTCTTGCTCCCCCACCCCACTCTCCACCTCCTCTTCCTACTTCACTGTCCTGTCATTTCCTCATTCCCTTGTTGCTTTGTTGCTTGATGTGGTCAAAATCATTGGACTTTTCCTACATGTTTTTTTTTTGTTCTTAAAAAGTAATGTGATGTTGAAGCCTGTGACCCCCGTGCATGAAGGTAGCATTAGCGCCTCAATAGTTTAGCCCCATTAGATATTTCCATTTAGAAGTATTTGAATCATTTAAACATGTGGGGACTTTTTTGGGTCGATGTGTTTTCCTTCTTACGGTGAATTAATGAAAGTTAAGCTGTGGTGCAGCCCTGCCAAATAGTTGCAATGATATCTAATGACATCAAATGAAAAAGAAATCTTTGCTGTCGACACATATGGTAATGGCAGAGAAGTAAAATGTAATTACAACATAATTAAATGGTTTCATCGCTGTAATTACATACCGTTTAATGTGCGGCTGTCATTACGACTGTACATGTCTGCATATAGTATGTGCAAACAGGCAAACTTGTTTAAACACAAATGCACAGGCACACACAAACACACCAACATATGCGCGCACACACTCACACACGCACCACTTCACACCAATGTTCGCATATTCACAGCAACCTTTTGCAAAAGCCAGCTTTGAGAGGCTAATCTGTGCCTCGGTCCTGTCTCTTGTCAAGTTCAAGAGGGTTAACAAATCTTTACCTCCAGAACAGCCCTCCTCTTCCCCCTTTCATGTCCACATTTGTTCGCTGTATGTCCAAAAATCTACAGAGGCCCGTCCCGACTCAGTTGGGATTGGTTTAGCTGAAGAGCTGGAGGCTTTTCAGTTGCTGGCATCTGTTGTTCCTCTTCCCAGAGCTGCTGGCAGTCAGTTAATGGCCATGCTTGGGACCCAGAGAGAGAGAACAGTGGCTGATTTCCCCATTGCCATCGCACCAATCCCGGCACACCACCAACTGCAGATGAGCCACCAGCAGCTAGAAACATTCAGGCTAATGCTCCGCTTCTCTGAGAGTTCGGGGCAGATGTTCCACACTTTTTGTGTTTTGTCACGTAACTTAACACTGTCAAGTTTGTCTTTTCATTTAGAGTGTTCGCAGATTTTTTCTGTTTTTTCGGTTTATCTAGTAAAAATAGCATCGTGATTAAAAGAACATTTGAAATCTTTATACCCCGTACGTTTTTACTAACCACAGCGATACCGACCGACCGACCTCCCCGGAGTTTAAAGTTTAATGACAAAATCAACAAGTTGTATTTTTTCTGCCTTTCGTTCCTATGACCAATACATGGTTAATTTTGACTCAGTGTGGATCATGCATCTTATTATTACAGGCACTGTGGGCTTACTGCTCTGCATCTGCATAATACTGAAGGAGGTTGCTACAGTTTAATCAGTATCTTGTTACTCTAGAGAGTAAGGCTGGATATGTTATCACTAAGGAGGAAGTTCAAATGAAGCTCGATAAATAAATTAATGCCTTGATGATTAGCTGTCACATAAGCAATTAAAATGACTTCAAATTATTCATTTTCAAACAGGTGCAGTGAAAGGAGGGTGTGATTGTTGTAGTAATTGTCAAAATCAAACAATTTGTTTTGATGAACCTTCCATATGCACCTCTTATGAAGAATTCAACGTGGTGTGCACAAAATAATTCAAAGGTATAGAATAACAGATTTCCATATAGTGTTTGCATCATGGTGTTTTTTAAATATATATATATATATATATATATATATATATATCTGTTGTTTCGGTCTTTCCTGGGCCTTTATTTTCTCTCCTCCCTCACGCTGCTGCTATAAATGTTCTGGGCTCTGAAAATCGCCACGACAAAACTGTGTATAAAACTCAATCACATTCTTTTAGCAAATTATTAATTGTGACTGTCATAGTCACAGCATCCTCCTGACAATCACACAACTGCCTCAGAAAAATACACTTGACAGCTCAGGACCCCAAATCCCACAATGAATTCGTCCTTGACACATCCTTAATGACGATCATCTTGATGATTGTAAATACATTATCATATCAGATCACGTCTGTGTTGCAATCATCACCTCCATTTCCTTTTAATTAAACAGCAAAGCTGACACCACATCTGTCAAAAAGGAAGTGAGACTTTTTTGAAATCGGTGTGAACTTCTCCTTTTTTCCTTATTCCTGTTCCACAGCAAACAATAGAGAGGGAAATAGCTTTGAAAATAACAAGCTCTATCAGTGCCTATCTCCTCCTTGCCCTCTCCGTCTTTCTTCCTTTACCCCTTTCTCCTCCCCCCCTCTTTCTCCCTCTCACACACTCTCACCCTTTCTCCCATCTCTTTTCTCTCCGTCTCTCCCTTTCTCCCACCACTTGAAAGGCAGGGTAATGAGACAGCTAGAGAGCAAAGGAAGGTGTCCGCGGAGCATCAGTTGTGCACGGAAGAAGTGAAAATTTACTGCAAATGAGACGATGCCAGTAAATTCATTTTTATTCAGATTACTGTCATCATACATTACGGCTTCCCTTGTAAACATTTGGCCTCGGTCTTTGTGATGAGGTGTCATTATTTGCCAGATTACGTTATTAAGCTATTAACACGTCAAGCACGGCGGGCAACAATACAGGGGCACGCTTAAACAAGCTGAAGAGAATGGAGGAGGTGTCACTGGCTTGACATATGAAGGCACTTAATAGCTACTGCTCTGAGGACAGACGAGAGAAATTAAATAGACAGCTTTCAGTGGAGAATGGAGAGCGCTATTCACAAGTACTCAGAGCTGACTGAACTGTCGTTACAGGGTGATTATTTACCAGGCCAGCAAATAAAATGCCGCAATTTAAGTCTATGGAAAACATATTTCCTTTCACATGTATGTTTATAGCACCTATTTACATGTTATTGGTGTCATTATTAAAAAGACGGCTGAGTTTGTTTGGAATTTGAAGGCCCAGGAATTCAGCTGTTGGCTTTTATTGCACTCTGAATGATGTGGTGCAATCTTTTAAAACGTAAAAAGAGGTTTTTTTCAATTAATTTTGTTAAAAAAATTAAGTTAACATGAAAACGGCGGTTTTAGGTTGTGCTGTTTAAAACTGTGCAACTGACGAAAAAGTTTCTCTTTGTGTGTGTTGTTGTGTTGAACTTTAATTTTTCATCAAATCTTCTCAAAAAAAATGTCAGCGTTATGAAATAAACAGAGGTCCCACTGGTGACATGAAGAGGCTGAACATGGACAGCCAAGTCAGCGGTTTTGAGTGGATAAATCCATGGTAACCTATTGAAATGGTTCAACCACAGCCAAAATCGGCTACGACAGCCGACGGAGCCAGAGCCCCCGTTCAGCCAGCACAGCAGCTTAGCAGTCTTAACAGAGAATCCACCACTTATCATCATCGGCATCCAGCGCCACAACACTCCACCATGAAGAGGCTTGAGTTAAGCCGGTTAAAATAACACGAGACAATACATCAACAACAGCTTCCTCTTCCCTTTTGATGCCTGCTTAATTTGAATGGTACAATGGGCTGAATCCTGTTCTGGTGCTCGACCAGAGGACCACAGAGCTCTGTCCATCTCTCCTTCACATCAGAGGCTGCTGGAGGAGCGGGGGGCCCCCTGATACTGTGTGGGGTTGGCTGATAAAGGCCTTATTTCAGGGTCTTCCAGTGAGGGGCTGGATTCTACTCCCCAGCAGGGACGGCATGGACCGTGCCGGTTAAGGGAGATGCTAGAAACTGCAGTTAGAGCTGAAACACTGAGAGGGGAGGGTGGGACGGAGAAAGTAAAAGGGGAAAGCAGGAGAAGAGATTGAGGGAAGAGGCTGAGTGAAAGAGAGAGGTGTTGACTGATAATAGATGCTACCAGGAGAGTTTGCCATGCATATGACACCTTTGAGCTATAAATTGGAGAGTTTAAAAGTTCAATCTTTTCACTTTCTCTTTTGTTTTGGGAGCCTATAAATGCGGCCTCATGGTATTTGACTTTTCTTGCAGGCGCTGACACATGACTGAGGTCCCATTACCTCCAACCCTGTTTGCTATTGAGGCAAACGATACCCATTGACCGGTACGGGCCCTGTGAAGCATTTTACCTTAGACTCATCCAGGACTTGACATGACCTTTGAACCTGAGGAGCACAGCTGTCAAATGTCTCTCCTGTCATTCCCTTTGGAGACCCACTGATTCTTCACAAGAAATGACACACACACACACACTCTGTTGCCATGAATCAACAACACACACACACACAATTTCACCACATTTCTTGCGTTGGACTAAGAAGCTCACATACATCAAGTAGAAAATCAAGATTAGGCATACAGTGCATATGGAGCAACATTAACCATTAAAAACATGTTAATGCTGCACTGAAATTCTAAATCTGAAAATACTGAGCATACATACATTCACTTTTTCTTAATTTTGCAAAATGCGCTGTAGTGGGACTTCATGAATATCTTCCATCATCTTAAACATGTACATGTAGTGGGAGGGGAAGACGTGTATCGGCTAATGAAAAGTGGGTGTGAAAGACTTCTAAAATTAGCAACAGCAAATACAAGTTTCTATTGCAAAAGAGGCGAAAGGAAAAACAATTTCTCAAACATGTCTTGCTCTAAAAATCTAAATTTGCATCATTGTGTTTTGTGTTTCCAACGCGGTTTGGAAACTGCCGAGAGTGTATTTATGCGAGTCACAGAGATATCCAAGCTTGTGAATTTACTGTGACAGGAGCACCACCAACTGGTCAAAACACGCCTCACCATTAAATACCTTACTACTCTCTCCTCTGATGTGCATTGAAAGATTAGTCACATGCATCCAGTTGCAACCTCTACATTTAAACAGTCTTGATTTATTCTTAGTGTGATCTGAAAAACAAGCAAGGTTTTTTTTTTTCTTCCACCTCAAAACCCCCTCGGAGAGGTTGACTTCACGGTATCCATCATCATGCATCTTTAATGACGTCAGGCCAGGAGCATGGGGTAAAATCACAGTAGTGGCCCGAGGCTAAAACCAGCTAAAATGAGGTTCCTCTTACCCCTTCCCACGCAGCGAGAGCTCCACATAGGCCGAGAGGGAGGGTACATCGCACCCATCGATCGCTGAGGCGGCTTGGCGGCTGGCGGCCACTCGGTGGGGTTGATGGATACATTTGTGCCGTAAAAACTCAGAGTTGAACGCGGTGGGCCTGAGCAACGAGCTGGGAGACAGAGGTGTGACAAACGATGGATGCCTTGATTTATGGGTGCTTCTGTGAAACTGAGAAAAGGACAATCTTCTTTCACCCAATTTGATTTAACTGTAAAGGGTCTTTGGGGACCCACGGCACAAAGCCTAAAAAGTAGAGAAACTTCTCTATATTCAAAACACATGTCAGAAACTGGAGCACTGTAGTAACACTAAGCTTTTATCCCAGCCTCCACCTTCCCCATTAGCTGTAATTCTATTAGTCACTGCAAATTCACAGACGAAAAAAACCCCTATATATTTTGACGTATATATATATATATATATGAATGTAGTTTTTCACATTATAGAGAAAACAAATAGACTAGAGCTCAACTCAATTACATATGGTAACCCTCAAACAAATAAGTCAAATATAGCTCAGGGCCAAAATGCATTTTATATCACAGAGAGCAAAACAAAAGAGCAAGCAATAAAAAGATCTCCCACATTTCACAGCGTACAGTATTTCTAAGCTATTTCCTGTAAAACTCTATGATAGTCTGAGTGTGGCTTGGAAACATCTTTCAGTTGCCGAGCCCCCAGCCTTGACCTCAGGGGTCAAAGTCAGTCAGGCTCTTCCTGTCTGTGGCTTTTCCCAGGATCCCCTGCCTGTCGGCATGTCAGCACCTCTCCTGTCTCCTCACCAACTCAGGATGTTGCTTTTGCCTTCCAAGAGTTTCCTGAAACCGGAGGAAAAAAAAAAGATCGGTTTCCATGCAGGGGTCACTTGATGTGAAAAAAGAAACGCCATTAAATACTGCTGTTTTGTATATTTGACTCAATTTTACAAACTCACTGCCCTTTGACTTGTGCCTATTTGTGGAAGTGAGGATGTGTTAGCCTGTGGGGAATGAAATGTGAATAGAAAGAAATGTTTTTATGAAGGGTAAACACAAGATCCACCTTCCCTATTTTCATATTTTTTTTCACACAGCAGCTTCTCATTCACCTTAGCTGCTTTTTCAACATGTAATATGCATTGCAAACGATTTTTTTTTATCTAGTGTGGAACAAGATGTCTTTAATGTTTAAGCATGAATCTAATGGAGACCATGCAAAAAACCTTCGCGATACTAGTCCTTATAATAATTAAGTGAACACTAAAACAGGGTCATGTTCTGATTAGAGGGCATGATGGACAATTAAGGGTGACGCTGCTAAAAAAGTGGACTGCTTTTGAGCAGAGGTGACTGGAAATGGGGCACATTATTAAATGGGATGTAGGTGCCTCTCTCTTTCTTTCTTTCTTTCTTTCTCCAGGTACTGAGAGGAGGAATGAGGGCTAAATGACAAGGTTGCACCCCCGGCAACAGACGTCCTGATTACTTTTTGTCTCAAGCTTCACAGCAGACCCAAATAAACCAAAGGCACTAAACCTATACACTCAATTAAAAGCCATGTTTATGATGCAGAAGTTAGCTATGCACACCTTTGTCTAAACTTTGATATTAAGTCTGTCATGGATGCTTAAAAATTCTTCTTAGCCCCTCCAGTATACCCGTAACTCTTATTCCCTTGTTGAGCAGCCCAAAGAGTATGTGTGTATAAATGGAAGGCCTGTCATTTCACATTCATTAAAAGTGAAGTTCCAAAATTAATAATGTAAAAATATGGGTTTTAATTAGTCTTCTATTCTGCCCAATGTACTTAAATTGGATCATCTGGTCCCCGATGCCCTTTCACTTAATAAAGAATTAGCCTGTGATGTTCTGAGCTTGACAGGTAGGATAAAGTGGAGAAAATCACTGCTGTTATATAAAGGATATATCCGTTTGTACGTAATTTGCAGCTTAGTCAATTTGACAGGGGGGAGGTTCCCAGCCATGGATCCCATGCAGGTTTCCATTTAATGCATTTCTATCATGTTATGGCGTGACCACACCAGCGCCTTGCATCGTTCAGTTCTGCCATATAATTAGTGACATTAATCCAATTTGATTGGATATCTGCCTCAGTCTGGTAAGAGTATTACTTCTGAGTAAAAGCTGTACCTACATGTAGAAGGTTACTGCTAAGTGTGATCAAGTGTGTTAAAGCTCTATTTAAAATTTTGAGTTTTCGTGTAGCATGCAAAAAAAAAAAAAAACAGCCTCATTTAATTATTTTTTATGATGCAGAAGCGAGAGAGTATGCATTTTATATACTGCAGCCATGCTTTGAACATGCAGAGATTAAAAAAAAGGGAAAAAAAAGCAGCTTCTCCTCATGATCGTCCAAAGCTTGAAGGTTGTTGTATCTTAAAGGTTAAACGGTAGAGGGGGGGGGTTAAAAGGAGGCTTCAGTTGAAAGCATATGGCATCCATGAGTGATCCTTTACATTCAGTGGTCATATACTGGTGTTTGTGTACGGGTGAGTGGGTGTTGTCGCGTTATTCTCAGGCAACAGACAGCCCTCACCCTCTCCTTTCCTCTCTCTCTCTTTCTTACTCTCTCTCTCTCACTCCCTTGCGCGGGACAGGCACAGCTGTCAGATCAAAATCAATCGCATTTTAAAGGACGTGCGAGCTAAATATTTCATTCTTGCCTTGGGAACCAATTAAGTGCTACATATGAAGTCAGAAGGACTGGTTGAGCCGGAGTCGTACTGGTGCGTACCAGCTGCTCCATTGCTTACACCAACCCCCCTTTACCCCATGCAAATGTGTCAGTGTGAACATTCGAGTTCAATTACCTAGTGATGTTTTAAAAATGCACCAAAGCCAGACTGGCAGTCCGGAATTGGAGGGGATCCACCCCAGGTATGTTGTTTATTTAGTTGTTGTCTGTTGTGCTGGCTGTAACCCATTTGCCCTGATTGCAGATGTAAAGGATAGCAGCGATAGGAGGGACCGAGGCCTTCAAAGTGCCATGTGTCAGAGAACACCTCACACCGGATGGCAGGGAGAACTGGCATCCATTCCTCAAACCTTAACCCCTGCCTCCAGCTCCCATTACACAGCATCAAGAATCTTAAAAATTAAGTTCTTTCCGAACTTAAGCTAAGTGAACGTTTCCTCTACGTGCCCTTTATATTTTTTTCTCATGCTCATTTTAGTCCTTTTTATTTGCTCTTTTGTCCACTTCTCCATTTCTTCTTCACTTTATTCCCTGGGCATGATAAATCACGGTCTATTTATTCCTGCTGAAGTTGGAACAACGTATCATGTCCTTCCAGAGCATCTGCTTTGTCAATTTAAAGGACAAGTAAAAAACATTTTTTTAATTTAACTAAAAGTTTGTACTAAGACTGGAGCATGGTAGGGGTGAAACAGATTAGAGAGCAAAGAAAGAAAAAAATAAGTCACACTAGGAAGGTTAAAGTGTGTATATGTGAGGGAGGGGGGGAGCTGAAGGCACGTACAGAATGTGACTGAAAACGAAAGAGCTGGTTGTCTAAGTGGAAAAGAGGATATCTGAGAGAGCTAAGAGAAAAAGTGAGAGGAAAAACAAAAGCAGAGAGTAGAACAGGGAAATACAGAGAATGAGGTAAAGTGAGAGACAGTGCAAAAAGGAAACAGTGTGAAAGAGAGAGTGGGAGAGAGGAAAAGTGGTAGAGAAAGAGAAAGAGAGACAGGGAGGGAGTATGATTGATAACGGTGCTGACAGAACCCCTCTGGCCATGCTCTCTGTGGCAGTTTGGGGAGACAGGGCCTCCCCGCGTGAGACCGAGCTGCCCCTCGCCACTGTCCCAGCACACACTCCACATCTGGTGGGATCGCCCACGCTAGGTCAGGGGTCACGGCACCATGGGGCTACTTTCGGACTCACATCCCCAGAATGCTTGGAGAAAAACACAAGGCCTGTCGGGTCCCTGCAATAATCAGCATTTTGAAAGTACAAGCATGAGCCTAATCAGTCCTCAGGAATATCTTGGCTTTGCACTGACCTGAGGAAAAGGTAGAAGGAAAAACAACGAGAGAAAAAAATGATTATTTTTTTTGTAGCTAAATCATGATGACATCGTGTATCACAAAAACAAAAGCACAGTTGAAGGTAAGCAGAGATTAATGTGCTGATGTGCAGTGTGGGTCCTGCGTGTGTGTGCATGTGTGCGCTCACATTGAGTATGTGTGTGCATTACTGCCCGTGTGCAAGGAGAAAACACTGATGAATTAGAGATAAATAATGAAGTAGCTCAGGGACTGATTTGTGATAGCAAGTGGGCCCATCAACAGAGAACACTAATACTTTTGAATGCTATGCCGTTTGATGTTGATCAAGTTCAACTCGGCTGACAGGGCTGAGAAGACTGTGGGGAGCACAGGGACCATACTAGAGAACCTACTCAGACAGGTGAAAGAGGAGAGGGACAATACCACTCAGACACACTCACGTACGCTGCTACTCACACATACAAACACACACCCGATGACTCACACACATACACGAATACAGAGAAACCCTTATCCAGTGTACAGTTATTTAAGCATTTTAAACAGGAAAAGGTCAGCATGTCATTTGTGTACTAAAAGTTAATTTCTTCCTCTGCAGAGGTTTTTTTTTTGTTAATTAACTTTGTTAAATTCTTAAAAAAAAAAAAAAACAAGCTCAAATTAAATGGCATAGTCCCCTATCATTTTCTGTCCATAGACATTCATGACATGCCACTGTTCCTCCATCGCTTGGGGCATGGGTCATTTTGAAAGTGTCACCATTTAACCAGGGGGAGGGCTGGGTCTCCATACCTCCAGCATTAGCCCATGTGGGCAGAGTTCGGATGTGTGGAGAGCGTGGCCTCATTATGAAGGAGATAAAGACCGTTAAGGCTGTTTGGTCTTGGGCCGGCTCCAGCCCCTATGGTGAAACACACCTGCTCCCCTCTTTAAAAAGCCCTGCTCCAGTTTAGCTCTTGGCCACGGACGAGTAATGACCTATCCAGGGGGCCGTAACGCCCGCTTCGTTTAGCCTGTCGTTAAGACCCAGAGTCAGCAGCATACTGCGGCACAGTACCGTGCCAAAACTCAGTACAGGGTGTCCTTGCCAAAGATCTAACATCAAGCCTACTCTGTTAGAATATGGATAACTAACTAGCTAACCACATTAATGAAATGGCAGAATAAATTTGGCAGCATTACGCTCCACTTGAAGAATTTCTTTTAGACATATTGTCAGATGGGTTTGATACTTTGATAATTCAACTGAATCATCAACATGAATATAAATCAAAAAAGAGGCCCTTGTATCTCAGCCAATAGGAACACACTCAAGAATACAGTATCCACTTAGTAATTAGAGAACATAAAGTTGCAGCTTGACACTGCTTGGTTTCCCATTGTTGTCCTGTCTTTGTTGTTACGCACACGCGGGCTCTCACAGACATGCACAATCGCACTCACTGAATGGCACATGAATGCATAGACATGCCTGAGCAGAACACGCGCGCGTGCGCACGCACACAAACACAGACACGCGCACGCATGCATGTGCTTTTACACACACAAATGCACTCACACACATATAAAGATTTCCCAGTTTCCCAGTTATGTTTTCATCAAAGCTTTTCTTTGGCACTACAGAGCAGCGTCAGTATGGTAATGTGTTGTGCTGCCTGGAAAGCTGTCAAAAAGCTCCCACCTTGGATGAGAGACCACGGTAATTCAACTGGGCTCCTGTCTTCTGTGTGTTCAGGTCTCCTCATTATTCCGCTTTGCGGGGTAATGGCGTCTTGCACTGTTTTATCTGTCAGCTCACAGCAAACTATAGTTTTTTAGCCCTGTATATTAGATGCTAACATCAAAGGCAGCTGTCTTGACACAGGAGAGAAAGAAAAAAATTGTTGCGTAAAAAAAATGGAAACACTCCCGGTAGGCGAAAATTGAATCTCTTTACGTCTAGGGTGATGTGTGTATTGAGAATAGATTTGCTGGTTGGCGTCTATGTGTTTGTTCTCAAGTAAACAGCAAGGCTTGTTTGGGTGTAACTGTCAGGTATATGCGTGTGCCCCGTGTGAAAATGGGTTTGTTGGCAAAGTGGGAGTTAGGAAAAAACAGCAACACAAATTCACTCTAGCTGTCTGATCAATGGGGATTTAAGTTACCAGTGACAACTGCACAGCAGATGTCAAGAGACACAGACCCTTCGCATAGCGTAGCAATGCTAGCCGCATATTCTATCCGCAGGTTTTGTGACTTGTCTCTTTTTACCCAGCTGAACGCCTCTGAAAAGTGATTTGTACAGGCACTGGTTTGATCATCAGAGCAAGTTTCAAGAAAAGTGTGCCTCCAAAACTATAGTCTGGCACCATCCTGTTATCCCCCTCCTCTGCACTCACCTCTATTTGGGCATGTGGGGCTTTTGCCCCCTTGGGTGGTGGCAGACTTGTATACAGTATGTGTGTTTATTGCAAGTGTGTGTAACATGAGGTAAGTTTATAGGAATAGATGAATGTGTGTGCATGTCTGTGTGTGTGTGTGTGTGTGTGGTGGGGGTAGGGTTCTTCAGAAGACGCGGGTAGAGCAAATTAAAACTCACCGCAGGAAATGAGCGCCCTTGGCACTCCTCTTCCCAAGCAGCTGCACACACCCCAACCATCATCTGCCATTTTGACACATCCACGGGGCGTAGCAGGCAGCGACAAGGGTGGGGTGAGGTGGGGTTGGGGGAGGCCGAGGGGTGCCAGCGCGACACCCACGGCTGCAAGCATCGCCGGGCCGCAGCCTCCAGCCAAACAGGTGTGTGACATCATGCCGCTGGTTCCTCTTCGGGGGCCCGGGGAGCTGGCTGGGGGACTGGAGCAGAGAGGGGGGTGTGGGAGGAAACAAAGGGAGGTTAGGTCTCTACCTGACAAGCTCATTGATAACGTTTGGGACAAGAGCCCTGAAGTCGATGGCAAATTGCCTCTAATGTCTCCCGGAGATCACGGGCCAAAGTCAGGTGCTGGGCGCTAAATGGGCTCATTAGTTATGATTTTTTTCTTTCTTTTTTGGACTTTGCAAGGAGTTTTACACACACGTACACACACACATACATGCACACGCACACACATCAGAGATAGTTGAAGCCAGAGGGCTTTTGCAAACTTGGGACGTCATCATAACTCAAGACAGGGTTATAGCTGAGCCCAAGTGTTGAGACCTTTTCCTCACAGCTTTTGTAGCACTTACACGAGACATTTTCGGTTTGGAGTTTGACTATATCAACAGCTGAGACACGCAGAGTTACACCTGGGGAATACACAAGTGAATTCAAAAATGATCTGAAATCAATCCCACACAGGAGGTGAACACTGTAATTTTTTTTTTCATCAAATTTGTAACCAGAACAAAACTTTACACAGAGATAAATGAAATCAGCACGTACCTATTTAGAATTCTCAGCATGTCTCCTGCATACACCCCTCTTCACACTTCAGTCGAATCCCCCAGCGACAGATCCTGTAACAGAGGAGAAGGAGGCTGTGAGTAGCCTGGGGGGTTCCTAAAGGCACCCGTCTGGGACCTGCTTCATAATCAGTGGACAGAGAGGATAGTGGTGGTACGGCTTCCCAGAGCCACTCTCTCCCCCTGGCTGCCCGGACTATGTTAAGCACCCCAGGGCTACCTGTTAAGGTGTTCCCCCTGGTCCAGTCTCTCTTCCTGGGCAAAAAAACTCACATGTAGGCTGCTGTCGTGAACACGATCTAAGGTCTGACTGCATGAAGGTGTTTTTGCGTGTACGTAAAGGTGCATTATGCATGTGTGACCAATGCGTCCACGTATACAGATACACAGCAGACACACACACACATTCCAAGTGTGCCTCTACACATCTTGTGTGTGATTTCTTGCGCTATTAAGAGGAGGTGTATTATTGTTAGTTGTCAAGGAGACATTGCAAGGGAGCTAGAATTACTCACCCACATGGACATAACTGCATGCCAAGAAATAGCCTGGACAATACAAGTCTCTCTGCAGACCTCTTTGGCCCTTATCAACAATAATAGTTGTAAAATGGCTCTAATTAGTCTGCAGTGAAGTTAAGTGCTGTAGTCCAATAACAAATGCTCTTCTCGATAATAAGATAAAAATGCATATTAAAAAAATATTAAAAAAGACAGCAGCTAAGAAATTACAAACCCTAAACTTAAAATTAAATCTGTGGCTGTTGGATTTTTATTTTTTTAGCTTCTTAAAAAAGTACATTATGACATGTTGTCTGGGATCTGTTTTATCTGTCTGGGTTTTTATTGTAGTTACTGTAGGTATATGTAACATTGGCTGTTTCTGTTTCCATAGTCAGGTAGAATATTCCCTTGACTATGCCTCAGGGTATCTCCTCCTTTCCGCTTTTCCACAGCAGACCTCAACATCACTGCTGTTGTAGATGCAGAAAACTGTGTAGTGGTAAGCAACCAGGGAGGCAGGTCTGGGGTTGCAGCCGTGGACTTTCTAATTCAGGCCCTGGCCAAGGGATCTGGGAGACATCGTCGATTTTAACAAACACACTGGCCATTTCCAAATCTGCCTTGTGTGCTCAGCCGTCCATGGTTCTCCAAGATATCTGGAGGAGAGGGAGGGTGGGCGTGAGGCTTCTGGGAGGAGGGGTGTACAAGGCGGAGAGAGCCAGGACTGTGCCGTCTCTCCAGTTTGGTTTGGTCCAAGCACAGAGCCAGCTGGCCTCATTAGGACTTGATGGGAGGCGGGCTGGCATGAGACGTGCACATGCATGCACACATCAACAAATGTAGTGTGAAGCGTGGCCTGATGCCCGTGAAAGACCCACACGAAAGTTTTTTTTTTCTCCCCCCCCCCATCTTTCTTTTTTTTTTTTATTGAGTGCACAGTGGCTTATGGGCAGAGAGAGTGCATGATGTGGGAAAACATGATCATTAGTTTATGTCTCTCTTTAAGGTGCTGTCTTTACCTGGCTCACCTGGGCGATCACAGTGCGCTTGAGTGCTTGTTTGAGAAAAGAGCGAACCATGAACAGGGGCGATGAGGGCTGGGTTGGATGGAGTGGAGTGGGTATAAAGGGACGAGAGAATATGATTCATGGTAGGGTGGGTTCATCACGAGAGACGGCCACTGACCTACAGTCTGAGGGCCATTGGACCGGAACCAAGGCCTTGTTCCGACAGAGCGAGTGTAGCGTGAGCTGTGACGGATGGCGCCGGTCTGTTTGAGAGCCCCTGAGCAGGTGTGTGTCTCGCTCACATCTGCAGGCAAGCACAGTGAACCGAGACCAAATGGCAGACGCATGGGGCCCATCGGGTACCTGTGCACTGAGACACACTAATGATTATGGATGCAGGCCTATTAACGGTCACATCTGTAAGGGAGAACAACAACCAGCGCACTGGGAGTGAGTCAGCAGTTTTAACTCCCCTCTGAAACATAGACATGCTGGTGTCAATGTTGGGATAAAAACTCAAGTCAAAATGCTGCCTTAGCCTGAGCTCAGGTACAGACCTTACCTCTGCTCGGGCTCTGCTGAAAATGAGGAGGCTCTCTGGCCTCCTTGAGAGAAGACTTCAGGAAGTTTACTTGTTGAACTTGAAAACTGACACATGCTGAAGGACACTGTAAGTAGCAAAAAAAAAAGGAAAGAAAGAAAAAAAAGGCTTCCTGTTACAACTCAACACTAAATTATCTAATGAATTCATCAACTTAAAAACAGCGTTAAATATTCATTCTAAGAGTATAGGTAATAAATTAAATATTACTCATTGACTCATTATTTAAAAATGCATAATATGATTTGCATAGTTTTATCCTGATAGGAAATAATAATGGGTAGTTGTCTTGTAGCGTCTTTCATGACGGATGAAGCTTGCGTCTTTTTGTTCCCTCATCATCCCTCTATCCTACTTGCTTCTCATTAAAGTTTTAACGGAGGCTGTTTTAATTGTCAATCCTTTGACAGGTTGATAAAAGCAACTTGACAATTAAGTTCATTGGCTCTGCTATGCATATTAATTAGGTCTTATTTGGGTTTCTATTGTTATTGGAAGGAGCACTCATGGTGTAGCAAAATGTCATCCATTAACTTCTCTCTTCTCAGAACTTAATGTAATTAAGCTTGCTATTGTATGACTACGAGAGGAGACTCTAGAGAGAGGAACTTTTAGTATTCATTGTATAAATGAGTAATGCCATTCCTGTGACACTGCAACAACGCTGTTTCCCCAAAAATCAGCCATTCACAACTTTATTATCTGTAACAAGTGCTGCCTGCTCTTGTTTGGTTAATGAACAAAGGGGGCTTGCTTTCATGTCGCTACATGTGTGTACGCACATGTGCGTGCGCTGCATGTGCGTGTGCGCTTGTGCGTCTGCACATGGGTTTGTTTATGCCTGTGCAAAGCAGGGATGAAGCGAGAGAGGGAGCGCGTGTCAGAGGGGAAAACGGGGCAGGACATAAAGGGTGCGGAGAGGCTCGGCATTGGGAGGGAGGGGAAAGAAAAATGAAGTAGCGCTGGGGCTCGAGGTGGGATGGGTGTGTTCTAGCAGATTACCCAGTGCACCTTGCTCAACTCTGCAGGCCCACACACTCACATCAAAGTGGTACCCCCTATCTGCCCGAGGCTTAGTCGGCCCCTGTCCACCCCCCGTGTCACTCCATACATCCTCGTGTTCGTGTTGAATAATTGACAGTTCTGTTTTACATGCTCAGCATTTGCCAGGACATGGAAGTGTGGCTCCAAACAGGGCATGACTCTGAGAGGTGCCGCGTGTTGGTTTGACTTCATTAGAATGTGCCCTACTAATGCTCTGCACGCACCCTGAGCTGAATACCATCAAGCATAATCCACAGAGGAATGTCTGTGGAATCAACAAGGTGGTTGCGGTAATAAAGATGCGTTTTTGCTGCGCTTTTATCGCAACTTAATTGTCCACATAGCTTAAAGAGTTTCCCCTTCCCACATGTGAGCAGACAGCAGGTTTCATTTCCAAGCCAGGTTTATGAAGGGAGCAGCACCTCCCTTCATTACAATGGGACTGTTTCAGCTCCTTCTTTGAAGATACTACGTACTGTCTGGTGTGCACTTACATTCGGAATCTGCTGAACTTGTTGGATGTCACTCAAGACTGCCAGAATGGCCGTGCATAGCAAAGGACAATGACTGCCATGGGTATCTGAAGGGGCTAGAGTGTTTGTGCCAGGGCGATCTCTGAAGTCAAATAAGCCATTATCAGTCTGTCAAGCCAGGTCTCATTTCAGGTCTCTTAATAACAGTTAGGCAGTTTGGTGAAGTCTCTATCAATGCCCCAGTAATTGCTTTTTACAACTACTGTAGAGAAATGAGACAAAGAACTGAAGCGATAAAGCATGGTTGCAACAGGGTGGTGAGATTATAATCTCTTCTTGTGTTTGAACTGAAATAAGTAAAACAAATCTTAAGGAATGCATGTGGTTCTGACTTTGGATCACACAGGTCTGTACGGAAACTTAAGTGTAACAGTAGGAGTGTAGTATGGTATAGCCTAGTACTCAAAGCAAAGAAGGGAAAGGCCTGGCTGTTCATTTGATAGTTTACCTTGACCCCTGAAGTGTGTCGCTCACACCCCGAGGGCTTGGGCTGGCAAAACCTTTCTCAGTCCCCCCTGGGAATGATAATCTCAACGTGGGCGTTTACCACGGACACCAGACACAACACCATTAGCCACAGCTCCGCTGCTGCTCATTAGGACCCCCCGATCGATATAGGCGGCCACAGAAATCGCCAGCGCTGCGGAACCAGCTATCACTCTTCAGAGTTATTATCGTAAACAGCTCTGGCCAAGATTTAGGGCAGTACCCCACTTTTGCTGCTTCTATTGAAAATAGAGGGTTGGGAGGACCATAACAGAGTGACCGAGACCTTTCTAAGGACATTATATTGTATGACTTGTTCTCAAACTTTGTGCTGTGTGGAGTCATTGCCTTGCTATAAAATTAGAAGCAGTCAGGAATCATTACAGTGTACGCTGCGCTGTTCTCTGGGGCCTGGTATTATGACATGGTTGAAGCAGAAAAACACTGACACAGAGGAAGTTCACTCATTACTGCAAAGATATCTGAGCTCTGATGTCTCCCTTATTGAGTGTCAAAAATAAAGGATTCAGTTTAAGCACAGCTACACAATCTGCTGAGTTTGCAAAGCAACTTTCTTAATGGCATATATATGTATATATATATATATATATATATATATGTATAGGGTTAAAAAGGGAGCAAGTAAATGTAGAATGACTGGGTGCTTTCAAAATGTTTCTCCACGCACGCTCTGTTTGATATCAACATGACAAGATAATTTAATTATTTTCCCATTCTTTCCCTTGAAACACGAGGTGTGGAGACATTAGTCACAGGAAATTGTAGATGAAAAGACAAAAAAAACAGGATAACCCATTGGTTTCTGGCAGTAGGAGAGAATAATATTGAGGCAAAATTGTGAAAATAAGAAAAAGGGGAGATGTATTGATTTTTGGTGGAGCCAGGGAAAGAAAAGAGAGGGAATAAAGAAGTGCTCTTTGGCCGATGTGTCCAAATGATGTCTCAGGGGAGGTTCTTAATGGTAGGGGGAGGGGTGGAGGGGGTTAAGGGGGTGAGGTGGGGGTGACGGGGGCAGGTGCCTACCCTGACTAAGGCATGGAACTGCCCTTAGGCTAGGGCTAATGGTATTGGCTGAGCTTACTTTAAGCAGCTCTTTCCTAATGGCCAACTATGAGTGTGCCACAGGATAGACAGGTATTGATTGGTTCAAATGCTCTTGAGTTGACAAGAACTGAAAGTCCCTCAAGCATATACAATCTTGCAGCAAATTATGTCACATGGAAAGGTGATTAAAAACAGAAGCTTGGAGCAGGCACACTCATTAAAAGTGTATATAATATTTCTCTTGTTGTCCTTGTATCACTGTCTCTTGTTTGTGTTTACTCTTTTTTTTTTCTTTTTGTTGCAGGGATGAGGGGGGGCAAAGCGTTTGTCTCTCTGGTGTTAGTATGTGTTTTCTGAGAAATGTCTGTTTGTACAATGTGGAATTCCACTAGCAACACAGTTTTCAAGCCTATTTTCCATCATAGGGATCCACTGCATTGACGGTTGAACCTCCATTGCATCAGTCAAAGCGGTGCACACATTGTAGTTATGCACTTCATCAGCTGGGCTCAAAATTGTCATTTGAGCAGAGTCAAATGGTCAGACACTCCCCCTCCTCACCATTTAAATGTATGCAGGTGTGATGGTTATATTCACTTTTAAAAAAAAGGTGCAGCATACGGGTATAGTATACAGAGAACAATGCCATATATTTGCTTTGTTGTCATGCCCCCCTTCCTCATACACACATACAAAAAATGCTGTGTACAAGATTTTCTCTTATTCACAAGGGGCGCTTTCTAGACTGCTTGAGGCATCTGCTTTGATTGCATAATTCCCAAGAGACGAACAACACAAAACAAAAATACTGACTGAATTCAGACTTATAATATACCGAACAAATAACATACCAGCTCCACTCTTCAAAACCATAGTTCTCTAAAGAAAAGGAATTGGAGAGTAAATTCAAAGTTGAAAGCTTAGCTCTTTCGTGGTGAATGCAGGGATGAGGGTAAAAGATGAAACAAACTTTTTCTCCTGGCTGAAAATGTGCAGTATTACTAAAACAAATAGGCGATAGCATACACATTTGCGTACACTTAAACTTAAGAGGCACATATCAGAGATACTATAAAACCCTTTTTAAGCCTTAAATGGTGCAGATATTTCAGGAATGGAAGCCGAGGAAATGTATTATGATGCGGGGGTAACACAACAGGTCCTTTATGTCATCTGGTGCTTTGCCAAATGTAGCATGACAGTTTCAAACAAAGTAAACACTGTTGGTGAAATGAAAATTAAATTAAATGACAGGTCCATTTTCTTCAGGAAAACTCAAAAAAAGAAAAAAAAAGTAGGGGAGATTTTCTGCATCCAAATGATACGGCTGCTCTCAAAGCTCACAGTTTTCTTCTCTTTCGATTAAATGCTCTTTCTCTGGCTGTTTGTGCTTTACAGTGGAGTGTGCTACATCGCTACTTTCTTCTCTACAGGGGCCCCTGGGCTCCCCAAGCAATAGGAGTAAATTAGAGTGCACCTGTTCCAGCTCCAAGATAAGCCATCTCCAGAGGATTTCCTCTGAGTAAAATGAAGTGAGTGAAGAATAAACAGAATATCACAGCATTACTCCGCCAAGGTGAAGTTGCTGCTGCTCTGGGGACACGGTTCGTTTTGCACAACACCCAGCAAAATATCCTCTATAAACCTCTGGATGTAAGACTGTAGGAATGGTCTCTGCTCACAGCGGAGAGAATAGGTGCTGCACTTTTGTGTTCCAACCAAGGCAGCGCGTCTGCTTCTCAACTGTATCTACTCACAACCTTGACTTGAAATGCTGTTATTTGTGGTCTGGGTTTTGTGGTTTGTTTCCAGCATGTTTTGACTCTGTGTCAACACATCTGCGATAGTCAAACATCAAACCACATACTTTCCCTTTTTCCGTTCCTGTACCGCTGCCAAACATTTCTGAAAGTATCTAATTAAGTCAACTAAGAAAATTGTCAGTACATCTTTCCCCTCTTCCCATCAGCTTAGCCACATGAGTAACTCCTTGTATGTTTCTTAGAGGAAATAAAAGCTGTAACCCCAGTGTGATGCCCAAAGACCACTGACCGTAGATGTCTAGAATGCAAAATTCACTCAGTTGGTTTACACATAAAAGGCACGGATAATTAGAGGAAAAATGTAATTCATCATACGTTTGATAATCAGTCTGATTTGGTCTCCTATCTGCACTAGGGCATTCAAATAACCCCCCTACTATTAGCACCCCTCTCTCCCTCACACCAGTAGTCTGTTTTACCCTCTCTTTGTTCCCCTACAACACATTATCATTATTGTAGCTAATTGCATGGTTTGCCTTGAAGTCGGGCTGGAGACTCATGATCTGGGGTTGAAACGTGGACAGGGATCCAGTCTTCTCCACAGCTTGCTTTACTCTGCTAATTGCTGTTACCACAGGATAAGGCGTGCTCCTCGCTGTGGCCAGCCGGACAAGGCTGGAACAAGCATGGGGTGGGTTGGGTGGAGGGATACTATCACACAAGGGTGGTAAGATGTGGGAGGGAGAGCCAAGGGTGGCATAACTGACGTGGGATGGGTAGACCAGATTGGGGAGGGAAAGGATAGCGGTTGGAGGTAAGCGGGGGGGATGGAGCCGGTGTTAGATGTAGGTCAGCAGGAGTGGAGAACCCTAAAGATTACAGTCGGTTAGTGCGACCCCTCTCTGACAGGATCTGAGACCTTATTCCCAGCAGAGGTGGAGCCTGGCATTTGGGGAACCCAGCTATTAGTGAGGCTAATAAAGCCCATGCAGAAAGTTTTGAACCTCCAGTAGCCCAGAGACATTGTCCTGACATGAGTCCAAAGGCTGAATCTTAGTTAATATAAACCTAAATGACTAAAGAGAGTCTTTAAATGACTGTTAATTAGACAGCCGAGCCGTGCTGCGGAGTAAAACACATCTATAGGCACCCATTCTCATTTACAGTCTCTCTTAATAATTGTTTTTACGAGCACCTCTTTTTATTATCGTTGTTTATTAAAGAAGAGTAATTTAAAAGATGAGTTCATCTAACTCTAAAAATCTGAAATCTCTCTGAGCGCTGACAGTTTCCTAATTCATATGGGAATGTTAGTTTTACACCACAGTATCAGCTTCCAACTTTAAAATGAGTCAGAGCTCCCCGATGGGGTTTTAGAAAAGGAAATGGAATCACAGACATAACGAGTGACAAAGCCTCCATCACCTCATATAAGATCTCATTCCATCTGTGAGAACTTTGGGTCTACCCTAGAAAAATAATAAATATCCCCCTCTCATGGCTGCCGCTCTTTTTGTTCAAAAGGTGTTTTCAAGACCAAACAAAAGAAATGGTGTCATTAATGATATATATTATGAACTAGGGCCTCTTAGAACAGTTTCCTACAAATGCATGGATAAGGGGTTGATCTCTCTCCTAACAAAGGATCTCTAAAATATGAAGTGAAAAGCTACCCAAGATGAAGCTGGTAAAGAAACAAGCGAGGAAGAGCCTATTTCCACAACACAAACAGATTTCCTGGCCTTTAGCAGTCTCTTACTGGGATACTTTGAGACATATCCATCAAAACACAGCTGTATTCATTCATATTTCATATCTCCTCCTTCTCCCAGTGCTTTAACACTGTTCTTTGATCAAAGGAGAGAAGTCGGATCACAACAGGAAGGTTCCCTGCCAGCCAAGAAGGAGAAGGAAGGCCAATCCACTACTGTACATGTTACCATATAGCTAGCTGTAGTTGAAGACTTCACTCAATGAAACAAGGGGAGAAAAGTAGAATAAAATAAATGAATGTCTTGCAAATGCAAAACTAAGAACACTTCAGAAATTCATGACTTTCCATAGATGAAATACGAATTTCCACATTTTACAGAGAGCTTAGCTCTCGGCCGTGTGCAGGCCTGCTGCAAAACCGTGCAAAATAAAACACAAACTCAGACACTCGGATCAAAAATGAGCAATTTTCGCAGAGTTTGGGATGATTGAATGAAGCCTTTGTTAGATTTAGAGGAATAACAGTTTCTCCAACTTAAGTGATGGAATTGCTGAGAGATGGGCATCCAGGAGCTGGTTCAAAACACACAGCTCAAGAGTGTCACCATGTGGAGATGAGGCGACATAGCAAAAAAAGGTCCCCGAGCAGCTGTCTACACAAATGCTTTACCTCAGAACGTGGCTCTAGAAAAGCATTAATATTTTCATTTCTTCTATTAACCTTTCCCTAGTCTTTAAAATACATTTTCTCCAATTAAATTTCACCTGTTTTACATTAAGCCTTCAGCCACTCTCTTTACCTGACGTCTACCATATCAATTCCAAGACACAGCCGTTCCAAAGACCCTTTTCAGTAAGGCTCTGGGAAAAAAGTGTTTGAAGACCTCCCTGACATTTAGACTCTCTCTGAAGATGACTTTGCCTTCTACTATAGCCTGCGGGAACATAGTAAGACCCACACTAAACTTCAATTGATATGCAGTGCCAGATTCCTCCAGGGGAAATTATCATTCTGTTCATAATAAGAGCCACAACAAGCACCTGGAAAATGACTTTATTATACACTCCGCTTCAATAAAAGTTTCCTATGACCCATCAGAAACACACACGGTGCAAGGGGCATAATAGTGATGAAATGAAAACTATATTATGCATATGATAGAATGCTTATTTGATGGTAGGCAGCGCGAGGATGCACATCTGCTCGGATGTGCTTGATTGGCAGGTGTGTTAATGCTGCGCCGTAGCCTTGGATGGTGGTGCTCTGAGACCCCCTTTTTCCTGAAGCCATTATCCAAATATGTTCTGTTTTTCAAACAAATGAATGGCACAAAAATCAAAGTATCAAAAATGTATTGCCCTTCATAATGGAATTCCCTCTGAGCAAGGACATGTAACAATGGGCCATTCTCAGCTTCCTGTGCTTTCCCTCTCTATGCCAATGGACGTGACCTCCACTGCTTTAACAATGGGGCATCCAGCAGCATAAGCACTTGGCTTCTCTCGCCGCAGCCACTACATGCAGTAAAGCTGCTTTCATCTTTGTTGTTATATTTAAGGATGACATCCTAGCCTGTCGGCCTCTACTATTGTCTTCGCCGTGATTATTTTCTATCCGTTGTTTAGCCCCAGTTGTGGCTCTTTGATGAAAAGGTCGCCACTCAATTGGAAAAC
Organism: Oreochromis niloticus; assembly: GCF_001858045.2. Lineage (NCBI taxonomy): Eukaryota > Metazoa > Chordata > Actinopteri > Cichliformes > Cichlidae > Oreochromis > Oreochromis niloticus. Next base: position 14,215,207 of record NC_031978.2, on the reverse strand, counting down.
AGTCATTAAAATGCGGTGGGTACTATTCACCAGTGTGCATGGGGGAACCAACTCAACTGAGCTGGTTAATCAAAAGTTAATTATATAATTTTCATGCAGATGAGGGAAACATTCAAATGAATCCCAACTCTACAATCATTACAAAAAATAAATAAAGAAATAATTCTAAAATGCTATAAAATGTTCAGGGACCAGGAGGCTGTAAACAATATGAAGTTTAATTTGAGGTAAACAAAGTGAATATCCACCAGGGGGTCTGGGAAGGAGAAAGTGAGGTTAAATCAAATTTGGAAACATAGATACCAGCAGGTTTTGTTGTCCTGATATACGTGCAATTAGGCAGGTCCTTGATGAGGACACTGGGAGGGAGAAAGTTGGCTTTCACGGCAAATGCTTTGGGATTATTTAAAGGGAATTTATGGGATTTTATGTTTTATCTGTAAACATTAATTATCCCCACAAAAGTGTACCAAATTGAATAAAAACAGTATTTTAGGAAATGTTATAAAAGCACGATTATCTTTTATGAAGATGTTGCAAAATTACTGAAAACGCCACGAAGCATAAACTCAAGTAAATCAATTCAAGGAAGTCTCATCGTGACTTTCAGAAGAAAATACCCAGGATAATAGTTTCCCCCGTAACTTTGTCAAAGGAGCTAAAGTATAATATAACACTTCAAAAATACTTAAGTCTTTCCTCATCAAAGGAAATGATTGTGCTATGCAAAGTACGACCATGAATATTAAACCAATGACGGGAAGTATCACAAATGAACAAGCATTGTTCTGGAAGTGCAATGGAATGTGGTTTAATTTCTCTTTAATTCTATGTGCTTTTATAATGTTCACCTTTTCCCAGTTGTGCCAGCGGGTTTGGGTTCATTGGTGTGCATTACAACCACGCTCTAACAATGCCGGGCCTCCCCGGTGTCAGCACAGTTCATGAATCCTAGCCCCTTATGCACCAGGCGATTAGTATGGTGCTCTGTCTGTGGGGCTTTGCCAGAAAATGAGTTCTCTTTAAAACATATGCCCCCTGCTGATTCTTTTCCTTTCCTGATATGAAATTCCAATTTTTTTAATGAACACCAATTTCCTGTACAGAGAGGGGGGGAAAAAAAAGTTCTACTCTTGGTCTGTTTTGGATGACTGCAGTTATCCTAAATTAGCAGAAAGCAGTTGCGGACATTAAAAGCAGAAAATATTTAGGTAGGTGTCTAATCAATATTCAAGTGTGAGCAGGAAAATCAGCTGGTGAGATTTTCCATATTGCATATGCAAGTGACTGGTGTGGCAGAAAATGGAATTACCAAAACTGTGACAAATTCAATTAAGTCATTGATTTCTAATAAATTGGCTTAATCACCAGCTGTTGTCATGCTAAGATTGTTGTGTCACAAGTTTGTCATGCTTGTCGGTCGTGTCTGCTTTACAAAGGCAGCTGAATCTATTTAAAGGCTTTAAAAGAGCATTTTATATCATTTAATCTCCAATAACAAGATCAACAAGATCTATAAAAAACCACACTGAGCAATACACAATTAGCTAATCTGGATTTTAAAGTTTATTACAGTTTTACAAGGCTTTAACCACCGATAACAAATAATTAACATCTGCGTGACAAATGATTTGCTGAAGTCACCATCTTGTTGCCGGGCGATCTTTCCCTTGTGCTGCTGATAATGATGTAGCTCTTCAATTATTAGGGAACCTTTTTTTTTCGGTCAAAGTGACTGGAATCATCATTAATCTGAAGAGATTAAAATTAAACACGAGTCAGTCATTCGAGCTGCTTCTTTAAATATTTAATCTAAAAATATTTCAATTTGAATTGATATGTAGGCGCAGTTGATACCAAACAAGAGAGAAAAATTTGCACTACATCTATCACCACTCCCAAAACTAAAAGGAGTCACACCCATATTCTTTCATGCAAAGAGGGAAAAATAAAAACAGTCACTGAGCAGTTTGTATATTGTCATTGCCGCTTTGGAACACACTGGCACACAGTGGTGTAGTGTACATTAATATTGTACAATTGAACTAGACATTGGTGATAAATTATGCATAATAGGCACTTACTATATTGTATGGTCTAAGTCTCTCTTGGGTTTGGGCATTTGCCTCATCGGGAAGAGACACCACCTCTCCTGTGCCCATCATCTATGTAGAGTAAAAGAGAATTTAGAAGATGTACCAATCTGATCCCATTAACAGCAGGTTTGAAGTGTTTTAGTCGTTCCTGTTACATTTTGCCCTTATTTAACATTTCATTCAGTTCCACATGTAATAATTACTCACCCTAATGGTTGCCTCAAGCTCTCCCACACTTCTCTTTCCACCTGGTAGCCATCCATAGGACCAGTGCTGGGACAGGGTGACCTGAACCACCAACGCCAGCAACAACACCTGCATTATAACTCTGCTGCCTGCTTCCATTAGAACTGCAGGGGAAGCCAAAACTGTAGTAAAACCCCCCAAAAAGAAACAGTAATGCCACAGTATCCTTACTCACAGCTCCTTGGCTTGCAGAGCAGGGACTGTAAAGCATCACCAGACACTAGTAAACATTTTAGATAGTAATTAAGGAGAGGAGTACTTTTAACTTAATGAACATTGAACAAATTTAAGTGACTACTGACTCACCTCTGTATTTGCCTTGTTAGCATGTGTCGCATTAGGCAGTGGGGGGATTTTATAGGTGTTGTACAAGGCTGCTGTCAGGATTATAATCCCCATCTGCAGGTGTGACACATTCACTGACTAATGGGACACAAAATACTACTAATGGAGTTGGCTAAGTGCTCAGATATGCTGACATCACCGCGACAGTTCACACAGCATTAAAAATATAACAACAAACATCACTGCGCTTGCAGTAAAGAGGCAGACAAAAAGACAACATTAAGATGAACTCCGATGTTCTTTACCATCAATTATTTATTGGATTCAGCTTTCAGAAAACAACGTTCAAATCCATACAGATGGAAAAGGCAGAAACATCACTGAAACAAGATGCTTGTGCATTTCTAACATCTGCAGCAAGGTCTCACTGTCAATACCTTTACTTCATATTATTTCTTCTGCATGACAAAAGATTAAAGTCAACATTGCAGTAAACCTTAGTGATGATCACTGGCCACTAGTATTTATGTACAGACTAAATTAACTGAAGAAAATGATCAGTGTGTCATGTATGAATCAATCTTACAAAGTTAAGATAATGAAAGTACAAACACAGTAGAAAGCTCTTCACCAAAACTCCCGAGCATACTGTTGAAAAATAATTAAGTAGAAGCCTTGCAAAAATATACGCTTTGTTTTTGCCATTTAAATATGAAACCAAGACAACTGTAGCTATTACAGTCAAAAAACGCCAGCGTGTGCATGATTCATATTTTGCCCGAGCATTGTTATTTGAGATCAATGCTTTCTTCTCGCTTCTTGCTTCCTGTGAATGAAAAAGGTTTAGCTGCATCAATTATCAGCTGTTTCTACTGTGTTTTTCCTTTCTTTTCTTACACACTTATATATATAATTTATATTCTGAAAAGTGTCTCTACAAACAGTTAGCCGATGATCCATACATGAGACCACCATTGAAAAACAATGCATTTTTAAAAATGTATATATAATATCTAAATTAAACATACAGTAAACATCTGTCTTATCTTTATTAAAATTGTGTCACTTGGTGACAAGTCTTTCACGACTAGAACTTCTAATCAGTATGGCACTGCTTTATGCAAACATGCAAAAAGGTGTATAAAAATGTTTTTTTTTAAGTAAAATGTGACTGCAATGATACATCTGAATTCATGTAATAATACAATATTTTCTGCCTGTTCCAATGTGGGCTAATTACATTTTGCAGAGTCAGGCATGAATCCACTAAGTAATATTGCCACAGGCAAAAAGAAAGTTGGTGAAGTTGAATAATATTGCAGCAGGCAGCAGCTGTTAAGTTATTCCCAGACAGAAGTGAGGTAATTTGCAGCGTCTAACAGAATGAAATGTGTCTGAAATTTTATGTTTTACTTTGAAATAAAAGTAGATCATAAATACTAGTTACACATACTGGTCAATATTATTTTTGAAAAAATATTATTAATTGTATCCTACTTTATTTGTGAAACACACTTTTTTGCTCTTTACACCTATTAAACATATTAAGTGTGCAACATAAAGAACAATGTAAACCCAAGGCATTGTGGTCAGTAACTAAAATGAAAAACTGGTGCACTGTACAATGCACTGGGTATTTTTCCAGGTTAGAAAATACCTATACACACACACACATATATATATATGTGTATATATATATATATATATATATATATATATATACATACATACATATGTATACATATACATATACATATATTATTTATATATGTTGATAATGTTGCAGTTCAATTAATACTCCCTTTAACAATTCTAAAATGTTGTATTTTTGCATTATAAATTTTTTTTTTTTTTTTTTTTTTTTACAATTTATCCAAGCCATTTAGTAAAATTACTACATTTTACATTGGGGTACTTGAAGATCAAACATTCTCATAACAGACAGACTTTTTTGTGGACCACATGTTTTCAGTTATATTAAAGTATATTACACCATTTAGTTTAAATCTGTACTCAAGTGCAAAATACTAAAATTGCTTGCTTTAGAAAACAACATTCAGAAAAAAATTGCATATGTTAATTTGACACAAAGCATACAGAGCATTATTACACTATTTGAAATTGGCGTAGTCTGAGAAAATGTCAACAAAATCCTGGACCACTCTGTAGCAGAAGTCGTATTGCTCCTGCAGAGAAAAGCGAAAGAAAAAGTGTCACCGTGCAGAATGATTTCAAACATGTTTATGCACAGCAGGTTTGATGTTATGTAGTTTTTCACCTACCACGGTCTGAACCATGTGTGGTCTCTGCATGCGTAAACTCTTGACTGTCTGAAAAACGTCCAGGAGGCCTTCAGCTTTCACTCTTTCCAGAATGTTACTGAGGGCTATGAAGGTCCCCGTCCGTCCTGCACCGGCACTGAGGTCATTAGGACAAAAATATTAGGAATCTCATCATAAAATGTGGACATTAAAACTGTGCAGAGGAACTACAGATAATTATGAAACACACCGCAGAAGATGAACAACAAGAAAAGGAATTCTAACAAACATTTCTTAAGAGTAAAACTGCAATGAAACTCTTGTAATCTCACCACATCCTTTTTCCATTTAACTAAAAAAAGTTAGCGGGAGAAAAAGGTGACCTCTGTGTAATGGTGCTAATAATTATCCCCACTTAAAGAGAGGCTAATCCAAACGCTAACACTAATCAGTCTGGAAGCTCAGTGTTTGACTGAGTCAATGTTTACAATGATGGTGGGATGGAGGGAGAAAGACAGAGAGAGACAAGGAGTGAGCGCGAGAGCGATGTGCGATTTGGAAGAGAAGTGCAGAGAGACGTTAGGGATTGCAGCGGGTTAGCCCCATTCCCAAGAGACAGAGAAAAAGCTTTAAAAAGCCCCTCTTAGACAAGTGGTGATGAAGGAATAGAAGAGAGTGATGACACCATTTCCTGTCGTTAGCTCATCTTATCAGATTAATCATAGTGGGAGTCAGAGGAGATTTCACTTTGAGAGGTTTTAATTGACTGTGAATCAGTGGATTGGATCAATCCCACAGGGGCATGCTGCTTTAGAATCACTTCACCTGAAGCTAGGTTCTGATCAAAGCTTTCACAGCTAAGTCTTTATAAGGGATCACATAAGTGGTTTAGGCATAGAACACCAAGCCTACTGAGGAGAGGAAAAATGTACAATTTATTGTAACAGACATTTGTAGGAGCAAAAAGTAGGGAAAATGAAACGGGTTATATTAAAAAGCATGAGTGGACAGCCACAAAGTGTAATATAGTGTATATAATTTCCATCTGATGATGTGCACCACGCTGCAGAATTCTCAAATTGAAGTTCCTCACCTGCAGTGCACAATTATGGGACGGTTTCCAGACTGCTGCTGCTGCCTCTGCACAGCGGCAATAATGTCAATCATCCCTCTTCCCTCGGCTGGTATTCCAATCTCAGGCCATCCGTGGAAGTGGAAGTGTCGGACATGTTGTGACTGCTTTTCCTGGTGTTGGGAAAATCTGATTGTTATTTTCATCTAATTAAAAAATGTAAATGGAATGAAATGACATGAACTTTAATTTGCTTTGATGATAACAGCACAAAGAAAACAGGGTGGGAAATTTGTTCAAGTGAAATGTCAATTTTAATATTGTTAAGTGTTTTAATTAAACATTACGCACTGGTCTGTAGGTGAGAACCATGTCTTTGAGAGTGAAGGTTTCACACTGTGTGTCTCCAGTCAGCTCCACCGTATAATCTCCAAATGTTACACTGCCCTCTGATGGCCAATACCGGTAACACTTTTCCTGGTTGAAGAGTTCAAATGGAAACGCAGTTAGACTACAGTTAACTGGTTTATATAGTGTTTGGTTATTATAACATGGAAATTAATAAAGACAAAACCACAACACACACTGACAATTATGCAAACTGTATGGAAAATAAAAATGAAAAGTTGAATAATAAACACATGGTTTAAATGTTCAACTCTGCTTTTCAACCTGTACTTTTGCAAGAACACCATACTGTACCTGCTCCCTCTCTTTGAGTTCGGTGAGCATAACGATTGAATGGCACCTCCACTCCCACACCATCCTCCAGAAGTCCTCCACTGTGTGAGACAGTGGGCCCTGGGTTGCGATAAAATAGTCCTTCTGCCTGTAGCCCTGGAGGGCAGATCATCTGGTAAACAACACTTGAGAGTGCAGCAAACATAATATTTTGCATTGTTTGTAAAGGAAACAATGAGCTTTATATATACTTCTATGGGAAATCTATACAGGAGGTCGTGAGGGAGTGCTTACATCAATAAAGGAGGCATTGATGTAGTCGGTGAACTCCTGTCCTCTTTTCACTGAGAGTATTACTCGGTTGAAATCATCTGCAAACAGAAAAAAGGAAAATGAAACTTTTCACAAGTGATTCCTAATAAAATAAAACTTTGAAAGGGCTGACGAAAAAAAAAGAAAATCCTAGCCGAGCTAAAACTTTAGCTGTGTTATTAAGGCCAAACGCGCTGCAGTCTATATCTGTTTTCAGTGTAAAAAGTTGTACCCAGGCTTACTTTTCCTACTCCGACTGCAACATAAAGTAAAGATAGAAGCCCAATTTAAATGTTACTGATCACAGAGACATGAGCTGATTATCCAGATATCTGTGTACGGCATCTATAAAATCACCAGCAGGGTGATACTTTGATGTTACTTAGATGTGATGTATTATGAAACTGTTCCGAGTATGAGTGAGTCCTTACACGGAATGATCTGAAGCACACGGTTCTTCTTCATGTTGGCAGGAAGGTTCCCAGTTCTCATGTTCTCCTTCATTATGCGAACGTTGGTCAGCTTCTGAAGGGAGAAAACACGCACAGACGGAAATGATGAAAAAGTACATATAGAAAAGTACAATGCTAATAAAGCTGGTGATTTTTTTTAAAAGCAGATGACGCTGGAACATTTCCATACTTGTAACAAGTAAAACCCAAGAAGCTGGACAAAAAACATTAAGGTAGAGACGAAGAAGAGGTGAAGAAGAGGCATTGGGGAATAATTCCTTCTAGTGTGTAGGGAACTGTGAAGATACTTTGTAGCAAAAACGTGAAATTTTCACAGAGCTACAGTAAATTCTATGAGGCAGATGGTGGTGCCTTATAAAGTTTAGTTGATCCAAAGCATTGTTATTTATGTTACTACTGCCAAGAGCTGCACCCTGGGCAAGTTTTCCATGAAAATATACCCATGCAGGGCGCAGGGTGATGGGGACGATTCATTACTGACTGAAATGTTTAAGAGAGAGCTTCTTTCTTCGTACCCTGAACTCCTCCTCCAGGCCCAGCCTGTCGTGGGGAGCCCTGGTGTTGTGAAGCCTCTGCAGATGGCCCTCCAGAGAGCACACATCTAGCTCTGTATCTCCATACAGATAGTACTCCAGCAGAGCCTGGTAGATAAAGGAGTACTGCATCTAAGAAAGAGGAAGACAAGAAGACGAAGTTGTAGAAGTAGTTGCTTTGGTTTGCCAAACTATTTCCCACTATTTTTGCATCACAGACATTGTTGTTTCCTATGCCCTCGCTTGTTTATGCCACGACCAGAGCAGCGAGTTGAGCTGTCAGTCCAAGGTACAACAGGTCGGAAAGGGTCAATACTTACATCTGTCTGGATCAGTTGACAGCGCTGTTCTCGTATTCTGCTCACAAACCCAAAGACATCCACTCTCTGTTCTATGTGCATCATGTCGATCATGCTGTCAATGACAATGAATGTCCCAGTCCGCCCAACCCCGGCACTGAGGAAACACAAACAAGAAGCCTCAAGGTCTTCTCTGTAACAAACAGCAAAGTGTACAGAACACCGAAAAATGTGTTTGGAAAGGGTTGAATGTAACATTATATTTACATGTGCAAGAGCCTTCACAGGAGTGAATGTATACATAACACAAACACCTGAACATTTCATTTTCTAAGCGCCTTTTTTTTGGCATACGCTATTATATTTCTCTCAACATAGAAGTCAATTGTGAACAGCTACAACCATATGTAGAAGTACTTCACCTCTGAAGCCCAAGCACAGCCCTAATAAATTTACAGGGGTCATTTCAGCAGACGACACCTCTGGGAGCACAGAGCTTGGATTCCACGGTGGGGTGTTGAGGTCTTTTCAATGGGCCCCATTCAAGAACAACAGTTCCACCTCCCTGAGCACCTGTTGCAGCAGTTGCTACAGTTGGCTGCAGATTTCTTTGGTGGGGCTTAACACCGGTTGGTCAGGCAACATATACACACCCTATGCAAGGAGTTTTATTCGTCCACAATGGGCTTAACTGTAGTTTTTATTAAATTTGTTACCTTTACTCATAACTATGAGCACTGAAAAAGTCTTTCCTGCACCCTAACAATGAAATGCATCAACTCACACCGGATTTATATAACTGTGCTCAGATGCCTTCTTCTGGCTTCCTTTTTACTGCACATTTTACCTGCAGTGCACAACAATAGGTCCAGCGTAGGATGGGTTGACAGCTTTGACCTTCTTGAGGAATTTCAGCATGCCGATGGGTGAGAATGGCACTCCGAAGTCTGGCCAGCTGGTAAAGTGAAGCTGGGTGACCAGTCGGGGAGCTCTGGGACCATCGCTGCCCTGCTGTGAAGCAAAGACGCACAAGGTTCATATCGGTGCATAAATAATGCTTTGAAGGCACAAATAAGTCATCTGTCTTTTTATTTTTTACAAAAGCAGCCAACCACAAACTGATACCTACTAGAAAAGGAACTTCAGTTTTATTGATTTTTTTGTCATTTTGCTTTTTGGGGTAGAATGTAATTATTAAACACTTTGCCTCACTTTCATTTCTCATCGATACTCTAGAGATCAGAATTTCATTCTCTTGAACACTTGGTAGCTTTGTGTTCTGAGAGCTGAATGTTAAAGCACCCAGTCTGTCAGCTTGTACTGAAGAGCTACAGCAGTCACAGTTTTTAGAGTCAGAGAGGATATCTGTGCTCGTCTAGCTTCAGATGGAGAGGGAACAAAGTGAATTTTGGAATCTGAAGGCTTCGCAGTACACTGAGTTGGCATCCAACTCGACAGTCAAAAAGACAAGAAAAAATACAGATACTGTATGTGTACGAATTTCGAAAGATAAAATGACGGAGCCAAACACTGCATATTAATACAGTTCTCGCTGTATTTTAAATACACCTACATATTTATAATTTATGCTGTGTCTGTTATCTGTAGCCTTTGATATTCTCTAATATGTTTCCATACTGGTTTTTCATTTATTTATTATATTTTGGATCCTATTAACGTTTGCTAAAATGCTCCAATTACCCCATGGGGACCATTTTTGCACCATCTCAACGCAGCTTAGTTTCATCTTCAATATTTAATAAGAATCTAGCAACTACACACATAGGTTGTTACATTATTACAGTAATTAAGAAGAATATTAAGAATAACTTGTAAAATTACACTATTACTTTTAAACCATGTGTAGATGTTTAAATAAAAGCAGTAATGTAAGTTTATTTTTCTTTTCCTTACAGTAGAATATTTAACAGCTGCAAAACCATATCACACATGCACACCAGTGTGTGAAATATACTCCTGGAAACACCTACTCTACCAGGAATTACCACAAAGATGTTTTTCAGTACTTTGGCAGGTGTTTATACACTATATGGACAAAAGTGTTGGGTCACACCTCTTAATTTGTGAATTTGGGTGTTTTCAGTCCCATTGCCACGGCTGTATAAAATCAAGCACCTCGTCATGAAGCTTTTGCAATTTCTTCCCTCCTAGATATTCTGCTATCACGTATAAGTACTACAGTTTAACTACAAAGCAAATGCTAAGGTGCATAGTGTGTAAAAGACTCCAACGCTGTGCTGACTTTAAAACTAATAGTTTCTAAACCTCTGTGCACTCTGTGCTTCGTGCCATGGTTTACATGGCCCAGCAGCTCCTGTAAGACTAACGTGCAGGTGGTCAGTACATTTGTAGTATATGTAGATTCACATATTTTACTTACATATTGAACACAGAATTTTCTAATGGTGTAGTCCACCAGTACAATGACATCCTCTAACGCCACCCTGATGTTCCCGTACATCCAGCAGCCTTTTTCTGGCCAGTACTGATAACATTTTTCCTGGTAATGGAGAAAAACAATACACATTATTTTTGTGGTACTGGAAGGAAAATGAATGCCTCTAAAAATGCATAGGAGTTCATTTGTCCTTGCAATTGTAGCTATAGACATGCATCTATTTTGTACATACTATAGCTACATATAAAACTATCTATTTGATGTGTGCATTTTAACAAATTCAAAGGCACTCACTGCGACTTTGTGCTACTCTTTCAGTCAATAAGATCTTCACAATGACGTTTCAACTCATTAAATACATTCTCAGACTAATTATCATGAAGCCTCCTAGGATCTTATCAACAATTATTTCATCATTGATCCCCATTGCCTCTATTCTGCCCCATCAAACCTGCTGTTGAGCGCTCAATTGATCATCCCTTTGAGGCAAAATTTAATGCGATGCTAAGTAATCTGCTGGGTGACACTTTGCATGGATTCTCAGTTAAGAGAGGGGGTCGAATAAATTATGTCCATGACTTTGGGTCTTGAGAACTTAAAAGGGTTTTCACTAAACGTGCATCGGAGGCACGGGGATTTTAGATTTCTTTAGAATAATGCAGTGCAGAGAGAGAATACCTCCTTCCTTTCTTTTAAATTCGTCAGCATTACTATAGTTGCTGTTTTCTGTTCCCAAATCATCCGCCAGAAGTCAGCCACTGTCTCAGGTTTTGGACCTGAAACAGAACCAAGAAATGTAGTAAAACCAAAGTGAGAATGGTTATAAACTTGGGTAAGATGAGAGAAAATGTGCATTTACCTTGAGCTGCAATGAATTTGTTCTTTTCTTTATAACCCTATAGTGATAAAAAAACGAAACAGTAGTGAATGAACATTTTGATGAGGATATTTATTCACTTTATAGCTTAACGTAATTACTACTCACATCTATGTAAGATGCATTTATGTAGTCTGAGCACAAGTGTCCATCGAGATGACTTAACACCACCCTTGAATGATCGTCTGTGGAACAGAGGGGAAAAAAGGTAAATAAAAGTGGTTCTTAATTTTCATTTCAGCCCACAGCACGTTTCCTTATGTTGGCTATCAATAAGTCTGCAAGCCAGAGGGCTTTTTCAGAAATACTGTCTTCAACTGCAGAATATAGATCCTCACTCACATGGTAAAATATTTGGATATCTGTTTTTCTCTCTGTTGTGCTCTCTGCTCGCCTCCTCAAAGGACCCATGGTGGTAGTAACACGGCAGTGACTATAAAGAGAGAATCCAATCCTCATGAGATAAAAATAAAACCAAGGGTACAAAGGCTGCTAACATATAATCTTAGTACTGTTTTTGTACACTTTTTGCTGTATGGTTGCAGAACAAAGATCTCAATCCACACCAAATAAATGCATGCTTACATTGAACTCTTCTCTGAAGAGCTTGCCATCATCTGCAGAGCGTATCCGGTACTCCTCCTCCAATGAGTCCAAAGGGATAGGGAAGTACCTCTTGGATGGTGAAGGAGATCTGGGGAGGAGGACCACTGTCTGCTCTCCTGTGGTTAAAAGAATATATGGTGGTCAGACTGCTAATGTCTCCCTGTAGAGAACATTACAAGCTCTTACAGCACCTGCAAAAACAAGCCTGATAGCTATTAAGATTTCCTACTTCAGGGGGTATATCACGACAGAAATGATTTCTTAAGCCATAAACATGCCGCTGCTGCACAAAACTGTCTTAACTCAGAATTTGGCCTTTCTGTTTATTTATGTCGTTTTTTTACTTGAAGTGAAACTTCATATGGTTCCCTACAGGGTAAGAGCCTTCACAGCTACTTTGGACTCCAGATCGTGAAATCTTTCTTGTCCATAAAGAGATTGAATTTACAAACCAAATAAAAAAAGGCTTAAAAAGCAAAAAGGTTGCTTTATATTTTCATGCAGTGGTTATATTGAGTACAGCACAGACGTACCTTGCTCCTCCAAGAAGCCGTTAGGAATTTTTTTATCCACTGAGGTAACCAGAGCTTTCCTGTGGTTTTTGAACCTACAGTAAAGACAGGGTGAGAGGTGAAGAAAAGCACAACCATCTATTAAAGAGGGAAAAAAGAGCTAAGTTTGATCTCTACAATGGTGCCACTAAGCACATAAGTAAACAACAAATACCAAAACCAATATCAACCATCTCATAGCACCAAAGCTGCTCCTCCTCATGTTGTTGTCAGCTGGCTGGTCAGTGAATGAGTGTCTCTGGCATGACTTGACCTAGCTGTCTTTGTTTACTGTCTTAGTGGAAGAGCAGCTGTTTATCCATAAGCCACCGCTGACCGCCTATTTAAAAACCACCCCACCCCGATGCCCCGACTTGATGTATTCACCCTGATGCTCGCGCACATACACGTTAAAAGGGAGCTGGAATGAGTGAGAAAGTGTTAATGTGTATGTACAGATTTATTCACCTCAGGCAGTAGATTGTCAGCAGGACAACGATGATAAGAAGAAGGGATAAAACCAGTGTTGAAGGCAGCACATGCGCACCCTGATGGGTGGAGTTTCCTAGATAAAAACAAAGTGAACAAAGTATATTAGTTTACAACAAAACAAGCTTTTAATTTAGATATCATATTAAGGAATATACTATATCAGGGATGTCAAGGGCTACATGTAGCCCACTTTGATCGCTTTCTGTCAGTGTGAAGACATTTAACAACACATTTAAAGTGCAATTTGAACAGTACATCTCAGTTTTTCTACTTGATAAACAAATGTTGGTTTAGTAAATGAAATAAATGTGTCATTCGGAATAAAAAAATATAAGTGTAAAAATTTTAAAAGTTCTGGTAGCTCATTGTCCAGACTCTCCTGTAATTTCAAAACTGAAAGTAAGTTATGGATTTTTTTTTACTGTTGACCCATTGTAAAAAGAAACAGACATGTCTATAGTACAGTAATGAAAAAACAGAAACTCTTCTGTCTTTTATCTATTATTAATCTATTACTTAACTACTTTAGTGTAGCATTAATGGCAATGGGGAGGTCTTCATGAATAGGAAAAGCTATAAAACTTATGAAAATACAATCAAAAGTCCAAAATCTATGCTCGCCTTCACATTTTCCAAAGCCATCCAGCTGGCCAGATTGGAGTCTTTGCTCAGTTGATTCTGGCCCCCGGGGCTTACTGTGTGTTTGACAACCCTGGACTATATTAAAGAAATATACTGCAAATACATTATTTGCACATGAAGCAGAGCTTAGCTCGGTTTTGTTCTTCAAAGGTTGAAATCAACTTTTTTTTTAACCTTTAAAGATCACTCATTCACAATTTATTTTTTCCTCGTTTTATTTAAATTTAATTCAAATTAATTTGTAAAGTGGTTTTAAGGGCATTTCCTGGACTATTTTTTACTGGAAGTCACTAATCACTGTCTAGAAATAGTCAGTGCAATTTTGTGCTCATCTAACTGGTGCTAGTATTAGATTTGACAGACAGATGTGAAAATGATCAGTCCATCTAACTTAAGAAAGAACATTATTATGTGAAATGTGAATCTTTTCTATACAGCATGACTTTGTACATTTTTGAAACATCGTAACTGAAGCCATAAATGACAATGGCACATAAAATAGTGTAAAATATAGGGTAACAGAAAAGATCAGCAATATATGTCTCAAGTTTGTTAACTAAGGCATAAGGTACGAGACATACAAGATCGAGTAAAGGTGAATTCAAGTCAGTTTATCTAGTTTTCCTTTATATGTGAAAAGAAAAATCGTATCCTTCTAGAGTCTGGCTTTAACATTTTTTTCTTAGACAATATAATTGCTCAGTTGTTTCATCAGTTACCTGCAGTTTGGTTCTCATGAGAAGAATTATTCACAGGAATAGAGATCCCAATCAGAAACAACACCATTGTCACTGTGGATAAAAGAAAAAAAACCCAAAGCAGTCACTTCAACAGAAAAAAACAAAAAATAACAGAATAAATCCTGCAATTCTACACAACCTCCACTAGACGGCACCAAACTGACATGAAATGCACCTACAGCTGGATACAAAACATAGAGGGCACAAAGGGGAGCTGGGCTTTGAAGATGTCTCTCTGCTGAGCAGTTAAAGTACTTGTGGGAAATCTGCTTGCTGTCTTGTCCTGTCAGGCTGACTTGAAAGAGCAGCATCAAATAACCTAATATTCAGACATCAAACCAGAGAGGAGGCTTTAACCCACAGGTGACAGTAACCATATACCCTATGGACCTAGAGGATTTGGCAGTGGAGCTGAGCTCAAGTAGTATTTGTTGGAGACCATCTTGTTTTGCTGTGCTCTGTTTGATGTACAGCACTATGCAAAGCTCAGCGGCAACAAGACATACGTGCTGTACTCACTGTACTTTGTATTTTTATAAAAGTAAGTTCATGTTGCACATTTAAATAGGTTACACTTCTGCCTCACTGAACCTTCTCCCATATTCTCCATCTTTCACCGTTTCTTTCTCCACTGAACCATAATTTTACTCTAAACTATATTCTAACTCTTTCCTTTGGCTTTATAGCTGAAAGCTTTTAGTGATGTATTTGGGGCAGAGTGCCACAGAGTGTCCTTACAAAAAGGAAAACAGTATGTCAAATTCCTTACAACTTCGCCAGAATTAAATTAATTCCAACACATTATTTCTGTCTTTTTTTTATCTACAAAGTACCAATTTCTCCAAAATCATATCCATTTCTTCTTTCTTTCCCATCCTCCAAATGAGAGGGTATAAAAATCACAGAATAAATTGGGCAAATGGGGCAAATCTGTCTAAATGGCTTTGATGGAATAAATGGGAGAAGCAAGAATTGAGTGTCCTAATTTATCCTCTGTTCTACCTCCCCGTCTTGTTATAGAGGCCACAAGACTGGATGGAATAATTCATTGTGTCAATTTAGTTCTTCTAGAAATGGGTCATCTAGGGGCCTAATTTGTGATGTTTGAGAGAATTTTTTGCACATAACCCAAGGGGGGTTTTATATAACTATGGCTCCCAAAGCTTTTGTAGAAAAATGAGCTACATAATAATCTTCTAACAATGTTCCCAAAACAAAATGTATGCCAAAACCTATAAAGTACTATTGGACAACAAATAAGGGGCTGTGTTTTGTTTGTATTTCAATTTCTCTCTGCAGTAACACGCTACACAACACCTACGATTGAGACACATTTACACAGAAAGTTGAGGCTCCTGTGCATTTTTTTTTAACCTGAATAATCCCCGGGAAGACAAATCAAATAAATCCACCCAATCAATGGCCCAGAAGCCTGACTGTGTGCAATGCACATACGCTCACTGCCTTTTCACATGTACGCATGCCTGCACATAATGTACGCCCCACAGCCAAAGGCAATGTGTTGCATATGTGCAGCACTCTGTCGAAGGAGCCACTTCTCTACCCAGTGTTAACAAGCTGACAGTGCCAGCACCTGTTCCCCGCTCTCCCCCACGAGGCAAGTCACATTCACTCACATCGTACATCCCGCAACTAGATGTTGTAAGGCATATTGCGCGTATGGGGGTCACCGCACAGGTCATTGCATATCTGTCATATTCTGGCAGCTCCTGTATATACAGCCAGGAAATTGAAGAAAAGAGTTTCATTGTGAAAAGATGTCAAATGCTCTGTTACCTTGAGCAAAATCATAAAAAGAAGAAACAGTAAGTCATATCTTTCTGTATCACTAAAGAGAAAAGCAGAAGTGGAAAATAGAACAGTGTGAATGAATTTTAAGATAAGATAAGCAACTCTAGTGTGACCAACAGAGGAACAGCACATCTTACATACTGTACTGACATGCTGTAGCATTACAAAAAGACATTTTTAACTTTTTAACCTTACGGCTGGCGATATATTTCATAATTAGTAGACCCAGTCATTTAACCCTCATAGAAAGGGGAACTTGCTGAACTTTGTTGCCTAACCCAATTTTAAATAACTGATTGTGTCATTCCTAGCATCGTCCTAGGTATTGCATCGTTCACTCCAGATGCCTGCTTTTTCTCTTCAATGAAATACTTGCAGCAGTGTGATTGCTTCAACCTGCAGCACCTGGTTGACATAAATGTTCCCAGGAAATAAAATTATACCGCATCACTTATGTTGGGAGCGCAGACGCAAATCATCCCATCCACGCATGATGTAATGCAAAGACTCAGAACGCACACTTCTTGGGCTCCTCCTTGAGGGCAATATTTTTGGCCATTAGTATGCATTATTCATCAGTGATCCACTTTGCTTTGTGAGCACAAAGGAGACGATGATCAGCACATGAAAATAAATGTGTGTGGCAGCTGCAGAAACAGACCCTGCTGGATTTCAGCAGTATAAACTTCAAATCACTCCCCTCCTGGAGTTATGATATCCTAAAAGATCTGTTTCCAACAATAAAACAAAAAAACACACAAAACAAAGAAAGAAAAACTGTTGCTAACCTGGGTAAGAGAATTTCCTAGTTCTGTTATCAAAATGATTGTCTTCACTCTTAATTAGTATTGTATTTATTCTCACAGCTGTGGCCAGGCAACGTCTTCTTAAATAAAACAGCAGCTGTATTAAGCCACCACAAATATGTTCCCTATTGTTGCTGTTTATTTGTGCAAATGCTGGTGAAAAATTTCGCATATTTTAAATAAAGCAGAGCATCACAGCTCGAGGCTTACCATCTGACGTCAGTTAAACTCCTTTTTATAAATAATTTACTATATTCACAGATCAGAGGGAATAAAATAATATGAAGGTTTGAAAAAATCTGATTTTCTTATTTGTATTGATTTCTATAGATAGATACAGCAACTTCAAAATTATTTATTACAGTCCACATTTCCTAGGCCTGGCTCTGGGGTGGGGCTTTTGTGACCCTCTCATGAACAGGGTAACTTGCTCGCTTTATTGGCTTTCTTTACATGGGGGTTCACTGAATTTGTCTTTTTCTGGCCCCTCACCCAGGAACAATTTGCCTTGGGAGAGCCTATCAGGAGCAAATTGCCCCGATCGACACAGCTCCTGGGGTTACTAGGGTAAAAAACCTCCCCAAGGTGGCGATTCAGCTACAGCCACAAGCTGTGACTATAGGACTGAGGTTCCAGAAATGAACAACCTGCGAAGGGTGTCTGGGCTCAGTTTTAGTGATAGGGTAAGGAGCTCGGTCATTCTGAACGGGTTAACAGTAGAGGTGCTACTCCTCAACATCAAAAAGGTTGAGGTGGTCTGGGCATCTGACCAGAATGTCTCCCAAGTGCCTTCTAAGTGAGATTATATCTCTCGCTCACCTTGGGAATGCCTCAGGATCACACCCAGATGAGCTGAAGTAGGTATCCTGGGGAGAGGGAGGCCTGGGATTCTCTGTTTAAACTTCTGCTGGGTCTGTGACCCAGACTCAGATAAGCAGGAGGAAGATATATATGTTGATTTGTCCTGACCCAGACCCAAATTGTAATATCTGTCAACTGTAATGTCCATTCATGCAAGCATAATGAGTTTTAGATTATTTAAGTAATCATGTTTCCATAATGTGATGCTGTGCTGCTATTCATAATTATGGGAGATTGAGTCTACAAGAAAAAGGAGAGAAAAGGAGAAAAGATACATACAAATTAGTGTGAGGCCACTTGAATCTCTCAAATCTTTTAAGGCAGTTTCTGAGTGTTCACACAGAAACTGAACATTTCATTCATGCACTTCCTCTGTCGTCTAACCTCTGTGGTCACTGTTTTTGCTCTGTTATTTTACTATATATACTTTCATTCTGCACTGGTATGAAACAAACAATACATTTCAGGTGTTTATTTCTGTGTAATCTATTCAACATAACAGCTAATTGGACTGAGCTGGCATTTACAGGAGGTTTTAGCAGACAGTCTTTAATACAATGCCACTATTTAAATTTGCTGACGTCAACCATGTCTATTGTTGCACATACAGTATGTGCTACTCAACCCTGATTGCATCTCTGCATAAATCAGCTTTTATAGTCGCAACACATCTGTTTCTGCTCATACAGCTTTTCTTTTCTTTACCAAAGTCAACACTCGACTTTGATTTCACTTGATTTCTGTGCCGTTCAGCTCAGCAGCACACTGTCAATGTCAAATGCATGTAGATAAAACTATTTTAATCCAAATGCAGTCACAGCCTAGCCACTGTGTGGTTAAACAAGGCTAACAGCCTAAAGCCTCTGTGACTATACTTACATCAGCATGCTTTAACATGACCAAAATGACAGCATTAACATATGTGCAGCTCTCTTTCGGGCTCGCCACAGCAGATCATCTCCCTCTATTTCACCCTATCCCTAACATCTTCATCAGTCACAGCAAACCTCTGCATTTCCTCCTTCCTTACATCCATTAATCTTCACTGAGGTCTCCCTCATTTCCTACTTTGATCCCGCTTTTGTCTTAGTTTAGTTTTGGCACTTTAACAGCCAATATAAGCCGCACTTTTCTTTCATACCATTTGACTTCATTTCCTGCATTTGGGCTCCACACATGCTATACTGTGACAGTTTTCAGGGTTTTTATCAAATACAGTTAACTACATAATAACCAATCACAGCAAGGGCCCTTGCATTGCCTCCCAAAGTACTCTCCAAATGCCTCCAACTGATCCAATTAAAACCAACTGTAATGTATAGTCTGCCATTTGGAGCATAGCTAGCATGCTGGCATTTGTAATTAGTACTATGAAAGAAAATGTGAATGCCTAAAATGTATTTGATGTCAAGGATGTTGGGGCATTTCACTCATAAATGACTTGTTTAAGCATTATTCACCGAAAAGGACATTCAGATCAACATTGCCTCTGGACACTTACAAAGTATAGCACTTTCTTCTATTACACTGGGGTCATTTACTTTTTAACTACAGTTGACACTCTATATTACAACTATGCAGTCTGTATGCCTGGTTAACAAATAGCAGGTACACTGAGCTGACCCTGCTGAAAGCTTACTGCCACTGAAAACACCACTGCTTTGAAAAATGCATGCATTTGTAAATTATTCAACATGTTCCATCAATGACACTGTGTAGAGGGCATCTATGGCTGTTTGCCAGATGCAGTGCTTATTGAACTATGTTTTCTAATCTGAAACAAGAGAAGTGCTAGAGAAGAGCAGTGCATGACTATATATTTGTACCCAACACAGTTTAAGGTGTTTAAAGAATATGGATAGTATTTACTGCAAACTTAACTTTTTTTATAAGAAATATAAAAACTGTTCATAAACAAAAACAAAAAAATCCAAATAGATAGCTACATCCAATTGTGTCTCAGTTTCCTCAGATCGATAAAAATTCCAAGATAGATTCACATTGTGTGCTCGGCATAAAAGGATAAAAAGGATAAAAAGATCTTTTTTGGTTTCCAGGGAACAGAAGAACAAAGGCAGTGCAAAAAAAGAAAAAGAAACAAATACCAGAAACAGCCACCACTTCCGTTGTCAAGCGCCAAGGAAAAGGATGGAATGAGAGCACAAACACATGTCAGTAAAGTGTGACAGCAGAGAGGCAGGAGACATGAAAGAAGAGATGAGATGAGAAGAGGGAGGAGAGGAGTTGAGCTGCAGGAGATAAATGTCAAGATTCTGGGTTCACAGATAACAATCATAATGGAAGACATCCTTACTATACAGAGGTAGTAAAAAGAATGATGCTTCACAGGTTTGGGGAAATCACTGCCATATCTTTAAATGCAACTTTTCAAAATACACCTGTCACAGATTTTTATAAAACATCATATTACAACAGCTTTTTTTATCAAAAAGACGTTTAACCTAACAGTGGGAATCCTATTGTATCTTTATCTCAACGTTTAAACCATGTTTATAGCTCAAATCCCTGCCTGTTGCATAGTAATGACTGAAAGAATCAATTTGGAGAAACAATTTGAAATTAAATTAATCTCATCTGCAAAGAGGACACAATCATCATTTAATTATTTCCCATTAATAAATTGAATTGTAATTGATCCTCTTAAAGATAATTGACCTGCTCTGTGGTCAGATGCAATAAAAGACTTACACTTCCAAGCAAAGCCACACTGATCTGCTTTCAGCTGACTCGTCAGTCCATACCAACCATGTGATCCTAGTTCCTTTTCCTTTTCTCTGTTGGCTTTATGGGGATTTTCTACCCAGTCCTTCTCCTACACATCATTTAAGACACCGATAATAGTGTTGAATCAAGAGATCACAGAGGTCGTTGGCAGTGCCTGAGGTTACTCTCAGCTTTGGGTCAAGTCACAAGAGAAAACCTGGAAAATAAAGCAAAAATACAATAGTTAGACACGTATTAACCATCCTGCTGTTATGCAGTATGTACTGTATTATATTCTTAAACAATAATGAATGTAGCTTTTCTATGACTCATGTTTTACAGGTGACTCAAACACATGAGAAATGCACGAGTGCACAATAAAAGGCAGGGTTAATGAGTAGGGTTTGCATCTGTAAAATACGTCAGAGAAAATGAATATGCATTGCATTTAATCAGCTGAATGAGTATATGTATGTGCAGCTATCTTTACTGTGCATGCCCAGCATTCATATACTGTATAGTCCTCTCTTTTATAACATCCTACTGCAAACCAAAACTGTTAAGATGTTATTGATTTCTGACCAAACATATCTTCTTCAATTCCAACAAGGTGTTGGTTACAAACAGGACTGTCCAATAAAGCTGTCACCACACACGGCCTTGTACCCATCCACGGATGTGCCTACACAATAATAACCGCCACACAAAATGTTTTGGAATTATTTCTTTACTGTTTTCACAAAGATATAAAAGTGATGATATTCTATTGTCCTGAAGTCAGAGAAAGAAAACATGGCCTTTTTGCGCACTCACTCCTACTTTCCCAGTATTCCACTGCCCACAGGTGTGAGACACAAAGGCATATTGTTAACACTTGCCACTGTAACACAGCTTAATAGAGCACAAGGAGAAGAGATGAATTAGTCACCTTATCCAGCTGGATAAGCCCACTCAGTCCGTCTGAGCTGCGGTGAGGAAAATGAATGAACAAGGTTTGGAAAACACCTCTTTTACCCCTTGAAGTAGGAGCAAGTTTTCCAAATGCTTTACAGCTGCTGGCATTTTGACCTGAGAACTGCAACGCCTTTGTATCTGAGACTTTAGTAATCAGTAATGGTTTTGAACTGCATGTCAATAAAGATGGAAGATCTTCAAGAAATACACCATAGTTTTTCTGTTTTTTCAAGGGACACAAATGCCAAATTAGTCCACTTCCTGAACAAGATAGTGTCACAAAGTAACTTACATTTCTGCTTATGTTTACAGTATTTTAGCTGGCAGGTTTGTCATTGCAGTGAACATTAATTTCCCACCACAGATATTAAATTTGTGAAAGTGCGTCTTTAAGGCTCTATAGGCCTTATATATGGCACTAAATTATGTGCTATATTGTTTTAAAGTCCCAAACGGACAGACTTTTAAATCTATAAACCTTAGGACAAATTAAAAAGATTTTTTATAACTTAAAAGAAAGAACTGGCAAATGTAAATAATATGTCAATTAGAAGACTGTGTTCTTATAGCACTCCTAAATCTGTATTTTGCTGGCTGGCATTTCCAGGAGAAGCTCAATTCTGGAGACATTCGGTGACAATACAGCTAAAATGAGACTGACAGATCATTTCAGGTAATATGTTTTTGCCACTTTAAACCAGTTAGTAGATTTGATTTGATCCTGCCTGGTTAACACATTCGAATCTGAGCTCCTTGGGGCTCTCTGGTAGAAATCCCAGCTGTCTATCTATAAAAAAATACTGTTTCAGAGGGTTTAAGAAAAGTGTAGTTATTAAGCAGTGGTAAAAAAAAAAAGATATTAATAATGGATAAAAATAGGTGTGTGTTATACTGAAGTTATACACTCTAAAGAATTATGTTGGGTTTTTCACAATGTTAATATATTGTTATGAATGTTAAAAAGCCTGAGTTAAATTATAATAGGTATAAAAAATGTATGAAATGTGCTAAGTTATTCATACTGTATTTCATGTGTTTAAAGGTCTCTTCGGAGATAGTTAGGCAATCATTTTCAACTTTTCAGCCTTAGTATTTTGGTCCTTTCAGCCCTGAACATTCAGTCCAAAGAAAAGCGAGACATGCTCAGGGCATGCGATTTATTCCAGGCACAAGCACTTTCTGTGCCGCTCTGCCCATTGACTAACAGAGGAAACATGCACGTCATTAAAATTTGATGTGAGTGCATCATCACCCAGCACTCTGTGATTCAATCATTAATTCATACCACAATGGGCAACCCTGGGAACTGTAGCTAAGCAGTTTTGAAGTAAATAATCTGTTCATTATTATCATTATTAGTAGTAATAGTAGTAGTATTATAATGTGATGAAAATATTTATAATCCCCATTCAAAAATGATGGGTGCTTTTCACATACTCTCGATTTTAAATGATCATGCTATTTAAATCCTGCTTTCCTAAGCCATTAATATAAAATTGATGGCTTTGATATCTGAGGCCCATGTGGTTCCCTGTTATGATGACTCCTTGATTTCATGTTTAAAGCAGGTCTTCGGAGGGCATATAACTGTCTGCAGGCACCTTCATTCATAATGCTTAGTGTGGAGAGCCAGCTGAGGTTGTATTTTGCTAGTTGTCTGTTGGAAAATTTGATTTCACGCAGATCACACAGCCTGTCTGTTTGCAAATTTGATTTCATTTGTGTGTGGGGCTGCCCACTGAAAAACTGCCAGGACGACAAGACAAAACGCTGATTTTGCAGCAAGAGAAAAAGGAAGTTAGAATGCCTCCTATGTGTTTATTTAAAGCATAGCAAGTCTGAGACTTTTCATAACCTCTCTGCTCACACTAACCATAAACCTTTAACGACTTGTTCACTGAGCATGTCAGTATTGCCTGAGCCTCAAACACCAGTGCTTTGAAATTAGCAATTACTACCAAGGGAAATAGCTGTGAAATATTATTTTTATACACCCATATCAGAGAATGAGCAGAGTAATCTCCAGCCTGCAGTTTGAGGACACTGAAAGTGACACTTCTAGGGCACAGTATAGGTAAAACCAGGGACAAGAGATGGTAATCACTGCAATTACAGCATCGCCACTCGTTCTTCTGCTGCTCAGCCAAGGATAATGAGTTAGCTTCTTTTACTGGAGTCCACTACAAGTGGCATAAAGTGTGAGCAAACAGAGCAAAACTGCTTTAGGCTATCATATACTTAAACCTAAACTTAGAGCGTACGGTACATATTGCTAGACACATCATTTTATTTAGCTTTCAGCTTCATTTTAACACACCAAACTGCTCATCTAATTAATATGGCTCTCTTCAGATTTGCTTTATGCAGGTGTATTCTCTGACTCCCTCACCATGAGAGTTGCCTGAAACAGTCTTTGTGTTTAAGTGCAGTGTCTCATTAAAATGAAAAATGGCTTTCTTCCCCCACTAACAGACAGACTGACAAGGCTAGCACTTCCTCTTCTCACAGCAAGCTGCACCTCAAATCATGGTTTACTTAAGAAACCCTGAGTGAGCATGGCAAGTAGCTGAGCTTGAAATAGACTCTGTGATTATATCAATTCTATAAACAAAAAACAGATTTGAGTCATAAGATAAATTTGAGCAGGCTTCTTTGTTTAAAAATGGTCTGTCAAGATGCAGACCTCATAAATAAATGTGTATAGGTGTGCCTTAAGTGCATATGTAAGAATGACAGTCACTGTCATTCGACACACTTCATCATAATCATGACTGAAGAGAGTGCGGTCATCTACACACAACTGTAATGTTTTACGAGGTTATGAGGTCTCTTGCAACCAATTGGTCCAAAAAGCATCTCATAGTGCTAAGTGCACACATGCAATCCATAGAATGAAATATAAGCCTCTTTTATCAGTATAAAATATGATGTCAACAGCAAGGTTAGACCATTTCGATAAGAGAACAATAAAGCAGCTGCACAAGCGCAAGATAAAAAGAAGTTGGACTTAAGTAAGGCAACAAAGAAGGGTTGCTTTGCACAAATCCTCACTGGTTTCAATATAGATATATATATATCGGCATGAATCACAGGTTTTCTCTACATTAAAAATCATTATCACAGACTGTATATAATAGATTGATAAAGTACCGTAAATCTGAAACAGTTTCCAATGGTTAGCAACCTCAGCTTCTTCAATCTATGACCTCAGTTAAAGCTTTCCTGGGGAACTTTTGAACTCAGCTGCTAGTTTCAAGTATTAATGTATCCAACATGATGGTTTGTTTTTTTTTGTAAATTATAATTGCTAAAGTCCAAAAAAGTGACTAAAGAAAGGCATTCTTCAGTATGATAGCCAAGTCATTACCATACAAGCATGTAGTGTTGTTCAGTTTTTTAGTTTGATGACCAAGATGGTGAAAATGTTCTGCTCAAGGTTTAACAATGGGACAGTCTGTGGCTACAACTATGGATACAAACCAAGTACAATCAACTTCAGGGGACATATGTGCCCACCTTTAAACAGCATATGTATGTAGGATTTTAAAATAAACTAAGTGCATGTATTGTTATGTATTAGCGATTGTTTATATCCACAGCTTTATGTCCCCCCAGACTTTTTCTCTATTTTCCTTCACCAATGGTGTTCAGCACGTGTCTCACATCACATGACACCAGCGAAACCCCAAATTAGGTTTTACAAATTCCAACTGAGAGAGCATCTATGGCAACCGCTGAATTGGTCCTCAAGGATGTCACTTTGGCCAAACAATAACAGAAAAGTGGATAATGTTGTAATATTCACTCAACAATAACATGTTTTCTACACATACAGTTGCCATATCAGTGTTCACCACTTCAGTTAATGTTCAGCTTTATAACCAGGCACCCGTTTCATCCATCCATGCAAAACACTTAACATTACTTTCAGCTATGCAAACCTGTTTTAAAAAGGCCAGAATCTACCATTTTTAGCATCATTCTTACCTTAGGATACTGAAAAGTCATCATCGGCAAATTAACTTTTTTTTTATTAACATGTGTCTAACTATAGCTCGTGTATTCCCAAGGTGAAAAAGATGTGGGCTAAGTAGCTTGATACTCACCCAACAGATGGGGAATGTGAGGTAATACCAAAATTCCCATTAGCTTTTACTGGCCCATTTAATCAGGGATGGAACTGGAGGTTAAGTTATTGTGAATGAGGTTATGGTGAATGAGGGGCATTTATAATTCATGTTTGAACACAAGGCGTTTGAATCAGAGTTCCTTAATGCAATTATAGAGACCCTATTCTCTCATTCACCCATTTAAACAGTACCATCCAAACATCTTCACCAGCTACACAGAAGCTCCCTGCCCGCACTGTGCTCACTTGTTCTTAATTCCTACTGCAGCATTTTCATATTAGCTCACAATTAGCAAAACAAGCTATTTAATTTCGAAAATGTCATTTTAGAACTCAAAATCAGAGCACAGCATGTCCTTTCATCAAAACAGCCACATACAAAACAGATCAAGCTACAGCATGGTGTGCAACTGCAAAGGAGCTTAGAGGCCTGCCTACTACTGCATGTGTACTCATCCCTTTATATATATATTTTCAGTCTAGAGCAGCGAGGATGCTGCTGCAAGTACAAAAACTGTGACTGAAGAATTACCTATACGTAAAATATCTAAATAAATGATAAAAGACACTGCAGATCGCCGTATAATGAATATAAAAGAAATTATTTTATAAATACATATAAATCACATGGGGCATCCTGGTGGTAGCAGGGTGCATAGTATTGCTCCACTAACCCACATTTACTGTAGTCCATGTTGCCAATGTTCAGGAATGACACCGTAGAAGAAATATAATGTCCAGTCTCCGTGACCTGCGAGCGGTTCCCCTCTCTGGATTGCTGCTCTTGCAGATGCTTTTTATTATTTTTGCATGATGCACAGTGTGATACACACGGGCAGTGGGATGCACGCAAGCTACGCTGACAACCGGGAGCGGTTGGAAAGCTTTGCTTAATAACCGAGAGTAAACAGTCGGTGTTTACGCATAAACACGCAAACGGAATAATAAAAAAAAAAAAATGAGCCTGCCTGGTTTCGCTGTGTTTTTCAGCGTATCTTACCGCGGTACTGCGGTGACCTCGCCTCACACGTAGCGGCGGCTGATATCGGCTTGTGTCGTTCTGCACGGTTCGTCCGGACCCCGGTCTCTTCTTATGTCCTTTGGAGAAAAGCACAAAACGCACTCAGTTGTGGAATCATCTGACAGGATCCGAAGAATGCGTTTAGGTTCCCCTGATGATCATGTTTCTAGCAGACCTCTCTGAGGATGTGCTTCCCCCTCCTGCCTGTCTACATGAGCTGAGCCGTATTATGGCAGCCAGAGTGGAGACTGGAGACCCTCCCCCGGGCGCAGAGCAGTATCAGGTGGACGCTCAGCATCCTTCACATTCCTGCATCACTGAAGGATAAAGGGCAGGCCTTTGCATATAAATGCTCAGCCGGCCTTAGTTTGTCTCCTTCCTTATGGCACGTTTTACGGTTGGCATCTTAGGTTGATGTTTGCTCAAAAGAATGCTCTAAAAGCCTTCCTTTAGTATTCTTCTGAGGGTTCTACATTAGGAGTTCAGAAGTGACCTTATTTAACTTTATGATGTTTCTACACATTAACCTCGGCTATATGATGCTATAGATACGACGAATTTCTGACAAAAGGTTTATACATCTTAGTTTTTCTCTCATATTAGCAAGTCATCCAACACTTTATTTCAGTTTTTTGTATAAAGTAATGGAACACTCGTGAATAATGCATTATATTGAGTTTATGTGTACACTGGGCATGGCATGTAGATGTTAGTGTACGAATTAATATTGCATAAATCATCCCTAATGTATATGTCTTCAGCCCACTGTTGCTCAGAAAATGTTTGCAGTCACATTGCGTTAACATTAATTCCTGCACAGCAAGTGGCATTTGCATGGGAGTCATTATGACTCATGAGCTCCAAGGTAAAAATTTGAAGGGCGTCTGTGTAAAGTGTCCCTCAGACCCGTAGATTTGAAGGTAAATTTCAAGTATGCAGAAGCTGTTGAATATTATGGTGATAATAATGACCTTTTGTACATATAAAACAAACAAACCATTATGTAGACATACATATATACACACACATACGTGCATATACATGTATACATAAATATGTATACGCATACATACACATGTGCAAACAAGATCAAAAAAATCTATATTATAAGAATTAGTTGTGACCAAAAATGTGCCTCTTAAAGATTTTCTAATGGAATAATCCTCTGTGGCATCATAACGTGAAAACATTTAATATAAATGGGCAGCTTTGCTGACCTCTTGTGGAAGGTATATAAGTTAATAGAATAAAAAGTCTTAAGCTATGGAAAATGAATTCTGTCAATAAATGTGTTAATGATGTGGGATAAATAATAAATGATTATGGAGTATCTTTGTTTTGAGGTTTGTCCTTCAATTTTAAAGCTGCATTTGATGTGTTAATAGGACTTGTAGACAGACAACTGAGGGCTGACAATAACACTTTAGACTGGCTCACAAATTAGAGGAAAGCTATGTGGCAGACCTGTTATAAAATCTGTGTCTCCAGAAAATTAGCTCGTGCTTTCCAATTTTATATAAACGTAATTTTAGTTTTGTTCATTTCACTGAAAACGATTCCACTTGCTGCATTCAGACTCAGTCATACTTCATACCTCCAAAATGGAAATGGCCACAGACACGTTCGCTTGGATTGAGACAATTAACATTGTTCTGGGTGGATGCCTGCAGAAAAATATGTAATGTAATATACAACTTCTCTTTAGAATAGAAGGTACAGTTAAAAAAATAGAGCCTTTAGTGTTTAGATATAAATCTATAACTAAGCAGATGGCAAAATATATAATTAATAATAATGCACTTCATTATCTTTATGCATTTTATGTTACATATACATATTACATATAATGAAAACAGATTCAACTGCTGTGTAATTCTGATGACTCGTTTATTTTGCAGGATTTGCAAACATAATGTAGCTTCTGAACTGAGAATAAGTTGCAACTCTGTTTTTGGAATAATCATGACAATTCAAAAGTTCCAAAGAATTGAAGAAGCTCTCATTTCATGTTCTTTATGCATTATCATCTTAAAGGCATTTTTAATATATGTGTGCCATTTAAACACTAGCCGTCCTTTTGAAATGTGTTGAACACCAGTTGCACATGACACATTCAGCTGGGGGCAGTGTTGCTCTATAAATTCTGCATCGAGCACTGCTAATGCTGAGCCGTGCTTAGTGAGTCATTAAGACTTGTGTGTGTGTGCAACAATGACCCAATCACTCAGATTTACTTAATCACACAATAATATATTTTTGGTTCACTCCACAGAAAGTAAAAGAAAGCGATCCAGCTGTCATGCTCTGTGCTCATTAACCAAACTGAACTGTGTTTGAATCATGAGGATTGTGCGCCCAGATGTTAGTTGCCACAGAAGAAACACTTAAACCACTTCTTTCTTTTTTTTAAAAAAGGAAGACTGATCCTTTAAATATAGCTACTTTAAAATTATTTATTTGTCTCATTCTCATTAAGTTTTATCACTTGATGGCCTTTGCTCTGTTTCGGCTTCTCTCACAAAAGTTTGCACCTTTACAGTGAACAGGACCGAGGCTTTTAGCGAAGGTCATTTTTCCAGTGGACAATGAGACACTATGCTGTATGTACATTCACTTCCTCAAGGCTCAGGAGACCTTTAGGGAGGAAAATGTTTCCCACCTGCATGTCAAATAGACTTCTGTCCCGAAAAACACCTCAGTCTGACCTTCATCACTTCTTTTCACCCCATGTGAAGAACCGATTTCATCACATCATGACTTTAAGCCTTTAATATCACAGTTTCTTTTTTATTTCTTTAGATTGCTTAGTTACAGTGTTGATTTCGTTCATTGATGCCTAACATGGGAATGCTGCTTGCAGTCCGTGGCAAATCCAAGCTGCACATCTTAAGCGGTGTCCTTGTACTTGAAACATCTGCAGCTTGGCACTAGCGGGCATATTGTTCTGAAATAGGCCATCGTGACAAGTTGTTCACTAGTGACCGCTGGCAGTGATATAAATTTTTCTTTCTGTCCTGCCTGTTGGGTCTAATGCCAGAGCAAGAGAAAAGGTGCTGCTGTGAGCTTTATGACAAAATGCTTTATCCCCCATTAACCTTCACAGAGTGAATATCAGGAGGGGATTTCAGGTGGAATAAAGCACCAGTGTCAATAGGCAGGTGTGTTGCTGAGCTCAAGGAAGAAGACAGGCTAACATAAGGCGCCCTCCGTCCTTCATTTCTCCTTTTTCTTTTGGGGTCATTCCTTAGCTGGGCGCTGACAGCAACCACTGATAAGAAAATGATTAAGTATCATGGACTCAACCACAATCCAATTCACATTCCCAGCTGCTCTGCAGACTGCAAAAAAGCTGCATCAGAGAATTTTTTTTTCTTCACAGGCTAGAAGTTCTTTTCTTTTAAAAAAAATTAGTCTTCATATAAGCTTCATGTGTGTACAGCTGCCTGACATACTGTAAAGTCTGTAACCCATTTTCAGTACATTGTGTTTCTGAATGATCCACAACTTCCAGACATGATAGAGCTGTGAAACTCAGATCAGGATCAAAGAAGTCAGTGAGACAATTCAGGATAAACTCGCCAAAGTATCTGAAATGGATTAGTTTTGGCTCACCTACTCTAAAAATCAAACACATAAATGCACACGCTGTGTATGTGTTTGAACAACAGATTTAGTCCACAGGGATCAGCAGTCAGCTGTAACAAACCTTCCCCACGTGAAGCATCTGGGCACCCATGGAAATGGCAGCGCCTGAACAGTTGATAGGGACCAATCTGTTTCCTCATCAGGACTCTTCATTAAACTTGAGCAGTGTCTATTAGGCCTGTAATCCTCCTCACCCACTGCTACACACAACCTTGAGGTGTAACACTACACGCTGTTTTAATAGCTCCCGAGTTCTCACCGAGGTATACTTACTGTCAGATGAACTGCTGCTGCTGCTGGACTTCGTGGGAGAATAAGTTGTTTCGAAACGGGATTTAAGAACAATTCCTCACAGAGTCATTTGTTACATTACAGCCAATCATAGCCAGTAATTTAACGTATCCTCACGATGCTCGTCGCACAGTGTGAATTTTTCTACTACAGAATGTGATCATTTCTTGCTCACCATAGTAGCTGCTTAATTGAGCTGGATGTGCGTCAATGATTTCACTTAGAGGGGATCATCAAGATTCAGACAAGCACCTGGTCTTTTATGTGCCTGTAGAAGGCTGGCAGGAAAAACGATTACCGGCCTCATTTGTTCTCTATAGACATTTGTGACCTTTCCAATTGGCACATCCTCTTACGAATATGACAGCTTTTCTTTCCCGAAACCAGGACTGATCTTGCATTTAATATGCACATAAATTGCATTTTTGCCTATTGGGGAGCTTATACATACTGTACAGTCAGTATGGTGGGGCTTTTTGACACTGGATGTGTCAGTTAACGATGAAAGTTTCTGGGAGTCCCATGGTGCACTCCTTTCAGCTCTGATGCTATTGTTATCCAATCAAAAGATTTCTACTTGTACATGCACATGCTTATATGCATAGTTTACGGTCCATACATATAAATAACTGCAAAAGTTAATGTTCAGTGTGATGAATATATAATAATAAGTACTAGCAAGCAGTTTGAATACAGATTTGAAGAAAAGACTGACCGAGCATCATATGAGCAGAGACAGAAATGCACTTTTAGAGCTTTCTTTGCACTTTAAAATCCACTTAAAACTGCTAACAGGAAGCTGCAGAAATACAAGTAATGAAGGAAAATACACACATGTGAGATACAAAGAAAATACAGCTTTTACAGTCCATACAAAAGAAAAAAAATGGCAGCGTTTGTGCAGTGTGGCTAGATTGTATCATAAAATACATTTTTGCTGAAGAGTTTTGGACAGAAGCAAAGGGAGTGATTGCCAAAATCCTTGTTTACCTGAATGGATTACCTTTCAGAGAAACTGTTAGGATGTGCAATCACTGAAAACTATCGGTGCAGAATGAGCTGACAGGATGATCAAAATGAAAAGCTCCAATATTGAGTGGATGTGTGATTTGGAAGTGTTATCATCCTCCTCAGGGGCCATGGGATTTACAGTAAATGTTGCAGTTTTTTAATCGTAAGTTTACAGTGTCATTCCACTTGTGTTGTGTTTATCAACTAAATAGCATTAGGTATTACTGCTTTTATTCGCAAATGCACTTAGTTCATGTTGACTCAGAATCATAAATTACCATTTTTTCATCTCTTATTAAGCTTTTTCTTGAAGTGCACACACTCAGGATTTTTCGGTGATGAAAAAATAGGCTTTAAATATTATTAGAAACTTTGATTAAAAAAAGTAAAACATTGAAATCCATCAGATCTTTTTATTTGACCTTAAAATAGAAGAAGTGAATGGCATCACAGCCAAGAAAATGTGGTGTGAGGCTGACCTACAGAGCACAGCTGACAAGCCAAATTACAAGCATGATACAAAAAACTATGACTTGATTAAATGCTTTCTTTTTTTTCCCCACAGCACAAGAGAAAAGAATTCAATTTGAGCAGGTTAGAGCGAGGGATTCATCTTTCCGAATGTGAACAGAGAGAGAAAATGCAGAGGAATACATTTCAGGCACATTTTTGTCTCTCTGGGAGTGTTAATGCTGTGTGTTGTTGCCACTGTTTGTTGTACGGTGCCTGAGCTGATCAGGGTCTGCTGCCTCACAGATATCTCTGGTGACAGCGTTGTGAAGACTGTGTCTCAGATGCCCACGTGTACTCTCATACACAAATAAAGGAAAGCCCACACATTGAGTACAAACACGGAAAATGACTTCATGGAAACAAGGACACACACGCGTGCACACACAGAAATCTCACACGCTGTGTTTCAGTATTTAGACTCCTTTTTCTGCTTCTTCTAGTTGCCGTGCTTTTGCACGATGGATTCTGCTTCAAGAGTTAATCCCAATACTTCTTTAGTCATTTTATCCTAGGGCTTTTCTGTCCATCACTGCTTTCATGTCTTCAACCAAACTGGAGCCCAGTCTAAAACCGGGCCTTAGTAATGATGACCAGCGGCACAACAACCATCTGTAATGTGTCCGCTCCTCCCTTTAGGGACCCGGAGAAGGATCTGCTGTCAGTCTGGCAGGGAAAACATCTGTTCCCATTAAATTACTGTGGCCCTGCCATGCAAGTTATCTCTACTGCACTCCATTTTACTGCCTGAGTCCTGCGCCTGTCGACAAGGGGATAAAACAAGATTAGTTAAATGACTGGGAACTGGGGAAGTAGTAAGGGACAGAGGGGGGAAAGGAGAGAAAAAGAGGGAGATGTCTCTTCCCTTGTCATAAGCTCTCTTACCAATTAGAAACTGGGGACTGTCCTCGAGTGAAGTGAAGGAGGGATATAATCGCCTCATCTATCAGCTAACTTGTTACCACATGGCCTAAACTCATTAAAGGAGTAACACAGTGAGTGGCCTCTGAGAAGAAACTTGTCCATACGGAAACTCTCTAAGCTTTGAGGTTTTACACACATATAGATGTTCAGACATTTGCAAATGCTGCGCTGCTGCTCAGTTTCGCAGCTTTGTGTTTTTGCTTTTAAATCTCTTGTAGTAGCGATGAGGCTGCTGCTGTTCCTGCTGCAGTGTTTTAGTACTGTACGACTGATGGAAAATGAGTCAGTCACTAGTGAGAACTTGCACCTAAGTATGTGGCAGATAACCATAACAGGCAATATTACCTCTCTAAAGCTGTGGCACATCCATTTTTATTCTTTTTCTTTAAAAGGACACATACATAAACAGAGGAGAATCATTTGGACAGTTTGTTCAGTCAGCATGAATTAAATATAGCAACGAAAGGTTTGTGTGTGTGCTCTCAGTGACTAACCTTTGTATCGCATTTCATTGAAGTTTTGACATTTTCATCTGACAGTTTAAAAAAAGGCAGAACTGTCCTGATGTTTATGCATCTGTAACATATTCTGCTTGATGTGAAGCAAAGCAGAATATTTTTTGGATATGCTTTTGTTGTTATGTAAATCTATATCCTGTGTCTTCACACACACACACCGGGTAGTCAACAAATACAGATGTGAGCCAAATTAAAGGTTGCTGTCAGCTACTAATGTAATAAACCTGCTTGAAACCCTTACTAAACATTTATGCTGTCATAAAAGATTACTGTCCGTTGTTTAATAACAAGAAATATCACTATATGACACAGACAGTGGTATACTTTTTTGTGGAAGATTTTCCCACAGCTCTCAATTTAATCAGCAGTTAAGAAATTGGACAGAACAATGGATGTCTTTTTTTTTTTTGTCATGTGAAACGGCAACTGGAATATTGACAAGGGGAAACTAGAGTGCAACATAATAAAGTATAAAACTGCTGTGTTATTTGAAATTAAAACTCAGTGACAGCAAACAACTGCATATAAAACTGTGCTTTTTTAGCTGTGGGGGGAGCGAGGCGCCTCCTTCATAGATCGATCGATCGATCGATCATCTCAGTTTGGTTTAAGTGACTGTGAATGTGACTTGTTGAAATCAGGCAGGCTGGACTTAGTATTTCAGAATATATTGATCTCCGGGGCTTACAGGGAATGGCCAGAAGAAGAGAAAATATCCATGAGCTGCAGTTATGTGAATAAAACTATTACACAGAAGCTATGCAGAAAAGCATATCTGCAAGTACAACAGGCATAAGTTGATGCAGATGGGCTACAGCAGCAGAAGACCATGCCAACTACCACTCCTTTCAACTAAAAAAAAGGATAGAAGTTCACGCAGGCTTACCAAAACTGTACAGCAGAAGATTTGAAAATGTTTCCTGGTCTGATAAGTGTTGATTTCTGCTGTGACAGGATAGGGTCATACTTTTGCATTACATTAAAAGCTTGGAGCCATCCTGCCTTGTAACAGTTCAGGCTTGTGGTGGTGGTGTAAAGGTGTGCGGAATATTTTCCTGGCATGCTTTGGGCCACTGAGTACCAGCTGAGCATCGTTTAGGTTGCCACATAATGTCTAAGCATTGTTGCTGACCTCTGTGACCACTCACCTTCTGTTAAAGTTCACACTGCTGAACCTTCTTGGAAAATGAAGAATTATAGGAATTATTTTATGGTTACTGTTCATAACCATAAAATAACGTCAAAAACCATAGAACCCTAATGTTTGTTTGCAGATTCAAGCCAACCCTAATATCTTAGCAGTCACTATCTTCAATTCGTATTTATCACCTGATTACCAGCACACAATATAAATGTTTCAATAAGCAAGAGAACAGCATCTTCGGCAAAATCTTTCTCATATAGCTGAGTTGGAATGAAGTATTTCATAATAGTTAATAAACCTTATAATTATTCAGCGACGCTCAGCGGGTGTCATAAAGCTAATAGTAAAAACCAGCAGTGGCCATCATCTTTCACCCACACGGTTTAATTCTTAGCACTGTCTAAGTCTGATTAAAGCACTGCAGTTCATTGCTATGCTTTTCAATACAATAACTGGGAGCTGTGATAAACAACTTTTTAATTGCAAATGCCTGGAGTGTGACCAGTGTCAGAAGTTTGCATTTTGTATTAGCATGCATTTCCATTGCAGCATGGCTCGCCTCACCTAACAGATGGCGAAATGTATGCCTGGGCTATTCAAGACATGAAATGCTGCTTAATTAATTTATATAATAGCCCGTTTGGTTTACTTTTTCCATGTTTTTCCTCTTTCTTTCTCATGGTTTTGTTTGAACTGTAGCTTTCTTTGCTACATGGGCTGCATTCAATATAGTTTTTTAAGAATGTGAGCACAAACATCACTAAATATTCATTATGTAATCATTATTACCATCTTCAACATCCAATACATCACAAGCTATCCCTCCCTCTCATGAGCCCATAATTGAGGTCTGCAGTCTAGTGGGCTCTGGGAGACTCTCCGTCTCCAATTGGTTGATTGGTCTTTGGTGTCTTTGGTGCTGAATATTGATTATCAATGATCAATTACCCTTAAATGTGAAGCAAAATGAATGTGCAAAGACAAAGAAGAAGCGGCTCAATCTTTCTATTGAGTTTTAATCACTGTGACAAAATACTGTTTTGCCCCCATTTCCATGTGTGAATAAATCAATGATATAAAAAGAGAGAAGGCAATCAGTCTCTTTTCTCACCCTGTCTCCCTCTTTCTCTCACTCGTCTCCGTCTCTTCCTTATAAATTGACTGGCCTATGACTCCTTCCATCACTGAGATTCATTTTATAGTATACTTTTACAAGAAAGATATCTTGGCTTGTAATAGGACAAATATAGATTTTATAAGTTTGCAGTGTCTATGTGGGGAAGCGTCTTCCCCTGCTGTGATAAACACCGTTTTGTAATATGCATTTCACCTTGAAAATGTTTTGCTGCATCATCACTGTACCATAAACAACAATTTGAAGCAGCCTTATCATTCCACTTCATAAAAAATACAAAAACTGAAAATAAAACATCGGGTATCTTGATAACAAAGCCCCATCCTGCTTTCAGCTTTCATGAATATATGTATTGAGGGAAAAAAAAGACAAAAACTGTTGTGTAATACAAGGACATTATGAAATTGCCTTCACAGCAAACTAACAAATGGCTTCAGGCCCTTTATGCCACACAGTGCGATGCAGGACATTCATCTGGCACACATGCATATGTAAGCATAGATTTTACAGCATGCGCACACAGACCATCCATGCAAAAACTCTCTGTCTCATTCCTGTTCTCATTTCAACAGGATGCCGCGGAGGAAAACTAAAAGAGAGACTCATAACCTCTGCTGTGGCTAGTCTTTGTAAATTGTTCCCTTTAAATTATTCATCACCAACATATTTGTCAGCCAGATCCTGGTCTGCTGTAGAGGCTTTTAAATATTGAAAAGATTTCACATCTAATAACAGCGGCGCACGAGCTCAACTCCAAAAAGTAACTATTAGGCAATCTGTGACTCATACACAGGTTTTGTCAGCAAAGCTCTAACAGCAGAAGAGGATCCCGCTGCATATGTCAGCATCACACCCAGTCAGCCACAGTGCAGCATGAAAAATGGTAAACAGCGTGAGAGCTTCCCATTGAATCTACCTCCCACTCAGATTCTCTCTGCTTGGGTTTCTGACATTACACTGGTGGGAAACAGGGGGGTGGGGGTCAGAGACACTGTGCCCCCTCACTCAAGAGACCCATGAGTTGAGGACTGGCTCTAATTGTGGTTCCAGACTGGAGGAGGTTTTGACCTTTACTGATTTATTTACAGACAAACATCTCTCATCGAGATGTGGATGGTCATCTTCCCGGTGAGAAAAGATCCTCTCATAACTAAAGGCCTTTTCTTTTCTTTCTTTTTAATTTTTTTACGAGCTAACGTAACAAGCACTGAGACACACATGCCAGCATTTGCATGCTCTGGCATACACACAGAAACTCAGGCTTACAAATGCGCACACACTGGAGGAGAAACTGAGCAAAGTCATTTGATGTATATATATATTTTTTTACAGACCATAGTTAAGATGAATTAATTAAATGGACTAGTTTGGGGTTACATTTACATTTTTTCTCAAAGGAACATCTTCCTCAGGACATAATGTTCGCATTTTATTCAGGGCTAACGATAACATCACTTCTTGCACAAGCCCCAGTGAATATATTCAAGGTTGCAGAGAGGTCGTTAAGTAACGCTGTCTATTGGTCTGATGCAATCCCCTCAAACAGGAATTTCAACTTTTTTTTACTTTAAGTCATTTTGTTTATTGTTCAAGTTGACTTCAGGATGAGGATGAGGTCTAACTGTCCTCGCCACAGAATTTTAATTAGAGGCCTTCATTATGTTATCTCATTCATACCCACGGATAAAACCTTAACTGATAATATCTATTATTAAGAATACAGTGCTCACTTTATCTTTCTATCTATCTATCTATCTATATTTAAATTTAGTTTAAAATTTAGTTTAAATATAAAAGAGTAGATGTAAGCAACACAGACATATCCAGTTAAGTTTACGTCAGTCCTATACACCTGCTCATTACCAAACCAAATACTAGATAACCTTTACTGGGTCTTACGGGGCGATCGTGGCTCACTAGTTGGGAGGTCGCCTTGTAATCGGAAGGTTGCCGGTTTGAGCCCCGGCTTGGACAGTCTCGGTCGTTGTGTCCTTGGGCAAGACACTTCACCCGTTGCCTACTGGTGGTGGTCAGAGGGCCCGTTGGCGCCAGTGTCCGGCAGCCTCGC
The DNA here is from genome assembly GCF_001858045.2 of Oreochromis niloticus. Classification (NCBI taxonomy): domain Eukaryota; kingdom Metazoa; phylum Chordata; class Actinopteri; order Cichliformes; family Cichlidae; genus Oreochromis; species Oreochromis niloticus. Next base: position 14,177,069 of record NC_031978.2, on the reverse strand, counting down.
CTCTGTCAGTGCGCCCCAGGGTGGCTGTGGCTACAATGTAGCTTGCCATCACCAGTGTGTGAATGGGTGGATGACTGGATGTGGGAAGCGCTTTGGGGTCCTTAGGGACTAGTAAAGCGCTATACAAATACAGGCCATTTACTGAGAGGAGTAGGCCTGCATGGAGCTAACTGAACATATGAAACAGGACTAAACATAAAGAAAAAAAAAAACAACATTTTATGCTGTGTGTATTAGAAACTTTACAAAAGCAAATGGCTGCAGCTTACTTTAAATAATCAATACAAGTCAAATATTGCTGTTTACTCTGCTCCTGTTGAAATGCAATGCAAAATTCATTCTCCTTTGACATCCTTGCTAAGGTCAACTTTTTCAGCCTAAACCAAAATTCAGTAATGTATTGGTGATTGAAACCTACTGGAACATAACATTGCAAAATAGTGCAACTTGTAAATTTAGATGTTATATAAAATTCAGTTTTGTATTGTAACGCAAAACAATACTCCCAGAAATGGAAAATACAACTCAAACATGGCTAACAGCCACGTTAGCATTGTCAAGAGTTGACTAGATCCTTTTAAGAGTCAGAAAACTGTTAGCGAAGCATTCTTCTGTGTAACGTCTAGCGTCCCTCATCATGTCCTCTCTGTCTTTGATTTGAAGTTTTAAAAGGTTCCGTGTAAAACATGACCTGACACTTCTGATTAATATCATGGACGTATTGCAATTATCCTGTATTTAGCTGCTGAATCGTCATTAAAGATTGTGTGCTTAATTTAAAAGTTTAGTAAGAGATATGCCATGATGACAAATTGAATATTGGTCATGCAAGGAACAATGTAATTGGATCCGGCAGATATTTTGCAAAAAATGATTAATTCATGAAACTACGGCATATAATGAGATGCAAAGAAACACCATCTTATGCCGATAAAGGCCTGCAAAAGTCTAATTACACAAACACAACAATGAGGCTCAGAACATTAACTGCATCTTTGTGTCTGCCATCTAGAATTCTTTGCAATCAGTGAAATTAATATTTTATCTGTGGTGATCTGACTTGCGAAATATTATACTGATCCCAGAAATAAGTCAGAGGACACAAACTAATCTGCAAAGCCTCGGCGCAGTTTGGCAGCAGAAATCGAGACAATGTCTCAGCGTGTTACCTGTACAATAGAAAAGTTGTTCATAGAAATTGGATTTTAATGACGTGCCTTACACTTTATTTTGTGTATTGAAATTGGAATTTTACAAACAATAATCAGTCATCTTGCACTGTGGTGCAGAGAGAACAACCTGGTGCTCAATATCAACAAACCTAAGGAGAATGAAAAAAAAGGAGTCTAAGACACTCCTGTTTACAACAGTATAGCTTAGGTTGACCAATTTATATCAATACCACATGGATGATGTCATGGCCCACCCAGTACAGAAAGCTTACAAACAACTGTTTAATAAAACTATAGAAGACCAGATTTGTATTAGATAGAAAGCATCGTAACTGCTGGAGTGTAACAGGTGATGAAAAGTATCCAGAACATCGCTGGCACCCTTTATAATAGAAATCAATGAAGTCAGCGTGGTGAGAAGTCCAAAGTATACTAAAAGACAACGCTCACTCCAGCCACAATTTGTTCACTCAGCTACCATCTGGAAAACAATAGTATCTGCTGCCATACCAGGAGACTGTGGAGTGGTTTCTTTCCTCAGGCTGTGAGATTACTGAACTCATCTTCCACACTTTAGCATTGAAAAATAACTGTGTAGTGCAGTAACTGATAAGATACAATAGTCTGAGAACATTTTGCTAAATGCTGAAATGACAAGCAGGAGCCAGTAGATATCTTACGATTTGTATTCTCAAAAGATTTTGCAGCACTGTATTGTACTGTGATTTCCTGTATGCCTTGAAAATTGTGTCTACAGGCTGAATAATTGAGCCATGAATGGAAATTAAATAATAGTCCCTTTCATTGGTTTTAAAATCTCCATTAGCAAAATTCTTGAGTCATCACTGTTTTGGCTGTTGCAAAAGTTGTACTCAAAATCATTAAAAATGCATTCTTGATAACTCTGTCTGTTCCGATGAGACACAACCTGAGCAGATAAAATTAACAGGCAATACACTGAGGATTTCTCCAGCATTGCTCACCCACCATGTGTGGATCAGCCACAGGGGACAAAGTGAACAGCAATAAAAGAAGATGAGTGAGGGATCTGGATAAGTCACCCAGGATCACCCCATTATATGAGCTATTCCTTTTTAAACCCTCATCAGCATAGCAGGGATTTCCAGTGGAGCTTTACCACAGCTCAGACAAGACGACAGCCTCCCAGGAGAAAAAAGTGATTTTTTTTTTCACTGCCACATGATGCAGCTGCCGCTTATCAGCTCATGAAAAAAGAGGCTTTTTCGTTTATAAGATTTAAGAAATACCACAGGCAACACCTAACATTTAGGTCATATCTACACTTGATTCCTTTTATGTACAGCGAGTGATCTTTAATGTAATTTGCAGGCAACTGTTTATCTGCCAATCCTGAAACGGTGTTGGTGTGTACAGTGGATATGGAAGACAAAACAATATAAAGCTGCCTGTTCAGGGAGAAAATGATTCTGTCTCAGACTCACTAAAATCTGCAGAGATTTGACCATACTTTCCTTTCTCTGTTCGGATTGTAAGCCAATACATTTTCCAAAATGCGTGAACACTTAAGTGAAAGCTGTCTCCTCCCAGCCTCACCTTATCCCCCCAATTCCCTTCAACTACAATATGTGCTTTATTAATCACAAGGCTGTAGCTTGGATTGCTTGTTCTAGTTAGATGTCATTCCTTCGGTCAACTGGTGTAAACAAGACACACACACACCTTAGAAAGAAAGCACCTAGCTGTGCAGAATGCAGCATTCAGGGAGGATTGAAAGCTATGAGGAGCATACATTTTTTACTTGTTTACATCTAACTTCAGGTGTTAGAAAAAGTTTTGCTTGGTAAGTACATCCAGCATCCAGGATTTCTGGCCGAACAGGGTTTGCATCTGAATACCTGACTGTTCTTGCTAAATATTTTAGGTCTTCACTTTGAAGAGAGAGGAGCTGATGACCAGACAAAAGTCCTTGCCACATGCTTGAGGTGAGATGAACTTTAGACATCTAACACAAAAGAAAAGAGGCAATTAAATATTGATCGGCCTTCTTGAGAGGAAATGGATGTGGTTGACAGCAGTCAGCAGAACAAAACCCACAGATAAATGTTGCATGCTTCCTTTAATCACGTCAAAAATAATGAAATAACGCTAGCCATCAGTGGAGGGACGTCACTGCAGTTAAGTAACTTAAGAACTGGTCTATTCTATTCCCAAGTCTCTGAAGGAGAAGGACCGCTCTGCTGTCTTTAGTTGCACTTATAAGAAGTTCATGAGAAGTCCAGATGTTGACCAGTACATGTTCTGGCAACTGGCCATTGATGCATCTAAGCATAAGGAATTTGTACTGTCATGTTTCATTCATTTTCCAGAGCAGCCACTGTCAGCATGGATGAAGGTTTGATGTCCTCAGATGGAAGCTTGACAGGGATGCCAAAAAACCTTTTTTCCTCCTATAACAACTGACCATCTGTTTAAGCATGCCACCTGGCTAAAGCTTTCAAATTGAAATGTTGGAATACGATGCGAGACTTACTGCTTTATTTGGAACGGCCTTTATTTGGAACAGTGGGGTTGGATTCAAACAGAAGTACACAAAAGAATGCTTTTCTAGCCAGCAACTACCAGCTGAAAATCACAACAGGAGTTGGCAGACTTTATCAGCTGGTTTACCAATTAAGTTCCTAGCTGAAAAAGCTGAATGTCCAGCTGGTAATGGTAAAGTGTGGATGTGCTAGTCATGAATGGGCCATTTCATTACACATTCTAATTCTACAAACTAATGTAATTAGTTTGTTTTGTCTTTCTTGGACTAATAGCAGCTATACTGTACGGAATAATGGCTCAGTCACACTACAACCTCCCCTAATAAAACAGGATGACAACCTGCATAGGGTGTGTGAGCAGTGTAGCTGGACACTGTAGTAGCAGCACCATTGTCTTTGGAGCAATCAATCAGGGTTTAAAACCAAACCACAGCATGGATCTGGTGAGCGTCCCCAGGCAAGCCCTCAGTGTGGTTGAAGCCAGGTGAGCAATGTTGCCATGACATCCAGCCAGTGAGGAAGCTACATAAACGTAACCAAATCCCTGAAAGAGGTGGAACGTAGGCAAAGCAGTGCTAAGAGACAGAGAAACAACTTCCTCTGAATGAGCAAACAAACATCTCCACTACGTAATGCCCACCACTATTCACACAATCAAAATACATCAGCAATATATGACATATGGATCACAACCTGGTACTGGGTGAATGGAGCCTGGCTAAGTGCTCCTAGCTGCACCATTGAACACTACCAACCAGCAACCTGCACTTCAACACAGAAGGACAAACAGGAAAGCATACAGCATGCCCTCATCACACTTTGAAGTTGGCAACCGACTTCAGGTGGTCACAGGCCTGGTCTCTGTCTTCAAAGCAACCATTTCTAAGGCAACAAATTGCAAGTTCATTAAATGTTCACTTTGTTGGACATGCAAAAAATGTCAGATTAGAGCACAGTTTAATCCATTCCTCACACTTTTGCTGTTGTGCTTCTGATTTTGTTTGCTAAAAACAGACACTATGCTTGAAGTATCACTCTTATGTCACTCTTGCATGAGCAGAATTACAAAGCTTGACAAGTCGGCTCGGCTTACATTGGTTAAGCTATGATTGGACAATTCCTCCTCAGGGCAGCGATTTACTGAACATTCAGTTGCTTACTAGAATAATCTCTTTTTCCCCCTCTGGCAACTACAAGTTTCAATCAGTGTTCCACAGTACACTTTATATTACTAATTCATTTGTCTGAATTGTAAGTGTACAAATTAGACTCTCTGAGCCATTTTAGTTGCTCAACTCTACAGTATGTATATTGAGTGAAAGGAAGAGGGATAATTGAAGCACAGTGGGCTAAACCACAGACTTTCAGAGTAGGAGTAAGGTACAGTAGCGAACCTTTATTAATTCTCTGTCAGGTAAACAGACCGCAGCAGCGAGACCTGGGTGCAGAGGTAGATGTCATTCTGACAAGCAGCACAGGGAGGAACAGAGTAGCACTGCTGGGATCAAGAAGCACCTGCTGCTCTCAGAAGAGCTCTTCAGCAGCACGGAAATATTGAGAAGGAAAAAAACCAAAACAATAAACATGTTATGCTGTGAACAAACAATTCTGGCTTAGCGTTTTGAGTAGCGCTCCTAATAATGGCTTGAAATGTGTTTCCAATTCTGTCTCTACCGAGACCATAATCACATTATGCGTAACATTTTTGCCTCTGAATACAACTGGCCCTCTTACCTGCACAGTGGGACATCACGATGTGTGCGGCTCAGTTTGCAAATACCAACCCCGCTCCTCTCAACCTCTCAAACACGGGTGGCACACACACACACACACACACACACACACACACACACACACACACACACATCCACGAAAAACATTTCAAACTGTTACACAAACTATGTAATTGTGAAGTTTTACTTACCAACTTGCAGAGAACAAGTTGAGCCGTTCTACCAGATGCATCAATTATATAGAAAAAGTTCAGTTTTATGTTACCTGAGAAACCACACAACAGCCACACACTAGCAAAGCAGAGACCTCACACTTGAACATGGGTCACTTCTGAAATTACAACTTACTGAGGCAATCAGAGTTCTTTCCCCAAATTGTGATTTTCCTAGTGCTGTATATGTTCCTTGTGCTTTCTGGACACACCATCTAAGTGGGCTAAGTCCTATCAATTCCTCACTCTCATCAACTAGAACCACTTCTTTTTAACTCAGCCAGTGGCACTGCACATGCATCACGGCTTCCATACAAATCAAAGTAGGACGCCTGCCAGACTCGTGTCTGTAGAATCCCTAAATGTTACATTAGCACTTCTATCAACTCTGCCATTCTAAAGAAAGAAACAATGTAAGCAAAGGCAAATAATGAAAGTGGGATAATAGAGATAATTATCCAGATTGCATGGTAAAAGATAATTGCGTTTTTATAGTGCTCAAATAATCTAGTTATATTTTACAATAACCATTTTCCCGCAAACCTTTGTAGTGTAGACATGAAAAACAAAGCAAGTTTCTCTCGTGCACTCAAGCTATTCATGACATTATTATAGTATTGTAGTCCTCCAGTGATGGAAGGATTTATATTTTGTGTTTTGTTTTTTTGTTTTTAGGTAGGGGCACAGTAAGCAAGAATGGTTTCCGTGTTCTGTGTCTGTGTGTGGCTTTTCTTCAGGCACTCCAACCTTCAAGCACAGTCCTAAGCAGAGCTAGTTATAATAAATGGTGATTCTAAATTGGCCATTGGTGAATGGTTGTCTGTCTCCCTACATTAGCCGTGCGACAGACTGGCCACCTGTGCAGGGTGTGCCTTATGTCAGACGGGAGTGGGTGTAGCCCAGCAGAGCAGAGCCTTAAATTGGATAAGCAGGATGGATGGACGGATGGATGAACATGGATGAATGGATGGATATTTTCTGGGTCGTAATTGCAATATCTTCAAAGGCTTACTAATAAACTTATTTACAAAAGAACCAAGAGAAATTGGACTGAAAAAGAGGTGCACTGAGGATAATGGAAATTGGAATTATATTCATAGTAGATGAATCTACATTTCATTACTTACTGTCAATATGCAGTACCAGTGCAGGGAAAGGGCACCTGACTTTCATGCAGGAAGTGAGAGCACACATATCACACACCTGAATTTAATATTTAATTTTATAACTTTAACTCCAATATTTCTTAGACCCTTAAAGGGACAGTTCACTATAAAAACTCCCATGGGCTGTATGGTTATTTAAAAAATACATTATTTTGGCATTAGTTCATCATAGAGTCATCTTTCTCTTGCATTTGTATATTATTTCACCTACATTGATACAGTATATGATTATTTTAACACATGTTAAGGAGACATATCTACTTTGACTAAAAGCTCTTGCAGCACTTGGGAATTGGTGTCAAACACCTTACAGTGTAAATGACAGAATACATGTTAGGTCATTCCTTCAAGTCACATGATAAAAAGACCAATTTCAGATTTAAATCACTAACATATTCACACCAAAGACAGCCCAAATTACAGATATCTACTCACAATCTACCCTAATAAAGCTAAACATACATTGTAAAGTCAAAATCTTTTCACTGATACCACTAAAAGAGACCTGGTAAAAGTGATCATTAATGGGTGTCCTGTTTTTTCATAAGACACCAAAATGTCTAATATAGACTGAAGTTTCTCAAAAACATTGTTATATTTAAGTAAAAAAAAGAAAACTGGTAGTAAGTTGAAAACCTTGCATTGTTATTATTAGTGCGACTTCAGCAAACATGGGTAGCAAAACAATAAGACAAAATGAGGGCCTGAAATGCACTGCAAACCTCCGGTTAATGGACCCTCATGCTCCATGAATGATTGTCTTTGATAGTGGAGAACACTATTACACACTCTCCGTTTCCATTCTTCAACACAAAGAGCAGGGAAAGGGGAGCAGTGTGAGAATGAAAAAGAAGAAAAGTCATTGGTTCTTGCTTTAATGCTCTTTGTTCCAGTGCGTTTTAAAATTAAATGTAATGGCGTGCATTTTACAGTGTGTTGTTCATTTTCCACTTTGCCTCTTTATAATACATCAAGTATTTTCCTAGGTATGTTTTTTTTTTAATGGCTGCTGCTGTGTACATTTTTTTTCACTAAGCCACATAAAGTAATACATTTAATGATTTGACTCAGACTCTCAGTGATGGATTTTTTGCATCTCAGCAGAAAAAAAAGAAAGACAAAATATTGTTAAAAAATACAAACACATGGCCCCAGTTTTCTTCAGTCTATGCTCAGACCCGGTGCTAGCATGGGCTATCTCGAATCAGTGGAGAGTAATGCACCTATAATGCCCCTGTCACGCACCTCTGCCTATGGAGGTAACAGCAGAGTGGAGAGATTGCAAGATGTGTTTAGGTTCTCTGGCTGTTTGGGAAGATGCTAAAAGCATCAGTCATGTGGAATTGCATTAAATCTGGATTTTCTATTAATATTTTTTATTTTTTTTGTAGAGAACTCGGGGAAAGCACGGGTATACAAAAACACAAAGTGCACTCAGTGATGGACTTTAGGTCTAAAAAGCCCAAACTGGAGCAGATTATGATGCCTGTCATTTTACTAGTGTGCTCTGAAGACATTTTTCATTGAAGTAAATACATGTCCCACAAAATCCCCCTGTATTTTGATTTACAGAGGATTTTGGGAGTTCTAAAGGGATTATTCTCCATTAGCAAGTCCTTCCAGGTAAAGAGACTTAAAGAGAGAGTGAGAGAGAGAGAGGGAGATCTGCATTTGACAGGGCTTAAGTGTTTAAGTGTTTGCATTCACTGTATCCAGGACAGTAATAAATTCACTTTTAAGGTCTTATTCATAATATGCAGCTCATATTATGCTCATATTTAGTTTCTGCTAAAATCATTTTATCTTCATACATAACAAAATGTTTATAAAATGTGCCTGATGGTAATTGTTTACTAGATATTATACCTTAAAATATACTTAACAGAAACTTGTGTAAAAACACCTAAAATATTAAGATGACCTTAAGCAAGCATCTTGGTAAATGTTGATAGCTTAAATCATGATATATGTTCACTAATGCTGAATTTGTGCAGTACTAAAACTGCACTACAAGGACACCCTCTTATTACTGTGTCTTACTAATTGTTATCAAAAAGGTTACGTGTTTGGTAGTGTTTGTGTGTGTGCATGCCTGTGTGGTGTTCTGCCTCTGAAGACAATAGCCCCAAATTTTTGAATGCATTCTTAGAAACATTTTTAGTGGTATAGAGAGGGGTTGTATTAAAAGTCCATAAAACTTTGGCTCACATCCAGCAAGGTCTTCAACTTAATGATTTATTGGTCGAAAACTGACAGAAAGCCTTATAACTTAGAGAGTAGGATTTTTAGAAGTATGGGTATTCTGTCAACAGAAAAATGTCACATTTGACCTCTGACCTCTCCTTCAAGGTTTGTTGCTTGATCTGAAGTCCAAATTGATAAAAGCTAAAAGGAGCTATTTAAAACTATGATTCTTACTGCTATTGTTTGTATTGACAACATATACGCATAAAGGGAATGGGATGTATGGTAATTCTCACTATCATGTTAGTTTGCACCTCTGACCTCTTTTTCAGGGTCAAAATTTCTTAAAATTTCTTTCATCTTTCAAACAACACATTAAATTTAACTGCCTAGAATTATAGTTTGTCATATTTGCCCTCTGAGCTCACTTTTATATTTCAAATCTTTTCTGTCATGTTCTTTCAAAAATGCGTTATAACCCTAAAGGAAAGTATTGTCGGGAGAACGAGAACAAACTGTTTAGTCAGAAATACACTGTAGTATAATATATAATAAGCTCAAGTTATTCAAGTCCAGTTATTCATAAATCAATACTATCAATATTATCCATTACCTACTCCTACATAATGTTTGTGCAATTAAAGTAAATATTTGTCATGCTACCCTCATTTGATAGTTACTGCGCTACAAAAGACTTAATATTTAAAGAAAATAAAGAAAAAAAAGCAACATATAGAAAATCCAATAAAATTCTTCTGAAAGTAAGTACTGCCCAGAGAAGCTGCCTAGGCAGAGATTTGTGATATCTGAGAGCATCTTGCTACATTTGTATTCTACTGCTAACTGCATATTTGGGGAAGCACAGTTGCCTGGATTGTGTTTTTCATTAAAATATTTTTCAAGTGAGGTGGGGGGATAGCAAATGTACGGAGCACAGGGCTTTATTACTGGAGATCAGAAGTCACAGTTTCCTAGAGTTCTGCTTTTGTCAAAAAAGAAAAGATTATGGAAGAAGACTGAATACTAAGTCAATACCAAGAGTATTCCCTGAAGTGCTGAGTACCAAAAGATATTAACTCATGCTGGATACTTTGAGTGGATTTTATCAGCGAAAAATGAGTTTGTTGAACATAATAAATTAGTTTAGTTCCAGAACTCAATCCAATAGAGCACCTGTGGCATGTGATGGATATTTGCACCACAGATGTGCAGCCGACAAATCTGCAGCCACTGTATACATGTCATGTTAATATGGACCAAAATCCTGACCTCCTCCCAAGCCTCAATATTATTGAAGTAGTGTGGCATCATCTTGACTGAGAAAGAAACAAAAGGCAGCCAACATCATAAGAAGAGCCTTGAATGTCCTTCCTTTCTGAAGAGTAAAGAAATTACAGAAAATCTTGCCTAAAAGAGTTCAGACTTTGTTGAAAAGGGGTTTACCCAAATATGGACTTTACAGTAAATTCATCAGAACTGCTGTTTTTGCCTTATATGCAGTATGTTTGCATATGTTTCAGTAAATGCCTGCACCTGTTTCCCATTTCCCAAACAAATATAAAGAAGTGAGGGGTGGCTTGAGTTTTTTGCCGCAGTTCTGGAAGAAAAGGTGGGTACGAGCAAGGGGTACTTAATAAAGTGTCCAGTGAGTGCATCTAAATAATAATAATTTTCTAGGAAAATGTGACACAGCAGAATTATTTACTCTTTATGCCCCATAAACTTGGCTAGCAGGTAACTCATATTTGGCTTCTCAACGTTAAGGTTTAAAATATGCATATTATACACAGTAGGCTGCCCTACACAGCTGCATACAGAGTATACATTCCTGGAGGCTTTTCCACATAATACACTAATGGAATTACTTTTTTTTTCAAGATCCACTTCAAATATCAGCTTAAAAATTGGAAGTTTGGACTTTGGGGGAAGTTCAGCCCAGATATCCCCAATTCATAATTGATGTGTATAAACATAATCTCCATATCAATGACATTCAAATAACTTTCATGCTGGATTCATTGCAATCACTAAAGGCTTGTGGGACGTTTGTCATATGTGGCAGCTCTCCAAATAGTCCCTTTGTAATATTAGCCACAGGGAGAGGCTGGTGGTTATAATGAAGCAAGCACTTTGATGGCAGTTTAAAGATGTCAATGACGCAGGCGAGGCAGTGGTTTCTGAGTGGTATAGTCAGTTGAAAGCACAGACACACAACTCACATGTTAATCGACTAAAGTTAGTGCCAGTTAGTTCTACTCTGTCACGCCTGATGGGTTAATAAGAAAAAGAGCTGAATCTAGAATAAAAATAACACAGAGCGCACTCATATTTCAAGGATAACGTTTAAACCAGAGCATAAAGAGTTTTTGGCAGCAAGCATTTAGTTCGAGAAAAAGAGTGAAGAATATGCAGCCACAGGTTGCATTTGCAAGTGATGTTCATTTCCCTCATCAGCAAAAAGACATTAGGTCCTTGAACTGATGATGTACCTCATTTCAGTTCAAATGCTGATGAGTTAAAAGTGCGTGAAGCGAGCCATTAACATACCTGCAATTCACAGCATCTTAGTTGTAAAGTGTGAAATTTTCTTAATTTTAAACCATTTATTGTTGTGCATTTTTAATTGGATGTGCCATTGTTTATTACAGCCAGCTGCTTAGAAAAGGCAACTGACTCCCCTTCAACACTGAAAAGAAGATTATTTCAAAACACAGGTGGCGTTTGGAATATGAATGTTTAGTTTAATTCAGCCTCATACAATTCTCATCATGAGCTTCGTTTCTGAAATGAATGAAGCGGCCTTCTAATGTGAGAATTCAGCAGTCCTGCATTTAGAGCGATAAGGTTTTCCTCGAAAAATAAAATAACTTGTTAAAATTAGACACCAAGTGACTGCATGTTGGCTGGACTGGCTAAATGTGGTATAATGCTCTGCCAGCACATTAAAAGATAAAGGCTTATGATATACAGCCGAGGCTTGCCTGGCCCTGGTTTTTAATAAGGGCTGACTATGAGCTGCTAAGATCTGTGGCTGTGCATTTCCTCTGGGACTGTGTTGTGCATCGACCCTATGTGCTGCCTCTGCATACACCAGTGACTGAGTCCTGCTTCCTTTTTCCTCCTCGCCAACCATTAAATGTTCAGCGCTTGGTTGCATTACGGTTTATGGGATGGAGCACAATAATTACTGAAATTAGAAAATGAAAGCATTTCTCTTTATCATTTTTGAAAAGCATCAAATGAGCCACACATTGTTAGCTTTTTTTTTTTAACATTATTGTGCTATATTAGCCATTATTTTTGACTGCAGCTTATTGCAGCCGGACATACTCAACTTGCAACAATATATGTTACATGTCATGCTTCTGTTTTGCTATTCAGAACTAGGCCATGTATTTTTTAAAATAATTGATTTTTTTTTTTTTTTTTACTAATACCATTTCTTTCTTTCTTTCTTTCTTTTTTACTATTCCCCAGATTTGTTTATACATGTTTTTTAAATGATGGCAAATCGATATTTCAGTGACTATGAAGAGCTTAAAGTGATTCTGTTGTGAAGTCTCCACTGAAATCTTATTGAAGGCTTGGCTTGTCAGCCCATTTAAACCTGTTTGGACATTCTAGAATTTACTTTATCACTTGATAAATAAGAGAGGCTTAGCTCGCCTGAAGGGGGGACTGCTCCCTGTGCTGCATAATGTCAGGTACATCATGTCTTTTTAATGATAACACTTGTTTGCAAAACCGCATGATGCTGACCATCATTAACCCAATTCTGTATTTGGATGTGTTGTGATTGTATTTATTGCATCTATGCAAGAAATAGTGTGCAAATTGCAAGAGGATTTTAGAGAAAAGCAGCCTCACAGCCTTGCTCCACTGCTTTTCCAAACAAATCAAAGGAGCTTTGCATTTCAAAACATGTCAGGTTTGGCTTACCTGTTTGTTTTAACTAGCAGGAATCTTAAAACTTAGTTTCCTTTCATATGACATACTTTTTTTTTAAGGAAATACAAGAAGTATAGAAAGTAAGGAGCTCTGTAAGGGACATTGGAGTAAAAAAAAATTGAAAATGTACTTTTGCGAGATCCTGAGTTACATTTGCGCATAAGTCCATGCACTTCCAGGTCAGTACTGAGACCTTGGAAACAACCATAGTGATGGAAGACACACAACCATGTAATTTTTTTTTAGCTTGGCCTAAACTATGAAGCCGTTACATCGGTGGAGACATGTTTTTTATATAAGTGAGAGATATCTGAAGAAAGTGTAAGGGGACACCATCATCGTGAGGCGTATTCTGACCTCTCTGTCTTTGTTGACTTGATTAACAACCAGCTGCAGTACTCTGGACAGCTTCACCGATAGAAGTACGATTTCCGGGATCTTGCAAAACTTTTGCAGGATCTTGCAAAAGTAACTCAGGATCTCATTTAGTTCATCTTTTCTTTCCACCTTGAATGTCTCTGGCAGGGCTCTGGAATAATGTACATGTCATCTTTACATTCATAGGATCCATTGTACTGTTAAATTTGAGTAAAGATCAATGTTGGTCGTTAAGATATCTTGAAAATTAATTAAAAAAAAATATTAAAAGGCTCAATCTCAAATACTCTTTTCATTCTCTATGAAGTAGGGATGTGACCTGTAGAGGTAGGAGGTACAGTGCTGAACAAATTTAGGTTTATGCCACAGCGGCCATAAATTAGTAGTAACACTGGTAATTCCCGACATCCTTTTTAAAAAAAATGTTTCCATAATGTTTATCCAACAATATGTGCAAGTTTTTTACTTGGAAAAAGATATTTTTAATGAAAAAATATAATTACCCATGTTACCCATGAATTTTAAAATGGACTGTTTCACAAAAAAAAGAAGAAAAAATCATATTATTAATAATGTCTATTAAGATGACAAATCACATTTATTTACTTGCATTCCTGAATAGAAAAATTTGTTTTAGTGGTCGATTAGTGGTTGAGTCCAGAGTGACAGCTCAAATTTGGGTATAAAAATGTGAATTCAGTTTGTTATTTGTCTGACAAATCAATCAACAACCAATAATGTATTATGATTATTATATATTATTATTTTTTGTTTTAAATTAGTTTGAAAGATTTCCCCCAAAAAATGTGTTTTCTTGATTTTATGGCAGGTGTTCTAATAAATTTGAAAAGCACTGTGTTCATCTGAAAATGACAGGCTAAAGGGAAAAACATATGCTTTCAATCATATGAATAAAACATGTAGCAGTGTTTGTATCTTAAAGACATTGTTGTCTAGTGTGTAGTGACTTTTCATGCATCATTATCGTCTGCACTTGTCAGTGTGATACTGATGTCATTTATGTTCTGTTCTGCTCCACTTTAGGGTCTGTTTTAAAGAAACTTACCAGCAGCTTTCACCTACAGGGTTTATTATTTCTTTATGACTGCTGCTCAAGCTCTGGCCCTTTGATCCCGCTCGCACATCTGAAAGTTTGTGTCTCTGCAGGATCAATAAAAGGTGCAGTGAAAGCTGCACTTTAGCAGCCAGGAGAGTGGACGGCAGAAGTGTCTGTCGAAATCGAAAATAGCAGATGTAGGATGAGAGAGAAAACAGAGACGTTTTTTTAAAACTCCAGACGTCGACTTCATCAGCCTCCATTCTGTCTCATCTGGAACATCTTTGGTGTACAGGAAGAAAAAAGAAAAGATTGACAGATGAATGAAGAAACTTCAAATTCATCTTGAACATGTTTAAACAATTTTAAACATAATTCACAATAATTATTGCAATAAAACTACTGTGTTTGCTTAAGTGTATCAAATTCTTGAAATGTTATTTCAATATAAGCACACTTATGAGAATAAGATTTTGAGTATGCTTACAATTTATGTAATGTCAAGACGCAGCCCACTCAATATTGTTTTTATCCACTGTGCTTTTTTAAAAAAAAAAATTACTCGTGACTTCTCCTGTTTTCTTTGAATATAAATCTCCCACTTTGCCAGAGAGTAAAAGAGTCCAAGATGGGGTGAGCTGATCTAACAATCTTGCAGCCCCAGCAAGACCTAAGAGTTTGACATGAATAAAAAGCTAATTTAAAAGATTACATTACATTCAAACACAGCAAAACTGGAATCAATTTATTATTCATGAATGTTTCTGAATATACCTGATATCAGCTTATTTGTGCTTTTTTGCCAAAAGCTCAAAGCAAAACTAAAAAAATATACAAAATTACATAAAATATCTGAAAATGTATTAATATGGTACAATTATGGTTAAACACTGGCTTCGTTGATACAGATTCATTAATAAAGTAGCAAAAAATAGAGGAACTATATTTGTTGTATCCTTTCTCAGCTGATTACGTGTTCTATTTAGCCATGGCAAACACTGTGCCAAATATTTTTCTTTCAGGGTCTGACCTTTTAAATTTATTATTACTGAAATAATACATTTGAAATTACACTGTTTTAAATTACTGGAAATTCTCATGAAATCATGTGCTAATGAGATGAGAGCCCACATATATTATAAATATAAATCTGTTTCTTCATGACATAGAAAGGTGTTCCATACTGACATGATAGCTGCACACATCCATGATGCAAATCTCTAATTCCACCACAATCCAAAGGTGCTCCACATTAATGATCCGGCTTGAAGCTGCCATCAGAAGACTCATATATTTTGGTTATAAAGGGATGGAAATGGTCAGCAATAATATTCGAGTAAACTATCGTCATGGAAAATACTCGGCTGGTCCTAAGGCGCCCAAAACACGCCAAGAAAATATCCTCCGCGCTATTACACAATCATCGGTACTCTGAACCGTTGATGCAAGGCAGGATGGATCGTTACGCCGTACTGACCCCACCATCCACATGTTACAGCAGAAACTGAGAGTCAACAGAACACGCAACATTTTTCTCTTCTCCTAAATCTGATTTTATGTAATTATATAAAAAGACACTTAATCTGATGGCTACACATGTCAGCAGATATGTGTACACATGGTAACACACTTCTACAGTGTCAACCAATGCCTATAGCTTTGCCTGTCTTCCTCTTTTAAACCCCCCGCATGCATTACACAGGAACACATTGTATAATTCAGATGTTTTCTTGAAGGGGAAGCCCTTGAAGTTGAAATGAGTGATTTATGAGCCAAAATACAGTCTTTGGGTCTTGTCAAATGCTTTAAAGTATTATTAGGTTCTTGATTCTCTAAGAGCTCTTCCTATCTTTCCTTTGGTGTGCCAGAGGAGGAATTGATCTATACAAAAAATCATTAAGTTTGACGAACTAATTTGAGTGTTCTGGGAAAGGGCATGCTTTCATCTTAGGGTCTGAAGTGTCATGTTGTCAGGTCCTATAAATTATGAAGGAACACTATGTCCCCTGAAACATATACAGAATTAATTACTACAATGTTTAAGGAAAATTGAAAAGGCAATGATAGCCACCAGATGTGTGAAGCAAATTCACCACTTCTTCAGATATTGTGACTTCAAATGAACGACTACTGGGTGCAGACATCTCTCTGTTTATGCAATACATTGTGTCATGCATCAAAAAGTAAACATACTCTATGTGCACTGTAAACAAGCCCATTAGCCCACATCAGCTCTGTGATGATGTGAAGGAGGTAAAATGTTTAACACTGCCACCGTCTTCATTTAGGATGCATGACGCATGCCAACATTTGCTAATTACCACTTAACATAAGCTCCAGCTCAGCTGATTGGGTTGTCAGCTGAGCTTATATAATGTCATAAAGCAAATTCATACACAAGTTAAAAGTCTTACTTGATGACTGCGTCAGATAAGGGAGCATCAAATGATTGCATTGTATAAGGGCTGCATATGTGCACCACACTGCATATCATGGGAATCTATCAGGAATGGCTCAAAACTACAAATGGTGGTGCAAGGAGAACATCAGGGCACTTTGAGTTATATGAGTTAGGAGATTTACAAGTGCACCAATTTGTCCAACTGTTGAGATATTTTACTTTGCACCAGGCAACATTTAAATCCATGGTTCCAACCTACTATCCTTAAAACTGCTTCCTACTTGGAATTTTGTCATTTTCATTGGCAGGAACCTTGAACTGTTTTTGCCATAAAGCTTTAAAGCCACATCAGTGAAATGGTGAAACCAAATATGTCAATAAGATATTTAATCCCTGCTTTGAGGAACGAGTCTGAGGGGGTAATTTAGGGACACTGTGTACTTTCTTTTTCTTTTTTTGTTTTTAGTGTCTATCTGCTGAACTGGATCCAAGAAGCTTGGCCTGCATCGCATTATCATTGTGAAGGCAGTCTCTTTTAGCCATTAACACCATTCTGGATGTAGTATTTAGTGTCTGTGTGTGGGTGTATGTGTGTACACACATGTATGCCATATGACTGACTGAACAGTGAGGTGATTTGCAGCCAAGAAAAGGAGCTGCAGTGATACTTTCTGGTAAGCTGTGGTTTGTTGGACTTGGAAAGAGTGTCCCTGGCTTAGACGGGGGATCAGACTGTTGTACAATTGATCTGTTTGACTGGAAATCCAAAACCTCAGCAGTAAAACATAGTCACAGTAAATGGAGCAGTGCACTCTTGGACAATGTTGGGGTCTTTATTCAGCAAAAAAGGGGAGAAAGTAAGGCATTACTTATTTGCTTGCAACAAAAATCTATTTCTTTCACTACTATTTACATTTATATTGCATTACTCTGCATCATGTAATCGCCAGGTAATGATAGAGTATAAACTTAAACAAATGCATATGCCTGCATTTATATTCTGATGAGATCATGCACAAGATTTTTGCACGTCAATATTTTTCCGCATTTTTCACAATTTGCTGTAAAAGCGGGTGTCCTGCACCTCCTAACTCAAAGAAGTCCATAAACCAGGATGACCTCAAAATGAACTAGTAACCTAGTTTGTGTAGCATAAACTATGACAGCAAATAAGAGCAATGCACATTAGTCTTGGAATGCATGTTCACAAGTCATCTTTGAAGAAGCTACCAGTGGAGCTGGGATTTGTAGAAAAGCTGGTGGAGGGGGAATAAATATTCTTTTGACATTTCAAAACACAGATTATCACAACCACAGAGTTGTATAGTGTGAAATTGCTGAGTGGTGTAGTGGGAAGGATGCAGCACCTGAATAAAAAAACACACCAACAACACCAAAAAACCCCCAAAAGTGTTACCATGAAATCATGAGACATATGCCTTCTACTCTCATAAAGTCTATGAAAATAAAATGTTAGCTGCTTTGGATGATAAAAGTGCTCTAGTGTTTTAAGACATATCAAACAACACTGAAGTGCAAGCTTTTAAAACTCAGCATAATGTAGTGTTGGTATATATTCGCTGGCTTTTCCACTTGATAAGTCATCAAATGAACTAAAAATATGTCTATATTTTGTACCATATTTGAGGGTGTCACAAGCAAGAATGTCAATGCAGCTATATAAAACCAAAACAATGTAATAGGCAAAAACTCAGACACGCCACACTTGTCTTCGTTCTTCATCTCATCACAAATGAGAGTTTTCAGCTAGCTTATTTTCTTGTCTATTTATCCAGAATATCAGATGGGCTTAATGAAAAAACAACCAAACAAATCACAAACGTTCCACTGAGGCCAACTTTCAAATTAAAACATTCAGCTGGCACCTATCCAACAAGAGATCAAAAACACAGAAGCTTCTTTTTTGGCTTGTGTTTTGAAATCAACACCTGCATCACTGACAGTGATAAACCCACCAGACAAAAAAAGCTCAACAAAATAAAACTTCTGTACTTGCACTTCCAGCTGTCTTTCTCCTTTTCATCCCTCAGTACACTGCTTCCAATGTTCAATTTACTGGCTGTCTGCATTTGACACAAACGGCAGCCTTGAACTGCAAAAGAAAAAAGGAACAAAGCAGATCATATCTTGTTGTGTCACTGTGTAAAACATCGATACTTCTGAAGTGAAAGACACACAAATGACACTTTATTTGCTTATCTTGATTTTTCATGATATCACGCATGTGCCTTAATTTTTCTGGCGTCTCTATGTCACCAGGAAATATACCAGTAGATGCAGTTCTCTGTGTTAACTGTTGGAATCAAAGTTCTGGCCACATTACTCCTCCGTGACATTTAGTACATCCCATAAGGGACTATCACAGTCAACAACAGAACCCCAACAGACAAAAGGTCACATGGTTAAATGAATTCACATTGCTATCATCTACTGTTCTCTTGTTTGTAAGCACTCACTTGCCTAATGTCACTATTCAGTATCACAGTAGAAAATGTGTGTTTTCTGTAGTGGCGTCGCAGTTTGAACACAATTTTAAACTAAATTTAAGATATCAAGGGAAACAATAAAGAAGAAATGATGTTAGCTCCCAGTGTCGATTCGGGGAACATGCAGTCTCTCTACTTTTAAGATTAGCTTTAAAACTTTCCTTTTTGAAAAAGCTTATAGTTAGGCCTGGATCAGGTGGCGGCGGATCCTTCCTTAGTAACGCCGCAATAGGCGTTATCTGCTAGGGGCTTCCCGTATTGCACAAGAAGAGTGTTTCTTCTATGCTCACCTGTTTTCACTATGTGTTAATACGCCACTTTGCATTTAATCGTTAGTTATTATTAAAATCTGGCTATCTGACATATTGTGTCCTTAGTCCTCCGCTAAGCCAGGCAGATGGCTGACCTTCCCAAAGCCTGGTTCTGCCAGAGGTGTCTTCCTGTTAAAAGGGAATTTTTCCTTCCCAGTGTTTCCAGGTGTTTGCTCACAGGGGATCATCTAAGGTTGGGGTTTTCTCTCCATTACTGCAAGGCCCTTACCTTAAAATATAAAGTGCCTTTCAGCGACTGTTGTTGCGATTTAGCACTATATAAATAACACTGAATTAATTATCCACACTACAGATGCTTTCAGACATATATGAATTGAGGCTTAATTTATCAGTTATAATCCATCCATAAACCCAGCTGTCAATGGAAGAGAAGTAGCATACACAGTGTAGAGGTCACCAGTCCATTAGAGGCCCAAAGCAGTTTTATTCATCACAACTGCAAAGTGTAGCAAAGACAAAAACTGTAATAAAAGCAATAATACTTTGTTGTCTATTTTGGTTGTGGAATAAATATAAATTTTAACATCTGTGAAAGGGGGGAAAACCCTTTCACGGCACTGTGATAAAATGTATAATTTCAGTTCCTACTGACCACGCAAAGTGCTTTAGACTACAAGCCAAATACAACCATAACCATTCATTCACACATTACTTTATTCTATTTACTTGAAACACTTTATGTACCACATCCATGACCGGTTTAGAATCATCATAGCCTGAGTACCTGGAGGAAACTCTCCGAGGCATATACGGTACTGTATATGTGATGGTTTCACCTGCCAGGGTGTTTTCTTTTTCTTTTTTTGCCTTCCATGATGAAAAAGCTGAGAGGATTTTTAGGTCACATGCCTCATATAGCTCATGATGTATTTGCCTGTCTGATTTTATTAATACCCCAGCATTTCCACCTTGGTGAAGCGTAAAAATTTACCCTTCCATCATGGGGTTAGGAGTCATTTGTTTAGACAAGTTGTGATCTTTTTAAATTTCTGTCCCAAATGTGTGATGTTGCAGTAGGAAGATAATTCAGTGGAGGAAAGTAAACATTTTACAGCTGTATAAAAAAAATACAGCTTGACAAAAAAAAGAAATGCACTAGCTTTGCATAGTTAATTTGACATACACCAGGGCATAGACATGCACACCTTCTTCATTTAAGCACAAACTAAACAATTCAAAATGCAACACTCAGCTTCATTGTGAAACACTTGCCAGTGGTTGTGTGCATATGCCTGCAGCCTCAGCCAAGAGAAAGCCTATTTATCAGGCTGCTATTTATCAGGCTGCTAATCAACCTGATAACCTGCAGCTGTGCCTGCTGCCTGCCTGAGCCAACCTTCACTCTTTACCCCCAGCCAGTGTTATACCAGAGCCCTCTGCTGCACTGTCATAATTCTCACACTCGAGATTACAAAGTGAATCTTTAGACAACCCCAAAGACTTTTCTTATTTCACCAAAGCAAACAAAGTGTGAATGATAGAGAGATAGATGGAGATAAAGAAAAGAACAGTTTTCAGATCATTGCTACAGGATAAATCAAGTCAGGTACCATTGACTCATGGTGGTACCTGACAAACATGAGCGTAACAGATAAATATGAAGCCATACCAGCTCGGATGGAGCCCAGATTAACAAGGTCTGCGTCAGGTGTTGAGGAACCAGGGTACCTAATGAGAAGTGGGCTACTGGAATAAGACGGCATCGGTGGGCAAGAGACGAAAATAGGGCGCTGTTGGAATGCTATTACGCAAGTAACCCCAGCAGATGGGGTTACATGAATGGACCTATCGAATCTTCAATACCCAGCATCCACATTGACGGCGAAACAACTCATAGCTTAGTGTTCCAACATTCGGAAGAAGGAACTGCTCTCGCAGCTAGAGACTGACGAGGTACAGCACACATGCTATGACAAGGGGGAGCCAGGACGACAGGTCACGGGGGGAGATATCATCACCCTACCTGAGATAGGGTACCAAGCACCAAGTGCAATGGAAGAAGGATTGCTGAGTGCGAGAGGACCTGCTTTGAAAGATAGGATTATAGTGAAGCTTGAAACCTGGATCCTCCGTAGGCGGTATGTTGGAATGTCGTATGGACTGGAGAAGTGTAGTTGGATGACAACAAAGAGAGGGAAGGTAGTCAGAACTACCTGACTAGTTAATCATCGAACTACCAGAAGGCAGCATTGACACTTACAAGTACCTGGGGATCCCATAGGCAAATAGGAACCATGAAGAGGCCACTAGGAAAGCTGCAACCACACAGTACCTGCTGAGGGTCAGACAAGTCTTAAGGAGTCAGCTGAATGGTAAGAACAAGATCTGAGCTATCAACACCTACGCCCTGCTCGTGATCAGTTACCCTGCTGGGATAATGACATCAAGACCAGAAAGCTCCTGACGACGCTTGAAGGGTTTCACCCTAAGTCTAGCACCCTGAGGTGTATGCTAAGCGGAAAGAAGGAGGCCAAAGACTGGTGAGTGTCAGTATCACAGTCCAGGATGAAACAACGAACATCCTCAAATACATCAGGGAGATAGGCCCAATCAATCACGTGCTCAGTGAATACCTCAGGCAGCAGAAACACAAGAAAGAGAAGGAAGAGGAGGAACCATCATGGAAGGATACGCCCCTGTACCACCGGCAGATAGAGGAAGTGGCTGATATCCAGTAGTCCTACCAGTGGCTGGACAAAGCTGGACTGAAAGACAGCACAGAGGCACTAATCATAGCAGGACAGGAACAAGCTCTGAGCTTGACCTCTGGGGTCTATCACATCAGGCAAGACCCCAGGCAGGCTGTGTAAAGATGCCCCTGAAACAATCCAGCACATAACAGCAGGGTGCAAGATGCTAGCAGGCAGGGAACATGGAACGCCATCACCAAGTGGCCAGGATAGTATACAGAAACATCTGTACCGAGTATGGCCTGAAAGTCCCAAGGTCAAAAGGGTGGCCTTGGGGTGGTCGAGAATGACAGAGCTAAGATTTTGTGGGGCTTCCAGATACAGTTGGACTAAATGGTGGTGGCTAACCAACCGGACATAGTGGTAGACAAGCAGAAGAAGACGGCGATACCGAATGACAGCAACATCAGAAAGAAGGAATGCGAGAAGTTTGAGAAGAGAGGGCTTCTGCTGTGTGTATCCACTGATTTTGCTGCTGCATTTTGTCTTTTAGGTATATATAAATGTAGGAGTCAGGTATAGATTTTATTTTATGTTTATAATGAGTTTGTCATATGAGGCTGCACGTTAAATAGTATTTTCAGCTATGTTGGGAAAATGTACTTTTGTATAAATTATGAATATATGTTTTGTAATTGATCCATCTAAGGGGCGATTTAAATATTTTGGATTTGAAGGCAACAGCATCTCAAATAACCACCCTTTACAGAGGTATGCAGAAGAGCATCTCTGTGTGCACAACATGTCAAACCTTGTAGGAGATGGACAACAGCAGCAGAAGACCACAGCACGTGTCATTGCTGTCAGCAATAATTTGCACAGACTTACCAAAACTGGACAAGATTAGAAAAACATTACCTGGTCAGACGAGTCTCAAATTCCACTGAAGCTTTTGGATGGTAGGGAAATTGGCATAACACATAATGGACATACAGCTGACAAATCTACTGCAACTCTGTAATGCTGCCATGTCAATATGGTCCAGAATCTTTGAGGAATGTTTCCTGCACCTTGTTGTGTCTATGTCATGAAGAATAACCGCAGTTCTGAAGGCAAAAAAAGAATAATTTATGTTATATATTTGGCCCATATTAACTTTATTACAGCCAAAGGGCTAAGCCAGGTATATGTGTGCATTGTGAATGTGTGAAATTTTAAAGATAGCTGCTTTAAAAGATGTACAGTGCTCTAGTAGCTACTGTCAGGCTCAGCAGTGCCTGCAGAGCCACAAAGGTGTTTCCCGTTTTTCTGGTTTATTACAGAGTCTTATTCACAGGAGACTTTTTGAATCACCACAGCAGGGCAAGCACAGGTGTTGCTAATAAGATTAACAATGCCTCTGTTGTATTCAAGTCTCCCAGTAAGTCACATCAGCGTGGCAGTGAGCAAACATGAACAATACCAAGACCTGGGAACAGAGAGAGCTCACTGTAATTCTGCCACCATTAATTTAATATTTACAATACAAAAAGTGTTAGAAAGTGGTGAGCTCACCAGACCTTTGTAGCTGTCATCCCCATATCTCAGCTCGAGGACAGTTGCTTGAGGTTTCATTAGCTCGTTCCATAACATGCAAACTTTCAACCAAAGCATTGTGGGGTGACAGGTTCTGAAAGGAAGAAGAATGCACCGAAAAAACAACGTACTTACATAAATTAAGTCAAAGATACTAGTGAGAGTACGAGTCAGCTTGTGTTTGTGTATGTACAAATATACGTCCATGAAAATGTCAGCTTCTAACTAATTCAGTGCATAATTTACCCAGTAAAGGCAGAAAAAAGTCAGCTGAAAGGAAGAAGTAGTGAATAATAACAGAGTTGAATTTCATTAGTGGCTTCAACAATGCACTAGCACAAATACAATTAACCCTGTGCTATCCACACAAGTCACTTCATTACAAAGTAATTGAGAACCAGTCCAAGAAAGCTTTTTGCACACACTTTAATTAATCTTTATAGTTTAATATAAGCTAGAAACAAAAGTCATCAGGGAAAGGCCAGTTAAGCTGGACAAAAACCTCTTTGAGAGATTTATTAGAGTTTTATTGTTGCATGAGTATATCATGATGTGCCTAGTGTTGTATGAGAGCACTCTCACAAAACAATGAGATGTCATTCAGTACTGATAAACACTTTTGCAGTGGAGAATAATGGGTCTTTTCACTGTGTCAAATTGCTTATATTGTCTATTGTGCTTTTTAAATATATCGATGGTTGGGATGTTGTTTTTGCATTGCAGTGGATATCAATTAATATTCAAGGCATCCTGTTCGGAGTACACATCCATCATGGTCCACATGCAGGCATTTTGCTGAAGTCCCTATGGATTCATTGTCCTTCTAAGTACCCTTGGGTGCAGTCAAAAACAATATGGCAATCATCATTTCTGCATTAGCATTCTGATGCTGAGAAACATATCAGTGGCTGTATTCATCACAGTATAGGCCATCTGGTGCCTCACACAGAAGAAGTATCATGCTAACATACAAGAAATCAGTCAATCAACAAACTCATATACCCATATAACGGCACGACATAGGCAAATAAGCCCACCAAAGCAAAGTGAATAGTGCTGCTGTTAAAAAATTTGTGATTTTTTCACAAATCTAAAACTTACAAAATTCATCTTAGTTCTTTACTCATCTGAAAGAAACTTTAAAGACATGCTTACAGGGCATTGTATTGTAATTCACCATGTATAAAATATTAACATAGACCTGTCTTAGTGTATCCGACAATGGAAAAGCAAATGGGATGTCCTAAAAGATATAGTTGTACCATTCTGGAGTATCAAAGACTAAAATGCATGATTAATGCCTGTCAGAACAAAGTGCTCACAGAAAGGTGCAATGGACTGTTAATACAGTGTGCTTAGTGGTAAAACTTTCCCCATGGTTATTTGGAAGGCATTTTATGAAGTTTTGTCATGAACTGGATTAAAAACTTTAGACAAAGTTAAAAAAAAATAAAGTTGTGTTACTTTGAAAGGTCACAACCATTAAAATATTATTAAATCTGATTTTTACAATTTGCAGCAACTGTCAAATCTTACTTACATTTCATTACTGCCATTATGCACAGTGTAACCATGTCCACTATGTGCAGACTGGATTGCCTGTCTGAATTTGGTGTAAAGTAATACATTTAACAGTGAAGCAGCTCTTCTACTGTTTTGATTTTTATTTCAAAGAAATCTGTCTTTATTTGGTCTTGCTACTCTGGGCCTGTGTGACTGCGGTAAATGCTATTAGTGTTAATCCACGTCAAAAAATACTATAAATACCTCAGGGTGTGTTACAAAAGGACTGTGATATTTCCTTAATTGCTCTTAAGTGACTCAAGCTTCACTATTAATGTCACTAGTGAACCCCTTATTCATAGCTCCTTAAAGTGGAGCTCTTAGGCTTTCCCCTACTATCTGATATTTTTAGGTCCTTAAGCTTTTGGGCAATTATCATTTTTTGTAAGTTTGCCTCTGTGCACCATCACACTGGATAAATCAAACTATCAAAATGTGATTGAAGTGCAGACTGTTAGCTTTAATTCAAGCACTTTATTAAAAGTGCTGTCTTAACTGTTTAAGTATTATAAAATTAACTGGACAAACTGACATAATTGAAAAAAAATAAAGATTATATATATATATATATACATATGAACACCCAGCACGCCCCTACGGGCGGTTTATCCTTCAAGCTCGGGTCCTCTACCAGAGGCCTGGGAGCTTGAGGGTCCTGCGCAGTATCTTAGCTGTTCCCAGGACTGCGCTCTTCTGGACAGAGATCTCCGATGTTGTTCCCGGGATCTGCTGGAGCCACTCGCCTAGCTTGGGAGTCACCGCACCTAGTGCTCCGATTACCACGGGGACCACCGTTGCCTTCACCCTCCACATCCTCTCGAGCTCTTCTCTGAGCCCTTGGTATTACTCCAGCTTCTCGTGTTCCTTCTTCCTGATATTGCTGTCATTCGGAACTGCTACATCGATCACTACGGCCGTCTTCTTCTGTTTGTCTACCACCACTATGTCCGGTTGGTTAGCCACCACCATTTTGTCCGTCTGCATCTGGAAGTCCCACAGGATCTTAGCTCGGTCATTCTCCATCACCCTTGGGGGCATCTCCCATTTTGACCTTGGGACTTCCAGGTTATACTCGGCACAGATGTTCCTGTACACTATGCCGGCCACTTGGTTATGGCGCTCCATGTATGCCTTGCCTGCTAGCATCTTGCACCCTGCTGTTATGTGCTGGATTGTCTCTGGGGCATCTTTACACAGCCTGCACCTGGGGTCTTGCCTGGTGTGATAGACCCCAGCCTCTATGGATCTTGTACTCAGAGCTTGTTCTTGTGCTGCCATGATTAGTGCCTCTGTGCTGTCTTTCAGTCCAGCTTTGTCCAGCCACTGGTAGGATTTCTGGATATCAGCCACCTCCTCTATCTGCCGGTGGTACATACCGTGCAGGGGCCTGTCCTTCCATGATGGTTCCTCGCCTTCCTCCTCTTTCTTGGGTTTCTGCTGCCTGAGGTATTCACTGAGCACACTGTCAGTTGGGGCCATCTTCGTGATGTATTCATGGATGTTTCTTGTCTCATCCTGGACTGTGGTGCTGACACTCACCAGTCCCCGGCCCCCTTCCTTCCGCTTAGCGTACAGCCTCAGGGTGCTGGACTTGGGGTGAAACCCTCCATGCATGGTAAGGAGCTTTCTTGTCTTTATGTCAGTGGCTTCTATCTCCTCCTTTGGCCAGCCTATTACCCCAGCAGGGTACCTGATCACGGGCAGGGCGTAGGTGTTGATGGCCCGGATCTTGTTCTTACCGTTCAGCTGACTCCTCAGGACTTGCCTGACCCTCTGCAGGTACTTGGTGGTTGCAGCTTTCCTAGCGGCCTCTTCATGGTTCCCATTCGCTTGCGGGATCCCCAGGTACTTGTAACTGTCCTCTATGTCTGCAATGTTGCCTTCTGGTAGTTCAATTCCCTCAGTTCTGACTACCTTCCCTCTCTTTGTTACCATCCGACTACACTTCTCCAGTCCGAACGACATTCCAATGTCATTGCTGTATAGCCTGGTAGTGTGTATCAGTGAATCGATGTCTCGTTCACTCTTGGCATACAGCTTGATGTCATCCATGTACAGGAGGTGGCTGACAACCGCTCCGTTTCGTAGTCGGTATCCGTAGCCAGTCTTGTTAATGATCTCACTGAGGGGGTTAAGGCCTATGCAGAACAGCAGTGGGGACAGAGCATCTCCTTGGTAGATCCCGCACTTGATGGTGACTTGTGCTATGGGCTTGGAGTTGGCCTCTAGTGTTGTACGCCACATCCCCATTGAGTTCCTGATGAAGGCTCTTAGGGTTCTGTTGATCTTATGTAGTTCTAGGCATTCCAGTATCCAGCTGTGGGGCATTGAGTCATAGGCCTTCTTGTAATCAATCCAGGCTGTGCACAGGTTGGTCAGTCTGGTCTTGCAGTCTCGGCTGACTGTTCTGTCTACCAGTAGCTGGTGTTTTGCGCCTCTGGTATTCTTGCCAATCCCTTTCTGTGCCCCACTCATGTATTGACCCATGTGCCTGTTCATCTTAGCCGATATGATGCCTGACAGGAGCTTCCATGTAGTACTGAGGCAGGTTATTGGTCGGTAGTTGGATGGGACCGGTTCCTTCTTGGGGTCCTTGGGGATCAGGACCGTCCGACCTTCGGTTAGCCATTCCGGGTGTCTCTCGTTAACTAGCAGCTGGTTCATTTGTGCTGCCAGACGTTCGTGGAGTGCAGTCAGCTTCTTCAGCCAGTAGGCGTGAACCATGTCGGGCCCTGGTGCTGTCCAACTCTTCATACTGGAGACCCTTTCTTGGATATCTGCCACTGTGATGGTTACTGGACCCTGTTCAGGGAGGTTGCTGTGGTCTGCCCTCAGATCCACTAGCCACTGAGCATTGCCGTTATGGGTTGCGTCCTTCTCCCATATGCTCTTCCAGTATTGCTCCGTCTCCAGCCTTGGTGGTGCTGTTCTCTTATTGTTCCCTTGCCACTGAGAGTACACCTTTGCTGGTTCTGTGGAGAACAGCTGGTTTATTCTCCTGCCTTCTATCTCTCTGGTGTACCTCCTCAAGCGGCTGGCCAAGGCTGTGAGTCTTTGCTTGGCAGTTTCCAAGGCCTCAGGTACGGACAGCTTGCTGTATTTCTTATGCACCTTCTTTGTCGCGCCTTTCTGCAACTCCGTTAGTTGGCTAACCTCCCTTCGTGCTACTTTGATCTTGCCCTCTAGCCTCCTTCTCCATGGAGGGTATATATATATATATATATATATATATATATATATATATATATATATATATATATATATATATACATTAGATATATATTAAAAGCCTTTTCAGTCAATGACTGCCTAAAGTCTAGAATCCATGAACATCATCAAATGCTCCATGTCCTTTCTTGAGATGTTCTTCCAGGCCTTTACTGCCATCAGTTGTTATTTGTTTGTAAGTCTCTCTTTGTTCAGTTTTGTAATGGAAAAGCATTCTTTAATGCAGGGGTATCCAACTCCAGGCCTCAAGGGCTGGTGTCCTGCAGGTTTGAAATATCACCCTGGGTCAACACACCTTAGTCAAATGATTAGTTCTTTACCAGGCCTCTGGAGAACTTCAAGACATGTTGAGGAGGTCATTTAACTATTTAAATCAACTGTGTTGGATCAAGGACACATCTAAAACCTGCGGGATACCGGCCCTTGAGGCCTGGAGTTGGATACTTCTGCTCTATTGGGTTAAGATCAGGTGACTTACTTGACCATTGAAGAGATACTCCTGGTCTGCAGAATGCTTTGGTGCATTATCCATTCAATTTTGTGAGGAGTTTCTTCAACCAAAGGAAATAATTCTGCGATCATCCACTTCAGTTGTCTTCTGTGGTCTTACAGGCCATTTAGTGTTGCTGAGCTGGCGGATCACAAAACCCCCTAAAACAAAACAACTAAAACAAAACAAAAGGTGATGAACAATAGATCAGCATTATTTTGAATTGTGAGCCATACAAAGCTAATTTAATGAAGTACAAGTGCTTAGTGGGTCCTCTTCAGCATTCACTATATAATTAATATTTCTAAGATTACAAAAAGAAGTTGTTTTTTTTTTCCTGTGAAGTTCATGGTGAGCCTCACAAACTACAGCACCAAAACAGAGCAAGAACATTGGTGCAACATCCAATACTTTCTTCACAATTGGCTCAAATGGGCTTGAAATGAAGTCATTTGGATCCCTAGCCTTTCAAAAACACACCTGTCTGCAGGAGATGACTTGAAGGGATTTTTAAATCTGTCTCCTATTCGGCATATAATGATAACAAGTACCTTCAATCTTGCTGCAACTGTATAAAAAAAATCTAGGAAAGCGGAACTGTAATGAGAAGACTGACGGATAGTGTAATCAAGGCCGGTTGTCCTAACAAAAAAGGTTAATAGCTTAAGTGTTTGAAGCTCTTAAGGGGAGAAAAACTGACCTGCCACAGACTGTCTGGGGCAGCCCACAGCCTAACTCAATTTCCTTGCAGGTGATCAGAATAGGATTGGATCAAGTTAACCTGATGCAGGTCAAGAGAAGAGCCGGCATCTGGAAGCAGAGGTGGGTCATGACATTAGATCCAGCCTATATGGCAAACCAGAATTGTTTGGGTCTTCTTTTGAAATGCAATTACTGTTTTGAATCAAAATCACCGATCCCTGATATTCCAGCTCTTTGTTCACCATGAGTGAGTCTGCAGAAAGTGTCCAATAAAATGAAGGACTTTAGTGGTCAGAATGACTTTTCATACAGTGAGAGAGTGTGGTGATTAAGAAGAGAAATGATAAGCTAATGTCTAGCAGGACATTAGCCCCTCTTTAGAATTAGCACATATATATTGCAGCACACTGTAGAAGAGATATTTTGTTCTTAATGATTATTGGAGTCCCCCATTGTCTGCAGTTTTTAAAGATATTTTATCTTTCTTGACAAATTTTGTCACAACTGAGGACATGATGACATTTCTAATTTACTGAAAGATATAAAACCTTTGATTGCTGAATAGTTCACTGCTGATATCTAATACCAGACTGTGAGCCTGCGTGCCTTAAAGGTATGACACTGCACCGCAGAATTTTACTTTTTTTCCCCAATGAATTCACAAGGACAGTCAAAAAGACACTCAAAAAGAAATGAAAGCAACTACATCTGCAAACCAAGTAAGCATTTGCAATCTGACGCTGGAAATTGCTGGAAATGTTTTTGCACGCTACCACTGGTGAAGAAAAACATAACACCCATCCCCAGTAAGCAATATTGCTCCCCTCTGTTTGATAGTTTTGCAGCTAATAGGATTATGCAAGAAGAGGCTGCATGTGATGGAGAGGTGGGGAGATTTCCATGATTTACAGGCCTGACAGGGACAATTAAGAGGGCACGCTCACTGGGCTATTACTCAACATGCACAAAATGAAAACACTGCCTTTCATTTACATCAATGCAGCCATGAGGAGAGCAAGTGGAAGTGTAGCTGGAAAGAAATACTCTTTGTTTCAAACTAGCGAGCCCATTAAAAGCAAAGAGAGCCTCTGCATTTATGTTTTGCATGATAAATTCAAGCATTTTTTGTCACAGACATAGCACTGTTCCCTTGTGTAGTATCCTAATAATTGTCTCTTGACACTGATTAAATGCTGCAACATGCTACAAGTATAGATGGCTGCATTTCTGTTGCTCTTTATTATCTGAATGTGTGTAACTGTCATGTGGTAGAGTGGACTACAAGTGATAGAATGATACTTAACATGACAAAATACAGGATTGTTTTATTGTCTTTACACAGCACAGATCCCGAGATTGGGCATGGGTAAAGGCTTTCAATGTCAATACAAAATAAAGACAATGATAATGTCAGTTTTACAGCAACAGACTAAAATAACACGAGGTGATCGGTATCCACACTGTGGCTGCAGAATTTGTTTAAGAGGAGCCTGTATCCACATCCATTATCATCTTTCCTATATAACCTATCCTGGCACCTCCATGTGAAAAATTGCAGGTAGATGAAAGTATACAAACAGGACAGCACAGCAAGAGGCAATTAGAGCAGCTGCAGCATCTCTAGGATGGCCTGATGGGTCACGTGTGAATGCAGCAACGAGGGACTTCAAGCATCTCCCATCCCCACATCTGCTGAATAAATGAAGAGATCTCTCCAAAAAGCACAATATTCGTTGACAACTGATCAGGGTGGTGGAGAGGCATGCATATATATGTCTTTGCTCATGGATAGAAAGGGGGTAGCATGCAGCTTTTACAGTATGTACACAGACTGAGGCATAAACATTAGGGTGATCAGAGCAAAATTAAAATTTTCATACACTATCTGGAGAAAATGGATGTCTCACCCATACTGTTTTCTTTAATCCCACTCCCACCAGCCCCTGCAGGATTTGGGGCTATTACCACGCGCTTCTGCAAAAACACCATCCATTCCCCTTGATCCTGTCTAGATTTTCACCACTGCTATTTTTGACAGTTTTGTATAAAAACAATCCATCAAGAAAGAACCTTTATATGTAGCCTTCATGAATTTCTTTAATCTGAGACAATCATGGTTCAGTTACTCAAATGTTTAGCAAGCCAGTTTTATAATATATAAGGAAAAACAAGCCTAAATCAAAACTGGACTGAAAAAAAAATGAGCACCACTAGAATAAACACCCTATGGATGTATTACTTTGACAACCAGGCAAGTTGCATTTAAATCCATGTCTGTCCAGACTCATATAGTGAAGACCCTGCAGGGATTTAATAGGTGGGCATCAAAGATTAATGACACAGTCATGCACTTACCATTTCCCCTTTTCTTTTCCTAGGTAATGTGGCCAAATAATGCAAAAGTATTGATGATATTCCAGAAAAGTTGACCCTCACTCAGTCAATTTATTGGTGGAATTTTCTTATACTTGGCCTACTTATTTATATTTATTTATTTTAAGTCAAGTCAGCTTTGTTTGTTTAGAACGTTAAAAAGACATCAAGTGCTGGCCAAAGTGCTAAACATAAGGCCAACGTAGTCACAATAAAAGAGAATTTAAATAAATGAGATCATACACATACACATACATATACATATGCACATATATACATTATCCAATAAGATAAAAAATCAAAAGAACTAAGACAGAATAGACCCCAAAAAGTGGCCCAAAAGTAAATAAATAAACATTTATTTATTTATTTTGTGTTATCGCTTTCAGGTTCATGAGAATGTGGCAGCGGGTCATGAAACATTCTGTGTAGTCTTGTTGCCGTGTGTGTTTGCTGCAAAAATTCCAGGAAGTCATTCTGCTCAAGTAACAAATTGTTTCCCATGTAACACTTAGAAAATCAATAATATGTTATTTTCACATTTTTTGTACAGTCAAAAAAAATGTGTTGGTGAGCTAGCCATGCTAACGCCTCCTTTTATGAATAGCACTTTTGGTTTGTGGGCTGGGATTGGGGTTAATTGCGTTGCATGTACACTGCACTATAGAAGGATGAAAAGCACCTAGAGAGGTGGAATTATGCTTGGAGCGAACAGGGATGAAAGTAGGTAGAGAATACATGTGCCGGAAAATACAGGACAACTGAATTTTGCCAACAGGCGAAGCCATCTAGAGCAAATGGGGGTGTGAGAAAGAGAGGAAAGACAGGGTGGCACGGATGGAGAAAAATTGATAAATTACAACAGAAGGGCTCCAGCAAGAGTGAAAAGGGAGGTTTACAAGACGATAGTGAGATCAGCTATGTATACAAGTACTGCTGATGAAAAGGCACGAGCCAGAGTTACAGGGAGGGCAGTGAAAGGTGCTCAGATTTATGTTGGGAATGACAAAGATGGACAGAAACAGGAATCAGTATTGCACACCTTGGACTGCTAAGGGAAGAAGTAAGAGAGGTGAGCTTGATTTGGGTTCTGGGCATACTTTTAAAAGGATGTTGAAGGCCAGGCTACCAGTAAATAGAAGAATGGGAATGTCAAAGAGGAGGGAAGACATTTTAATGTTTTGCTTCACAGAGGAAGATGCAGAGGACAAGAAGAAATAGAAGTGGATAATCCTCTGTGGTCACCCCCTAAAGATGTTGAACAGCACTGAACATCCATGCTACTGTGACCTGACATGACCAGCATGCCTAACAAATACAGGATCACAGAGCCTGTGATAGACTCTCTTACTTTACAGCACTTGCAAGCTTTTCCTCTACCCTTGCCTCTGATTGGACCAACATACTCTTGTTGATCTTTAAATAGATTTGAAGCTTGATTCCTTCCCCAGCCTTATTTCCTCAGAAATAAGTGAAACGCAAACAACCTCCAAACACCCCATTACACGGCAGTAGCTGAGGTCATGTAACCACCTGAAAAGGTCAGAGTTTCTGCATCCACTTAATTTCACAACCACAAGAAGTGCCTCACTGCCCAAACCATGACCTTTTCCCAAATCTAACCAATTTTATTTTCAGTGCCTGAAGCGCCAAACAACAACTGAGAACGAAAGTATTAAAATGAGCTGAATACCAAGTCAGCCATATTAAAAATTATGATCCAACACAGTGCATGTCCTAGAGTCCTAGAGTTTGATCCACTTTGTCGCTACATCCTCTTCGTCCCAATGCATCTTTTATGTTGCTGCCTCACATTAAGCAGGGAATTTAGGTGCCCATCACAACAAAGTTCCAGGACAATGTCAATGAAAAATTCACTTTTTATTGGCATTATTTACCTGGTGCGAGCTAATTTTAACACATTACTTTCCACTTTTCACCTCTTCACACAGCATTATATTGTGATGGTTTGTGAATAGGGAAAGTGTCATTTCATGGATTTCTTTGAGATCGGTTGAGCTTTCCAATGCTGGACTGTTTCCAACCATTTCTGCAACATTTTCTTTAACCAGGAATCTGACATTTATACCTCCATCATGCAGTGATGGGTCTTCAGTTGTCAGGAGCCACAGTTTGAACCTCTCTCTCTGTCTGTCTTTTATTATTTGTTACACAGCTATTTCTGTTCCTTGTGCTGGGGAAAACAGACTGTCTGAACGTGTGCACCATTATCCCTGTATTTAAATTATATCTCTGCCTATCTCTAATGACCAGCTTTTTACATTGCCTTTGAGTTCTGCCATTATTTGCATTATTTACAAATCCATGCAAGCGCTGTTAACGGGAGCAGTTAGTAGGAATCACTGGTATTTGCTGTGCTGTACCTGCCACAAATATAAGCCAGAAGCCGAGCCTAGCCATTATCTGTTTGGTAGCTTTCTCTCCTCAGAGGCCTTTTTCATAGCAATGCTGCCAGTTTTTTTCAGTGGGTCATATTAATACTTACTTATTTTGATTTCAGTTTTTCCCCTGTTCTTAGGGCCTTTACACAACAGACACATAAAATACAGGCAATTATTTCATGCGTTAAAAATATTTTTCTGACTCACCTATTCTCACAACTGACTCACACCAACTGCATAATTTCGCTGGACCAATGTGCAGCATTTATTTTCTCAAAGGAAGCTTGATTTTTCCCATCTGAATAAACAGATTTGACCAATCAGACCACTGCATTTGGCAACAAGTGTGTTTATAGTTCAAAATGTGCATCGGTACTGAATATAGTCTTAGAATCAAGCTGGCGTGTTTTTTGTTTGACTCTCAGTGTTTGTGCTACTTCCTGTTTTATTTTGGTAGTCTTTGTCACATGTGCATTGTGTTCAGTTTTGCTTCCCCTGTCTTGTTGTGTCTAATTTGTTCCTGTTGTGTTCCCATGTGGTTCCACTTCTCTAATCTCCCCTCAGTGTATATACTGTCTCTGATTTCCTCTGTCCTTTGCCAAAATGTTTGTTTATCTACGCTTGTGTTTTCTTTGGGTTTCATGGCTCTGTTACTAGCTTTTCTCAGTATCAGTTCTCTGTGATAGTTCCCTGTTATGTTTTGTTTTTTAATTTTTCAATTATTTGACAATCAGCCTTATTAAATTAACCTTCAGTTAAATCCTTCCTGCCTCCCAGCTTCACTGAGTCTGCACACCTTGTAGACTATGACGCATCATTGCATGATGCTTGATTTTGACTTCATTTTTTTTGCAGTGCGTTTTTTGAGGAATTTTCTGAAGAAAAAAAAAGTCAGGAATATCGTGTTGCTTTTTTGGAACAAGCTACATACTTATAGTGTTGATACATACGTAGTGCAGTGTCAAAGACTAAAAAGCCTTTATACTTAAATTTCTGCGTGGCTTCACTGTCACTGACTAAAAGTGAGACAAAAAGAATGTAGTTCTCAATCATCAGCTCAGTGATCATCAGGTAATGATGTTTTGAACATAAACAGTGTAAAAGATGAATGTAGCTACTGTGACGTCATACATTGTTTTCCTAAGTCCTGTTTTGAAACCTTGATATGAATGTTTCCTCCATCGCCATCTTGGTTGCTAAAAAATCCCCACTGTCACAAGGAGGAATGGGTCTGACTGTGAAACCACATGCTTTTTGGCTAATGAGTCGTGATTGACAACATGTTAGCCAATATGCATGTGGCTCAAAATGACTCACAGAGCCTAAATACTGAACAGAAAATCATCTGTCTGATGAAAACAATACTGAGGTGTATTGTTGACGATATCCTGAACTTTTCTGTTGGTAAGCGCAGGTGTTTTTGCAGCTGTCTGTATTAATGGTAAATACTCATATATAGTTTGACAGAGCTATTTGTCATCTTTAAATGAAAAGTAACTACTTATAAGGCATACTATGCATGTTGTTACGACCCTCCCACACTCATGAAAGCCATGGCCTGCTCTTTGGTTGGCCTGGGAGGATTGTCAGCTAATGCCTTGCAGGCTATAAAAGCTGGCCCAGGTTATATTTGAGTAAACATGTCTTGTGAACACCTTATCACCCGCTCTGAGCCAGTTTGTGACAATGCGGCTGGTCTCTAACCATATACATAAAACATCATTAGGCTTAATGGCAATGGCTACTGCAGGCAAGGTATTTAAGATGGATGGGGTCCACAAACTGGCGCCCGCTCCTGTGTTTTTTTTAATAGATTAATTCTAAGTAACCAAGTTCTAATCGACAGATTAAAAACAATACAAAACACCATTCAATCATCAAACCAGCAATCAACCAACAAGTTTTAAAAAAGCCACACATTAAAATAAAAGAAGAGTATTTCCTCCGACTTATAAAAAAATAAGGGTCTCTCATTAGTATACATCACCTTAAAGTAATGCTACCATCACTGCAGTGAACATTGACAAAGTTTTTTTTTCATCATATGCTTTGTGTAAATACATGTTTCCTGAGTCCACATGTTGCTCAAGCTCACCTGTTTGACTCTAAAGAGTGACATTTTGATGTGTTACCAGGTACAACCCACAATCTTCCTGCTCTCCAGTTATAGAACTTTGTGATAAAATCCTATTCTTGCTGAAATACAACTCTTTAGAGCTCACTCTCATGGAGTTTGAAGCTTGTGTCATGCAGGTTGTCTGTTATGTTACATTGCAAAGCTCAGCTACCTTTTAGCAGCACTTTAGTGCTTTTTCAAATTGATTTCTCAGCATCCACAAAAATCCTAAACACCTGAAAAGTGTTTACTGTTCTCCTGTTTGATGTGTAGTGAGCGTCTAATGTTTTATATGTAACTCATAATTGCAAATACAGCATTGTATACATGTGGGGGCAGAGGAAAGACGTAAAGGCTGGGGAATACGTTGCTGTTATGGTTATATAATTGGAAACCTCCTGCTGCTTTTGCAAAAAAGCCAATTTACTTGTGACCCGTGTCACACAGCCACAATTACCTCCATCCAATTAGAGACAGATCTTTAGCTCAGCCTACAGCAAGTACTTTCAATTTTCTTTGCCAGCAATACTCCCTTTTGGTTTCAGATCTCTTTTCATCAGGATTGTGCCTTCCATAAAAATCATGGTTCCTGCCCCTAAAAATTAAATTGTTGAGGATTTTGCTGTGTCACAGCAGCAGGAAGGAAAATGTGGACGTGTGTGTGTGTACTGACTGTCTGGAAATGACTGACGATGAATTATATTTTTTCTCTGTTTTGTTCTTTTTTGTTCTTTGTTTTTTTGTTTAATGCTTCTTTTTTTTGTTTTTGCTTTGTAATTGCCAAATAGTGCAAGCAGACTTTCCCCATATGTAATATTGTTTAAAGCGAAGGCTACTGAGCCACCAGTCAATGGGCATTCGATACAACATCGAAACATTCAATATATGTCCAGTCTGTAGAGAGATCAGCAGTGGGTGTTGAAGAGCACAGTGTGTAAACCCAGTGATGAGTAAGCACTTCCACTATTGCTCCTGACAGATCTGACAGCTTCTCTCCACTAATACCGAGCTGCAGCTTCATCTCAAGGGTGTATGAATTGAGACAGATTATTTGGGGAGTGATTCAGAACTGTCATTATTAAGTCCTCAATGCAATATGGTGCGATTCTATGGGGCCGCTTTGAACAAGACAAACCACTCATTCTAATGCCTCCCGTCCGAGCGGCATTTCCAGAAGGGATGTAAAGACCATGACCACAGAAACCAAAAAATGCAGAAAGATAAGGTTTGAAAAAAAATGATTAAATTGCAAGAGAGTTAGAAAAATGATAGGGAAAGTAGTTTCAACCCAAGAAGAGCTGAGATATTCATGAATCACTGTGATTAGAATTTCTATTCTGCTACTGCAGCCATAACAGCAAATTCTCTTTTCCACATAATTTGTGTTTGTAGGTATTTGTATTCATTGTGGCTCCATGGACTCTACACCTCACATAACAAAAGCCCTCGGGTTTGAGACCGGGAGGAGACACAAACCCAGCCTAGACTGGCTAGCGTAGTCCTTTTGCCAGTCTCAAGACCAGATAAATGCATCAGCATAAAATCTGCACCAAATCTGCATCTTCTGCCAACCTTCTTGGAAATAGAACAGCAGCCAAAATCCTAATGTGTATTCAGTGACTGCAAATAATATTATTAGCAGTTACTGGTATTTAATATCTTATTGTATATAATAATATATACAGTTTGTGTGTTATGTGTTTGATTACAGTTAGGGTTAGCCAAGTAGTGTATATTGTTAGAGTTAGGCAAAATTAATAAATAAACCATTGTTAAGTCCTCGGAAGTGATGGGAACATCACTGCAGTGTGCTGTGCTTGATGCTCATTAGCTGACTATAAGTAATCACACAGCATATCAGATTTCTAGTAGAAACAGATGGCCACGCGGTGATCTGAATATTATTATCGTTGTGTTACTGTGGATGTATCAGAAGAGGTTTTTTTATTTTGTACACAAAATTAGAGAAAAAAAGTTTCAAGCAACACAGATGTTTAGCTTATTATCCATCACAATACCTTCAGTCTGATTGGTGCCAGATTCATTCTGCAGCATGACAACAAGCCCAAATATACATACAATATTAAGTCGTAAAGAACTGTCCTAGACTACAAGAAGAAAAGGAACAGATGGTATTGTTCCCTTGATCTTACATCATTGCATCAGTCTGGGATTACATTAAGAGACAGAAGCAACTGTGACAGGAGAAATAGTAAGAAGAGAAGAAACAGTACATTCTTAGTAAGTTCTCATAGATGCGTGTAATACTTAGCAGAACTTGTGCCACATTTTAATTTAATATAGGATCTATTTCTGCAGTTTCTGTGTAATATGCAGGAAACAGAGCTGAAAATTGCAAAACTGCCTGTTTGTATTTAATAACATATGAATAACCTATTAAAGCAAACTTTAAAAAGTGTGTGATTATTACCTGGAAACACCTGTGGTAGTTTCTGTGTAATAAGCAGGAAACAGAGCTGCAAAATGCAAAGCTGCCTGCTTCCATTTAATAAAGTCCTGAGCAAGTTTTCAAGGATCCAGACCTTCATGTAACTTTTAAAGGATCTTGAGCGAACTGTAGTTCTCTGGGATTTCTGAGCATCTTTCAAAGATTTTCCCTGGACATTGTTGGCTTTCTCACTCATTTTCAGTACAATTTTAGTATCGGACCATTTTTTGTTGTTTTTTTTCTTGGCATATCTCAGTGTCTGTGAAGAAAATAGAGAAGTGGAAGACAAAAGTGCCAGGCGTAAAAACAAAAAGGTGCATATTTACAGCAGATGAACAATATCTGAAAGTAATTAAGTAGCAAAAAAACAACAACAACAACAACATCCAGCAAGACATGACAAAGGACCTCAAAACTGCATGAGGTCCCTTCAGCTGATCCATCTACTGTTCGCTGAAGTCTCATTAGAAATGTTAGATATGGTCTCAGTGGAAGTGTGGCTGTCAAGTAAGGCTGGCAGAAACTCACTGGCAATAGGTGTCATGGAGTGATGAATCCAAATTTAAAATCTTTGGTTCAAATCATGGTCAGGATGTACTGAGGAGGTCAGGAGTGTCGGGACATTTGTAAAACATTGTCATGGTTCGGGGCTGCATTTCAGTCAGTGGTATTGGAGGTCTAATTAAAACTGATGGAATAAAGAACGCAGACAAGTACAGTCTGATTTTGACCCACCACACAATACCATCGTGAAACTATTTGCTTGGCGATCATTTTTAAGTATGACAATGACCCCAAACATGTTGCCAATGGAGTGAAATACGTGGAAAAGATTACAGAATGGAGTCAGACAGTGTGGGATCATCTTGACAGAAAACAAAACAAAAGACAACCAACATCCAAAAAAGAACTTTGAATGTCCTTCAAGAACACTGGAGAACTCTTCCTGAAGACTACTTGAAAATATTATAAGAAATTTGCCTACAAGGTCATGAAAAGTAACATTAAACAAGACAGGACAAATCTTTATTGAATAAATTGGATATTATCCCTATTACTCCTGTTATTTTGTCATTATTATTATTTTTACGTTATTAATTTTAAATAATACACATTGTAAATTTGTTAAATATAAAATATAAAAAGAAATAAAATCAAAAACTTGAATAAAAATAATATGTAATATCCATCCATTCGCTTCCACTTATCCTTTTCAGGGTCGCAGGGGGCGCTGGAGCCTATCCCAGCTGTCTTGGGGTGAGAGGCAGGGTCCACCCTGGACAGGTCACCAGTCTGTCGCAGGGCTAACACATAGACAGACAACAATTCACACTCACATTCACTCCCGCATTCACACCTATGAGCAATTTTGTGTTTCCAATTAACCTGTCACCCCTAACTGCATGTCTTTGGATTGGGGAAGGAAGCTGGAGTCCCCGGAGAGAATCCACTCAAACACGGGGAGAACATGCAAACTCCACACATAAAGATGGTGGAATTGAACTCCTTCTTGCTGTGAGGCAACAGTGCTAACCACCGTGCCACCGTGTTGCCGGTATATATGTAATATATATTTTGTTAATGTAAAATGCCCAAAAGCCAGAACGGTATTTCTAATTTGAATACTTTGCCACTGCAGTCTGATCAATATTCCATCAACATGTAGCATAGTCTTTATGCTTGGTGCACTAAATGACCAGTAGTGTTAGTTACCACTGACATAGGATATGAGCTCAAATGGAAAAACTGATGAGTAACAGTGATTTAATTTGAATGGGCAGAGATGACATCTTCATGCATGAGGGAACTTCAGAGCCATATTTGGTGAGTCACAAATGATGGCAGGGATGATGAAGTGTGGTTTCCTGGAGATCTTATATTAGCCAAGATAAATCAAAGCTGTAGCTTCATGTGTGATTAATATTTTTTTCATCTACCCTATTAAATATTGTTCGAAGCTCATCTCTTTTGCAGAGCGCCACACAGAGCATATCTTTTTAGACTAATTCCACATAATATGTTCTGTTCATCTGTGCTATTCTGAGAAGCTTTTTTTTTGATGAGATAAAACCACTGCAAAACTAATGCATATCTGAAAATATCTGATTAGTCGCAACAATATGGGCTACCATGGAAACAAAAAAATCTTCCAGTCTAAAGTAGCGCAGAGTGAAAAGACATGAGCCCAAGCACATCCAGCATCACTGGGGCTCAGAGATCATTTCTCACTTTGAAGTGCGCTGTCGACCAGTGCCTGCAGTTGCTGTTGACACAGACTGGAAGCAAACAAAATCTGGGCCATTATGTATTTAATGATGGAAGAGGACGTACCCAAGAGACCACAACTGTTACTCTCTAGGCTCTGTGGACAGCAGGCTGTTAGAACTACTGCACAGACTAAAAAAAATAATTTGACTATTTCAAGATCTTAACGTGCAGATACTGAAGTGGCTGATATACATAAAAGTGTCCCTAGGCATGATTACGCTGCGGCGCTCTGGTTTGTTTCACACAAAAGTCTGATGAATTTTCTTTACAGAAATTTTCTTTACAGGAAATGTAAAGACTAGGAAGTTTATTCTTAGTAGTAAAGCTAAGAAGGAATATACATTTATATATTGCAGGGCAGATGGATCAGATTTCTTAGCTATAGTAGAAGTATGGCTCTAGGCAGTTAGTCAGTCTATCAAGATCGCTTATTTCTGACAGGAAATCAAGGACCGTGTTGGGGATCATTTTTCATGAATTGCAATTCTCAAACTTTTCCTCATCACCAGTAGGTCAAATGCTTAAATAAAAGTTCTTGCAAAGTTTGTCGCACATATTCAGGTGTCCCTAAGGAAACATAATGACTTTAGTAAGAAATGCTAGCACAGCAGACTTTTTTGTTTTCATGTAATGCGCCAACAGTGAATCAAAACCCAAGTATACATGCCCGTAAATATTTCTTCTAAAACCTCCCCAAAACGTCATAGAGTAAAAAGATACAATATACTATACAATACTGAAACCAACTTATAAAGCTGTGCAAACTTCCTTGCTTCTGACAATGGGAGTAATTACAAAAGCACTGTGGTTAGGATGCATGCATCCAATAAGGAGAAGCCACACTGTTTGCCCTTACCGTCGATCGCATCCAGCCTGTAAATTACTGCCATCTTGTGGCTGCAGTTGGCTATTGACTCTGGAAGCAGGATTAACTCTGCCTCCAAATTCACTGAAATCTGCAGTCTTGACTTCATGGACAGGATAAAAATTGCTAAAAACCTGTCAAGTTGTGAGACCAGAAGCTTTTGATGGTTGTTCATGCACATGTTTGGATTTATCTGTGAAAGTCACCACACATCACTGCTATGTTGCTAATATTGCTCCTTTTGTCAACTCTGGCAAAACAGCCATTTCTGGTTGATACATTTTGATCAATCTGCCAGCAGTAATGTAAAATGCAGAGCAATAAAAACATTTTCCCTGCAATTGTAGCATTATTCAGCATTGAGCAAATTTGTTTTGGAAAGGCTTGAAAGTAATGGCTATTACTGTATACATAAAAGTCACTTATTCCAGCACTGACTGCATCATTGAGGATATCAGTTGCAAATTGCTAATTGTCCTAAAACTAAAAGGGACATTGTAAGAACCAAAAAAGAAAGATGCTGAAGGTCTGTGTCTTCCAATTGTTGATCCAACAAAAGTATGCTGGTCTAAGTCTCCAGTGACAGATTATGTGTGTTTGAATGTGGTCTCAGGAGACCTGGGCACACAGTGAATATGCAAATAAATCTACAGACAACCAATTAAGCTGAAAACTTTTCAAACAACTCTTCAAACCACAAGGAAGAGACATGTTGCAGCTTGAAAAACACAAAGAGAGTAAGAAGTGAGAGAGTGAGAGTCAAAGTATGAAGATATTTTGACAATGTATGAGTTTACATTCAACACTTGATTATAATGGCAACACTTTAAAACACAATGGCCTGCCAATGCGTTTATAGACCATATAAAATAGGTACCCAGTAATCATCTATCCAATGGAAAAATTATGGGTTATGTAACATTTCTATATTACATTGATTAGTTGTGTGTTTACATGCCTGTGTTGGATAATGGAAATGAGTTAAACAGAATTAGCGTTGGCTTCTCTGTGGGAGTTTTTACAGATAAAGCCAATTTTCCAGTGACATTAATAGTGATTAATAGTGCTGTGTTGTCAACGGTGTTTGATCGGACACAAGTGGAGAGGCAGTTTGGTGGAAAGATTCCTAAAAAAGAGCCAGAGTCAATACAAAGACACGTTATTTGTTTGACAACAACTATAGAAGGAGACTGACCAGCAGCTGGATGAATAGAATAGAAACTGAACAGAAATAGAATAGAAATATCCTTTGATGTCCCTCATTGGGGAAATTCAGGTGTTCCAGCAGCAAAGTGACAGGTGGGTGGAGCATGCAGATTCACATAAAAATTAAAATAAAAAGAGAAAAAAATACTGTACACTTATTAAAAATAGCATACTCGGATCCAAAGAAATGTGCAACCGAGTAGGATTTTTTTTTTTAAATGTGCAAAAAGTGGTGTATATTTGTGCTTTATAAACAACGACAGACTGTTTGCATAAAAATGGAAAAACTGTGCAAATGACAGCAGGGATGTAAACAACTTTTTGTGTTTGTTGGGAGCAGCGATGGTTATAAAGTCTAACAGCTGCTGGGAGGAAAGACCTGCGATAACACTCCTTTGTAGACCTAGGATGCAGCAGTCTGTCACGGAAGAAGCACTCCACTTCTGCAATAGCTTCATACATGGGGTGGGAGACATTGTCCAAGAGTGATGTGATTTTTGCCAAAGTTCCTCTACCACCTGCTACCACCTGCACTGGGTTGAGGGGGAATCCTAGAACAGACCTGGGCTTCCTGATGAGCTTATCCAACCGCTTCCTCTCAGGTGTAGATAAGCTGCTATGCATTCATAAGGGGAGTCTGTATAAACTTTCATGGTAAATTGAGCACTGGTTCTTGACCATTAAAATATGGACTCCACAAGACCTTTGAAGGTTAGTGTAGCGATATCAGGAAACACAACTCTATCAGCATGTCCTATAAGTCCTGATGAGCCCAAGCTGACATGCTGTTTGGGAGATGCTCTCACAGTAGTCTAGCAATTACAACTGGACTCTTAACTGTATAGGTGCTTGACACTTGCCCATTTCCAGTGCTTCCAACATTAAGTTCTAGTGGTCATCCAATGCAGTTTCATGAATGTAATAAATGTTGTTCGCCTCACCTGTCAGTGTTTTTTAATGTTGTAGATGATCGGTATAATCACCATGCTCAATATTTTTATATCTGAAGCAAAAGTGCTGTTCTCTTCAGCTTCCCAACAGTGCCAAAAACTGTTTTCCTCAGGTGCTGAGAAGATGTGAGAAAGTCCTTGTTTATTCATGTTTCCAGCTATCTCTAGTGATCTTACTTGTTCGGATCCCCATGAGTTTTCTGCATACAGTAGGAAAATCCTTATGAATAATTTAGATAAAAGATAAAAATGTATGTTTACTGCTTTGGCTGTTTCATATGCTAATCCAAACATTTCTATTTCACCTAGGGATCTTCTGTGGATCTGAGAGAAGCGTTTGACAGTGCATACTCCCCTCACCTTTGAGATGTTGGAGAGCTCGACAGAGACCAGGAAATCGAATGGAAGAAACAGAGCAATGTTTGTGTCTCACCCTCAACATTGCACCTCAATCTTTTATGCAAAATCTGCTGTTTTCCATTTCACACATTTTCCC
Organism: Oreochromis niloticus; assembly: GCF_001858045.2. Classification (NCBI taxonomy): domain Eukaryota; kingdom Metazoa; phylum Chordata; class Actinopteri; order Cichliformes; family Cichlidae; genus Oreochromis; species Oreochromis niloticus. The sequence goes on along the minus strand of NC_031978.2, from coordinate 14,132,144 downwards.
TTTCCAAGCCTTGATTTCAATTGGGCATGGCCACTTTAAAGTCTTTGCATTTACTGTACAGTGGCCCAGAGGCTCAAGCTGTCCTCTGGGATCCAAACGTAATGAATGGTTAAGCTGACAGTCATCAGCAAGTAGTGAGCACTAAATCTGGGCACTCCCCTCACAGCCTTTGGCATGTCAATAAACGGAGTAGTAGAGGAGGAAGGATTGTGGCAAGCGGTGGAGGGGGGGATTTTTTTGTACTTGTCAACTCTGTCTTGTTCCACTCATTAAGCACAGTGAGATTAAGCTGGTGTTGAGACTGAGGGGGAGCTGTGGTTCATGGCAGGTTGAATTGGCATGCATGCAGTGGGCTCAGTCAGAAGCTCATCATAGGTCTATGAACAGGCAGGGCTGGGAGGAAAACAGACAATTAAATCAATAATTCGGCAGTCAGCAGATCACTGCACTGGCTACTGCTCCCTGTCAGCCTTTAAGAAGAAAAAATAATTTGAAGAAGCCTTTCTTCTCTTCACATTCAAGTTGCTTATATAAGCTAAGAATGATGAAACCTTTGTCCTGTGTCAGGAACCTCCTATGACATCTCTTTCCCAACTTCAACCTTTAACTCTGAAATAATCAAAGCAGATGTAACAAGCTGTGCTTTAAAGGGCGAAATTCACTTCAAGACATGTCATAGTTTGAAAACTCCTCCTTCATCACTAAACAAAAATCATAGAACTTACTCTGAAATTTGCAGTTAAAGTGGACTGTACACTGACAAAAATTTAGTCTGTGACAGAACTGACTCTCAGTTGGGGTTTTATCATGTTATGTTAATTAGCAAATCTGCAGTATTAGAAGCTGTGGAGCCCCTCGAGATTCAGTTTCTTGTTCACAGCCCAAAGTTTCTCAATCATAGTGAAATATGGGGAAATTTGAGGTGAAGGCAACATCTTAAAGTCTTTGTTACGTTGTTCCAGGCGTTATATGTAACACCATACAGTTGTGACGCCACTGGATTCTTACCAAGCATCTGTCTGTGCCCTGTTGGGAATGAGAATAGACTGTTGTCATTTCTCTGAGGCCAACTTTTGATGCTTTGGAGCCAGTGGGTGGGTGCTTTTGATCATGGACATTGCCTTTGTTGCCCTTATGCTTCTAGTCGCTGGTCTAGTCTATGCTTTGTGTTTTTGTCGTGGACTGCAGAATGAAACTGGGACAATCCAGCACCTCTGTGAATCTGTGGTTGACAGATAAGAATTGACTATGCAGAAAATAAGCCTAAAAGTTTTTGCACTGTACTGTTGGCATCCAGTAAATGTAGATATAGAAATAACTGTCCTGGCACAAGCTTGGCTAATACAGGCCACTTCAGGTTTTCTCTCAATGGAATTTTCATTTCATTGCTTTTTAAATGTTTGATATTCTTTACCAGCAAAAGCATTTAAGATCTTTTGCAATTTTATCTGTATCCTGCAGTATTTCAGCACTTAACTTTGGCAAAACTTCTATTTTCAACATATTTGGGGATAACAGTCAACAACTAAATAGTATTCTAATAAGCTAAAAAGAAGAAGAAGAAGAAGAAGAAGAAGAAAGTAAAAACGGGTACAGTGTCTGCAGGTTTCAACTACGACTGTTAAAAGAGACTTTACTTAAGCATGAAGTAAGAAGCAGGAAGAGGTAAAAACAAAACTAAAACATGTATATAAATCATAACAAGATGATAATAATAGGATCATATATACATGGAGAGTATTTTTTGTGTTTTGGCTTTGATCAGTTTGGACAGCTTTGATGTAATCTTCCTCCCCCTTTAAAGCAGAAACCCTTTTTCTCCAGAAACAACATTTAATCTGTTTTCATATTTATGTGTTTTCTCTGTTAGAAAACAGGATACAATATATTATTAATCCTCTTAACTTAAAAAAAAAAAAAAAAAAAAGTAGAATAATGTGAGAAACTTAAGAAGTCTGGAAAATCAATATTTCTCTTTCTCGAGTGTGGTATTTTTCTATCTGTGCCTCTCTATTACTCCCTCCCGTCATTTCATTTTCTGTGTTGATGTATGAAAGTAACGGGGGGGGGTAGGAGACATCCAATTAAAAGCACAATGCATTATTATTTCACAGCTCCCCGTCTCTGCCATCTGCAAAAGCCCTTCATATTATATAACAGCTCCGTGTCAAGAGAGCCAGCCTGTGGAGGACAAGTTGAGGGGGTCTTCACCGATGATGCAGCTCGCCAACTCTGGACTTTCCCCAGCAGCTTGCGTACTACCCCTCACTCCTCCCCCTTCTTCCCTTTGCCATATCCACCCACCCATCCACCCACCAGCCCACCCTCTCCCTGCCTTTCTTACGCACACATACACACATACACTCAATCACGAATGCACAGGGATTGCAGCAGCAGCAGCAGCAGCAGCAGCAGCACTGCGAGATGGAGATCTCCGCTGCGTGTGTGAGTGCCTGTTCCCGGTGAGTGCAGGGACAAGAGCAAACGAGTGTCAGTGATGCTTGAATGAGGTGTATGAGGGAGAAGAGGGGGAGAGATCGGTGTAAAAGCCAGGAGGGGGGTGTCAGTGAGGACCCGATCAGGTTTTGAGGCAATGTCTGTCTGCTTCTTTCCCTCTTCTATCCCTATAACCTGAATCTTTGCCGGATGTGCCACAACTACTCCAGCTGTCACTGCACCGGCTGCCTCTCTCTCAGCACTCCCGCAGCCTGTGAGAGCTGCTCCAGTGGCTGGACAGTACCCTGGCACCCACTGAGTACATGGATGAGCAGTGGATCTACAGGGGATCTGTGCTATCTTGTCCTTTGCACCTTTGATCTGTTTCTCAAGGTAAGAGTTACTTCTTCTTTTTTTCTTTCTTTTTTTTTGAGTTGCACACACATTCACAGGTATTGTGATAAAAGTGGATGATTCATTTAGTCTGCCTTTTAAAAATGTTACTAAATCAAAATGTCAAAGGCATGCGCGTATTCTGATAGAAATTGGTTAAAGTCCTTGTGTTGCATGCATGTGTATATCCCTGCATGCATTAGATATGGATAAATTAGGGAGGGGGCATTTCTGCATCCAAGCATTTCAAGGTTTTATGACTAATCAGGAGAACACGTCAAAGGTTTTTCTCCACATCTGAAAATGAAGATGAATAGTGATGTAATTCGACTTTGATTAATGTACTTATCATTATGCATATCTTTGCAGCCTCTGACAGACATGCAGTATTTATCCTGTGAGGCATAGACTGATTATCGAGATTGCTGTACTTGGGAATTGTCTGGGCTTGATAGTGAGGAATATTGATGAGCGCTCACTAATAGACTAGTGTAAAGACTATTGCATATTGTCCTGTCAGAATGATGATCATTTACGAGAAAGCACCTATTGTAAGTAATGCGAACTATGTAAGAAATTCATATGCGGCGACTGATGTCCTCCTCAAGGCTGAATTTGATGAAAGGTGGATTCAGCCTTATCATGACTAAGGACATGTGTGATCTCGGAGCCTCTTGGGGTACTGCATCACATCCAGAGCTGCACTTGTATTTGGTGTCAGCCGTAGCTCCCCCCCCCCCACCCTCACCCTTCTCTCTGTCCCTCTATTTTCTACACGTCAGTCCTTGACTACCAGAATTCACAGGAAACGTAGATATGGCACGGCTTTAAGGCGCCCCGCACAGAAGCAGTTTGTCTATTTAACCATCGTTTTCACTTGTTGTCTTGTACATGACACCTGAGTTAATCATCAGGTTTACCTGAGTAAACACGTATGCCCAAATCCCAGCCAGTTATTAATGAGTGAACTCATTAGGGAGATGCACTATAGATTTAACTGTCAAAGGGAAAGATGGACTTTGCCATTCTTTTATACAAGAAGAAGCCCACACTGGCAGTAGAGCATGTGATTGCCAAAAAAAAGAAAAAAGAAAAACCTTCTTCATGTCATCCTCTTCAAACTTCCTCTTCCCAAGGATCCATTTCACAGCCCGTGCTCTCAGAGATACAGAGATGGGAGCTTTTTAAAACCTCCCGCTATTCGTCTATAACAGAAAGTGCTTCACAGTGATAAATTTTTGAAGCCAATAAAGTCATAAAGCAAACTTTTACAGGTGTAGCCTGCAGCCAGTATAGATACAGATAGCTGGACGACAGCAGGGATGAGATGGCGTGCGTGTTTGTGTAGCCGGATGACTGTGATGCTCTCAAAACTGGCTGGGGTGTCTTTCAAAAACTGAAGACGAGACTATATAAAAATCTTCCACCAAAGCGGCCTACAATGTTGCTAGAAGAAGAGGACTATTGAGAAAGCGTCACTCGAGCGTGGACCAACTAAAGGCGAAACCTGTACACAGCCTCAAGGACTATCAAAGGGAAAGACTGCGAGGTGACATCTCGCCCTTTACATTGTGCTTATTAAGGCAAAGCTGGTGCAATGTCATTCTCTTTAATTTATGCTAATAGTGAGTAAAAATTCCTCATTTAAAGTGGATGCATTGCACAGTAACGATGCACACAGTATAATACACAGTGAATGATGAGCACAGCAAAATCCCATCTTATAACAAAGACAGGGGATTTACTTTGCAGTACTCCAGTGTTTTAGCAGTCATTACTAAAATCACGAGCCATAGCATCAAACAGCATTCACTGTTTATGTTGCGTTCAGTAAATTCATGTTTGAATAGTAGGAGGCCTACAATAGTTACTCAACCATTAATGAGAGTGGCTAGACAGTGTTCTCATATGTAAATATCCCACAGATGCACTTCAGTAATTATTGTGTTGATGCAGGCTGACAAGGATGTAAGGCGATCTGAGCAAAGCCGTCTCTTTCTCTCTGCTTTGCGTCAGGGCATAAATCATGAGTCAGCAGTGTTGCAGGCCTACTATTGCACTGAAAATGGATCCAAACACCTATCAACATTCTTCATAAACAGTCATGTTTCTACCGCATTGTGATCACGATAATCAATCATGTTAGTGTAGCTAAAGGTGAGTTTTGTTTTGGTTTTTTTTCTCATACATGCAGCATTTTAGGTTGAAGAACTGAAGGGCAATTGGAACAGACAACATGGTCTGCCAGGGTACATAAGGAGATTTCAGAGGATTACTTTTGCAATTTTAGAGTCAATGCATTATTCATAATCCTTTGGATAGCTGAGGCCAAATCAGGGAAGGACCTCAGGTCATTAGCAGAGATAGCTTGCTTTGAGGAGGACGAGAAAGAAGATGACGAGGAAAAGGAGATTCTCTTTCAGCTGTTTGAATATATCCATGTGTCACAACAGTCTCTCTCTCAGCAGGGCTTTCGTCTCGCTCTCACTCTGCGTATCTGACTTCCAACAATAATAAGTCATTGAAGAGCTTTTCTAGATTCCCTTTATGTGAATTACCGTTTAACTCCTTAGCATGCCTTACATGACTGCATAAGAAATTGTATGCACTTATAAGAGACTTCCTGCAGATGTGATTACCTTTTCAGCTGTGTGAGATTGGTATTTCTGAGTGTGAAATAGCATGAGCCCATGTGAAACAGCTGTGAACAAATGCTATTTTTTTTCCCTGGAAATGCCTCTGACAAACATCTCGCGCTCGAATCAAAGTGCATACTAAGCTATGTTTCAGAACAAATACCAGCGCCCAATAAAATTCATCTGCTCCATATTCCAAAACAACTGTGCGTAAATTCATGACACAGCACACCATATTGTTTTTGTGCAATGAGACTGAGCTCGTTGCCTGCTTTTATTTTTTTCTTTGCCTTTCTTTTTCCTCGTTTGGCACCGAAAGCGTCGCACTGACTAAAGTGACACTAAGAGCTGTTGGCATGTATTGTTTTCTAGCATTGACAGGAAGCAAGATGAAACATAGTGTCCTCTAAATATATTCCATTTCACCAACAGTTAGAGCTGAGGGTTAGGTTAAAGTGGACACTCAGCAAGGTGAAGCACATGGCACAAGTCCCAAGAAATAAGCCCTCATGCTTTGTGTTATCAGTCTCTCTCTGCTTTGGTGTGCATCTGTGTGTATGCGCCTCTTAGGATTCTGGCAAAGGCCTCTCTTTGAAAGGTGACAACAAGGCCAAAATACACTAACACTCACACACACACTCTGTCTCTCTTTCTTTCACTCACAGACAAGTGAATGAGAGTGAAGCACACATGTATAGATATATAAATAGATGTATATTCTATATACAAATGCCCATGTACATGCAAACAAAATACAGCAGCGACTTACATGGAAAACTCTTTCCATCATTAGAAAGTATGCATGCTAGTCATATTACACTGAGTTATTCAATCTTTTGTAATTACTTTTTTTGGTCATTATGTCACTGTAACTCCACATGAACTGTAGTTGTAGATCAGCTGTGAATGAGAAATTAACAATAATCCAATCTACCCATGCTTTTTGTTTTACAAATTTCTTGGGAGTAGTGAAACTGACAGTAAGGACATGTCTCTTCAGTATAAATTTCCCCACCAGAACAATCACATTGATAGATTTACAATGTCGCTGAATGATAAAACATGATTACTTTCCGAGAAGCTGCAACACCATGAATAGCTGGCTTTTGTGTGGTAATAAATGATTCATTGGAGTTTATTTATCGCGTGCTGTCTTGTCATATAAAAATGATTAACCAGCTCATTCTGATGTTTCCTTTCAGCCATATCAGACATCATTTCATTTCCTTGTGCCGCTTGATATATTTCATGTTCTAGATGTGAAATGTGTTTCATCACAGATGAGTCAGAAAATGTGTCATTTTTACTTGATCATATTGGTCTTATTTGAAAATATGCACAGAGATTGGCATTAAGAGTAGTACTTATTTAGTTGTTTGGTTGGGTTTTTTATTCAGTTTGAGCTCCTCTGTGTGATCAAAACAGTTTATGATGTATCGCAACATGAAGTTACGCAATTGAAAGTTAAATATCGATCTGTCTACAGTGCCGGTGCATCATTTGTGTGGTAGCAGGTAGATCAGATGCATCTTATGAATTATGATTAATTACACTCTTTCAGTGTCACTTTACAGATGCAAGACGTAAATATTTATTTTGAGGAACTGCAAAAACAAAAAAACAAAAAAAAAAACCTGAAACCACATAAAAATGCAGATCGAAAGCTGGAAACCAATAATTTCAGTTCAGGTTATTAAACTGTTGCATAAACCTATGTAATATTACCAATATGTTAACACAGCCAGTTAGGAAATATGCACTTTATAGCACTCCATAGTGTGCTTTACACTTAATGTAGGTGTTTTTCATTCAGAAACATGCTCAAGTAATATAATTGAATCTAAATTTGTGATAAGCAGCAATCTGTAAACATTAAAAGTTGAAGGTCAGTTCACACAGACGACTCACATGAAAAAGATTTCCGATACGATCGCAGAGCATGTACAGTTTATATTTGATCTCTAGGCTCTGACCTCGTCACTCCACTCGGCACAGCAGCAACCAGGGAGTGACGATAATAAATTTCTCCCTACAGAGTTTAGTCTCAGAGCCTGCAGGTGGATACAGGTGGAGGAGCCTAACGCTAGCTATTATTGCAGAGTTTAATATGTGTGGGCCACAGCTGCTGTGTCACCATTGCTTCTGGTATCAACCTCAGACCACAAGAGGAATATATATAGGCCCTGGGCTAAGCACCAACCACTCTGTGGCCATTCCTTAACAAAACACCCCCAACTATTGTGGGGAGAATGTTATCAAGCAACATAAAAGCAGCAGCTCACAATGACATGTTGTATGAAATGTTATATAGCGTGGATGGCAGGAGGAGTGGGTGCATGGATGTACGGTAAGCATAAGGCTGGCAATGAGTGCGGCTGAGTGCATCGGTGCAAAGCAGAGAACAGCCGTTTAGATGTAATTATGATATGAAGAACGGTAAAACAAGCTGTCACGTAGACCCATTTGTTTGAATTGGAATGCCTTCCCAATAGGAATAAAAATATGATAATTGTATTTGCAAACAAAAAAAAATAAAAAGAAGAGTATCTCAATGTGAGTCTCATGTTTATATTCATTTGAAATATTTTTCAAGGAACTAGCAGCAGATTTCACTTGAAACACCCCATATAAAAGTATTTCCATTTCACTGCTACATAAATCAGTGACATATAAAAGGGGTGTCATGGATTTGTAAAGCAAAAGCCAAAAGATAAAAAAATAAGAGCAGCAATTCAAAGTTATCATTCCCAAGTGAATCTATGGCGCAGCAGCAGCAGACAGCAGCCTCGGCAATCCTATAGGCTGACTTATATGAAGCAAACAAAACCTAAACACATTAACGATGCTTACTCAAAATTTATTTTATAGCCTTCACAATTGCAGAGTTGTGCGGTAACACATCAAGTTAACCGAAAAACTGTGCTTTTAGCTTGAGGTGTATATTTAGGCTGACAACTGATATAATGAAGAGTCAATAAACAGAGTATTGAATGATGGCAGCAGCAACAAGGAGAGCAGTGTGAACACAATTATTATTCCAAAAAGGTCTCTTGAAGCAAATCATCAAACAGTTGGCAGGGGACCGTGCTTATGAAATGCTACTGTCATGGCTGCAAGTGTTAGCATGAGGTGTGATTCAGAAACATTAACACAACGGAACGAGAGTTTAATCGAGCTTCAGTCGTGATGCGTGCAAAACTAAATGGCACGTGTAAAGTAAATGTTATTTTGTATCTTAAATGAGTTTGATTTTAGATTCTGGATCAGTTTTGGATGAGCACCGCTGGCCTGTTCTCTTCTTCAACAGCACTGGAGTGTTTGGAAACATAACATTAAAGGTGTTATTAAAAGAACAAAAAGTAAATGCGAATAGACGGTCACTGGAAACACTTTTGAGTCATCAGACACAGATGAAATATGATCATTTTTGTTCTTATTTTTACAGATTTCCTCCATATTTAACACATTTATGTTGCAGATTGGTGCGTCATCTGTACAGCATGGCAGCGGGTAGATAAGCTGCATCTTATGAATTAAGCACTTTGATTGTTGTTTATTATGCTGAGAAATACAGACACTACAAGTGCAAACTTTACTGAGAAACTGTCAGGAAATATGTACTTTATAACACTGTATTATAGTTCTTCTCTATATATTTGGCTGGTTTTTGTTTTATTTATTTAAAGATATCAAGCCATCTTTACATGTATCTAATCACGCATTAATCACTTTAATTTTGTTTAAGTTGTCCTTATCAGTTACAGTTGAAATATGCTTACCTATTTTAATCTATTATTCAAATAAATAAATAACAAAAAATATTTTAATCTCAGTTTTGGATTACTTTAATGGTGGTTTACAAGTTATATTCTAAAAGAGGAGAAAGACATTAGGCCATCTGTCACAGTATCTTACCAAAGTCATCACATGTGAAAAATCGTCTCCAACAGATTAACACACACACTCTTTTTTTCTGTTTTGGCTGTTTCAGGAAATATGGTGAGCAAAGAGGACACCAAATGCGTTGTTCTCTCAAATTCAGATGAATCAGATTCAGAAACAGTTCCCTCACACAGCATCGACGCACAGTCCGGGTCCGAATCTGGCAAACAGCAGGTGAAGAAGAGAAACAAAGCTTTACAAGTGCGTTTTAAGGATATCTGCGAAGCTCAGAAAGAGCATCGTGCCAGACGCTCCAGGTCCATTTCCTGTAAAGTTACCCACAGAAAGTACATGACAATGCCTGCCCGGCGATCTATCCCTAACGTGACCAAGAGTACTGGTGTCCAGACTTCACCAGATCTTACAAAACGGTATAAGACTTTCCCATTTGAAAGGAAAAAAGGACACACCTTTAAACATGCTGCTTTAGTGGAAGACTACAGAGGACAAAACAATGGATTTTTGAGTGACATAAAAGCAGTAGGAGATGATGGACAACCTACTGGGGAGTCATCTAAGTACAAGGGCAAGATTGTGGGGCAGACAAAAGCACTGCTTCACCACACTGATGACAGCAGTGATACAGAGGATTTGCTTTCCAGTGCCAACTGTGTGGATGGACCCTCACATTTCTCAGAAGAGGGTCATCCTACCAGCTCTCCTTCCAAAAGTGAACCAGAATACAAGGTTTGTGGGACAAGGACCAAACATAAAGGATTACCCAAAGAAGACATGGATGCCGGCACTTCCTCAAAGCGCCAGCTAGCTGACTCAGAGTTTTCGCAGGACAAGCCAAAGGGCACAGGCCCTGTTGCATGGAACTCTTTGACACAGGTGGAGTCTTTAGGAAGCCCCTCTGTGAGCTGTAAACGGAAAAAGGATACACAGCTAAATGAGCAACAGTCACGGACACTTCCCCATAGTGCCAAATGTTCTTTAAAGTCGCAAGGGCAGTGCCGGACAAGGCATGTGTCAGCCTCCTCTAAACTCCAGCGAACACACGGGGGTGACGAGGGCTTTCCTCCAGGAGCCACAGGCATCGGGAGCAGCCAGCAGATAATAACCTTATCTGGAGACAAGGATATCAAAGCACAGCTGCAGGCCATGGAAAGTCTCATCAGCTCAAGCCAGGAGACCATCAAGGTCCTTCTTGGAGTTATTCAGGAGCTGGAGAAAGGTGAAGCACAGAGAGAGGGGTGAGTAGAGTAACGTTTACAGTGCAAATGTTTGTGAAAGCTCCGCATGAAATCTAAAGCAAGACATTTAGAATCATTAGAAATAATCCCCCGCTTCATAGGAACAAAGAGGTTTATTTAAAAAAATGTGGTATCTTTTACCCTGTCAGATTTCATTTTAGTAACATCAATGTGGCCCACCTTTCAGCAGCTAACATCCATAACCAGAGTTATCAAAAATAATGGTCTAAAATACAAAAAAATGTAATAAATTATTCTTTAATAATTAATTAAACCTTGGTTCAATTCTTACGCTTCCATGTGTACACTATGTACACATGGAAATGCCTGTATTTTAACAGGCTGTTATCTGAAATTGAACATTCAAAGCTGTGCACTTACCAGAAACAGTGATTACATTGAATCATTTTACTGCTACTTTGAAAATAATACAAAGGCCTTCTACTGTGAAGAAGACTCAAAGCATCTGTATACCTAATATTACAATACATATTCCATCCATGGCATTGGTCCTCACAGTATATCCTCCTTATTCTGCCTTCTGTTTGGATGTCAGTCACTATCTGATATGTAGCCAAGGGCACAGCCATTGACGTTACAGTGTTCCACACTTAATTTTTTGACTATCAACACCATGCCACCCAGGATCTTGGTGAATCACATTTTGAAATAGTTATCAGTGTGAATGCACATTTTCTTCAAAAATATGGATGTAACTAAGAGGTTTCTAGAACAATATATCTCTCAATATTTTAAAAGTAAAAAACGAGAGGAAAAACAATATCTGGTGTGTTTTTAGGAAATGTGATTGGTCTTATTGGGAAGCATGAACTTGCACAACTCTTAGGTGTGGTAACATCTGACTTCTGGCATTAAACAGAAAGTTCAACTGTAGTTGATGGGAATGCCATTAGTCCTTCAGTCACTTTCACAGCAGCACAGTTGTAAAAACCTGTGCTCTATCACTAAACCCACAGCAACACAAAGCAAATTGTATTTAAGTTTCATCCACATCCAGTGGTGAACAAGGCACCCTGGTGTGACTCTGAGGAGCTTGGTTTTAAAGGCCCAATTAGTACAGCCTCATAACACGTTGCCTTTCATCTCCACAAAACTGTGCCTGCTGTAGTGATTTCACTGTGTTGTGCTCCAGCATTGTGCTCGACAGTTATTAGAGAAGTGCAGTTACAGGGCACAAAACTATTATCCTTATTTTCTGTTGTTTGTGTCAGTTATGCTTCCTTGAACCAAAAAGCAAGTTAAAGTTTCCCTTTTTGTAACCAGCATATATAATGTCCAACACAATGTGCACTCTTTATTAAACCTCTACTGTATGTCATTTGTGGTTTTAGCAAGGTGTTAGAAATATTCTACTCTTCTAGCAAAAGTAAAGTGTTTTGAGAAGCGACTTCACGGTTTACACTGGAAATAACATTACGGCAAAAAAAATTTTTTTTTTTTTTTGAGGGGATTTTACTTTCTTTGCGTCATCTGTTCCATGAGACAATCCCAAACATGTACAGTAGGAGCTTTGATTGATGCATTTCCCCGTGATCTGTTTCACATCTTCTTAATTTTCATGATATCACAGTTTATTTTGGATGCTTTTCAATGACGGCCTATGAAGAGGAAGTCCCATCAATGTCACATGTTTCACTTCTCTTATGGTTTTCCAGACCTTAACCTCAGTGTATGTCAGTGACATGTGATGCTTATTGTTAAACACTTATGAATGTGCTAAAAAACCCTCATATTAACAGTAAGAATATATAGCTCAGTATTTCTTGTCTTATATTAATCTTACTGTTATAATATTTTTCCACTGGCTTCATACAGTTCCAAAGTCACTTCCCCAGCCTTGTTCAGGAAACACTTTCATTTCTCCACTAAGCGTTTACCCTCCACACAAAGACGTGTGTAGAACACAGAATAACGCTGTATATAAAAAGTGGCATTTGAAACGTGGTGGCTTGACCTAGTGAAGCTTCTGTTCGCATGTTATGCATTTCTCAGGCAGGCAGAGCAGCAGGCACGTAGGCAGGGGGTGTAGACAGTGAAACTAGAATGATGAGGCCAGGACATATCCCAGGACAGCTGACGTGGGCAAACAACACAGCAGTGAATCTGTGCCAACAAGCAGTCGGCTTAAAGAAAGACTTTCAAAGGTGCCGTTTTTTTGTTGTTGTTGTTGTTTTTTCCATGAAAAATCTATGAAGATCTTTTCTGTGTCGCTGTGGTTTAATACAGAATCACAACAGTGGAGTGTGAACATTAGACCCTGAATACAAAAAAGGGTGTTGTGCTGAGTACATGCACTGATTGTAAATTTAGGTTAATACACTTTTATTATTAAAGCAACTCTCTTCAAGGAGTACATGAAAACCTAGGCAGCAGTGTAGCACTAGAGTAGATCTTTTTTCTTTTTTAGTCAGTTACTGCCCTTGCTCACAGCTGTTCAAAGAGACTTTATTTGAGAACAGGGCAGGATGGATGAACTCAGTGACCTTGAGCTTCCATCAGCATTTTCGATCCACGAAGAAGCCCTTCTGTCTCGTCCGATGAGGTCACCTCTCATGTCACGGTGAACATTTGAGGTGCAGCTCTTCCACGTGTCATCCATCAGGTATAAAGGGCTAGCGTGACAGCAAGCAATTACATGTGTGGCTCGAAAACAAAATATCCTATCATTCCCATCCCACCGCGGTCCAGCAGTCTATTCAGTGACATATTGCCAATAACAAAAAGCCCACCTGCATGCTCATCTAAACTCAAATGATGAAACAGGAACTAATGAAAGTCAGAGAGCGCCACACTAACAAAAGTCATTGGATATTTAGTGTGTGCTCTTTACCATGTGCACATTCTGTATAAGCCTTATGTGCCACCTGGCTTGCAGCTGGTGTTTGCAGAGGGCTTCCAACATAAAAACAACAGACAACACAGCCTGGGGCCAATAGACCTCAGCCACAAACTGAGCAGATACAGTGCTGTTGATTGCATTTTGAAAAAGTATGTCTGTAACAAATTGACCTTTATGGGAAAGATGTACTATGTGCTGTAGCACATAATGTAAAGATATCGATTTTTTTTTTATTACACAAGAGCTGCATTTAGTTGTTTCTTCCTATTGCCTATAGAATAGAGACACAGACAATTCAAAGTATGTCATGGCAAAGCAAGGTAATCCTGTTATGTTAAATCAGCAAGTCTACACGCTTGATTAGCCAAATCTGAGAGAACTGCAGGATCAAAATCCCCGCTGCATTTTCAACTGTTAGCAAAGAGCAACCCTGAGTGAAAACAAACCTGAGCAAATCTGTGTGATAGCCGATGCCCACAGGTGTTGAAATATGAAGGCGAAGCCTGTCACTGGAGCTCACGTATATCTTTCCATCTCTCCCTTCACAGGCTCTCCTACCGAACAGGACAAGACACAGCAAATTGTGACACTTGTCGAAACAGCGCCTGCATCATTTACAGGTGGGCTTCTTGCATTGTCTGTATAACGCATTGAATCAATTTGAAAGGGGTCCTTACGAGACTCATCTGGTGCAGTCATGCATTAGTGTCCAGAAAATGCAAAATCAAATATACTATATGCACAACATTGCATCTAGAGTGGTCTGACTGAGGCAGAAAATCTGAAGAGTACTGAAAATGTTACAGTCAAATCTTTTGGGTGTGACATTAAATGGAATTCAGAAGAGAGGAATCATAAAATACACATCAAGGTCACGGAAGAAGTACAGATGTAATACCGCTGACAGTGCTGTGTATTGGGTGTTGCATTGTTTTACTATACGGTGGATGATGGCTCCAGTATTATTTGCAGAGGTTTCTGGGAAATATACGAGTTGGTGTGACAGAATGAGTAACAATACACAGCAGTGGGAAGTGAGTTGTATATATAGTAGGAAATACTGTGATCCCATCACAGAGTATGTGAGGAGCTCAAATAAAACATTTCATATACTTGGAAACTCCAAATGCTTTCTTCCGAGTCCAAAAAAGACGTAATTTATTTATAAAAACACAGTTTTTATCAAGTGTATGTATTCTCATACGTTCTAAGTGTAAAAAATGTCTCAGAAGCAAGAGGAAAATCCACTCAAGCTGTACTCTTGTGTCATTTGTCACTTCTACCTAAAAGTGTCTACTGCTACAACCCGCTGTTACCTTGTTCTCCAAAATGGTGAAACATGAAAGTGTTTGGAAAATGCTCTTATCCCCAGAAAATACACTGACCTCTGAGACCTCTCAGTTTTTTTCATATAGACACGAATCAAAGAAGCTTAAAAAACAAACAAACAAAAGAATAAACAAAACACCATCACATTTTTTGCAGATTTCAACTTTACCTTTTTTTCAATTATAAAAGTTTGTTTGCCATATGAAAATGTTCTTTCCCACTTCTGCTTCATGCTTCCCCTTTTAGACAATAGACTCCATACATAAGATAATGTTGGCAACCTATTTATGCGCCACTGCTCTTCTGAATTATTTTGAATACGTTCCTGATATTTACAACACCAGGAATATTTGAAAGTGATTTGGACAAAGAAAACAGCACTGCCTTGGACAGGATTTTCTCTTCGTGTACATTTCCTGCAAAATCATACCAACTCTGTCTGCTTATTTGAAGAGTGCATTGTGTCAAGCGGGCCCGGACTGTGGTGACAGAACCTAAAAACAGGAATTTGGTTACATGTAGGCTACTAGAGGAAGAAAAATAACTGAATTTCAAGCAAGGCCCCCTAAAAAAACACATTAGTTCTGGACTGGCATTCAACAGTGTCACATTCACATCACCAGTTTGCATATGCTTAAAATTTGATAAAAACAAAAGATATTGTTTGTTACTACAATATGCAATTGCAGATTCATATTTCATTCAAATTATCATATCTAACATTTTGCAAAAGTCCAGTCCTGCTTTTTCGTTCATTTTCAGTCTATTTCTTGTACTTAAGAGGAATATATTTTTTGCCTGACCTGTGAATCATTCAAACATAAAAAAGGCACCTAACTCTAGGGACATACCAGTGTTGTGTCTACACATAACAGACAACTCTATTTTAAATTTTTATCTTCAGGCACTTTATTGGTAGCAGCCTGTCACAAAAACGCACAGCTTGTTCCCATATCTTAAGTTTAATGTATAAAAAATGTCGAAAGACACAGTTTGACAGGCATAAAAGGGAAATGGGGATAAAAGGCTGAGGTGCGCCAAATTACACAAGGTCTTACAACAGGTCTTACAGAAGTATAAAAATTATGAACACAAAAAAGTTCTGTCAGATTTTTGATCCCCCACACAACAGCATCTGGAAAACAACCGATTGGCATCGATTTCAGGTGTCAGCAAGACAAGGATCCTAAACACCCAGCCAATACAATTAAAGCATACCTGGGTAGAAAAACACATAGTGGTACAGTATCAGTCATGGACTGGCTTCAACTTTATTGAAGCAGTGAGAGATCATCTTGATAGAGAACAGAATAAAAGGTAATTAAAATCCAAAAGAACTTCAAGAAGAAAACTGAGTTCAACCCCATTTCTCAGCAGATTATTAGACTTGAATTTCATCCTCACATATGGGAAATTGATAGGTGTCAGCAGTTAGAATTTTAAGGTTATCTTTATTATATCTGACCTGAAGGGAGCCTTCAGTTTCATTTATTGATCCTGGAAGGGATTGTGCATGCCAGGCTAAATATTTGCAGTTTTTAAACAGATAGTCTTTGGGGAAGGACACACACTACTCATCCATGCATTTTTATAGCACCTAAAGAAATCAAATTAAAGAAGACCCAACTGGCTGGTAAGAGAAGAACTGTTGTCTTCCCCCAAACACTCCACTGCCCTCTTCCTCTTTCCACTCAAACTCAGACCCCTCTCTTAGTCTAAAGCACTTCACTGAGCTAGAAAATGGAAGAGGAAAAAAGAACTGAGTCATCTTTCTTCAAAGAGAGGAGTAAACAACCTCAGAAAAAAAAATCAGTAAATATGAGAAACCCTGGAAAGTGTGGATCCTTTTGTAATTTAAAACCAGTTTTATTAGGCTAATAAGTAGGAAGATTTTGTCTCATACTGATCTAGTAGAAATACAGGCAACTGATTGTCTTGTAAACCCTGCCAAGCCCTGGAGCTCTCTCTTGTTTCATGTTTTCTTTCTATGATTCTCCTTCTTTGGGAGGGCTCATCTTAGTTATTCTAGGAAATACTTTCAGGAAATCTGCAGAAAATCTAGGTGCCAAGGAAAACACAAGTGCTATCCTCCTATTGTTTTGGTTATTAAATTAAGCTTGAATTTTGTGTGCAGTGGCTGACAGGATTACATAGAATGGATAAGGCTTGTGTTACTCTATAGTTATTGATGATCTTTAATAACAATTTAAATTTCTAAAGTTTATATCTCCTTTTATCACTAAATGAATGCCAAAGTCACTATTTCCCTCAAACTATGTTTTTATTTGTACTCTGTGTTTTAGCACTTTGCAATACTGGCATATTCGCAATACTAGCAATAGTAACATTGCTGACAAAGTAACATATAATCAAATAATATAAGTAATATATACCTTTGCCCTCCGGTTACAGTAGTGAGTTCCATAGTCTTTAAATTTTGGTGAGACAACTTACATTTAAAATTAAGTAGTGAAAACAGAGTATGGCATCTAAGCTCGTCTCTCCCTCTCCCTCTATTCAAACACACTCAGACTAGGGAGTTATAAGCAAACATCCCCTGGAGCCTATAGGTAGATATTCGGGTGGTGGAGGGGTTGAAATAGCAGATGGTGGGGTAGGTTGAGGCATGTAAGTCTGTGCGAAGAGAAATGCAGCTCAAGTTGTCTAAGCTAGTCCATAGACTTCACTCCATAAATCCTACATGGAAAGTACAGGAAAAACAATAAATGCTAAATAATTGAACATCCTCTGGTTTTAAGAGGTTTACAGAGAGTAGTATAGATCTGTCATTTCTATTATTCTATTAATAGATCATTTCTACAAGTCTATAAATGTAAAGATTTATATGAATTTTGCAATATTATGATGAAGAACGCATTACGGACTCATTTAAGATGTGAACTGAGACAAAGACAGATTTTTAAACATATATCATCTTTAGTTCATCCTTCTAGGTACATACACTAACCAGACACTTTATTAGTTACACTTCTAGTATCAGGTTTGACCTACTTTTGCCTTCAGAGCTCCCTTTATTCTTTTGGGATAGATTTAACAATTTGCTGAAAACACAGTCAGAGATTTTGGGCCATGTTGACGTGATAGCATCACACAGATGCTGCAGATATGTCAGCTGCACATGCATGAAGTGAATCTCCTGTTCAACCACATCCCAAATGTGTTCTATTGGATTGAGATGTGATGTCTGTGGAGGCCAGTACAGTGAACTTATCATCATGTTCAAGAAATCAGTTTGAGATGATATGAGCTTTTTGATAGGATGAGTTATCCTCCTGGAAGCAGCCATCACAAGATGATATACTGTTGTCATAAAGAGATGGACATGGTCAGCGAGGCAGGCAGTGGCATTTAAACGATGCTTGCAGGTAATAAGTGGCCCAAAGTATGCCAGGAAAATATCAAAAAAGTCTAAAACATAGATATTAGGTAGGATTCATCCCTGTTTTCATGTTGTTTATGCAAGATTCTGATGACATCATCCAGAGCACCCTCTTGTCCAGTTTTGGTGAGCTTGTTCAAACCCTATCAAAGTTCAACGTGACACATTCAGTGATGCATTCAGAGGTGTTTTGCTGAAAACTTGTAACAAGTTGTTATCTGAGTTACTGTTGCCTTCCTATCAGCTCAAAGTATTTGGGTTTCTCACTGGACAAACTAGTTTTTCTTTTTTAGACCATTCTCTGTAAAGACCAGAGATGAAAAATCCCAGCAGATCAGCAGTTTCCGAACTACTCAGATCAGCCCATCAGGTACCAAGAACTGTGGCATGTTCAGAGTCACGAAAATCACCTTTCTTCCCGATTCTGATGCTCAGTTTGAATTTAAGCAGGCTGTCTTGATCGTGTCTACTTGCCCAATTGACTTGCTGCCAAGTGATGGCTTGTTATTATGATTATTATTATGGCTTCACTTTTTATCATTAGCACCCAGCTGAACAGATGTGAGTGTATGTATGGTGTTACAGGTGATCTCTTGGGGTAAAGCTGCAGTGTGTGTAATGGTTTGTGTCTTTATCGACTAGACAGGCCTTTTCATTAATTTTAAGTACAGACTAGTCTTCCAGGCTACTCCAGGAATCTTCAAGCTGCGCAGTGAAGGGATCTCCTGTGACTGACACATAAAGACACATGGTCAGGCAGTGATTTAGGAAGAACTTGATTTGCTTTTGCTTTGCATTTTAATTGGCAAAGCAGCAGCATTTTAAATATCGCTTGATCATGCTCATTTAATTGTGGGAAGCTAAAATCGTGATCAAGATTAAAATTTGGTCCATTATGCAGCCCGAGTATCTAAGTGTGAAGCAGGAAGGCCTCTGCATAGAAGAGCAATTTGAACTGTAGAGCACAATTTCTCTTTTTCAGTTCACTGATGGTATCTCGATAAGATAAAGTTGTGGCATTTCTATTTGTCAGCGAAGCAACTTGGCTTAATTAACAAACTCTAAGAAAAATTAAATGGCAAAAACATTGTCTTCAGCCTATTGTCAGTAAACCAAAGCAAGCAGTATATGGTAATAAAGCTGCAATGATGATGCACTCTGCAGAGTGACGGTAAAACGGAAGATTATCATTTCATCTGTGCACTATATCATTACATTTTGTTTGTTTGTTGTTGTTTTTTGGTTAATCTAATTTGGTTTAGTAGTCATTGAATGGTGCAGAACGATAGTATGCAGGCAGGTATTGGGGCACTATGTCATTCTGCAATAGTATTTATTGTTAACCAGGAAAGCTCAAACTTTCAAAGAGAGTATTGCTGTCTTCAAAACAGAAAGAAATCATCTCTTTATTTTTTACCTTCAAGTGCATTTTGCCTTGTCTCCTCAAACTACCTCATTATTCAAACGGCTGAATGATCCCATCACAGCATCCCTGTTTTTTTAATCTGCTGAGTTAATCTGCTGCTAAGACAACTGCAATCACGATGCTGGACAAACTACTCTGTGTGACACTTTGATAAGAAAGGCTTGGGTACAGTGAGGAAAATTAAAACCAGCCAAGAACAGCAAGTTGGGACCAATTACCCCTCAAATTTAGACAACTAGTAACTGTGTGCTGGAACTGAAACCTGGATTATCAACCGCTGAAATGCAGTGCTTGAGTTCAGAGTGCTCCAGCATATCCAGTGCATCCAATAAATTCAACCACTCTAGTGGATGCTGAGATGAGGTAGTCAATCTGTGCATCTTATCTAGGCTTCAGCTCTCGCTCTCCCACTCTTTGAATAATGCTGCATCTTACTTATCACTGCAACAAAGATGGCATGTATATATATGGCAAGTAAAGAAACACTAGAGGGGCTACGTCCATAGACAAAACAATTAGAGGTTTGTCTCTTTATTAAAATCAAGCTACCATAAAAGTAGGATGTAGTACATTTCTTTTTAAGTGAGCAAAAACTTACAAATTCGGGCAGGATATCAGCTAATTATTTCTCCATCTGTGTGTATATCTATACATGTGTGTGTATGTCTGTTTTATAGCAATCGCACCGTTGGAAATTTGGAAAGCAGCATGTTTCGAACAGGTCCAAAGTGGAGGACACTATCATAGCTTATTAGCTGTGCGGTATCGTAGCTTGGGCAGTACAGTGTTGCAGTGGTTAGCATGTTGCCTTATAGCAGGAAGGTCTTGAGTTTGAATCCACGAATCAGCTGGGGCCTCTCTGTGTGGACTTCCTTGTGTCTCAGTTCTCTTTGGGTACTCCGGCTTCCTCCCACAACTTTACCCCACCTTTCACTGGGATAGGTTCCAACATTCCTGTGACCTTGAACTGGATAGAGGGAAGAAGATGAATGGATACCTAGCTACTAGCAGTTAGCAGGTTTGCTAGCTCAGATAGCCTTTTGCTGTCCTCTTTATTAACTCTTCATTCAAGGAAATACCACAGAGAATCAAAAACATGAAGCCATCCCTTTACACAACAAAAATAACTCAACTCAGAGATGCAGACAGCTTCAGCGCTTTATATTTTCTTGCTATACTTACCTGCGTGTGTTCAAAGAGGATTTACAAGAGCATCAGTTGCAAATTATATGAGGCCTACCACTGAGTCAACCTAGACTACAGCAGGAAGCCCATATCAGAAAAAACATGCTCAGATCAAAGCATTAACAGCTTCTATTCCTGCCACCGCTGTGTTGACTAAGACCCAGCATTTGAAACAAAAGTATATAATGTAGTGTTTCCAATTTGGAACTAACAATGACTTTGAAGAACAGTTAAGTTCAGGAAAAAGCAACTGCAGTTCAATATGATGAGACGCAAGGAGCTAATTAGCACTTGTGTCCCATGCTGAGATAGCGGAGCTGTGGTTGTTTTGTTGAACAATTGTCAAGATTGCCTGTTCTATGCTCATTAATTAGATTGTTTTTTTTATTTCTCCATGCATCTTTGAAGCAGAAAACAGTGTAGCACACAACAGCGGAGGCTTTTATTTCCGATATACATGACAGGGAGAGGCTTTCTACATGTCATTTACTGTAGTAAACCTGTGGGAAGTTTCTGCTTCAACTGTTGCCTGTCAGCAGAGGAAATGACTGTCATTCTCTGGTGATTTATCTATGATGCCCCATCATGCAGTTCTGAGG
This sequence comes from Oreochromis niloticus, assembly GCF_001858045.2. NCBI lineage: Eukaryota > Metazoa > Chordata > Actinopteri > Cichliformes > Cichlidae > Oreochromis > Oreochromis niloticus. Next base: position 14,110,742 of record NC_031978.2, on the reverse strand, counting down.
ATGTTACACTGCTGGGCCTGAACCGCTCATTTTGTCAAGTGGAGAGTTTGAACTGTGAATGGCCGAAGGGGAAATCATAGGAGGGGAAATGACTTTACATTGAAAGGTGCCAGCAGCAGAAAGAACAGAGAATAGAAGCAAGCAGGTGTACACTGCTGAATGAATAGACTGTGCTATGCTAAAAAGACATCTCACGGCTGCAGTATCCCTCCCAGGAGCAACAATCATTGAATGGTGCTCAGCACACCACGACCGCAGACAAACAAACTGCTCGCCACTGATCGGAGCAACAGCTACTCACACTGCATAGCTAAAGAGATGATTAATCTGCTTTGGTGAATGCCCTAGAAAAGCTTCCCTGTCTCCAGCCGCTTCAATCTGTTGTGTACAGAGATGATTTTAGATATAGGGCTTTTTGTTTGCTGAAGCACCTGCTCCCCAGTGCCACCCGCATCGTACAGCGCTGCCTCTGGCTTCCCATAGAGGCATTTGTCCACAGCGTGCAGTAATTGTAGTGATCTGCCAAGTGATTAATTGTTTAATAATTTCTGAGGCGATTCTGTGTTTCGCTGTTCTGCTCTGCTTTCTGTCAAGTCAACATTATTTAAACAGCACTTGTAAAAGTTTTTAACATAAAACAAAAGATACAAATAGAGATAACAGGGAGAGGAAACGAAACAATGGTTGATATAAATAAGAGATGCTCATCGCATACTGCTAGAAGCAGCAGTTTTAGAAAGATAGAGGATAGACTCTTCTAAAAATGGAGTTTCTCTTTGTGAGGGACTCAGTATTTTGGAGACCTGCAATTGCTAGCTTTCGTTTCCAGTGGAAATAAGAAAAAATGCAACTAAGAGAGCACATGCTTAAAAATATCTTTTTGGTATTAATAATGATGTTAGATTTTAGAAAGCCCACAAATCCAGACTCCTTATTGCTTGCTTTTCATTAAATTTAACATATTGATTCATTGGAAGTTCAGGCCTGCCAAACTACTATCCAGACATCCATCCAGTTTCTCCCCTGAAGGCTTTAATAGAGCACTGTTCATAACTGACACTTATCTTAAGGGTAAGGACAGTTCCCAGGATTCATTATGTCACTATGAGTAGAGCATATCCTTTAGGCAACTAATTACACTGCCCATCAAAGCGCTTACCAAATTGGGCCAGGCTTTGCACCTTACCGTCAGTTTCTCTGCATGCAGACAAGGAGTGGACCTCATGTTTGACCTTGACTTGTCGGATGTCATCTCCTTTGGCAGCTCTAGTTCTCCCACCCAATAATCCTCTTTACTTTGACATGAATGAGCTTTGTAAGTCGTAGTATTCCCTGAGTTTTTTAAAAGCAGCGTGTTGAGCAATTTTAGCGATAAAAGAAAATGAGGATGAATAAAAAAAGAAACTCCAAACCAAAAAGCAATATAACATTCGATTACCAGGTAAGGGTTGCTGCAGAGTATCACTGTAGCAGGTACAGAGATTAATTATCTTTGATTTTAACTATGATGCCTTCAGAATTTATCGCATGCCCTAAGAATAAATACATGCACTCTACAAATCAATAGCAATGAAGTGAAAGGAGATGGCGTATAATGGTGCATTTATCTCCTGCTTGAATACATGCAGTTAATCAGGGCCTGCTTGGCCTCTCAGTGGTTTCATTTGGATGGGATTAATCCCCACATTTCTCTCAGGCCTGAGAGATTTAATCAGAGAGAGGGTTGAACTATGGTGTCGGAACGAAATCAGACGATGACCGGCCTGGGATTACACTTGCGGATGTGAAAGTCTGATGTCAGGAGCAACCCACATTCAGGCTCTTTTTTTTAAATTCAAATATAATCTATGCAGGAAAAGCCCTTTGACTGTATGCATTAAAAAAATGCAAAGATGAAGTAGAGGAACTCTATTACTCAGAGTCGTCTCAGAAATATGGATATGTGCCGCAACTAATATGTGCTGCCAGGGTGTCTGTCAGTGCATTTGAACCTCGGCCTCCCTCCCTGCCTCCATCTGGCCGTGGATTTTTATGGATTACTAACATAAAAAAATAAGTCAAAAGCTGAGTCATAAATATTATAGCCACACAACATACAGACCACCAACTTTTTAAATGGGACAGATGAATTTTTCTAGCATTACTTTAAGTGAAGAATTACAATAAATAAACTGACCTATCTAAATATTTCGTAATTCTACCTGATATGCTTGTGTTACAGTGTCGAGCTGGACTTTAAGCTGCAGGAGGACAAGCTACAGCCTCTGATGAAGAGACTTTGTCCCCTGGACAGCCAACAGTGCCCTGCTCTGCCTTACTCCAATGAAGTTTTCACATCTACTCCTAAACGCAAGTCCAAGACAGAATCCAAAAAGCATGCTCGATGGAAACTATGGTTCCTCTAAATAAAACCTGAAGCCTTTGGAAACAACCATTTTCTTGGGCACGTTAATACCCCTATCATTCTCAAAATTGCTGAAGGAATATTCAGATGGGGTAATCAACCCATGGGAATGGAAACCACGTGATTTAAGGTTCTGTGTTGAGATTCCACACCATGTCACCTGGGGACTTGAGACCAAAAAAATTAAAAATAAAAACATTTTAAATTCAGTCTTACCTTTTCTGGCATGTTTGCTGGACAGGATCGACACACATCTGCAAAAACTAGGTGAGCTCTGACATACATTTTTGCGCATATATTTTTAAAATCTGTGTAAAAATGGCCATTATTCACGTACTGGCTCAGTGCACCTCTCACTTTATATTGAAATCTCTTTGTTTCACCTTCCAATGAATGCAATGCACTTTGGTCTTTTCCCCTTAGAGTATATTGCTTGGCAACAAGAGGAGGAGCCATGTGGAGGGTCTTTTATGGGTGAAGCTCTAATCTTTAAACGGACATCAGCCCCCCCACCCCCACCCCCACCTCCTGAAAGCACAAACATTTGACTTTTGAGAGAAGCATGTGTAAAAGACTGAAACGCTATATGACTTTATGTCAGCGCTGTTCTTATAATCCCTGCTATCCTCTCCTGTTCCTCCTTATCTGTTACCATACTGTGTAATTTGTTTGTCTGACAGAACATCTGCTTGCCTTTGCTAATAACTCCTCCTTGTCCTCCCTCTTATTGTAACTCCTTTATCTCTTTCTCTCTTTTGTAGCTTTTTATTAAGCTTACTGTGCAACTGACCAACGAGCCAGCTATCTTTGCTTTAGTCATTCTGTCATTTTCTGTTCTTGGACTGACACGAAATGTTCAGAGTCTTTACTTTGGAATATCTGCATCTTTTTAGCAAAGTACTGTGAAATGAATTTTTATAAATATGTATGTTTGGGCCCCTCCTCTTGAAGCAGGTACAATAGATAAAAAATACAGTATTCTGGGTTAGATTTTTTTAAAGAACATATATAATGTTTTGACTACTTGTATGGCAGAGTATTTTCTATGATAACACTGTTTGCTTTTTATTTTGAGTATTTCTTTATCGGCTTGTTTTGTTTAACAGTTCAGACAGAAAGTAAAAGCTATTTTGACATTTCTCTTGAGTCCAAGAGTTTGTCTTGGCTCTCAGTCACAGCAAAGATGTGAAATCTTGAAACTAATTCATTTTAAGCCACTTGTCTCATGTCCAGTTAGCTACTTTAACAATCCAACTGTTGTTTTGTAACATTTATTTATCCTTATCCATTTAGTAAAATGGGAAAAAAAAAACTTTTGAACGCCAAACACATGTCCACCAACCCACACAAACAACTGTGCACTGAACTTGCAGCAAGAGCAGAAGGGCTATATACAGTGCTAAAGAAGTAATGGTAGCAATCTTACAGCAGAAAAGACTTGTGTCCACCAGCTCTGGTCAATTAGGGGGGAAAAAAACAGAAATAAAACACTGATGATGTAGCAATGACACTAAACTTGCATGCTTTTATAAAGCAGGCATTTATTAAATTCCTTTAGCCACTTCATAACAGCAGCTGTCATGTAAATAATTGAATGGAATTGTACAAGAAATGTCAGGAAGACTCACACTGGCCTCCCATCATTAGATTACACTGTAGATTACATTATTCAGGTCAACAATCTCCATGCAAAGATCTGTACCTTGGAAAAGTGCAATTTAGTGATTATGTGCAATATTATGCATTTTTCTACTGTTTCTACATCACAATTAAAACATTTTCAAATGAAGGTGATTCAGTGTTCTCTTACTGTATGTCTTTTTAATGTTAGATGGTTACCCTAGCCCTAACTGTTCTGTGGAGCAAACCTAGAGATATTAAGGCTTCACTCACACAGGCCTAGAGACCAGTTGGCAACCCCCTGGCAACCTCCGGTCGCTAGGAAAAAATGTTCATTCCCCTAAGCAGTTGGCAAGAGGTCTTCCAATGTCTTCCATGCAAATAACAGGCAAACACAGCAATTTTTAGTAACCCAAGGAATTGCAGGTTTTCAATCATTTTCAGTGCTCCATGGAATATCTCATGGCAAACCATTTCACCAAGCCACTGCCAGCACCCTCCCGCAACTACAAACAAACCAGCTGACCAGTGGTTGAATTGGGAGAAGTCATCAACCAGTCTCGAGACCTGTGTGACTGGGGCCCAAAGCAAAAATCTAACTTTTTACAACAACAAAAAATGTGACTGATATGAATTGCTCCTCAAAAAGTACCATTTTATGTACATAAACAAATGTTAATCAAAAGGTTATAACAAAAATCACAGAGCTTACATATTTGTCAGTATACACCACTAACTTAAATTTATTTCCTCTACTTTGTCAGTTGTGGCAAAAGTACTTTGACTTCTTTTACTGATTTCCATGTGACTAGCAGATTCATAGGCAACTTAGTATTTAGCGGCATCCACCAAGCCAAAACTAAACAATTGATGCTCATTACATAGGTCTATACTCTATAGACCTAACCTTTTTTTTCCTGTGACCATATAAAGCAACACTGAGGATTTCATTTTTTAAAAAGGGAGTACAGAATGGAGGAAACACACTTATTCAACAACTACCCCCTCCACCTTGGAATTCTGTGTAAGAGAGTTTGACCATCATAAGGCCTCAGCGACTGTGTAGTTGAGCTACTTCTTCTCTCCTCTAATGTGATTAGTTTTCAATAGCAAAAGAGACTCAACTTTGAAGTGGAGCCCTGATGGAGAGTGAGGGATCCAGTCTATGAAATTAAATGACTTGCACCCCACATACAAAGGACAAAATGAGAATGATCAACAAACAGAGAGATTAATGGGAAAAAAACAAACAAAACGATATTAGGGTTCAAATGCATACAAGCACAATTACACTTGAAAATAAAACAATCACCACACTTAGTGCCTCTCTGTTTCATGGTCTGTTTTACTTGATTATATAAAGGATTATATAAACATAAAGTGTGGTTTGATTAGTAGGTTTAAAAGCTTTTAGTTACCACAATAGGGGGTTGTTATCTTGTACATAGGAGCTTTCAAACTTGATGTAATAGTGGTACCATTCATTGGGAATAATTATTTCCACTAGTTTGAACTACTCTGTAAGCTTACAAGAGCATTGTGGTAAAAGTTCATATTTTTTTTTTAACTTTCACCACTCCACACTGTGACACCTGTGAAGCCAAAACAAGCTAGGTCTTCAGGCAGACATGGAAGGTCATTGGAGGAAAAGTTGAAAATGTGTGCTGCTGGATTCCCTAACTATATGTCATTAGTTTGTTTTTGTACTGTGACCTATGGAGAAACCCATTTCTTAGAAACAGGTTTACTTCCAAAAGTGTGTGTTAATGCTCAGGTAGCTTGTTGTGTGTAAGTGATGGGTGTAAACATAGCTCAGGTTTGTCATGCATTTCTTCAAAAGCAAATTTATTAAAAATTGTTGATAGTAGTATTAAAGTAAAGAGGTATAGATTTCAAACAGAATACTTTGTTAATGTAGTGATGTATTCTTGCTAGAAATCATCCATGACACCATCAAACAGTGAAAACCCAATAATCATTTATCATTTAAAAAATAAAAGTTTACTCTAAGATTTACTAATGTCAGGGTAAATGTACTGTAAGTGCTTGGTAAATTCAATAAGGATGAAAAGATCTGGCTGATTTAAATGATGTTGGTGATATTTTTTGTTATTTAGAACTATGTTTAGAGTGTTGCGTATGAAAAAGTTTTGGTTATAATAAATATTTTTACACTGCTCAAAAAAATTGAAGGAACACAAAATGCAACAGATATCAATGGGGGGGAAAAAACCATCCTGGATATTTGAACCGATATTCAAATCAGTTTTATTTATATAGTAAAGTGTAAAGTAAAGTGTGTTGTGTTAGTCCCCGAAGGGAAATTACTCCTCTGCATTTAACCCATTCACCCAGTGAAGCAGTGGGCAGCCACCAGTGCAGCGCCCGGGGAGCAGTGTGTAGGGACGGTACCATGCTCAGGGGTACCTCAGGGTAGCCGTTCAGTGGGGTCGAACCCCCGACCTTCTGATCATGGGGCAGACACTCTACCTACTGAGCTATCCCTGCCCAAGTATAGTGCCATATATAGTGCCAAATCACAACAACAGTTGCCTCAAGGCGCTGTATTATTGTAGTATCTTTACCTTTTTTGTAAGGTAAAGGCAATAATACAGAGAAAACTGATATGGACTGGGTAATAGGGATGGGAATCAAGACAAGAACCAATTCCCAGAGACATATGCTTTATGCTGCTAACACAACATCGGCTGTTTGCAAGCACATGCACAGATAGCATGCTAACATTAGGCTAGCCAGACAGCATGCTAACACTAAGCTAGCCAAGAACCCAGAGTGAAAGCTGAGTGAATGCCAACCCCAGGCCAGCAGTGACCCTGAATTACAACAGTTAACAAACTGATAAGAATTTAGGCTGCAGCCTCTGTTTCTACCTGTTCAGGTTTCTACACTAGAATCACTATGGCGATCGTTTTGAAGTGTCTTTGAGCTGATTTTCATTTTTGCTTTGTGTTTTCGGCTACTGCCTGCAACTACCTGCATACTTTCACCCCCTGAGGCCAGGCATTGCCATGCACCAGGAGGAACCCATAACCCACAGCAGAGGGTCTGACAGTGGGTCCAAGGATTTTATCCCTATACCTAATGGCAGTCATGATGCTGTTGCCTAGCCTGTAGAGGTCTGTGCGTGCATGGATATGACTCACCAGACCATAAATGACCCACCACTAAACTGGTCATGCTGAACAATGTTACAGGCAGCATAGCATCTCAAGGCCCTTTCTGTCACATGATCTTAGGGCTAACCTACTGAAAAGCACAGGGCAGAGCCATTCCCACCAGTGGCCTGCTGCGGGTCATTTTGTAGGGCTCTGGCAGTGCTCATCCCGATCCTCCTTGCACAAAGGACATATATCAGGCATACAGCCCTATTCAGGTCTCCTAGAGTAACTGTGTGTCTCCTGGAATCTCCTCCATGCACTGTGCTGGGAGAGACAGCAAGTCGTCTGGCAATGGCTCGCATTGATGTGCCATCTTGGAAGTTTTGTACTAACATTAACGAGGTGGCTCTGACCCTAACCAAATGCAAAACTACTAAAAAACCATTCAGAGAAGATGAGGAGGGGACAATGTTAGTGTCCTGCACCTGTAAAACCATTACTGTTTTGGGGGTTGTCAAATTATTGCCCCTCTAAAGCACCTGTTAATTTCATTAACACAAAAGCAGCTGAAACTCATTAACAACCCCCTCTGGTACTTAACTGACCAGATCAATATCCCAGAAATTTAATTGACTTGATGCTATACTCTGAGTTAAAAGTGTTTCTTTAATTTTTTGGAGCAGTATATATGTGCCAGGAATTACATTGAAGTTTTTCTAGACTATGATAGTCTCTCTAAAATCAGTGCCTTTTGGGTGGTGTTACGAACACTCTTAAGGAAAACCATGAGGTTGGATCCACCAGTCCCAGTGGTGTTGAGTGCAGTACCCACACCTCTGAATGGACAGCCCACAGATTGCGCGTGGTTACCAGGAATAATGACGTACTTGGTCACAGTATTGAGGTGATAGTTTCGTAAATCCACCAGTGCGGAGACACATGAGTTGTAGGCCTGGCAGAGGTCAGAGTTGGAGCAGGACAAGATGAAGTCTCGCAGCGGTGGACAGACGGAGAGCGTTTCTATGAGCTGACGGTGGGCAGGAGGCATGTAATCTCTCATGCGTGTCAGGAACGCTCCTAGATTGAGTGAATCAGTGAAAGGAACAGAAAAGAGACCTTGAAAGAATGAAAATAATTGTCTGTCCTGGAAACATTCTCATTCAAAGCAATCAGCTGGCTGCACAAACAAATGTGATTTATTCACAAGAGGCATCTGAAGGGGTCAAAGGTTGAAGGCAATGCATGCTTACCTGTCTCTTCCTCATGCTGGATGCACAGCAAAGCATCAAAGCATTGAATAGCTGAACTCTGGGCTGCACTCCCACCTGATAACAAAATAGGCTCATCGCTCACACCTTCATACAGCACCCCCCTTGGAAGCATTGGATTGTCTCGCCACCTAAAACAATTCAAACAAAAAACCTATACTGCAAGCCTCCTTTTAATAGATGCACATGAATTTAGAAATATATGATACGACTTCAGATGTTATCCCATAAAATATAAAGTGCACCAATAGAAACAGATAAAAAGATAACTTTTACTGAGATAAATCTGCATGAGAGAAATACTGAAACCTTGAAAACTTTAGTTTGGAGAATACTGTAGCAGTCCTAAACTCACCCTGAGACAAAAATTCTCAATTTTCCATGAAATGCAGCTGGCTCCACGTGATCTGGAAATAGCACAGATTCACTTGTCTAATTACCTTGAATTTCTCTGTCTTCATAAAAGAGCACAGCATGTAAAGTGATTAAATTCGTGTGAGCAAGCCTTAATTCAAACTTACTGTGCATAAATTTGAAATTTTCCTTCATCTTCTTTAAAGACTGAGTTACTTTGATGAGGCCATTTTTTATCCCAGTGAGGTCAGAGACTTTAATGGCGTGCATCACCTCCAGCGCCCCCTGGTTAAAGTCAAAGGTTTAAACAGCATTACCAAGTTACAAGTGGCAAAAGCACACACAGTTTGTGGACCAGGGAACAGAGAAATTGAAAACACCAAGCTAATGTTCAGAAAGACTTCAAAAGAAGTAATACTAACCATTATGCCAGGTGAAGCCGCCATCTCAACCAGCAGTGACACAATAAAAAATCCCCTGCAAGTGTCACCACCAGGGAAGGAAAATATCAGGTCCATGTTCCTATTTTTAAAAATAATATTTAGCAAACAAATGAGTTAAAACCACATGACACATCCGATTACAGAAATCACATAAAAGTCCAGAGTGAGTCTTACCCAATGCTCATATCCCTAAAAATGAAAGTGAAAGAAAGAAGTAGCAATTGTTAGAAGATTAAAGAATGGCATATCTCTTTCACTGTTAGGTTATTATTGCATTTAATGAGACTGGCTAATATTTTGGCATTAAAAAAGAAAAAAGATTACCCTGTGGGATCCTTTAACTTCCAGTTGGCTAAAACTGAATCTGCATATGTCAGGATGGGTGGAAGGCCAAGTCTGCGTGATACCAGCCAAAAAGGCAGGGCCAGAGCCTTTGGGAGTATCTATCAAACAAGCATAACAGTGAAGTTTCAATCCAGCAGGCTCAGTTAGATTTCAGGGATTGTAGTGACTATCTTTTGGCCGCGCCAGCAGTTTTGACCAGGCTGATTTGTCTGATGATTTCCCTTTCTACTTTTTATTTAACATTAGCTACAGAAAAGTTTCACTTTTGCTGTGAAATATGTCACCTCCTGCTTGAGTCATGGTCAAGTTAAGCCCTGGATCACCATTAGTCAAAATGTAAACGTGCCTCTGTCTGCCACATTGACGAGATTCCCATCAGTTGTAGTTTACATTTTGTTAACAAATGCTTATTTTTTGTGTTAGGACATAGCAAGATAAAATTGTAACACTTTATAATAATGACACACTATTAAGCATGAGTAATGGATTGGTTAATACTTTATTCATCATTTATGAACCATTACTCCACCTGTGTATGCCATTTATAAACATAGGTATAAATGTTTAGTCTTTAGCAATTCATGGTTAATTCAGGCAGTTAATAATCGTTAATTAAGTATTTTGTGTTATTTCATCTAAAATGAGGACTATCTCTACCTTGCAAAGCATTTATAAAATATCTGAAGGTCACCAGGACCTTAATCAAACAAGTGTCAACATGCTAATATTTAATGGAAGGTGCAAATATTGCTCACTAAATATTTGCAGGACTGAAATGTGAGCAGCACCAGTGTTTGTAGGAGGCACTGAGCAACAGAGCACTTTAACTTAAATCTATTGAAACTTCTTCATATAAAATAAAACAAATAAAGTTAAAACAAAGCAATGGAGGATATTTTACAGAGTGTCACAAAAAAGTGTTGCCAACAAAGTTGCGAACAAAGTATTAATAAAGTGATAAAAGCTACTTTAGGCTACTGAGATGTTATGAGTTTGTAATTTTTTAGTTTGCTCCTCGAGTTTATCTTTGCTCTAGTTTGTAGTCAGCTGTAGTCAGCTAGCTAGCTTTAGTCAGATAAGCTAATGTCAGATAAGCTAGTGCATTAAAAAAAATTAAAAAGGGGTTGGATGTTTTCAGCGGTGGCATGAGGTGGCATGTCCCACTCTATGTGTCACCCTAGTTTTGCATGTAACAGTGCTGTTTAATACTGGCTGTATTTGTTGTTGTCAGTAGCAACCGATGCCTGTAATTGTGCTAGAGCACATTTTGTTCCAGCACCAAACAAAGGCATTTCAGATTTCAACATTGGTGGTTGATACACTTTGGCAATGGAACGAAGGTGAGTGTCATTAACCCTCTGGGTTTAACAGATGCACTCCACCTGTAAATCACATGACCGATTTAAGATGACATAGCTAAAAGCTGCACCCACACTGAGTCTCCATTGCAACTTGCCTTGAAAGTCTGGACTTCAAGCTATATTTTAAGTATATATATACATATATAGGTTTATCATGAAAAATGTATTCATGGCCATGCAGATTTCTGCCATTTTGTGTAAATTTAAGCATGTAACAATTTTCTTATTTCCAATAAGAAAAGGAGTGTGAAACGTAAGTTAGACGTGTTTGTAAATGAATCACCCCATTTTGTGTAGCTTTCTGGATTTTATACTTGTTGGGTTACATACTTATTTAGTATTTTAACCATATATAATTCATATTACAGAATGTAACATCTGCATATGTGCAAAAAAAATGGCTTTGATTGTGCCACTCCATTTGAGTTCCATGCCACGCTCATGCCACGCTAAGAAAATTCCTCTAGATCCGCCCCTGAATGTTTTATAAAGAATGAATTATATATCAACTAATACCTTACTGATGCTTAATAGTGTTTGGTTAGAAAGTGTTACAAAGTCTTCTTTTTCCTTGTCCATACGTAAATGCATAAGCTGACTTTCTGAAAGTCTTCACTCTTAAAGGAGTTTTTCAAAATCTCCATTTTCAGTGACCTAAAAGTGCAGTTAACAAGTGGACTAAAAGCCAAATGTTTACCAAAATACATCTATGTGTGCACGGGGAATAATACTTGTAGGTCAAACAGCTAGAGCACTATTGACTGAAATTTAATTTGTGTGTAATTGCCATTTGTGTGTCTTACCTCAGCAGGTGCATGTTGTCCTTCCTGCCATACATATCCCATGCTGATGAATCCCAGTGCTAGGTGAGCGAGCCTAAGCTCCCGATGGTTACTCAAAAGATCTGGACTCAAGACCGGCATCTGAATTGTGATTAGATTTTCTGTTTAAATCTATTTATTTTTATCGGAAATGGTGATCATCATCGAGTCTCTCAAAAATACACCTGTACACATTTACATGTATGGCCTGTCAGTATGTTTCTACTTGGAAGGCTTTGCTCATTCTTACCTTATCAACCAGATCCTGTAGTTTACGTGATTCTATCAGATGTGTGAGATTATTTGCGAGGTCCAGCCACACCTGATAATAGTCTGGGAGGTGAGTCTAGAAGATAATAGGAATAAAATGGCTTGCTCATTGGGTTTTGATTGTTTTTTGCGTGGTGGATTTTCATGTAGAGTCTAATCAGTAACATCATCAGCTCATGTTTTCCATGGTGCCTGATCTGCATGTCAACAAATGACTGGAGTCATCAATCAGCAACAGCAAGCAATTTAAAAGAGGAGGCCATAATAAACAAAGCAACAACCAACCAAGCAGAAAACAGGGGATGTCCAAAAGGGTGGGGAGATGGAAACTGTAGACTATACCGTAAACAGAAACAGTCTGTGCTTAATGCCACAGTTTCATTCTAAAATTTTAGACTAACATTTTTTTATAAGTGTCAAAGATTAATGCTGTTATGTTTTGCTACATTTAGAAATCAATCCCAATGAACTACAACTATCCAATTTGAGAAATATGTATCAATAATTTCTATCAGTCGACTTATACAACTTAGATTCAATGAATTCTATGAAATGCTGTGGCAGTCCAGTCGTGTTCAGGCTTAATAGAAACTTAAAGACAGGCTTAGACCAGGTGAGTAGTCCTTAATAATATTCCTAGAGAGCAAGCCAGAGAGACTGTTGTGTAACTGACCAAACATTTAAATTAAGGCAGCTGCTCAGGAAAAGTACTAAAGGATAAACAACATATACAGCATAGTCACTGTTATATTATCCTTCAGTTTCAAATCTCCTTTGATTTATCCAGTATATGGCAAAACAAAATGTGAGTCAGATGAGAACATTGCATCATGAGAAGAGAAAAGATGGGAATGAAACCTACCAGTGGCTCCTCAAGTAGAAATCCAAACTCTTCAGAAATATCAAATACATCAAAGTCTGCTTGTAGTGTTTCTTTGCTATTAGTCTCCATGTCTGCTGGCCTGTATACCACTACAGTAGGCTGAGAGACAAAGTTCTTTGTGCATTTGTCACAGAGTTTTCAGCTGTTAAAACTTGCCCTGAGCCTGTTTTCACTCCCCTTGTCACTTCCCTTTTATTGCGCCGAAGAGCAAATAGCCAATCACATTTCCCTGTCCTTTATGTCAAGAGTTGACAGACTGAACGGTTAATCAGCTAATCTTCCTCTTTTGGTCAGTTAATTAAAAAAATTGAAAACAATACAACTGCCAAATAACAGAAACTGTTTAGAGTGTTCTTGAACGCACACCAAAATGTTTTACATTGTATGTAAATTCCAGACATGGTTTGTCTGTAGCTTGTCTTTTGGTCTCAATTTCTTATTTTACTTTGGTAACTGCTCTTGCTTATGCCTCACCTGTGCCTCAACTTCCTGTCTTTGTCTTCACTAATTATTCTGTGATATGTAGCTCAGTTAGTATGCATCTTGTTCTTTGTGTTCTTTTTAATTCCTGCTTAGATTTTCTATTTGAATGTGTATGATTCCGGGTTTTGTTAACAGTCATTAAAAGTTTGTGTTTTTTTCCTGCCTGTCTTTTTAGCCTGTAGGTACTTTTTACAGTTTATATACAAAGAATGGCACATCTCTTCAACTGATAAAAACAGGCTTTAAACATGGTGACACTGACATTTGTATTTTTGCCTTAGAGGAAATATGAGATGCAAACAATAAAAACAATCCACATTGTTGATTATTTGGTAAAGTTTTTAGGTATGAATCCTGGTTTTTCTGGTATACCCCAAAAACAATGCTAATAAATTGGGGTAATTCTATATCTGAACCCGTTCCTGGTCCTCTGTGTAATAGGCTTCTGCAGGTCGGTATCTTATCAGTTTTTATTGTAGTATTTATTTATTTGATTTTTGGTTCAGTTAAATTAATGTGGTGTACACAGTGTTCCCAAGTGCTTGGCAATGATAGCAATTCAGCCACAAAGTGTCAAGTTCAGAAGAAACTTCATGAACCAACTTGTTTGCGTCCTATTATAGCGCCATGCCAGTTTTTCAGAATGTCTGCAAAGGCAGCGTACATATGTATGCATATACACCAACATTCTGGAAATTTCGTCCCTCAAAATTAACTGCAAGTAGTATTATTACAAAGCAAGCTCAATCACGAAGTGGCAGAGTGTGTAAACATAGCAAAGTGGGAAGCTCTGCTGTACCAACACTCGAAATGTCTTCTGGCATTATCATTAGTATAAAATCCGTTCACCAGGAGCTTAATGGCATGGGCAAAATTTTTTATGGACTTGTGCCTTATTGTGTGTTGCATAGTGGCTTTATTTAGTTTTGCCCTCTGGACAGTGAAAACCAACATGTGTTCCTGTTTGCTAGGCCAATGCAGTTGTGCTGTGGTAAGAGCTGATGCCTTACAGCAAATCATTCTTGTCTTAAACCAAGGCGGCTCTGGACACAAGCACTGGACATAGAAATTCAAAGTTAAGTCAGTTTATTGCTGACACATATTGCAATAAACCTGAACTAAATACACCACAATTCCAACAGGAGGTTTTCCTCCAAACTGATTTCTCTTCCACACAGAGATTCCTTGAGTCCATAAATCTTTCCTCACAGGTTTTCCTGAGGCTGTTAGCATCAACACAGAGGAGAGAAGGGCAAGTCCAGTCACAAAAATAGGTCACAGAGGTCGTCAGCATTAGTCATACATATTGCAACACACCCCAACTTACCAGTGTAACAATAGGCATTGATTCAGAACTCGGTGCGTAATCGGCAAATTGCACACGGGTGAATAATGAGTCACTGTCTTCAGGTAAGTGGGCAGAGAAGGCAGACCAGGTAAGGAATCACCTCTAGAAGGCACAAGTAGGGTTAATACAGAGACAGGCTGAAAATGCAGGTTGTCTAACTGGTTTGTAGAGGGTTCAGGGAGGACAAATGTACTTTTCATTTTCAGACAAATTCAAATGGGACGTCTTTTTCTAAACTCATTTTTAACTAACCAGGAAGACAAATTCTGACTCTAAAAATCCAAATAAAGATGGGTGTGATGTTTGATCTGTGACTTCCAAATGAATTTTTCACAGTGTGATGTGGATTTTGAAATAACTGGTGGGTGCCTACTGTGGTATCATTTCATTTTTAGACCAGCACATAAGCAGTCATCTTTCATGTGATAAGGATAATAACAAATGGTGCTGCATGACAGGCTATGCAAAAGCAAATATGCCAGCTCATAAATGTAAAATGTGCACAGTGAATACCTCTCCCTTTAAGGCTTTAAATACCTGCATACTGCCCACCTGTAGCCCTGCCCCCCTCCCCAAAAAAAAGCTACTTGCAGATTAGCTTTCAGTGATGGTGGCTGCTGCTGAAAACCCTAGAAGATGCAGCACAAATCAGATGTTTGATAGTCTGAATTGAACTGAAGATCTTGTTGAAAACGCCATCATTCTTCTATGACCAGGTAACAGCATTTATAATGTAAAAAATAAAAATACAAGATACACACAGATTTTATCCATATACATTTACAGTTCAAAGAATGAGAGCTAGTTGAAGGACTAGGATGACACTACATGTTGTCAGCCTAACTCAAATACCTCAGAAAAGTCAGTGTATCCTAAAATCGATGTCAAATCTTACTGTTGTTTTACTGAGTGTTTCTATAACAAAACAGCTGACATTAAAAAGCTGTCTCACAGAAAGTCTCCAAAACTGCAATAAATAAATTAAAAAAAAAATGCAAATAGAAGGTCTCAACAATGTAAGTTGAACAGTTAAACCAGTTGGTTTTCCGCATAATACCATGATTTTGATAATCTTTCCGGGCATATCCAGACAGATCTCAGCACAGCTGTTATTTTTACTTCACTGCTTATTTGTCCCCTTTCACTGTGCGCTGTGAGCAGAGACCAAACAGTGACTTCTGCTTCACACTACAGCAGATTCCTGTGACATCATGTAGCATCTGAAGAAGATCATTCTGAAGAAATAACCATACAATTTATTACATCATAGAGTGAAAAGGAAAGTTTTTAACAGCCTCTTTCTACACTTTCTGGAAGTCTTCACCTCTTGCCACTCCTTCCTGGCTGAAGAACTATACATTTTTTAGTTATCCAACTAAAAGAATCAGTAGCATATTATTAAATCACCTCACTACACATAAAACTATATTATGGGCAAATTGGACATAAAGTGTCAAAAATAAAAGTATTTAAAGAAAAGGGTTCCTTATCTGTGCTGGATCATTATTACTGCTCCAGATGATTGAGACTGTTCTCATTTTAAATTATTTATAGTTTAATCTGCAGTAATGAATCATATTCTATAAAATCGTATGTTTATAGTGGCTCTCCTGTGACGACTGCGGCATCAGATGAGAGACACACTGCTATTTAAATATATTTATGAATAAAAAGATTACAATTACATTAACAGACTTGAGCACTGTGCAACATGGTTATCTGTATACAGCTACAGGGAGATTAAAAATGAATGAAAAATGAAGCTGGTGTCTTATTGAAATAGCTGGTTTCACTTTCCGCATTTGGTTAACCACATATTTCTCACAGATGCTAATCTGAAAGTCATGGTGGAGCTGTTTTATTAAACTGGACAAGGCTGGAGTTCCCCTCTCCAGCATTAAAGCTTTCATTTCTAACATGCTAAACAAGTTGACAATAGATTCTTACATCACAAAACATGATCCTTCCATCTCCGTGTTTGAGAGCTGGTACAAGGCATTTGAGCAGATATGCTGTGTTTGGTTTTTGCTATGTGTGGTGCTTTGTGTTATTTGATCTCATCTGTCCAAAGGACATTGTTCCAGAGGTCTTGTGGTTTGTTCAGATGCAACTTGCAAGTTGTGCAGTCATGTTCTTTTGTATTTATTTATTTATTTATTTATTTTAGAAAGAAGGCGCTTTCTCCTTGGAACACTTCCAAACAAGCCACGGTTGTTCCTTCATTTTATAATTATACCTTCATGAACCTAAACTGCTAACTGAGGCCTGAGTCTGAAGCTCTTTATTTCATTTTCTCCAAGCACTGCATGGTCTGACCTTGAGTTAAATTTGCTGGGACGTCCAGTCCTGGTAAGATTGCGGCACTTTGTTAACACACACCTGAACGTCCAGAGCAGCAAACTGCTAAAATGTCTGCTTTTATAGAGGTGCTGAAACTTGCTGATGGTCATTTAATTAAGTGTATTTGATTAGCAGCACCCGAATGCCATTTATCCTTATAATTCCTAATGAACCAGCAAGGGTTGACTTTCCCTGTGAAACAGTTGTTTTCATGGTCCTGGATCATTTGACCAAGCACTTTGAGTTTGAATATATTTTGATGGTTTATGATTTATGTTTAAGTTCATTAGTTATCTTAAGCTCATTCTGCTTTCCCTAGGTTGCCCTGTTACAGTTCATTGTTTATTAGATTCCCTTGTGTCTTCACTCCCTGTGTTTAAGTCTCCCTCGCCCTTCATGTGTTTCTGTAATGTTTTTGTCTCCCGTCTCCTCCTCTTGTTTACCCCTCGTGACCAATTCTTTCTGTCACATGTCCCAATCCCAGCCATCATGTTCTGTTTTTGCTTAGTTATGTCCATGTCACATCTCCAGTCCCCTTTTGTGTTTCACGTGTTTCATGTCTGCGTGTTCTATGTCATCAGGCTCGCGTTGCCATGTCTGCGACCCATTATGTTTCGTATTTTATTTTTGAAGAGGTCTACTGTCCCATGGTCATTGTGTTTAGTTTCACTTCCCCTGTGGTATCATTATGTTCATTCCAGTCAGCTGTGTTCCCCGTGCGTTTCCTTTTCCCTCATCACCCTTGTGTGTTGTTATATGGTTTGCTATCATGCGTTCATGGTCAGGTCGTCTGTTGTTTCACGCCATGTTTCCAGGTTTCATGTATTCATGTCCATGTCAGGGTTTTCATGTTCTATTTTAGTTTGTTAAGGTTAATGTTTAATGTTTTGCATCAGTTTGCCTTGCCCTTTGTTTGTACCTTTTCATCAGCCTTTTGTTAAATCAAGATACGTTTAGGTCCGCTATTCACACTTCACACAGTCAGCTTCTCCGCTGACTGTGACACCTGTGAAATGTCATGTGCAGTTCCTTGTAAAACTGTAACTTGTATGTTCTATATAAATTGAACAGGAAATCCATAAACAGTAGAGGTGCTGACAGACAGATTTTCCTCACACCAAGCAAGAATTTTTGTTTGCCTCATTTTCCAGTTTCTATATAATCCAAATATTCATCTGTAGGCTTTAGCCTTGTTTTAATTGCATTGATTTAGGCTGTGTAAGAAATAATTTTTTTATTCAGTAGTTATTTCATTCAGTTTTTGTAATCCCTGACTCCTAATTTTCAATTTTGACTCGATGGCTCACAGTAAACAGCGCTGCATATAACACTGGGTTACACAGATAACTGTGCCTGAACTCTACTTACCTGACAAATAATTTCTTATGAAGCAATTGACTCAGCTTATAATGATAATAATGTAATTAGAATAATAGCCCTAATAATATGGCTTGTAGATTTTTTTTATAACCTTTGAAAAATTCTAATTTCACATTATCTGAAACACAAGAAATAAGAAAGAATTACTTAATACGCTAGATTTTTTTGTTTTGTTTTGTTTTAATTAACACAGGAACCTTGCTCTGCTGTGACCCTGGGATATATTGTGTTTTCTACATTTGAAATGCCTGTAATAAATGGACAAACACATCTGCGGTGTCTCTAATGTGAAGACCCAGTGGGATTAAACTTGTAATGTTGACCAAGCCTGTGTACCAAATGTGAGCCTTTGAGAATGTTTTGATGTATTAGTGTGAACTGAAATTTCCAAAAGGCATAATTAATTTATTTTAATTTATTATGTGTAATTCTTAGAAAAATGCAAAACTGGATTCTCAGCTGTGCTTATCATCGTGTGCATCTGACCATATGTAAGGACGTACAGTATGATCATACTTAATGTTAAGATAAGCAGTTAAAAATAATGCATGAGCTGGAACGATTTTTATTCATCAACATGAAATAATACTGGAATGTACGCTAGTCTCACACATGTGACTGCTTACCCGAAGTTCCTTTGCCCTCTGTCAGCAGGAGATCCCGGGTAATTTCTCAAGCTTTTTGTTCATGACTCGTGTTTAGAACCATATGTAAGCAGCTTTATCAACTGATTGCATCACTGTAGTATTTACAAAGTACCCCCCACCCCACCTATCATACCAGCCCTCAGTTTCTGCCTCCCGTTGTCAGCATACTTCTCTGCTACTGCCAGAAATCTCTCAAACCATTTAACCCTCCAAAACGGCAGGAGAAACCAGCAGGAAGGAGCGAGAAGCTGGAGGGATGAAAGCTGTGGAGCTCAAATTAATTTCAAGACCACTTACCAAGTCATCAGACACAGGGGGCACAAAGGGGCAGTAAATTTACTCAAGCAAGGGGAGAAGTAGATAAATTGGTAAAAGGGACTTGAAATCAAGACAGCATCTGTGGAATATTATACTTCTAAGTGAGAGAAGGGAGGCTTCAAGAGCAGCAGAGGCCCATCTTTTTGTGATTTGTGCAATCTCTCAGTCGCAAACCCCTCAGTTCTTCTCATTTCTTGCTCGCCGTCTGAGACTCCCCAACTCGTTTTCTTTTCTCTCCCACATGCACATTGTCTGGAGGCAAAAGAACGGTATCCAACTGGCACATGAACTGATGGAAGAGAAACGCTCAGAGAAATGCTTTCCTTCATCTGCTCCTTTGAGTGTTGTGTTTCACTGTGTATAAAAATGAGAACACTATGTAGTGAAAAGTATTTATTGTTAATCGTTTTAGAAGAAATCACAGAAAGTGTATTAATACTAATCTAGCTCTTTGTCAAATACAGATAGTATTCGGACAACAATGCCTTTTTGTAATTCTGCACACAACCAGAGTTGATTTCAAATCAAAGTATCGAGATGTGATTGAAGTGCAGGCGTCCAGTTTATTTCATGGGGGAAAATTAAACTATTGCATTAACTGTTTAGGAATTATAGCAATTGATGTACACGTGTGCCTTTTTTCAAATAACAGAATGGCCTAAACACTTTGTCATCTCATGTGTAGAGTTTTGCAAATTGCCATATTTGTAATTCAATCAAAAATAATTCCCCATATACATCCCTCCTGGCTTCAGGCTAACTAAGCAACAAGACTACGATTAAGGACTTGTCTAAATATTCACCTAGAAATGTGTCAAATAAGGCACCATCCAAGCGTCAAACATAAGCCTATTTAAGTCTGACAATCAGGGGCACATTTTAACATGTTTACCCAATTCCCGTTTTAGCTTACCGCCCATACCCCATATGACACTAATAAAAAGCCAGTTTCACAGCGAATCACTACCCACCACTTCACTTGGCTTTTACCATGATAGGTGAAAGTGGTTAGTGCCTAAGTGAGTCCAGCAGCATAGTTATTGCATTGTACTCATTAAGTAAATCCTGGCTGACGTTTTTCAGATGTACAAAAGTTTTCTAGTAGCCCATCAAGCTCCACAAGCTTGCTGCTGCTGTAATAATTGGCAAAGTTTTCAGCATCTTTGTGTTCTGGGAAAGCCTATGAGAACAATTACACTCCGAGATTTACAGCTCAGCCTGTTCAGCATGCAGAGAAGCACTTAATTGGGGTTAAACTAGGTCAAATAAGGGTATTGTTCATATGAAACTCTGTGGTTAAAGTGTCATAAAAAATTTTACTCTATGACACTTTAATAACTGTAACTAGCCAAGTCAATCTCATGACTTTGCATATTTATAAATGAGTAATTATATCACTTTAAATAGGCGCATTTAAGAATTTTGTGTGAACAACTGTAAAAAACAAAAAATCATAGAGAGCACAGTTTGGTTTCATGATCACATTCTCACATATTGATTTTTATGTACATGTGCATTAGAAACAAGACTAACTGGCATATGAAATGCATGGCTAAATGAAGTGCACAATGACTACCCATAGAGTGTAGTCCCCATTGAATATAAATAAAAAAAACCTGTATCTCATTATAAACGTTCATTCTCTTGGTTTGCTCTCCTTTGCCAAAGTGGAGGGAGCACCAACAGATTTCCAGCCACTAAGAGTAAGAAGCATCATCAGTGGCATTTGTGGTGCTAATTCTAACTATCTGATAACCAGTGGTGTGAACAAACCAACATTAAAAGTGTCCTGGCCTTGTTTGCTATGTGTTACTATTAAATATTTTCTCCTGCAGTGCACACTATTCAAACTCTCATGTTTACTACTACTACTACAAGGAAGAAGGGAGAGACAAAAATGGCTTATTTCAAGTATAGTATAAAACATTGGCATAGCTTCTGAGTTGGAAAAATGCAGCCATTGTGGAAGTGCTTTAAACTGGTATTTTATCCATAGGCCACCAGATGGCCATAGCTGTTGTTGCCAAAAGCTTTCCAGTCCAATGGGAAAACAGCCTTCGGACTTGATCACTTTGGGTTCCTGTGCTCAGGTATGAGTCCAGTTTCTCATTGGGTCATGTTGAATAGACATTTTTTTCTGTAAATCTTAAATGTTACCATGTTTAAAAATGCAAATTTGAAATTTTCAACAAAAACTTACTGGCTAACACTTTCTTAATTAGTCAGACTGCCCACTGCAACAGTGGGCATTGCCCACTGCAATGCCCACTGTTGCATAAATATGAATTATTTTGAACTGTAAAACATGATAAACTACTGCAGGGTTGAACTGTTGAATCACAGGTGTTGATCCCTTTTTGTCAGGTCAGAGGTAATGAGCGGACCCAAACGTAGAATAAAGAATTGGGAGCGGAGCTTCTCAGGTGAAGCTGGTCCTGACAAGCTTCACCTGAGAAACATGAAACACATTGTGAACCTTCATGTTGCGAGAAAGATTCAGTTGAACAGTTACTGGGTTGATTATAGATTGTATTTCAAACAGGCCAATCAATCGAGGTGCCAGTTTTTTGAAAATCCATCCACAGTGGAATATACCTGGAGGGAAGTCAAAACTTCTGGCTAACTTGGTAGGCTGGGGCCAGAACACGACGTCAATCAGCAAGACGCTTGTTTTGTTCCACTAACCTGAGGTAAGCAGCCCTTGTGGTCTGCCACACGCGATGGCAGCAATGCATATGATGCTGCACGGAGGGTACGCCAGTTCTCCCTCCCTGATGGACAGAAGAGGAGGTTGGTATCCCAGGGATTCCTCAAAAGGCAACAGAGGACAGCTTCCAGCTCCTGATTAACCCTCTCCGCCTGGTCATTGGGGTGAGGGTGGAAACCAGAAGACAAACTGACTTGGGCCCCCGGTTCTAAACAAAACTCCTTGCACACCCGAGAAGTGAACTGGGGACCCTGGTCCCAAACAATATCCTATGGGATACCATGCAAATGGAACATATGATTGGTGAGTAATTTAGCCGTTTCCAAGGCTGCAGGTAGCTTAGGCAAAGCAACAAAGTAGGCCGCCTTGGAAAACTGATCAGTTATGGTGAGGATGGAGGTGTTACCTGAAGAAGGTGGCAGGCCTGTGACGAAGTCCAGAGCAATGTGTGACCACGGCATCTTGGGGGTAGGCAGTGGTCAGAGCAGGCCCACCAGCAGGGTGTTCGGCACCTTGTTCTGAGCACAAACCAAGCGGGTCACTACATATTCTTGAGCATCTTTAACCAGTGACAGCCACCAAAACAGATGTTGGAAGAATTGGATTGTGCGGTTCTTACCCGGGTGAAAGACCTTACCCCAGACTTCTGTGGGAACGTACAACCGGTCGGTGGGACTAGACCCCGGATCAGGTTCATGCTGCTGCGCCTCCCGGGTCAGCCTCTCTATCTCCCAGGTCAGGGAACCCACGATGCATGTATAAGGCAGAATGGGCTTTTCCTACTCCAATGACTCCTGATGTGGGCGAATTGGGACAGCGCGTCCGGCTTCATGTTCCCTGATCCGGGCCTGTAGGTAATGGTGAGGTTAAATTTGGTGAAAAACAACGCCCACCTGGCTTGCCGGGTGCTTAGCCGCCTTCAGGTACGGCCAGATTCTTATGATCCGTCCAGATCAAGACCAGGTGCTCAATGCCCTCCACCAATGCCACCATTCCTTCAGGGCCAGTTTTATGGCCAATAGCTCGCAATCGCCCACATCATAATTCTGCTCAGCCTGTGTGAAACAACCGGAGAAAAAGCCACAGGGATGTAATTTACTTCCTACTTGTTGAGACAGGATGGCTCCCACGCCTTAGTCGGAGGCATCCACCTCCACCACAAAGGGTCAGTTGAGGCCTGCTTGGACCAGAATAGGTGTGGAGGAGAACAGCTGCTTGAGACGGTCAAAGGCCTGTTGAGCAGAGGAAGACCAGTGAAACGACACTTTAGAAGAAGTAAGATGACTGAAGAGATTAGCACTTTGCAGTAGTCTCTTATGAATCGCAGGTAGAAATTCACAAATCCCAGGAACCTCTGTAGTTCCTTCCGGGTCTTGGGCTTGGGCCACTCCACCATGGCCTTGACCTTGGCCGGATCTGCCTGCAGCCGCCCCTTTTCCACAATGAACCCCAGGAAGGACACTGTCTGCACATCGAATTCATGTTTTTCTCCTTTCACGAACAGACGACTCTCGAGCAGTCATTGCAGGACGAGCCGGACCTGTTTCACATGATCTGCTTGATTCTTGGAGAAAATGAGAATGTCATCCAGGTAGACAAACACAAAGTGGTTAATGAAATCTCCCACCTTGGCCTGAAAAACAGCGGGAGCGTTGGTGAGACCGAGAGGCATTACAAGATACCAAACTGACCCAGATGAATGTTGAAAGCCCTTTTCGTAGTCGCGCCCGTCAGTATCCCTACCGCTACTGACAGGCAGCATCTTTTAGCTGGGAAGGACTGGCATCTGCAAAATGTCCCTTCTTCCCACAGGCAAAACACTTACCTGCCACATGCCTCCTTCTCCGATCAGAGAGGGTGAGCTTGGCATAGCCCAGGTGCATGGGCTGTTCCTCATCGTCAGGTTGCTTGTGTTCTACCACATGCCATTCTGCAAACTGAAACCCCATCCAAGAGCTCGATTCTCTGTCAGCCCACCGAGGGTCACTGGTCCGTTTCCCATACTCGTGCAGAAGGTCATCCAACCTAACATAAATATAAATAAGAGCATCTAAAGTCTTTGGCAATTCTTTTGTGGCCAACTCACATTTTATTTGCTCATTCAGGCTGTTCAAAAATTCTCCACAGAGCGCTTTTTCCTCCCAGCCGGTCTCCTCGGTTAAAATCCAGAAATCTACAGAGAAATCCGCCACAGTTCTCTTCCCTTGCTTGAGGGTGAACATCCGATGCACGGTCATGTCAGGGCAGGAACCTTTATCGAAAACACAGTGAAACTAAGACAGAAAAACGTGATAGGAAATTTCAGGATCTTGAAATTCATGATTTCAGCGCTTGCCCCATCAGCAGCTCAACCATAAAGGAAATCTTTGCGTAATCTGTGGCATAAGCTCGATTCTGCTGCCTGAAGACCAGAGCACATTGCCTTAGAAAATCTCCGCTCTTATCCAATTCCCCTGAGAATTTCTCCGGCACCGGTAGTGGGTGCTCCTGAGGTTGAGGTGGAGGAGAAGGAGGGAGCAACACTTAGCGAAGGCAGAGAAGATGAAACACTTTCTGCTCCACCGCATTGAGGTTGAAACATACCTTTAGGGTCAGTGACCACCTGGAGCAGCGCAATCTGTTCCTTAGTGATGTGCTGCAACATATTCTCGTAGCGTTTTAACAAATCCACCTGTAGCAATAACTCACGCTGAACAGGGCTCGAGTCCTCTGGGTCTATCACTGGGTGGATCTTTCTGTCAGATCAGAGGTAAACACAGAACTCCTCCAAGAAAAGACCGTGAATTTATTTACGGTGTAAAACAGTGTAAAATGCAAGTCCTGGCACTGTGGCTGCCGTGGCAATTTCTCCCAAATCCCACGGTGCTCATGTCCGTGTTGTGAATCGTAAAACAGCAACTCCAATTCCTAACAGTGGCTCCGCTCCCATGAAAACAACTCCACTCCTGATTCCTAGTGAAGAAAAACACAAAAGTGATGACTAAGCAATTCTCTAATAAACAATGTTTTCTCAAAGCAATCCGTGGCCGTACCAACGAATTCAACTCAACAATCCAGCGTCGACTGAAGCTCAACCCCACGGTTAAGTAGGGATGCTGCCGATGATGGTAATCAGCTCCATCAGATGGCAGACGAGCGGCAGGTGTGGCTGACTCCAGCGAGCGGACACTTCCAGGTCGAACAATACTCGCCGCCAAAACATCCAGGGATATGAACGTCCCGCACAAAACAAACACAACAGCGATAGAGAGACGGGAGGGGAGTAGAAACAAACACAAAACACCGCACTCGAACACAACGGGCAGGTTGAGCGGTGAGGACTGCTGGACCATGACACCTGTCATGTTGTATAAAATATTTTAAATATCATAACGTTGTTTATGAAATCTTGTTATAAGAGATTTAAAATGGTATTTTTATGCATTGAGAATCTTTGTAAGTTGTAAAAACTCTGAACTTTGTTGAAGAATGAGTCATGACAAATTATGACAGACAATTTATCAGTCTCAGTCTCCCCTTTAATCCACTCTAATGTATTTCCAGAAAGTGTGACATAAGGCAAGTACAGAACCCATTCTGTTCCTGGTCATTCCTCTAACATATAGCACATGTCAAAAGAGACAGAAAGCCGTGGCTAGATATAGTTCTTACCATATGGTGAAAGAATGTCAAGACACACATGTAAACAGGAATGCACGCGCACACACACACGCGCGCGCACACACACACACACACACACACACACAAATACAATCCCCAGTGAACCTTTCTCATCCATATGCTGCAACCGTCTGAATGGCCACAGCAAAGGGTAGGTCATTAGTCAAAGCTAGAGGATGAGCTTAGTGTGTGTGTGTGGTATCTATTCTGCAATATAGTAGGATCCCCTTCTGCCTCTGACTGAATTAGTATTGAACTGATGTTGGGATAGACAATGAATGCCTTCTCTTTATGTTTCTCTTGAACTACATCCATATTTCAGCACAGCTGTCAAAGAGCTCAGAGCTGAGGGCACTACTGGAAGCAGCTACTAAGGTTGGGCCTGCCGCTTCTATTTCTTTGACAAGGAAGTGTAAAGTGATGCCTCAAAAGACATGATTTAAATACACTAAAACCTAGAGATATTTTGAGAGTTTGAAGTTACCACTAAATTAATAATTACAAAAGTTGTAACTAAATAATCTGCCTCAGATACATTTCAGAGAGGTTAATGGCTGTATTGAGATTTCTTACAGTATGTGGCGTTGTGTGCACATTGCTTGAGAGTTAGCGACCATATTGGATGTAATGCAACCACTGGTTGCTAGGGAATCAACAAGTTTGCAGTGCTTCCTTGAGGTTTCTTACTCACACTGGAAACAAGTTAAAAAGAAGGTCCAGAACCAAAAGATCTCTAAGTGATTGCTTTGGTCGCTGGAAGATTGTCATGGTTGCATGTAATTTATCATATTTTTTTGCAAACACTCGTTAACTGACACAAACCAGAAATAGAGAATATTCACCTTCAAAGTAAAAGTTTCAGTCCTGCAGACAATTTTTCAATTTTTTGCAGTAGCAAACAGTTTCCATTTCCAGTTTATGTTCCGTATTTCAGTGTTTCACTACAGCTTGCTGGCCAGTGTTTGTCAAGTCTGTCACTTCAGGCCAAACTACGACTGTAGCTATATGTTAGCAGTCAAAGTAATGCCAAGGAGGTTTTTGTCAACTGGTTGTGAAATATCCATTTTCGTTAACGACAGGTGGTCGCCTGGAGGGTCACTGGTCAACCTGTCACCATGTCTGACTAGGACTTTAGCGATCATTTTCGCAGCAACCACACCATCAAGCTCCAGCAACTACTTGCAACTGGTTGGGGAATACTCATTTTTCTCCTCATGACCAGTGGTTGACTGGTCATATACCAGTATCTAGGCCTATGTGACTAGTGTCATATCATTTGATCCTACATTGTCAACATGACAGTAACATGTCCAGAATGCAAGACTTTTAACGTCACATGGGGATGGCTATAGGTCAGAAGGTTGTTCGATTCCTTGCTGCTCGAGTCTCCAGTCTGCATGCCTATGTATCCTTAAAAGGTACAGAATCCCACGTTACCGTTTGATATGTTCATTGGAATATAAATGTGTGAGAATGTTAGATAGAAAGTACTTTGGTGTAGAAAAACTACTTGTGTTAATGGGTGAATGAGGCATATTGAATAAACCACTCAAGTAGAGTAGAAAATCACTCTGTAAGAACCAGTCCATTTACTATCTACATTTACCGTTTACCATGATTAGTTGTCACCTGTCAGCAAAACCATTTTTTCCAGTGTCCAGTTACAGTTTGTAATTATTACCCACATTAACTGTCGCTACAAGCAAAAAATATAAAAGTCAGGTTGTTAGAAAAGAAGTACCTAAAGCTCATTTTGTTGTGTTTTGGGGCTCTGTTGTTGTAGTTGGAGTGAAAAGAGACAAAGAGAAAACAGGAAGAGAGACAGGAATTCAAGCAAGCAAGCTATGACTTGGCCCACTGGCATGTGGTATGTGCCCTAAACATTCAAGTATTTGGTCACCTCATGACACATTTTAAGTAGATAAGGAAGTTTTTTTTCTCTTCATGACAGTGACAGTAGCATTCCTTGTCTTTTTTCCCCCCTTGGAAACGTATGCGCTATCCCAAGTATTATGAGTGTAATACTTTTTCACAAGGGTGCACTGAGGTGTGGTAAAGATGGTATAAGGTTGTCAGCATACTTATCATATTGTTTTGTAAACTTGCTCATGATGGTGGGAATTATCAAAAATCATAAACCTCTTGTAAATGCAGAAATTTGAAATGCTAAAAAAAAAATCATGCAGATTTTGTGTTTTCTCGTTTAAAGGCTGAATGGGTAAAAATTCTGAGTTTTTATATACAGCCTAAGAAATGTATCTACCAGACAATCAGGAATGCCATAACAGATAACTGCAGTCTTAATGGTTGCCCTTGAATATACCCCAGCAGTATAAGATTTATGCATCCAGAAGTCACTGTATAGTGTTGATTATAATCCACAATGTGAAGAGTACGGTTCTTTCTCTTTGTGCTTTGCATTTGTTCTATCAAATGGCTGCAAGTTGTGATAAAGGGAACATCACACAACAAGATTTTTGGCTGACTTTCAGAAGAGTACATAGTTCCTGCAGCATAAACAGAAAAATCACAAGCAGCGCAGTGAAGGGTTCCATATATAGAGCTATTAGAGTGAAATGCCTTTAAATGACCTTAAAAAGAAAATGCATTCAAGGTTATCTCTCACTTTGAGAAATATCTATTCATCCTGATTGTTTTTCCTACACACTATATACATATCACCTCATTACAATGCATTCAGTGTCATCTGGTCTGTGGGTTTCAGCACAGCAAAAGATTACATCTGAAACCAGGATTGCGTCTTTCTAAATTTAGTGACACCGTCACAAATGATAATCCCCTGACTTGCTAACAGCTTTTGCTTTTCTACTAAACTGTGCGGTTTTCTGTATTTCCTGCCAGAGAGGAAATACAGGAAATAAAAAAGAATAAAAAATTAAAAAGCAGATTAGGGGATAAAGTGAATATTCATTTTTCTGAATCTTTCAACCCTTGCCTGCACTGTTACAATTATTGACTTCCAGGTATTGCTTATAGGGTGAAAGCAGCCCTGAGCTGCTGGATGATGAAAGTTTGTTGTCTGGGATGTATCACAGCTCTGCCTGTCATCACTGATACCTGGAAGACATCATACCCTCAAGAGGACCACTGGACCCCAGATACTGTCATTTCAACATAAGACTGGCAATGCTGGCAAAAAGCAAACAACACTAATGGCTACTCAGTGAAAAAATGGAAAAAGATGCAGGAAGTAGAATCTTGAAATTACAGCTTCAAATCATAAAATAATTTAATAAATAAAACAAATTATTTGTTGTCTAGGCAAAGAAAAAATTGTTGATCAAAAATAACAACAGCAAATAAAAAAATATACAAGATGAGTTTCCACTTGTAATTGGAAGATGAAATAGAGAACATGATTCTCATCTGTGATTCAATAATCTCAAATGCATGCATGGACAGTGTGCAAGTTAATTCTAGCACCTCATGCAGTCCAAAGCACTCGCATGAATTTATTCATACTTTCTGTGCTGACAGCAGGCGCTAAATAATCATTTGGCTCATACAAGTAGTGGAAGCATATTGTCTAAGGAATAGATTGCTGTCTGAGATTCCTCAGCTGTCTTCGTGCTTTAATTCCCAGACAAATGAGACGTATGAAAGTTTTGACAGATTGTCTGTCATTCAGTTTGTATCAGTTTGGAGTGCACGCTCGTGTTTGTGTGTGTTTGTCTGGATCTTCTTTTTTAAAAAGGTGGAAAATATTCCATCAACAACAAACGCAACAACAAAAAATGTCAACTAAAAAAACGTTTCGTTGCTTAAAAAGTACCTCGAAAGAAGACATGAGTCAGTTTTAACACAACATGGGTAATCTATTATTTATCGTTATGGTTTGTTATTCTGGGCCAGCACAGAACACATACTCTATGCAAATGCTTAATTAAATGCAACGGCATTGTGCACTGCACTTTAGTACAAATGTGATTGCAGACTGTGCAAGGTAACACCACCGTTACATCTATGGCTTGTTTCTTTTTACGTATTGACATTTGTCATCACATCACATGAGTAATGTTAAATATAAGCAGATGGTGCAGTGAAATATATTACAATGATAGCGCCCTCGAGGCATGAATAACTCAGAGACCTTCACAGTCTTTGAATCTATCTGAAGGGTTCTTTACACTATAGAGTACACGGTGGGTATGTAAATGGTAATGTGCTCATACTCTGCATCTGCAGGAGAGTGCACATGCACACAAAATCTGACTGTTTTGTTAGTTTAGTTTGTGCAAATTGATTTCAGAAGGTTTAGACCCTGGCTCTCACTCCAGCCCTCTTCCCTCACCAATTATCTGTCACCATGTTGGCTGCTGCTCTCTGACATGTGGGATGCAGATGGCTGTCCTGTGTAACACTGCCAGGACAGGGGCAACGGTGCCCTGTGCAAAACAATTGTCACAATTTGCCACATGACATTCTCACTCTAACAAGTCCCATTCACTTGGATCAGTGTCTCGGTGAAAAGGCCTGTTAGATTGTGCGTGCACAAGAGTTGAATCAACTGAAATGAAAAAAATCGAATCCTTCTAAATGAGTAGAAAAGTAAAGCTTTAGAATCATCCTATAAAACACAGTGTCCACTGGGGACGTTTACCTGCCACTGTCTGTCTTTGTATTGCGCTCTTCTATTCAATCACCATTTTAGAGATGGAGCTATAATGTAATTTCCCACCATATGCACAGATGGTCCCTTTACTGCATGTTTATCATGTTACACTGCACATTCAGCTAGCTCTTAATTTTGTGCAAACCCTTGCAGTGGTCTCTGTATTATCATTTAAGTAATTATGATACGCAGGGCCCCATTATAACCATAATATAGAACAGTGTTTTACCAACATTGCGAGTATTAAAGAGGAAACAGGGAGCTTTTTTTTAAAATATCATATCATCTGGCCCTTACTCTCAAAGTCAGTCTTTGACATCTTCATAAATGTCATGGCAGGTCACTCTTAAAACACTAAAGATTAACCTTTTTTATGACAATGAATTAATTATAGACTTTATTAGATGACACTTTGCCAGTACCGAGTTGGAC
Organism: Oreochromis niloticus; assembly: GCF_001858045.2. Classification (NCBI taxonomy): domain Eukaryota; kingdom Metazoa; phylum Chordata; class Actinopteri; order Cichliformes; family Cichlidae; genus Oreochromis; species Oreochromis niloticus. Next base: position 14,079,906 of record NC_031978.2, on the reverse strand, counting down.
CCCTTTTGCCTTCTGAACTGCCTTAATCATTTGTGGCATAGATTCAACAAGGTGCTGGAAACATTCCTCAGAGATTTTGGTCCTCATTTACATGATAGCATCACACAGCTGCTGAAGATTTGCGAGTTGCACATACATGATCTGCTTTTCCACCACACTCCAAAAGTGTGTCCAATTACATTGAGGCCATTCAAGTACAGTAAACTCATCGTCATGTTCAAGAGACCAATTTGAGATGATTTGAGCTTTGAGTATCCTATGGTGCTGCTCGCAGCCATCTGAAGATAGGTACACTGTGGTCATAAAGGGAGGTGCATTGTCAGCGACAATACTCAGGTTAGCTGTTGTAATGCTGGGTTGTACTCAGTGGTTTAGAGGAGCGGTAGAAACACTTAGCAGGATAGTTGGAAGAATACCCAATCATACTGCTACTGGGAATTCCACAGCTTTATCCTTTAATGCACCTTCTCTTCGTCAACCTTACAAGGCCCGGTTGAACGACTGGTGTATGTCCGACAACAATATCATGGGCCGGCCTTTAAGGTGTCACGGATAAATACAACAAAAGAAACCAGTACCGGTCCAAAAAAATCTGAAGATTTATTCATAACACACAGGAAAAGACCCAGGGAAACCGAGTTAATGATAAAAACGATTAAAAAAAATAACACTAAAGACCAATAAAAACCCTGAAAACGATACATTTCACACCCGAGCCTCAACTCTCGTGGCCCAGTACCAAACGACTCACGGACCGGTACCAGTACGTGGCCCAGGGGCTGGGGGCCACTGCTGCAGCCCATCTTCTTCAAGGTTCATTCAGAGAAGCTCTTATGCACACTTTGTTGTAATGATTAGTTATTTGAGTTGCCTTCCTGTTAGCTCGAACAAGTCCAGCCATTCTCCTCCAAACTCTGAAATCAACAAGGCATTTTCACCCAGAGGACCGCTGCTCATTTTTTGGACCAGTTTCTGTAAACCCCAAAGACGTTAAGATGGAAAAATCCCAGTAGATCAGCAGTTTCTGAAACACTCAGACCAGCCTGTCTGAAACCAACCAACATGTCCCTTTTAAAGCCACTTAAATCACCGTTCAGTCTGATGCATTTGCAATGTGATTGGCTGATTAGATGTTTGCATTATGGCTTAGTCAGTCAGAGTAAAAATACAATTGCATTCTCTTTTCAACTAGACAAGATTGGTGGTTTTATAATGACATGGCAACTTATTTGTTGCGAAAATTTTGGTCATGCTTTAGTCTTATCTATTGTGTGACTGTAGCATTAGCGATTGAAACGGTATACCTATAAAGTGGCCAATGAAACTATAGACATTCCCACTGACCCTAACAACCCTGACAACAAAGTTACTGTTACAGGACTCTTTGTAATCTACTTAATTTTAGCACTAAATGGTTGCATGTATAAAATAATATAGTGTAATATTACCATATGAACTGCCTGAATTATTACAGGCTGTAACCCCTGTGATCATCATAATAACGTTGAAATAATGCACTGTATAATAAGATAAATTCTCTGGCTTGGTGGTTTGTTTGGAGGTTCATCAGTCAAATCAGCTTCCAGTAGATTACTTCTTCTCAGTGGGAGCGAGATCTTATTAGAGCTGACAAACTGATTATGAGCTCTCCTCCCTCCCTTATACCTTGGGTGTAATTACTTCTGCCACTGAGGTTATGCTTACAGTTGCGTTTGTTTGTCATTTCAGTAGTTAACAGGGTATAGCAAAAACGTCAGGTGAGACTTCAGTGAAATGTGGTTTGGCCCTGGCCCATGGAAATATGTGATTAATACTAGGTGAGGTTCCACATTTTAGGCACAAGCATTTTTTTGGCCCGTTTCTGCTTTTATCAAACATTGCAATTCATGCACATTTTCTGTTAATAGAACAACGAATACAGAGGACCGGGCCGTCTTGGCACCGGCATGCACATGCACTCGCTTTTTGTATTGGCATTTTTTTGGAAGAGCTGTCAGCCTGGCACTGACTGCTGAACATAATGTAAGAATATCACCATGAGCAAAGCAACAATAATGTCCTTCCATTGTGTCATGTATTTCGCATTTATTGGTGCTTAATCTTTTTAGTATAAATCGGAGACATTTTATCATCCAAGACACCAGAAATCACTGATGCTTTGCTATTGTTTGCCAAATATATAAACCTTTTAAAGAACATAACGCTCACATTTACTTCGCAAAGTTCTGATAAATTATTCTTTTACAATGCAAACCCACCCTATATTGAAATTGTTATTGACAAAGCGGCTCGTCATTGTACTACTGCATTTCTTTAAAAATGAGTACACCGCAATCATCTAATACAAAGCTTTATAGATTCATTTTCATAGGGTAGGACACCAACAATCAGGCTTGGCGTGATTCTGAATGCATGTATGCGCCGAGTCTCCCTCCCTCATGCAGTAGGCGCGACTGTCACAGGTGAGGAAGCAAGCCTCCATTGAGCCAATTCAAACACGCACAGTACATGCCATGTGCTTTGAGTTGGAATGACAGCCAATCCTGTCAGCCGCTCACAATGCCACGCTTCTTATCTGTGTTAACAACAGATGCTCAGTCTGACTGCAGAGGAGAGGAGGTGCACCATGTCTAATCTGGTAAGTTAAAGCAATTACCAGAGCACTAGTTATAAGAATAGAATAATATTGAATGGTACACGGTACAGATTAGAAATATCTGTAGAAGAAGTGGCAATAGAATCAAAATGTAATGCTACTGTAAGCTGTCATACGTATTACTGTGTTCAACGTGACTTCCTGGTAGAAGGCTGGGGAGAAATCACATCGATGTAATGTAAAAGCCATATAGCCTACAAAAAGTGTATTTTTAAATTGCATTTGTGTTGTTTGTAGTTTCTTTCACATTTCTCTCCTTGAAAGTTCATTAGGTCATATCTGCCAAAGCTGTCAGGTCAGTGCAGCAACCTGCCATATCTCCTCCCCGCCGGGTTCTTTCTTTTGTCAGGAATGTTGTTCAATGGAGAGCAAATGGATAACATGTACACTAGTTTTCTCACACATCAGCTTTTTGTATTAGAGTTGGGGGGGGGTGCAGCAGTGTGTTAAACCTGCTCACAAAATCTTTCTCAAAGCTGCCGTCCAAGTATTAATCTTGTAAACCACTTTCAGATACTATAACTCATTGTAAGACAAAGAATGTCTACAAAAAATGGGCTTGGCAAATGGCATCTTTTAACCAAGCTGCACCATTGTATGCCTGCAAATCCACTCTTTAAAACGTAATGCATACAAATCTTTTTCTTCTCTGTTTTTTCTTTTTCTTTTCATAAAACTGATCATATATTGGGTAGTTTTCTGATTTCTGTTGAAGTGATTATACTAACGTAAATTCTTTTATCAATACTGCATCACAACAATTATGAATCAACTTATGATACAGAATTATTTTTGTTATTGCTTTGCCCTGTTGGGGGATCCTGTGGAAATGCATTTACTACAGTGCAGTGAGAGGAGGTTAATCTATTACACACAATCATGGAGGAGTTGTACTGGCAAATATGCTACGGACCTGGATGGGTAAAGTAATTTAGTCAGGGAAAGTAATTTTGCGTAAATGACCAGCTACATGTACAAAGACACACAACACACACAGCTTTCCAGGGGGATGGTGACAAATGGTAGCAGGGGTTTTGTGGGGTACAACAGCACAGACACAGTTGCTACGATCAATATTTTGCTAGAGGGAGACAGAGAGCCAAACAGATTGTTGATTTTTGGAAAGCAACTGCTTCTCCGTTGGGTTCTCAATCGACACTCATTATCTCTGGGGCTGAAATAATCAATCCATACACAGATGGCTTCTCTAGTGGTACGGCATTCTGATAGTATGTCATAAAGAAAGAGGAGCAAAGCATTCTTCTGCCTTTATAAAATAAAAAAAACTGAAATAAAAAAACTCACATTGATCCCATCCCAATAATAAGAGTGGCAATAGGAGCCACAAACTGGTTCCACTTTAGGACCAGTACGAGAATTGTGTCTTGGATCTTAATCATGTCCGTGCAAGCTTGTCAACTGCTTTCATAAATGCTTCCAATTATATGTTGCGCTGTATATTTATTTTTTGTGTCAACCTCATAGCAGCGCAAAAACACTGTACTTTTTAATATATATATATATGTATGTATATATATATATATATATATATATATATATATATATATGTATATAGTACCAAACCTATAAAAAGAAGCTAACAATTACCTATAATAATAAAGTGCATAGTTATGCTGTGATTCAGCAGTAAAGTGCTAAAAAATTACAAAACTACTACTTTTTCCTTTATCTTCAGTGCCTCCTCAAATAACTGTAGATGTTGTTACATAATTCCCAGTAGTCATCTACCAACTATAGAGCTGATATAACTTGTTTAAATGTGTTTCCAAGGAAAAGTGGACTGAAGCAAACTGTGTGTCTAAAGTAACTCATCTCAAACAGCCATGGGTCAAAGTGCATATATGATGCACTAGAGTCTTTGAAATTTCCAACTTTGATATGGGGCTTTTTCTTACTACACACACACACACACACACAAATGTAAATGTTATACACAAACAGCCACCATAATGAAAACTCCACATATTATAGCAGTATGATTAAAAAAAAAAACTAATTGAATTGCATTGCCTTGGAAAAAGCATGTGACATTCCAACTGTACAAATACTGCACATGCATAAATAAATAAATAAATAAACTTGATCAGGTTATATTCTTCAGCTGAACCACATCATAGCGCAGAGACTGAGCTCATCATGGAAGACAATAAAATGAGCACTAACTATGGAACAATATTATTTGCAGTGGAGGCTGCTGCAATCAGCCATAACAGCAAAACAGTCTGGTCAGCAGACATTGATTTTGTCCTAAACTGGTTTCAGTCCTGATATGAGGAGCGCTTATATAGTGGATATAGCGCACCCTTGGACCGCCATTAAATGCTCACGTGCCCTCTGTGGCTCACTCATCTAACATCATACCCCTACTGGTTTCACCCTGTTTATGGGAAGGAGTCAAATAATAAGTGTAAAAGATATAAAGAACAAAGAAAGAATCGTTTTAGTAGCCGAGTAGTTGTAAACCTCCTGAAGTACTGCAGCCATGAGAAAAAGAGTTTTCACCGGACTCTAACTAGTCCTGTGAAAAATCACATACACCCCATGATTCAGTACCTTGGAGACTCAACTTTATCAGCAATAACTTGAAGTAATCACTTTATGACTTCATCAGTCTCTCACATCGTTGTTGAGGAATTTTAGCCCTCTCTTCTTTGTAGTGTTGCTTCAGTTCAGGTTTGCAGGCATTGCTTTAAGCATAGTAGTCTGAAGGCCCCACTACACCACTTCAGTCTTTGATTGGACCGTTGCAATTCCTTGATTCTTTTCTTTTTCAACCATTCTGATGTAGATTTGCTGATGTACTTGGGATGATTGTGTTGTTGCATGACCCAATTTCATCTAAGCTACAACTGTCAGATAGATTGCCTAGATTTGACTCTAGAATTCTTTGGTATCCAGAGGAGTTTAATGGTCAACTCAATGACTACAAGGTGCCAAGGTACTATGGCTGCAAAGCAAACCCAAATCATTACCCCTCCACCACCATGCTTAGCATTCATGTTGATCTGTTGTGTTTTTTGCATGGTGCTGTGCATTATGGACAAACATCTTCACTTTGTTCTTGCCTTTCCAAACACAATTGTTCCAGAAGTCATTCTTTGTGGTCATGCAATACAGTTCATTGTGATTTAGCAATGGTGACACTTTCTGCTAATCATTAACAACAAAAAATCTAATCTTTAATGATATTCTTCTGCAGCTCTTCATGCTAAATACAACACATTCAGCACACATACTTATTATTAAGACATGAAAAGAGTGGACCCAAGTGAAAGAAAAAAATAAAAAATGAAAAAGTTCAGTCTGGAATGCATACACAGGAGGTCAAAACGTAAAGCAAACAATATAGGAAAGTTGCTGACAAGAAGGTAGTGTCCATAAAACTAAAGCAGAAAATCATACATTGGGAAGGCAAGTTGAAACACAATAAAATACAATTACACAAGGAGAAGATCAAACTAGAGACAAAACATAAGGAACAATAACTTGAATTCAGCTGCAATGCTTGACCACAAGAACAAACAAAAACAGGCAGCTGAATGGTGAACAACAGCTGAGTACTGAGGTGACAGAAGACAGGTGGCACATAAAATTCATGAGAAATGGCAGAAACTAAAGCACAACAAAAAAGGATCATCAAATAAAACAGTAAGTAAGAGAAATAGGAACTAGAATTATTGAATTAGTAACTCTTGATTTAATTATGCTGATTTAGAAATAAAGTAATGCCACTCTTCTAATTCAAAGTAAACAGTGGTTCACTATGAAAGGGGAAGTTGGCTTGGTGTGCCGTACAGGATACATCTGAGAGGCATTTAAGTTCATTTGCAACTGATGTTTAACTGAAACGTGCACATTAAGCCTTTTGTTCAGTCTGTGAACAAGCAAATCAGACATAAAAGTCCTTAATATGGAATCATGGGTACCTACTCTTTTCATTATAGATGTGCTGTTTTTTTTCTTTCCTCATCTGTGTAAATCTAATGTGTTTAAAAGCCTTAATAATGTCAGCTACGTTTCATGAGGTGAATTGTTAAGTAAAAACTTTTGGCAGGGACTTCTATCTCTTCTCTACCTGGTGCTTTATGAAGCGGTACTCTTTGTTTTTTACAGTCAGTAATCATTTCATCATGTGAAGTCTCACATAAAATTATCTTTTATTATTATTTAATTGGCAACTTTCATCTGATGAAAAACTTGAGATTTCTGTCTTTGACGCTTCATTAGAGCAAGCGCTTCTCACAACTCCTTAATCCCAGCATGGACTAATGCTGCTCTGTCCAACGCTGCATTTATTCAGGCATAATTGCAAAATCAGGCAAAGTATTGTGAAATGAAGTTCACAGCTGCTTCCTCTTCAGGTTTAATCAGAAAATCAAGACACATTTTGTCTCCAGACAAATGCTTTCCCGATCCTTCCTGATCATTTGTGTTTATCAACGTTTAAGAAATGTTACAAAGAATAAGACTTATAATACATTTGAATATTCAGGATGACTTTTGTTATCAATAAAAGTCACTCTTGCCTGGATAACTCCCTCCTTCCTTACACTTCAACCACCTAGAAATTGTGTTTATTAAATCGTTTTTTCCCAGATATGTGACTGGCAGACATAATCTCTGGCTGGATTAAGTTCAGAGGCAGCATTTTGTGGAGTTTAAAACTGATGCAAAAATTGGAGGAAACCACATCTGCTCACCCTCCTGCCCCGTTCCTAATGAAAATCCTTTGAGAAGCAAGAATGGATGATATAACATAATTATGATAAAAATCCATGAAAAAATCAGCTTGCATTTTTATTTGTGAGCAGATAATGTGGTACATGAGAATGTAAGCTTAATAAAATAGCCAAAAATCATAAAGAAAGTACCTAAAGAAAGAACTTAAAAACAAGCTCAGCAGGCACCAGAACAGCACCTTTTTCCCCTTTTTTTTAAGACCACATACAAGATTTAATTTGTTTGCACAACCTGATAACAGCTGCTGTGTGCACTATTTCTGATGAATAACCTCGGCAAAATAAGCTTTGGGGAAACATGCTATCGGTTAAATGAAATTTTTCATTTAGTGTGGATGCTGACAAAAACTGATAGCGGTCATTGTGTTAGGATGATGCTCCTACGTTTCACCATTGTGCACAAATAGAACTGTGAAAATTCGATATACTGCCAAATTTACTGTTCCTACAAAGTAGGCAGTTTGAATTATTAATTGCATACAACACAGTAAGTGCAGACAGCGCTACGACTACACTGGTCTAACCATCTCAAGATGTAGAAATACTTAAGCGACAAATCTAGAGGAGAAAGCCATGATGAAGAAAATGAAGGGCATTATTCCATTGATAAAAAGCTGATCTTCTGTGATCTGATGAAGCTGGAGTTTTCAAGGGATTTGTGTGTGTCTGTGTGTGTGTCTGTGTGTGTCTGTGTGTGTGCGTGTGATTGAGATTAGAATTGTTCTTCCGAGGATGAAGACGGCTTTAGTACAATATATCAATGGTGTTTCTGATGTAGGCGAAGGAGTTCTTCGGGGTAAGTGAGAAAAGAATCTGCTCAGAGTTTGTCTAATGAACATGGCATTGTGTTAGAGCCCAGTATTGATTGCACAAATCCCCACGAAGCTCGGTGACAATCAAATGAAAAGTGACATGGCTGGAAGACTTAGGGTGAACGTACTGTACTACAAGAGAATTTTAATAGGATTAGTGCAGAACAGACTCCCCTGCACGTATCCTGAGACGTGGTGTGTAAAAGCTATTTCACAGTTATTTCCAGGTTCCTTCTCAGAGCGTTTAAACAGGAACACTGATTTCAAAATTTTAGACAGGAAGAAATAAGACGAGGTACAAGGATGCCAGGATGCTTTTAAGAAGAACTGACTGAGGTTACTTTTTTTTTTACTTAACTGACAAATCACTATGAAACAACCTTTTAAGCAATTTGCAGATGAAAAAGTATTGAGCAACTCTTTCTTTGCTACCATAAAGTGTGCTTCAACAAATAGGTCAGCATTCATCTGAGTGAGACAAAATAGCTGCGAGGCCCATTTGCTCGAACCTGCAACATCTGGGCTGGGCCTGTAGAGCGTAAAGGAGTCCCCTAATGGGCCATCCGCACCTTTCCCCCAGAGCTAACTGCATCCTCCCCAGCCTACCTGATTCTGTGTGTTATCTGAAGCCCAGTACAAAACACAAGAACACCACATCTGCCCTTTCCCATTCACCGCAAACAGTACTGGTTCCTCCTCAAACTTATGTTTAATAATTTGCCTATTTGGATTCAATAAACAACTCTTTGTCTCCTAATTCTGTGTGGCCTTGCTTTTATTGTTGCTGGCCTTTTGCTAGGCCAGCAAAAAAAAAACCAAAAAACCTCTTCACAAAATAACTTTAAAATGATCGCTGTGTTTTTACACCTATTTAATACAGTAGCACCATATGGCTCTGATTAATCGCTGGAGATATGAGCCATTGATCACAACTGCGCTTCATTCAGCGCATGTATCAGTATAACCAGTGGGTCATGAGCGGTGACAATAGTGAAATATTCCTCGATGTTTTTGCTGTATTCGTTGAGTAACTGGGTAATTTATCATTGAGAAAGTGTAAACTTATTGCATTTTAGTGTGATTTTAATGCCAACCTATTATGGCTGGGTTTCATATAAGGGAGAAACAATAAGGTGAATATTCAGCACTTTCAGCGCTGTACTGAATCTAGACATTTATTTATAGTTTTGCCTCTACTCGCTCTGTTCTTTCGTCGATGTCCTGGTCTGCCTATTCCAAGAAGATGTATTTGTCTTTTCAAAGCAGCTTTGGGAAAACATGTTGGTGTGAGCAAGCACTGGAAAGAGTAAAACTGGGTGCAAACAGCTGTACTTTTTCCTATATATTTTTTTGTCTTTGCTGCATCAGTAAAGTGAACTGCGGGAGCTGTGGAGAGCTTCTAACTCCATTAATAACTTGTGCATTGGGGAGCTATTATGCATGTCCTGTAACCTGAGAGGCAGTCACCTGTTCTGCTACCTGAGCCTGGACTCTGGGGACAGAGGAGGAGGAAAGGACATCCTGAGTTGACTGTCTGAAGGACTCCACTCAAACAAGGCCTAAAGGACTGCTGGGAGCTTCATAAATCCCTGGGGGTTATTTTTTAACCTGCACAACTAAACCAGAGGCATTTGTAGAGAAGTAACTGGGAAATATTAAAATTCAGTGAAGTGTGTCCAGCGTGGTTAAACTTCTACCACGGACTTCTTTTTTGTTTGCACAGTGTAATCGGCTGTTCACTCTCAGTTGGCCAACTTAAGCTCACGGGCTAATTTTTATAAACATATTGACTTAGTTGATTGGTTTTTCTTTTCTCCTTGAGCACCTGTCAGCTGAGAGGAGTTTCCACTACAGCTTGAGAAAATACCACAGAGCACTCTCAGCTACCTGATGACTACACAGATCTGTTATACTCCTGGCTGAGTGCAGGACAGCTCACACAGTGGCCGCTGCTGAAAAAGGGGTTATATCTTTTCCAAGGAAAGATTGGACAGTCACTGCTTTAACACAGATACTCTTCTTTATAAGGTAAGAAGGCTCCACAGTATGGTTGGACAGGAGATTTCAGACGAAATTTTGTTTAAAAAAAAATGTGTTTGGATTTAAAGTAAATGTTAGGTCAATAATTTTTACCCTTATGGAAAATATATTATGATAGACAATATGGTCATAGGTGTTACTGGTAAAATCTACCCAAACAGACTTTCTGGAAAACTAATCTTCAAAATGTTTTTTAGGGGGCTTTTTGGGTTTTAATTTCCATAAAAAACTCCTGAGGCCAGTGGCATGTTTTGTTATTGTGGTTTTGAACTAATTACTGTCCATGTGACCACATTCCAGTGTCCCACAGTCAGGACTATTACGGCATGCTTGACTCACTTTGAAATAATTCCGCTAATCCAGGAACAAGTATGCCACTGCCACAGCTCATAATGAGGAGCACGCATGAATGCAACGTGTATGTTTTCCTCATAATCCGTGACACATTGATCAATATTGAATGTGTGCTCAAACAATAATTGAACTAATAATTTAACAGACAGTGGAAAATAGCTGGGTTTTTTGTTTTGTTTTGCGTTCTAAGGCAAGCTTGCAGAGAAATTAAAGACACTGCATGCATAAAGTGGAAGGCCGGGGTAATAACACTAGTTCATGACAGAAACGACCTATGCTAATAACCACACATACCAGCATTTTGTCTCTCAGAGCTCTCTCCGTAAGCCTCATTTCAACACTGGCTGTGCTGATGTGTTTATCTCTCATATGCCCACAGTTCTGCACAGCCTGTCTGCTTCCTAACCAGCTGTAGGTCCCACTGCCTCCCTCTGTGTTCCTGGCACTGTCAGGAACACAAAGGTTTACTCAATCACTGGTTTCCATGCATGCAACAATAAGGAAATAGTCACATCTGCCAAGTTCAAACCCTGTTCGCTGTCTTTCTGTTGTCACTCTGTCTTCCACGTGCACCTTGCTATTGTTCTCACATACGCAGCTTGCGTATTTTCTTCCAATTTCTCACAGACTGACTGGTTGGTGTATAATGGTTACTTTTAAAGAACAAGACTGGCTTCTATTCTATAGAGTAAGACATGGCAGACCAGCAGTGTGTCTTTCTTTCAGTTCTTCATTAACCTTAGTTAATTTCATTTTTTTAAACATACATAAAACAAATCAAAAAGAGTGGTGCACTCATTTCTGACGCAGGAGTAGGCAGTGCTCCTCTGGAGCCTTTTCAGCTGCTTGTGCTAGCTGTTAGAAAAAAGTATGAAGTAGGGGTAACATGCTAATGCTATCAGTCATTTATATATTTTACATTCTTCTTGGCAATTAAATTATACATAAAATACAAGTGTGAGAAACTGTAGCCTGTACTAAAACACTATAAACATGTGAATCTGCCATTCATCCAAATTCCAAAGGTGCCCTATTAGATTGAGATCTGGTGACTGTGGAGATCATTTGACTACAATGACAATGAAATCATTGTCCTGTTCAGGAAAGCAGTTTGAGATTATTTGAATTTAGTGCATTTTCTTGTTGGAAGCGTTGGATGGGTGCACTGAGGTCACAAAGGGATGGATATAATCAACAATACTCAGGTAGGCTGTGGCGTTTAAATGATGCTCACTTGGTTCTAAAGGGTCCAAAAGTGTGCCAAAGACATACTCTCCACACCATCACACCACCGCCATCCTCAACCACTGATACAAGGTAGAATGGATCCATGCTTTCCCATTGTTTTCCATCAAATGCTGACTCTTCCAATCTAAACGTTGCAGGAGAAATTGTCCAAAACCCTTTGTCCAGTTTTGGTGAGCCTTGGTGAACTGTAGCCCCAGTTTCCCGTTCTGGCAGGAGCAGCACCTGCTATGTCTTTCTACTGCTGTAGCATATCTGTGTCAAGGTTTGTCATTAGTTCAGAGATGTTGTTCTGCATACCATGGTTATTTCAGTGGTTATTTGAGTTACTGTTGCCTTCCTATCAGTTCAAACCAGTCTGCCCATACTCTTATGGCATCTGGCATCAACAAAGCTTGCCCAGAGAACTGCCTATTATTGGATATTTTCTCTTTTTTGGCCTTTTCTCTGTAAACGGTAAAGATTGTTGTGTTGTGTATCCCAGGAGATCAGGTGTTTCTGAAATTCTCAGATCTGCTGAAACATGGCAACAGCAACGTCACATTCAAAATCACTTAAATCACTTTTCTTTCCCATTCGAACTTCAGCATCAGTCTTGTCGATTCTAGTCTTGTGCCTAAATTCAGTGAACTGGAGGGTGATTGACAGATTAGATATTTGCATTAATGAATAGTTGAATAATTGAAGTATTTGATAATTTACAAAATGTAACCATCTATATAACTATCTATATTTCTATATCTTTAACATATCAGTCATCATCAATATCGGTAAATTCTGGCACCCCTAAAGGGTCTGGTCCATTAAAAGAGATAGTCAATAATGAATGTATTTTCCAGTAGAACAGCTACACAGGCTGAGTAATATCAATTTAGGTTTTTGGTCATTTCATTTTTTTTTAATTCATGTTATCATGTTTATTGTCAAAAAAGTCACCTGATGATCTAAATTCTTAAATATCTTGTTTTTAAAAACACTGCATATTCAAACAATTTCAATTACACTTGCTGGCTAAGGAGAAAATAAATCAAAGGAAAAATGGGCTGAAACCATGTATGTATTAATTTCTATTTCAGCGTTGTTGTTCGGGCCTGCATTCAGTTCCCAAGTGATTCACCTCAAAGTGGAGCACACACAGTAAACATAATTACTTCCCTTGTATAATATGCTCTGTACAATTCATGCAAACATCTGAACAGGCCAACAGCGAGACTTATATTTGCAAGGTCTCACTGTAGCATTGTATAACACTGAATGAATGCTCTGTGTGCTTGACAAGTATATTTAAAGAGTAAATTACGCCTCCATTCATAATAATCTTAGTTTTATTGACTGTAATAACTACATTGGTCTTTGTTTAGAGAGCAGTGCACTTTGGGTATCATGATTAAAAAACTGAACTATGCTCAGTGGTGAATAAAATGGGTTGATTAAGCCTTTTCCTTTGCCTTCTGAAACAATAGGACAAAACATTTAGGCTATTGTATGGTGTCAAGAAATTATCCAAAATGTGCCAGCCAAGCAGGCAGATAACTATGTTAGGGGAGTCATCGTCAGCTGAGCTGGGAAGCAGAAAGCAAGAGAGAGAGATTTTTCTTTCGGATGCTGTTAGGTGGGAATGAGCATGGCTCCGAGCGTGGAATAAATGGTGGCGTGATAAAGTGGAGTGAATAATGTGATATTGAAGTGTTAACAGAACTACCATTTTCTGTGACAGGATAGGTGTACTTTTGTGATGAGTGGGTAAGTCTGATAATTGTATTTTATGTTGAGGAGTGTGCCTTTGAAGTGGACTTCTCTTTTAAGTCATATGTGGTGTGTGCAGCCAAAATCAGAAACCGCAGTGCGCTAATGTTGTCTCTGTACTGAGCTGACAGATGAAAGAATCATAAGACAGCTGGTCGATGTCAGCAGGTTTCCACAGCTGGATATTCCCAAACTTATTGACAGTTAACATCAATGAACAGCTTTTGTTATACTTATTTGAGGTCTTGTGATCTAGACCGATGACGTAAACTGTGTCTGCAAATATCGGTGAGCTCGCTGCTGAAAAGTGCGATCTTTCACTGTGTATTTGTGGTATTTTGTACTTTAAGATGTAAGTGGAAAATCAAATCTTAACGTTTAATTCTCAACAAAAAGCATTTAAATTGAGGATTAAAAATGATTTGGGACAGCAACCTACTGTCAGCTAAAGATACATATCCAGCAAAAACAAACATGTTTATACATAATTTCAATCTGCAATTCCACGTTGCTGAACCTCTAAACTAATTAAATTATGTTTAAAGTTTTCTTTAATATTGGTTTATAATAACATTCAAGCAAGAGGAAATGTCATTCATTAATCCAAATCATATCTGTGCAAACGTCTCCTGATATTTAGCTCTCGAGGATGTGAGTCAACACAAGGGATGTTTGGGGAAGATGTTTCATAGTTTGCCCTTCAAAGACGATCAGAAGAAACAAAATATTAACCGGTAAAGTATCCTTACAGCGACAGTAGGAAGCTGCCCTGTTCAATCTTTGATTTTCTTTTTTTAGGTGAAGTTTGAAATGGAAACAGGGAAGGCACTGATCTTTGTTTTTCAAAGGACCAACTGGATTGTTCATTTTAAATGTCATGGATAATTTGTCCCCACATGCTGTCCATCAAGTTGCGCATTGTCATGGAAACAGCAACAGATAAAGAAACAAGTAGCACAGGAGAGCAGATGACAAGTCTGCCCTGTCACATTACAGCAGTTCATATCTTTGTATTTGCAGTCTTTCTTTGTTTCATTTCAACTACAGAACCTCTTGGTTTGCAGGGGAATTAAATGAAGACTTGGAGCCCAATTCTGATACAAGACATTTTTCTTTTCTTTGTCTTTTCATAGCCCTCAAATACGGATATCACCGCTTCACTGCACAGAAATGTCCTGTCACTGGGTGTGTGGTGGGGGTAAGAGGCCAGTGTGAGGCCAGTGTGTCTCTTAGAGCAACAGCAGGCAACAGTTACTGGATATCTTCAGTGGACTTTCCAGCTTGTTTCGGACTGAAGATACCCCCAGAGGTGGTTGTAAAGAGTCCACAGAGACATTTTCATCCCTCTTCACTGCAGCCCATAAGGTCCTACCATCACTTTTAGTCTCCAAGATATCCACGCCAACACAACCTGTGAAGTTAGCAACTCCTCCAGAAGTGGCAGAAACCTTTGGGAGAAGAGCCCAATCAAAACCCACCATGAGAGTCTCAGTTTCCCAACTGAATGTGTGCAGACCGAATCCTACCTACCTGATGCCAAGTGACTTCAGACGGGCCTACTCACCAGCTGATGGATTGGCAGTGAAAGATCCTGGAAAGAAGAAAGTACAACTTGTGCACTGCAGACTGAGCTATACAGAGGAAGACAGAAAGCAGGAAGTGATTGGTGGCTCAGAAAAGAACCTGCTCTCCTCACAGCCTTCTTACCGGTCTTGTGTTTATCACGAGGTGCCTCTGAGGTGCACTAGATCCTTTGTGTTTTTGGACAAGCCACTTTGTATTTCCCTTGTGGAACTACAGGGGAAAGGAGCATGTAAACCAGCTTTGTGTAGGTCTACTTTGTCAATTCGCCTTGGTGCCTCGTCCTGCCACAGATCCTCTAAAGATAGCAAACCAGCCAAAAGAAATGAGGGATATGTGAAATCCAGAGCAGCCGTGTTGGACAGCAACCAACCTAATGGCAGAGAGAGCACTTCAGGTCGCTGCAGAGGCCCTCTATCAAAGCACGGGGGCTACAGGTTCAACCGAACACCACCCGCTTGTGGTGTTAACAGCAAGAATGAGGATTCAGACACGCACTGCCTCAGCAATACTTTGGGATTATTGTCATTCAGAGGGCCAGGTCCCTCAAACACAAAGACTGGCACGCAGAAGGGGAATGCAGATGAGGCAAGCTTCTCTGCATGGAGAAATTTCAGGCACAGGCAACACACTTTCAAAACTGGCTCAGGTATGAATTTCATCACCTTGATTTACAAGTCTAAAAATTTAAAGTGGCCATGCCAACTGATCTGTATACTCGTTTGACTGCCTTATATATTCTAAAGCTGCTGTAGATAAGATCGCATTATTCTGTAGGTGTGAAAGTAATCTAAATGTGGTCTTAGAGGGTAGAAAGTCTCATTTTTTCACTCTGCCTGTCACCTTTTGATTTATACTTCATGCATGGATAATAGACTCACACACACCTACCACACTTATCCTACTGTACATTCACATTGTTTAAATAAATCCCAGCTGATACAAGCACACACTCAGCTCAACTGCAAGTTTTATTAAAGTGCAAACACTTTCTTTCATCCTCCTTTTACTTTTCACACTTTGCTGCTGCATCTTAACAATAGACTTAAAATAAACTGGAGGATTTTAAGAATCTTCCAATCTCTTAACAAGTCACGACAATATTTTATGAAAGCATTATTTGAAAAAAAATATATAATTTTGTTTATGCCACAGAGGAATTTCCTGTTTTAGAAAATGGCAATTAAGACAACAAACCAGCCCCCAAACAACAGAGTTGTTCAGCACACGTGAGATTTTCAGTGTCACACTACAACACGGTCTATTATTAAATGCAAAATTTGGTCTTTTGGTGTAGGAGACCAACTATTTCACTTCAAAAAACATCTTAAAACACTTTGACTGTTTTCCTGCTGAGAGGTAGTCTTATCTGTTCAATGTTTGAATAAATGCCTAAATATGAAGTTACAGCAGCCAGATGTCTTATTAGTTTATGACAGAAAAAATGGGGAAGCAGTTAAACAGGATGTGTACAAAGGTATAAAAGTCAACATATCTGCACTTCTAAAACAGACTAAAAAGCCTCACTCGCTTGTAGGCAGGAGCCCAGTAGGCCTATAGCATTGACATTTGAGGTCCTAGCCAAATAATCATCTCCTTGGTGAAATTCCTCTGGTTTTTACTTTATCACTGTTTTACATTCTAAGTGACTGTTCTTTGTACTCATTTTATATTTTTCACTTGATGTAAGATGAAAGGCTATTAATGGATGATGTCCTTTTCACTGGAATTTATAGTGAAGCCAAGAGGGAAAGCTACCTCCTATAGAAACAGTTTGACCGGTGACGCTACTTTGTAATAGTGCTCTATATACATGCCATATGCTTATGGCAGGGTATTCAGTGGAGATATATATTCTACAAAAGCTACAGGAATGGGGTTACGGGTGCTGGATGGATGCGCTGCCATCTTTTACATTATTCATCGGCCACACTCGTGTTCCCTCTGGGTTTTTCTATCTATCTATATGTGTGTGTGTGTGTGTGTGTGTGTGTGTGTGTGTGTGTGTGTGTGTGTATCCCTTTGCAAATCATAAAAGTTTAGCTGGAGCTTAAGCATACTGTGAAATCTTTATTATAGAGACGGAAAGAAATTAACTGGAACAAACTGCAAAAGATACTGCTTAACACAAACACAACTTTAAATTATTTTTGCTTGTGAAACGGGGAAAATCATCTCGCTCTCTGAAATCTATTTTGGTTTTGATTGACAAGACTCGCCCAATTAAATTTCACTTTTTTCTGTGTCTGTCAAGTGGTCTCCGAAACATGGAGCAAGCAAGGAACAAGTGAAGAGATCTGGAAAGGGCAAAAAGATGACTGTTCCACAGAAACTGAAAGAGTTTCCACTTTGGATAAGACCTGTTATTATGATTCCCAACTGAAGACCAGTTCTCTAGAAGGCACTCCCAAGACTCTCAGCCTTCAAGTATGAGCCATTTTTCTATACTTGTTTTTTGTTTGTTTGTTTATTTGTTTGTTTGTTTGTTTTAAGAACAACAGTCTTATAGATATCTATTTTTACCAAAAAAATGCTTTATTGGCTGCAAGAGCTGTTTGTTGTTGCAATGCCACAAATGGCCAGAGGGGTCAAATTTTCCTATAGCCTAAATGACAGAGTTGTAACCAGTTAATATTACTTAATGCTCCACTTTTTTGCACATATGCATCAGTACTTCTACAAATGTAAAGAGATCTTCTATCTACATAAGGCTATAGAAAAATGTGGTGTAATATATGCATATATCGATGGATGGATGGATGGATGGATGGATGGATGGATGGATCTTTATTCTCAAATGTTTGACTTTATTCTTGACATTTAAATTCAGTTTTTGCCTTTTTAACTTTGTTTCTCAAATGCAAAATTGTGTTTTTATACTAAATCATATTTCAGGGCTTTGTAAATTAAGTTTTACACAAGTTTTCCAAAATTTGGCATCAAATTTATAATAAGAGCATAAGTCATAAAAAACCTAATTTTTTGCTTCAGTATTTGGTCTGTTGTGTTTGTTCATTTTCAATTAAATTTAGGGTTTCAAATGGGTTGAAAGGCACTGCATTTAGTTTTATTTATTTTTTACACAGTGTCCCAGTTTTTTGTTTTTGTTTTTTTTTTCAAGGGTGTTGTAGGTGTTTTTACTGAAATGATTTCAGGCACTCTTTCAGTTGTGTAAGATATTATTAAATATAATTTCAAGGAAAGAAAAAAAAAATAGACCAGAGCCTCCAGTGGCAAATTGACTTCCAAATTTCTTCTCTTTCCACTCCTTTTGATCCATCAAAGTTAAAGAAAAATATTGAAGGTGAGTGAAGCTACTGTGGATAGAAATTCACAAATAATTATTCTACAAGGCACAGAACCATGACCAATAATACAAAGGTTGTTTTGGAGGGAAGAAAATACTACAAAAAGCAGTTTGGTATTGTCACAGTGCAACCACAAAAGATGGAAGAGGGCAGGGTATGTGCCATGTGTAACCTTTAAAATCCTCATTAGTCAAGTTTTACATATGTACACTGCTCAATTAAGCTTTCCCACACAGAGAGCGTTAATTTGTTTTCCTGTTGAAATGAACATCTGTACAACAGCTGCATCATCTCAATGGGTGATTGGAGGGATTTTTTTTAATACTTTAGCTGTTTTTCTCATTTTTACATTTTAGTTCAAAAGTGGACCCACTTGCACACTTAAACACAAAGCAGAATAAAAGCAAGCTTTATTATCAAGTCTACCTCTGAAACTGAAACACAGAGACCTACTCAAGGGAAACAAGAAAGTAAAACAGACACTCCAACAAAGGATAGGGCAGGGCTATTTATACACAGAAAACAGGCTGGGGGTGAGAAACAGAAGAGAAATGAGATGTAGCCAAATGCAATCAGGACAATAAAGAGACAGGAAGTAAAACTCTAATCAATGGAGGAAGCCACCTATCAGAATAAAACAGTAAATTAACAAACAATTAAAAGAAGACAACACCAAGACATGAATAACCTAACTTTTGGAGCACACAATAAAATGAGACGGATTGGGTAGAAACCGAGAAACACTAAGGGAACTACACTCATGAAAAATAATCAGCTCGGCTGAGAAACTAAAGTTGACCGAGGATTCGCAACCCAAAACTAAGACCGTAAATCATTTTAACAGGCATTCAAACTCCATAAGCACAAAGATACCCAAGTAAAACTTTAAGATACTAGAATAGTAATGAAAAAAATAATGAAAAAACAGGAATCCGTTTTTCCATACAGACCAGAGTTCACATAGTATAGAAAAACTAAAAGTGTCAGCGTACCAGGATAACAATGAATACATGAACCCAGACACAGGATCACAAAACAGAAAAGAAAGACTCCACCACATCACAGGCAATCAAACTCACGTTTAGAATAAGAAAGGAACAAAAAGTTAAACTCAAATGTGTTCTTTAAGATCCTAAATTCAAAAAACTTCATGAGGATGGTTCTCAGTCCTGGTCCTTGAGTTTCTCTGAAAACTTTAGATTTTTTTTATGTCTTTCAGCTTCATGTTTTGACTTCTGTATTATATCTATATAGACCCAGTTCTGGTTCTGTTGCTGTCTTATTTTATGATTCCTACTCTTAAGATTTATTGTTTGCAATCCAGTGCTTTGTTTCTTGTATATTTATTTTTTAGCATTTCAGTGTTTTCCCTGTCTCTCATCCATCTGTCTCTAATTTCTGATCGTGCCTGTACTGCCCTCGCCATCATGTCTAACATGAGACTCTTAGTATTTGTCTTTTCTGTTTTACTTTGAAAATTGGTTTTCTTTGATTCCTTACATCAGTTTACTTACTCTTTTGTCGTTATACCACCTGTCATCACAGGTTTCCTCATCAGATTGTGCTTCTGGATTATTCGTTGCTTAATTCTTTGGGTTTAGACTTATTTTGTACTTCTATTTTTGGCCGAAATTAAATCCTCGTTATACTGCCCCCCAGCTTTGTGCTTATGGTCCCACACCTTTACATTCCACATATTTTGGCACATGGGTTCAACAAGTTAAGGAGAAAAAAAGAAAAAATTAATTATAAAAACTAATAATTACAGTTTCCCCTTTTTCTTTTTGCTATTTGAAAGAATTTTTTGAGTTTTATCTTATTGCTGTGATGGGTAAAGATCCAATGAGTTCTGTGAAGCTTTTTAAAGGATTCCGCTTCCCCCTGTGAGCAAAGCTCTTCTACCTTTATCTCCACTAAAGCTAAGCATAATATTTCCATGTTGCCTCCACCTCCTAGCCATTACAAGGCTGTGAAGAGGATTTTCCAAGGTTAAGATGTAGATTAGGGATGTTTTCAAAATAGATTTCAACCCAGTGAAGATTTTCTTTCTCTTTCCACAGGATTAGTGTATATGAGTTGTACTCTATTCTTCCCACAAACAAGCAGCTTACTGTATATATATTCCCCACCCAACCCCAGGAGGCTTTGGAGCTCTTCAGACCAGACTTCATCAGCCGATCTCAGGGTCGACTGAGGAGGTTGGAGCAGAGGGCCAGGATAAGGAAATCACTGCAGGACTCCAATCCAGACCTGGTGCAGGGCCTTAGGGAAAATCGTGTCAAGCAAAAGAGGAACTGCACCACACCAGATCCACTTAGCGGTAAGCACAGCTGAATAACTCGGGTCGAATCCTGGAGCAGAAGTAAGCCACTTAGTAGAATATAATGTCACATACTTATTGGCCCACCAATCTGAAAGATTTGATTCTGCTGTAAAATGACAGCAGCACATCAGGAGCTCTAAGTCACAGTGAAAGATCCTGGAGGTTGTGGAAGTAAAAGTAAGGCAGGAGCTCTTGCAACAAAAGCAGGCAATCCACAGTGTAGCTACTGCAGATCAGATAGGATTCAGTCCACAGCAGGCCCTCATCTCCTACATTGGTCTTTTACCATGTATCCCATCTCTTCTGTCACTTCTACAGAGACAGAAACATTCATCAAATCCATGAAGCACTAGGATGAAAGCTCCTCCAGTCAGTGTAGTTTTCTGGAGACACTGCAGCCTCTAACACACAGAGTGAGAAATAATTAAATAAGAAGCTCGTGGTCATACCATATTGAATTTTGCTGGCATTTTGAGGAACTGTGAATTGTTTCTCCAATAATTCTTTTTAACCTATCTAAACTGGGGTGGACTGAAACAAAGGGGGCGACATTACATTCTATTCCCTTTAAAGTGTAGTGGCAGTTATCCAACTTTGCTCTCTGCTGGACATTATCTGCTACTGCAGATCCATTAAAGCACTGTTTTCTGCATGCAGGAAATAAATGAGTTTCACGAAACAGACCATAATAATCCTTTAGTTTTGTTTTGTGCTATTTCAAGTTAAAAAAAAGATTAGTCAAAAAAGCATTCATACGCAATGCCAAGTATAATTTTAAATACATATAATGATGTGTATTTTTTTAATTGTGGTTGGGTTATTTAAGATTCATAAAGGTGTTCACTGTGCAAGAAATTGGCTTCTATGTACATTTTTCTGAGCATTAATCTCTAGTTTGTGCTTTTGAAAAATGTGGGATTTTATTACATGGGTGGAATATGAGCTCTCCACAGGTCACATAATATCAAATGTTCATAAATGCCTCCTACTTTAAAGAGTAGCAGCACATCACAACACATCGGGGCTTTTTTTGCTGGATAACAGCCTGTTTTTTTCTGAAGTTAGGAGGGATGTGTTTTCAGATCATCTCTCGGCTCTGAATTTTGTTTTGGAAGGTCATGGCGGGGTCATGATATTAGGAACCATGAATAGCTCACAGTCATCTCTGACTGAAGTTTGGATTCTAATTATAAACAGAGTTAGTAGGACTAGATATGCCCGTGCTTGGCATGTGTGTGGGTTTGATATCTGTCCATGTATGTGTGTGTTTGTGAGTGCTCGCACTAATACTGAGATGTGTGTGTATTTGTGTGTGTGTGTGTGTGTGTGTCTGTGTAACTGTCTGAAACAGAGAGATCACACACAGCCCTCAGTGTTCATTTACATATGCGAGATTCATTTACATTTTAATTCTTATTTGTTATTCCTGTGTGTTTGCGTGTGTGCGTCATATTATTGTCTGTGTGTGTGTCTGTGTGTGTGGGTGTGTGTGTGTGGGTGTCCTAGATAACCTTTTCAAGCCTAGAGAGAGGTCTATATCGAGTAGAGAGATGCAGCTGAGGTCCAGACGGTGAGTTCTCAGATCAAACCCGAGTCAGACATTGTCACTCTTCTTCTTGTTGCACTTTGCTTTTTTTAATTCAGCACAATCCATCACCCTTGTTTGTCATATCTGGATGCATCCACACAATGCACATTCACACATATGCATACTGTATGGATACAATAGATCTTTGACGCCCAAATGTCTAGGCAGGAGATATGAGCTTTCCTCTGTATACCTTATCTATTTTTTTTCTTCCCTTATCTGGAAAGGCACACCTGATCAGATGATGGCTGCCCATTGTAATTTTTTTTCAAAAGCAACATTATCTGGCTTGGAGGATCTCTTGACAAATTGGCTGTAGTTGCAGGAATGAAAAAGGAGTCTGAGCGAGACCTGTTTATCAGTGGATCCAGGTTTTTCACTGGCTGTGGTCTCACTAGATAAAACCTCATCTCTAGTATGCCAGTCTGCTGGCATGGCTCAGCCACCCTCAAACTTCTGATACTATATTCCCCTGCTGCGTATGAATATGCCTTTTTCTGTCTGTAGGATTTACAACATGCTGCCAGAGGTGACAAAGAGAAAGGAGGAGGAAAAAAGAAGGGCTGTATCTCAAACCAACAGACTGCGGGCCGAAGTCTTTAAAAAGGTAGTGTTTGGATGATTTTGGTATAAAAATCAGTCCAGAACATTGATTATTGTGCATGAAAACTGTCAACATTAAAAATGCTCCTGAAGTACAAAAGAAAACACAAGAAGGGTTGATCCAAAGGATGGCAAGGTGGGGCACAGATTAGTAGCGTCAACTCACAGCAAGAAGGTTTTGGATTGTGACCTGCTAGTCAGGTGGGAAGTTTTTGTTCTGGTTTTGGATAGCCTCACTTCCCCCCACAGTTGAGCGACATTTGTGTGAAATTAATTGGTGTTTCTAATTTGGCTGCAGATGTGAGGAACTCTCTGTGTTAGCCTACAGATGGACTGGCAACTAGTCCAGCCTGTGCCCTGCCTCTAGCTCAGCTCCACCTGGGATAGGCTCCAGCCCCAGTCTCTAGTTTGATAGTTGTACCCATAGAACCCAAAAACTGCTCATTTTTAAATACATATTTTGTGCTGCTTAACATTACAGATGCAACAATGTATTGAACCGAATGCAAAGATAAATGGAAGGCAACTGAAAACTGAGTTTGTACAGCTCTAACAAACTTAAAAATTCAGTTTTTGGTATGATCATCTTTATCTGTCAACACAGCCTTCACTCTTAGTCTTCAGGAATAGTTCTCCAGGTCTCTTGCTCTTCCTTGGATGTTGGCTGCCTTTTGTTCTATTCTCTGTCAAGATGATCTCACATTGCTTCAACAATGTAGAAGCTCAGTCCCTTGGAGGCCAATCCATGACTGTGGACTTGCGTGTTTTTCTATCCAGCTATGCTTTTATTGTACTGGCAGTGTGTCCAGGATCATTGTAATGCTGAAAAAAGAAGCTGTTGCCATTCAGATGCTTTCTGGGTGGTATTGCATGGTGGATCAAAATCTAAAAGTACTGAAATGCATAGTGTACACGCTGTTTTACAGATGGAGACACTCACTGTTGTATCTCTCTCCTGACCCCCTCCATACATATTAACAATTTGAGACAAAGTGTAAAAATTTGGTTCATCACTCCATAAGACCTGTTGCCACTGATTTTCAATCAATTGACATACATTAGTCTTGTCTCCCTGTTTTCCCTTTCTTTCTCACGGAGACCATTTGTAATCAGTCTTTGTTGAAAAGTAGATTGTTGAGACAGTTGAAGGTGTAGCTCCATCTCTCAGGTCCTGTAAATGTTTTTCACCGTATCACTTCAGGTCATGATTTTCAGATACTACTGTAGTTTTTCAGAACTGCCACTTCCTCTTTTGTCCTCCAGTTGTC
This sequence comes from Oreochromis niloticus, assembly GCF_001858045.2. Taxonomy (NCBI): domain Eukaryota; kingdom Metazoa; phylum Chordata; class Actinopteri; order Cichliformes; family Cichlidae; genus Oreochromis; species Oreochromis niloticus. The sequence continues at coordinate 14,055,622 of NC_031978.2, read as the reverse complement.
CAGTTTTCTCAGTTTTTTAAGGACACACTGCACATCATGCTGAGATATAACAAATTTTCAGAAAATAGCTCATTAGGATTCACCTTGTTGGTCCAAAAATACATGTTTATGTTTGTCAAATTGTGTTATCTTTGGCATTTTTCAGTGAAAGAAACAAGGTATGACTTTTATGGCAGGTGTCAAGTAAGAAAGTGCCTAAAGATATTATTTAAAATTGGTTCTTTGCAAAAGTGTATACACAACCCTGGTTCATCCTTTGACTTGGGTGCTGTTTTGAATGATTCTTAGGTAAGTGTTAACCTGCTGGACTGAAAATGAGTGAAAAGGCAGCCACCATCCACAGAAAAGCTTTTAAAGTCTTTCAGAGAGCGTGGAGGACTGTTGCTCAAGACCACTGAAAAAAAAATTACAAGTCTGGCTCCTTTAAAGCAAAATATAAATAACTGAGGGGTGGCTCAAGACTTTTGCACAGTACTGTATAGTTAAGTAATATTTCAGTATTTTCAGTTGTATTTGATTGGATTGATTAATGGAAATATGAGCACACACAGCCAAAAAATGATATGCTTAGAGAGGCCGGTCATTCTTCAGCATGTTAACATGTTTTAGCATATTTCTAAGAAAAGCTAAAAGGAAACCATTTCACAGAAAAACCAACTTAAACAAAATATAATATATATGTTCAGATGTCTTTAACCATCTGCAATTATATCTTGATTAATGAATATAGTGTCCGCATCTAAAAATGAAATGTGGTTTGATCCTTGTCCACCAGAGGTCACTGCTCAACTGCTGATGTTTCTGTCATTTCTCACTCTGGAGTATCGCCAGTGTATGAATTCAACATTAAGGTCTATCTAAACACAAATCCTCATATTTGCTTGAAATCTGTTATTCGCGGTGTGTTCAAAAATCAGAAAGCATTAAAGAACCTTCTTATCAGTCATGCCAGAACAAAATCATTACTGCATTACAGCTAAGCCTGTTTCATCCTTTACACAACCATGTCGTTTTGGCTTTCACTGCTACAGAAAAATCTAGCACTACAAAAGCTTATATCCATTAGGCAATGCTGACATGATGCAGCACAGCTGAAGGATGTGGAAGCATCCACATCCTTCAGCTGTTAGGGGCCTGTGGCGAATGAATGATATATTTAGGACATGCGGTGTCAGACAGATCCATTCGGCTTCCCTTATGATCGAGCCTTCAGTCTCTAACATAACCAGAACAATGAATTCACTGTCAGTCAGGTGAGATGTGAAAAATGTGAAGAGATGTGAAGAGATGTCTCCAATCTCTTACAGATAATTACACAATTATGACAGTCTCAGTGTGTGTGTGTGTGTGCGCACACAAAAGACAGAGACAGACAGAGAGAGAGAAACGGTGTGTGCACGTGTTTTTCCATGATCTTATTCAATATGATCTAAAATTGAAAGGCTTATTTCTCCTTTGCCACTGTGTAGGCACGCTGGGAACTGTTTTGCCTTAGGCCTCCCTTTCATTTTTAAGAAAACTGTGAATCTACAGTAAATCACAGTCGTGTGGTTTACTGACACAGCGAGCAACTGTAGAAGAAAGTGTGATGTCAAATCACTCTGTAAGAGAATATTTTATTTCCTGGTGAAATGGAGCAGTTGTGATGCCAGTGTGACCTTCCCACCTCTCAAATGAAGCCATTAGCTGGGCCCAACCACAGAGACTGAGAGAAAAGGAGTGTGTTCCTCCCTAACAAACACTGGGTGCTTTAGAGGTTTCATTTCATCAGAAATTCACCAACCCACACACACACACAGACACACACACATGCACACACTGGGGGGAGCCCAGCTAAGACTCACAGCAGGGTCTGATAGCACAGTGTAGAGGGTGGGTGGTTGTGAATGCTGGCTGAAATTTCATTTCAGCTGTTGTGTAGTACTGTAAGAGAAGCATGATTGCATAGCAGGGGTGTATGGTCAGGAAGCAAGCTATAATTATTCCCCCTACCTGAGCTTAGCCTTCTCAGGGGTGAAGCTGATGGAAGTGAAAGCCAATTTGGCAGCCAGAGTCTTACCTGAGTGACGCTGAGCTGTTCTTAAAAGAGAAGGGAGGTCTAAGAGTAGACAGATATGTTTTTGATCTGTTTCTCAGGAGATAGCGTAGCATTGTTGTTTTTCTTGTCTTGCAGAGAATTCTGGATCAGGTCCTGCAAAGATAAATCAGACACCGGCGAATGGGGATACTTCGCTGACCACTCACTGAATCTTCAAGCTTAACACTTTGCAATAATAATTACTGTATAACTTCTTTAATTTCTTACTTAAGTCATTGCTATGTCATTTGATGTTGCATTTTTGCATCCTGTAACCAGAAAAAAAGATATTGCAGATATTGTCGCCAGGCTTTTATTAGTTGAGGATAATTTATTTTGGCTATTATCTGTTATTGATATGATTCAATCTGACACTAAACAGAGATGCCAGATTATTATTATTAAATAGGCAATTTTGTAAAAGTAGTCTGCAGGTGAAAATTGCATGAAGTGAAATCTGTGTGAGATCAATTGTGTGCAAACAATAACAAAGCCCACACACCCCACCTACCACCGACAATTGCTCATTACCGACAAATGTGATGAGTTTGTCAGTTATCAGGTCTTTTTTGCTGGTCAAATAAACATGCAGCAGTCAAACAAAACAGACATAATCATCTAAATTGAGCAGTTTCTTTCCTGATGGTTTTCTTCATTAGAAATATCTTTTTCCTCAAATGTCGCTCAAGTGCTGCAAAATAAACAGAACGTATCCCTCGGATGTTCTGCGTTAAAGTTATTTTACAGGAAGTCAAGCCTTGGTGCTTTAAGCAGAAAACCTTGGCTGTCATTGTTACTGTACAGTAGGTGTTCATAAAGCAGGAGAGGGAGGCTATGTTTCGTCATTGACTTCACATGTGCCTCGAGGCCTGTGGAACCTCCCATCCGGAACAGTGGAATTTCAAGCTAATCGAACTCAGGAGACTCGCAGCACCCGTGAAAGGGGCCTTTGTCACACAGCTCCAAACCAAAGATGACATTGTAATAAGAGAGGAGACTCCTGAGCACAGCCTGGGACCGCAGACCACATATACCTTGTAAAGGTGACTGACAACTCTGTGGCATTTAAACAGTGCCTGCTGGGATAAGGAGAGAAGACGGGAAGGACGTGCTGCAGGAAAAACACAGTATATTCAAAGAGTAAACTCCTTGGTGAGTCAGTTGCTTTGCAGTAAATGCAAAATGTTATGTTAAATGTTTAATAAAGGTTAAATTTGCTTACTGCTGTATTTCATTCTCCACTAGGATTAAAGTGATTAATTAAGGCCCTTAGGTGCAGTAAACAGCATCAATAACTACTGACTTTACTCCTGCCTGTGTTGTCAGGCCAGCAAAGCCGTTTTGCAAAAGTAATGCGCACGGGAGAAATGTCGTCCTGCCATGTAGACTGGTTCCAGTTGATGAACACATACTGACAGGCAGTCGTATAAGAGGAGACGAGTGCTTGTCAGTCAGCCCGTCTCTCTCTGAGGCATCATGTGTCTGCATGTCACAGCGTTATCGCCGCAGAATGTGTACTATGTGCTCTGAGGCCCCTCAGCTGGCTTCCCAATGGCTTTGACTGACTCAACTGCCCTGAGGGGTAAGGCTGATATGGCAGGCTTAGAAAGAAGTGATTTTACGGTGGTAAATGAGTATGTCCATGCAAAGCCACTCATTACAAGCGTTTAGTCATTAGGCATATCCCTAGCAGGCATGCTATTTGAACATCTAGCCTCAATGACATCATGTGTTTTTATATTTAGGTGTATTAAGGCTCTAAAGCCATCAACGAATCTCAGGCTGAACAATAGGTAGTCATTTAAAAAGACAAAACTATATCAGCTCTGTACTATAGATATGCATCAATAACAGCTCAACAAGGTTCAATCATTTTCTTCAGAGAAAATTAAAATCTACATAAACTGTCTGACACACTTTTAAAGACCTAACGCAGACATAACTCCAGTCAGCTCAAGCAAAGCGATGAAATTCTTCCTCTTTCTCCCTTGCTCTGTTTTCCTTTTTTTTTTCAGTTTGTAACCTCAGTGGAAATGTGAAGTGAAATGACGCCTGCGCAGAGAGACATCTGTGACTTTTTTGCCTGCAGCACACTCACTAAAAAAGATTAGGCTAAACCACACCAGGTAGCCTGTGCAGAACACAGATGGGGCCTGATTTATGGCGGTTTGTGTGCCTGGGCACAGAGACGGAGTGAAACAGGAAGAGGAGATGAAATAAGAGGTGACTCATATTTTTTAATATAGATCGTTCTGAGAAATTGAATCATGCTAGTTCAGTCAAGGTCTTACATTTATTCCATCAGTCATTACAATTATAAGTTGTACAGATAACTAGGTCTATGGTTTAACGCCACATCTTACTTCAAAGTTTGCCACGCAAAAAAAAAAGACAAAGAAAACTTATAGGAGCAAATCAGGGCACAACAGGTTTAAAAGGCTTAGTATTTTAAAAATGTCAGCTCAGAAACCTCACGAGTCTACATTCAAAGATTTTATTCTACACAACTCATCACAGAATTTCTCACGATCATTTCCAACAAATTACATCCCAAGCGATGCTGTGGTAAAACTCGCTAACCCCCCTTGGGCCCTGCCCTTTTCAGAGCTGATTTCTGCATCTCACTTGTGTGGATCTCAGCCGCTGCATCCATCACATCCTTGAGAAAGTCAGAAAAAAGCCAGTCATCGCAATTCACCCTGGACCCGCTAGATGAAAGAAGACATTTGTCTGTGTTTCAAGCATGTGTAGGAGGACTAAGACTAAATAAGCAAGATCAATATTTGTTGTGTTCATGGAATTAATTGGTTTAAATCTGTCTGTAATTATTTGTCGCTGACATATAAAGAAATGTGCAGATTACTTCCATGCAGAAGTGGTTGGAGAAAAGCCACATTTGTGTATCCTGGTAACATGCTCTGAGAAATATACAGAAAATCAAACGCACTGATCTGGTTTTTATGTTTCCTGTTAAGTTGTGAGAAGCCAGGAAAAGAGAGCTTGAAGATTAATAATAATAAGAGGAAGATATGCACAGTAGGTTACATTATATTCTCTGTAAAATCCTTTCTTTACAGCCTACGCACATCCCTTCTCAGAAGCAGACTGTTCAAGACAAAGCTGTCTAATTTCTTTAGACTTGTAAATCAATTCATTAATTTCACAATTTTATGTAAATTCACATTTATTTATTTATTTATTTATTATACACTTTCATATATTTCATTTTATTTTTTCTCCTTATTCTTTTGCTGCTCTAGTTATATTTTTCCTGAATAACATGTTTTGTCATTGTAAGGCTGGCAGTGTGTCAATATGTATATTTTATTTCTTTAAATGCGCCTACTCTTTGTTGACAACAAGCTAATTAACTATCACAAACACATACAGGGCAAAAAAAAGGAAAAAGAAAAACTATAACTAACTAGCATCCCCCCTGCAGAGTTCAGGGGAAAAATCTATGCATTAATTGATTTACATTATCCACTCGCAATGTTCTCTGAACAGAAAGCGCAAAAACTTATATGATACTGCTATTAGTAAATACGTTTGCTTATATAGACCAATCCCAGTCCAGCAGTAAAACTAACATTGTATGAGAAAGTAGTGCAAACTGCATTAATAAATAATATGTACACTATAAATCTAAGAAAAACAGCTGCATGAAGGTATACTACAGAAGTGTGTGTACAACCATGTGCCTGAAAGCTGTTTTCACCTGTCAAAACACACAGTTATTATACAGTGTCATGTATCGCCGATTTCATAAAAGATTATGCTAATATAATTATTTTTTACTTTTTTAATCTCCAGGTTTCACAAGTAGCTATTACTGCTTAAGAAAAAAAATGTCCTTGAATGTCCAGAATAGATTTAGTTGAATGAATATGATTTTTATGGGAGAAAATATCAGATAATTTCAGTGGACTGGCAGCAAACTCATTAAAATTGTTAATGATTGGTTTTGGGGTGAGGGGGTGAACTCATTTCGGTTTCTATTGTGAAAAAGTTCAAGAACCACTGGTCAATGGATTAGGTTTGACTCCGTTGTAGGTAAAGGGAAACGAAGAACGACAGCAGTCTTAAACATGATGGACTTTGGGACCCAGAGGCGTGTGAAGAGCACATGGCAAACTGTAGCTGCTCTGGGTCTAGAGGGGATGGCAAGTCCGCTTCACTATACTCTCCAACAGTCTCCTCTCATTCTGTCTGTTCTGTCGCTTTCTAACACCCTCCTCACATCAGCAACACCCTTTCCCAGAAACATTTAGCTAACACTTGCCGCTTATCTCTCGTTTTCTCCCCTCACCGTTGTCCACCATATGTTTGGTGTTGCATGGAAAAGTTTCTGACAGCTTCTTTCTTGGAGTGACAGCCTGCCGCATCTTGTTGGGAGTCTGGGTGGTGAAGTCTGTTTTCCTCCCCTTCTTCTTTTCCCCTCGCACTCACTGTGAACTGCTTTGACCCGTATCTCCATCCTGTCACCAGTGTTGAAGCATCTGGTGGTAGCTACGTTAATAACGCAGTCTGACCGGAGCGCTTTTCCTCATTTCACCCTACCGAACCCGGGCATGATGCGAACCTGGAGGCGGCGGAAGAACTTTGGCTTCCTGATCCTCGCTCTCCGAGTCTGGTGCCTGTCCACGGCAGCAAAACATGCTGACAGCATGGTTTACAACATACAGAGGGGTGAGTGGATATCTTTATTGTGAATATCAGTGCTATCACTCAGCGGGCTCATTGTCATGTACAGCTGCAGATGCTCAGCCACAGTCTGGAAACGTGATTTTCAGTGTTTGCACATTTTATTTATTTCTCTCTTTACAAAAAAAGCCGTTTCCTATTCTCAAGCTGCGCATTTTACACATAAGCTGGGCAGAAAGGAAATTGATTTTTTTTTTTTTTTAACATCAGTTTTCGTACTCAGATGGAAAAACAATAAAAGGAAGTCAGACTGCTGCGGATGAACAGATAGTTTGACATCCAGGAGGATGCAGCTTCATCTTTAGCCTGTAAACATAAACCCAAACAGGATGTCTCCTGAATGAATCAGCCACTGATAATGGGCTATTCTGTGTATGGGATTGAGCACGTGACACAGTACAAATTTGTGCGTGTGGATGTGTGGATGTAGTAAGACAAAAGGAAAAGGAACAAAAATAAATGCCACCCCATTGTTAAACATAAGGAGCTATTCAAATATAGATATTTTTGAGGTGATCCAGCCTGCTGAAGTGATAAATAAAAAAATACAGGCCACATAAGGTTAAAAGTGCACTACTGAAACAATACTACATGCTACCATCACAGCTAGAGCAGCTAATACAGATTTACAGTGCCAATAAGTCAATAATAAGCTTTCATGAAAGAGAAGTAGAAAGATTCAGCTCATGAGTTGTTTGCTGTCCACATCAGCCAGCTGTTGGATCATTAAAGCTGCCACGCACTGGGTTAGTTAAAATAGAAATGCAGAGAGTAAAACAGTTGTAATGGGCTGCGTGAGCGTTGAACTAGGGCAGGCTCTTTTGATGGCAGCAGTCAGATACAGTAATGTTGGATATTGACTCCAGTCTCTATGTGAAATGTTTGTCACAGTCTCCCCCCACCTTGGTGGGGGCTCTTGCTACAGCGCTTCTGTCATACTACAGTTTGTTCGAATGGAGACAGAGAGGGGTTTTTTGTGGCAGACTCTTTTCATGTTCTCCCAAACAATTGCTTGACTTGGTCTAGCCTATTAAAAATTATGAGATAAACGTGCACAACACAATTTTTGACTTCCGAATTTTTTATTTATTTTGTTATTTATGGTGGTAAAAAGAAGACCAGATGTGCTGTAGTCATGTTCTCCATCCAGTAGCTGTAAAAGTTATGTCTATTCTCAGATTGGTAGCAAAAAAAGGAAACCGTGTGAAGGTGTTGTACAGCTACGAAGTCCCAAAAGGAAGGATTTAGAAGCGACTGGTTGGGTTGACAAAATATTGACCTATGACATGGGATACTGACGTTTGCTTCCCACTTCCTAACAGTCACATGAATCTCTTTTAACCATAACCAGTGTCTCCCCACTTTAAATGATTATTTTGCTTTCTTTTTTTTCTTTTTTTTTAAGAAATTTTGTCCTGTTTTGTTGTTCTTATGTGGAAATAACAAATTACGTAGACGTGCACTGTCAGTAAAAGATTGTCACATTGGCCGGACACAATAATCATGTCATAAATATCCATTTAGTCAAAATGGTTTGGCTTAACAGTGGCCTAAATCCATCATAACTGGATACTTGACTTAAGCCAGATTTGTGATGAGCCCTGCCAGAATCGGTCAAACTTACGCCAGTGCAGTGATTTCACACTTCTCCAATGCTAGCCTTAGTGTTGCTGCTGACTGAAACGGACTCAATCCTTTTCTGTACCCCCCGGAAAAAAATCTCTGAAGCTAGTACCTCTGTTGCCAAATCTGGCAGCCCTATATGGATCAGATCGGCACTGACTGACATTCGGCCTTCCTGTGCCAACACTCAGCTGCAATCAGCTACCTGGACAGAGTTCAGAAACTGTTGTGTTATCATTTAGTGAAATAAGTGATGCATTAGATAATGAGGACATTCTCTGTAGTGGTTTTGAAAGTGCCTGAGTGAGCATGTCCAAGTCTTTGAAGCCAGTAATAATGCATATTTGAAGACATGTGCTACAAATAAAATAGTAATATTCACCAGAAAGTGGGGGGGGAGTGTCAAAAACTTTAAGTTCCACAGATTAAAATAAATCTGTTTAAAGGTTTTGTGCTATGCATGCAGTCTTTCATCGTACTGTATAATCATTTGCTTTGTCATACTCCCATCCCCTCTGATTAAAACTTTGACTGACAGCTCAGGAAGTGATTAGAATAGTAACATATTTCATGTTTAAGCTGGAAGATCAGCTTCTTTGTGAAAGTAGCTGTAATTAAATTTTGGTTGCGCAGTCTTTAAAAAGCCTACAAAGTAAAAATCAGGTTATCAGTAGTTGACTCAGTCTTCTGCTTGTTAGCCTTCGGAAAGCTTGTTTATATTTATGACTGGAATATTGAGTATGTTTGAATAACCATTTTTGTCTTCTTGTGTGAAGTGCTACGGCCCTTCAGGACTCAGTTGCCTTCTGAACTTTTATAGCAAAAATAAAATAAAAGTCCCATAAGGGCGAGAATCAAGCAGGCCGTGTTTACAAATCTTTGATGAATCGTTCTGTCTATTGCTTTCTCTCTCTGCCTGACTTTCTTTGTCTCTCCTCTGCATATCAACTGGTTTTCTAAGGGTCTTTTTTTCCCCTTTTTTCCGGGTGGAGGAAACTCAATAAATAATTAGAGACAGAACCAAATGACCCGGATTAGATTTGAGGATATCAGCTGGTCAGACTGACTGCAGCTTCAGACAGAATTAATTAAAAAAGATTAAAATGTCTGTTTTGTCTAAACAAACAGACAGCGAGGAGAATAAAACCTACCCCGAGTGCCCTGAAACACACAATAATATATGCACAGTCTCCTTGGTCTCCGAGGAGCATCGGTCACCTTTCAGCACAGTTTCCTGGGAAGTAAGTCTAGCCCATTCTCCACTCTGTGGTGGAATGCTGACTATCATCCGTGTGGGGGAAAAAAAACAACAGGTTTCTGTAAAATCCATTTAGGAAATAACCTCATCCTGGTCTGTCTCTCAAGCCCCCTCCATAAGCTGTCACTTGACATTTTGAGGACAGGCTGGCATTGATCTGTTGGCCGCGAGGGAAGGCCACGCACAGTTAGAGTTGTCTCCCTCTGTTAAGCATCATTGGTCATTATAGCCATCAGTGTGATTTAGCTTCCTCCTGCTCTGCCTGTGGATGTTACAGATACATAATAGATATGCCGATGTCATGCAAAGGCAACTTAACACAGCGATACACAAAAAACAGCAGTCACGAGTGACTCGGAATCTAACATGTATACATGGAATAATTCCTGATTTTATTAAGAAAGAACAGGGTGAAAAAAGGAGAATTTGTGAACGATGTATTGTGAAACTGTGAGAAATCTGGGTGTTAGACAGCATCAGAGCTACAGACCACCACCTAAAGAGCTCTGACAAACAGCAGTCAGTCATGTGTGTGATGGATAAGGGTGGGTGCATTTCTCTCCAGTCTGCATTATCCTTCAGAGAACCAAAAAAAAGACACTGAGACAGGTGAGAAAGCAGTCAGTCACCTACATTTACCGCAGTGATTGGATGTGTCAGACCGCCTGTGATGCTTACATATTTTAGTGGGACACTTTCCCCTGCACTGAAGGAAAAAATCTTTAGAGTGGAGCAAAGAGAGGAAGAAAGGAATACTGAATAGGTGCAAAGTAGGATGGGAACATGGAGTCGCTCCTGTCACCACTGTGAACAGCGAGCTGTTATTTATGCTAGAATGCAGAAGGATGACAGATTTCTGAGAAGTTTAAACATGCAGTCGTCTCTGCTCGCGTCCAAAATGAATGCGTGGCTGGCAGGAAGTGTAGCACAAATGGGAAGTGTACAAAAGAGCTGGTGAACGTATGATTTCTTGAGCGCAGCGGTTCCTTGTTTGTTTCTTTTCCTTTGGCCAACTATCCCTCTGAAGAAATATTAGGTTTCACTCAGATGAGAGAAGCAAGGAAGTGGACTGATGCAACAACATGATTCAGGTTTGAGACTCACGCAGCTGCACAGCAGGCTGAACCATCAGGTTGCCCTACATCAATAATTTCACAACAGAAAGGTCACCACACCTCCATGTCAGTCTGTTTACCTTGAGATGTTGGTTATTGGATCCAGTCCTGCTCTTCAGCCAATAGCCGTTATATCCTGAAGCTTTTCATGGAAGGAATTGAAGGTGTTTTGAGAGAATAGTATATGAAGTGAACACTTTTTTTTTTTTTTTTGTTAGAGAAAGACATGAAGCAGAGTTTGGCTCTGCTTTCTCCACAGAATGTGGGACCTCTTGATCCTTGTCTTATTGGAGTGCCCATACTTGAATTTCCTTCCTTCAAGAACACAAAAGGTTTTGCTGAGTGTTTTTTTTTTTTTTTTGGTAAAAATTTAGCACATGTTGAATCACTGATTACATAATTGCATATTCTGAATGAATACAATCATTCAATCCTTTCCACACATAGCAGACTTTATTTGAGTGGGCTGCTTAGGTATATTAATGGCCACCCAAATATGCACTGTGAAATGTCTGAAATTTTATTTTTTTAATAATCTGAAAGAAATGCATGTTAGACCATCTTATAGAAGCTAGGAAAGGCTCCAATTGCCCCATGAGCTGGATAACTGGGTAAGAAAATGCATGTGCCATAAGATTAACGCAACATAAAAAGTTAAGGCTGCTTCCTTGTCACAAGTGGTTGTCAGAGCAGGTAACTCATCATGTTTGTTTTGGGATTTTACACCAGATTTTTGACACAATCCAAAAAGGAAACTGAGAGGGATAGCATCCTCGCTCTTATTTTGAAAGGCTGAAATGGCTGCTAAGCAGTTAGCCTTAGCCTTATGTTGCTCAGTCATCGTATTCGTCAGAGCCCCAAAAATATAGCTATAGATAGCAGCTATTTGCTGGTATATGTGGTACCATATATATGGCGTTTATGACAGCCAATAAAGGAAAATTTAAAAATGTCGAAGACACAGAAGAAATAGAATTTAATTTGTTATACACAGTATATACTATACTATGGTCTCACTGAAGCGGTGCTTGGAGATTAAAGTCAGGAGATGACCAGAGTCAGTAGAATCGCTCTCTGGTTACTATTAATCATTTCAGTCGTTGTAGACAGGAATAGGGTCAGTGATTAAGGAACTGACCGACTGACCAGTTGACTGAGGTTATCATTGTAATAACAAGCTGCTAGCATTACTGATATTTTGTTAAACCTTGTCTCCCCTGCTGATGGCTTTTGGGTGACCCAGGATGTGTGATAAGTTCTAGTTAATCCCTAAATCCCCCAGGCTGAAATCCCCATAGCTCTGAGACATAATGCCCAAATCTGTGCAAGACAAGACGGGAATTGGCTATTCCACTGTTGCTCCCACAGGATGTGAATAAGACACACGAGTAAATCTCACTAACCCACGCTGAGAAATCTTGTATTACCATCATTTCACTCTGAGCCAGTGATTGCTCGATCAGAACAATAGTGATGTGTGTTTGGAATGGATCTAGGAGGTCCCACATCCAGGATTAACACCTTCAGCACTAATTACACCAGTTTGTCATCACAGGAAGAGTGTGCAATGTGGGAACTGACAGGAGGCACTGTTGAATTGTTGGTAATGAGGTAACATTGTAGTTATCTATCCCTGCAAAAGACCGTGGGACACTTTAGAGTGGTCTCTTTCACTGTGTCTAAGAAGCTCATAATGCTTTTCCTCCTTGTTACATGTTAAGCCCATTTATTTTTTTCCTTAGAAATCATAGGAGCAAAATTGCAGGGCTGAAAAACTAGTCAGTCTTACTCAGAATGCTGGGTAAATCTTTTGATGCATTGTTTAAACAGAAATTTGTTGGGGGGTTTTTTTCTCCTGTAAAAAGAATATCAGTGCATTATTTTGATCTGAAAGAATTTTTTGTTTGTTTTTTTGAAGTCTTTTTTTTTAACCAATGCTCGAGGCATGGCTCTAGTTACAGCAATGCTGGCTTGTCCTTTCATTATTTATTTGGTCCACTGGTTTGGTTCAGAATAAAATATTTCAACAACTTTAGGTTTTCTGATTGTAGTCCCATGGCGGTTTTCATGGCTCTTGAGGTTACATCCTGCTGATATAACCTCTAGGCGTTTTTTTATAATGTTATAATAACATTTTTTATAACGGTACAATGAGGTTGACATTTTTAGTTTTATGTAAAATGTCATGACAGCATTTTAATTTATTGCCATGACCTGTGGTCCAGATATCCATGCTGCTCAAAAGAACAAGTGATGCAATCACTTTTTACTGTTACACCAAGAGCTGTCAGAATGTTCCAGTGGACTATATCACCAACCGCATCGACTTATATATCCAAGTTGGATTGGATTATTACTAAAAGTACTTGCTAAAGTAAGAACAGTCCTGCCTGTCTCAGCTGTATGCTGTGCTTTGCGCAGCAGCAAGCCATCAAAGCCACCCATGGTGAGATTGCCCACAGAAAATCCTTGTTGGCCATGCTGTGGGTTAGCCCATGCAGGCCCCATAGTACTTTTACCCCACAGGCCCACATGAAGGATTTTTGTGAGCAACCTCTTCTGGGCTTGCCCATAGAAAACACATATAGGGCTCCTAAAAGCCTAACTTTTGTCTGACCTGTGTGGGCAAACCCACTCAGTGAAAAGTATGGGTTTCCCTGTCTGCACAACCCCACCATTCATCTACACCACCCATTGTGGGTCTGCACAGGCATGTTTGCTGCAAGACTGTTTGTAATAAGAAAACACTATACAGGGAAATGGAAAAAGCAGCTGATTTAAAACCTCAGTAAATTGGGAGTTAGACTGGATCTTATTGATATACTGCAAAAGAACTCAAATGAAAATATTAGACTGTTAGGGACAGTGTTTGATAGACAAATACATGTTTGTCTAACAAGGATATATCTCCAGTCCAAGTCTGGGAGGAAAGACAAATCCACTGTGCGTTACACTGTTAAAGGCATCCAGTGTAAAAATCTGCCAAACCCAAAATGTGGCGCTACCTGCTGTGGTGACCCATTGTGAATGGGCAGCTTACCGTGGGCCCCAGTACTGGCGTGAAATGCAGTGGCACATTTAGGCCCTGCACTGCTGGGCCCGGGTGGGGTCCCAGTAGGCCAGCTTTCACCTAGAGTCAGGGCATACTCTGGGTATGCTATCCACAGTTGGTAGCTCACTGTGGAACCAGATAGGCCCCAGTGGGGCAGCCCATAGTGTGGGCCGACTGTGGACTACCACACTGGGCAGGGGGAGGGCTCGTTTACTGGGTGTAAAGCACAAAAGAATATATATATATGGACAAAGCTGGACTGAAAGACAGCACAGAGGCACTAATCATGGCAGCACAAGAACAAGCTCTGAGTACAAGATCCATAGAGGCTGGGGTCTATCACACCAGGCAAGACCCCAGGTGCAGGCTGTGTAAAGATGCCCCAGAGACAATCCAGCACATAACAGCAGGGTGCAAGATGCTAGCAGGCAAGGCATACATGGAACGCCATAACCAAGTGGCCGGCATAGTGTACAGGAACATCTGTGCCGAGTATAACCTGGAAGTCCCAAGGTCAAAATGGGAGATGCCCCCAAGGGTGATGGAGAATGACCGAGCTAAGATCCTGTGGGACTTCCAGATGCAGACGGACAAAATGGTGGTGGCTAACCAACCGGACATAGTGGTAGTAGACAAACAGAAGAAGACGGCTGTAGTGATCGATGTAGCGGTTCCGAATGACAGCAATATCAGGAAGAAGGAACACGAGAAGCTGGAGAAATACCAAGGGCTCAGAGAAGAGCTCGAGAGGATGTGGAGGGTGAAGGTAACGGTGGTCCCCGTGGTAATCGGAGCACTAGGTGCGGTGACTCCCAAGCTAGGCGAGTGGCTCCAGCAGATCCCGGGAACAACATCGGAGATCTCTGTCCAGAAGAGCGCAGTCCTGGGAACAGCTAAGATACTGCGCAGGACCCTCAAGCTCCCAGGCCTCTGGTAGAGGACCCGAGCTTGAAGGATAGACCGCCCGCGGGGGCGTGCTGGGTGTTATATATATATATATATACAGGGAGTGCAGAATTATTAGGCAAGTTGTATTTTTGAGGAATAATTTTATTATTGAACAACAACCATGTTCTCAATGAACCCAAAAAACTCATTAATATCAAAGCTGAATGTTTTTGGAAGTAGTTTTTAGTTTGTTTTTAGTTTTAGCTATTTTAGGGGGATATCTGTGTGTGCAGGTGACTATTACTGTGCATAATTATTAGGCAACTTAACAAAAAACAAATATATACCCATTTCAATTATTTATTTTTACCAGTGAAACCAATATAACATCTCCACATTCACAAATATACATTTCTGACACTCAAAAACAAAACAAAAACAAATCAGCGACCAATATAGCCACCTTTCTTTGCAAGGACACTCAAAAGCCTGCCATCCATGGATTCTGTCAGTGTTTTGATCTGTTCACCATCAACATTGCGTGCAGCAGCAACCACAGCCTCCCAGACACTGTTCAGAGAGGTGTACTGTTTTCCCTCCTTGTAAATCTCACATTTGATGATGGACCACAGGTTCTCAATGGGGTTCAGATCAGGTGAACAAGGAGGCCATGTCATTAGTTTTTCTTCTTTTATACCCTTTCTTGCCAGCCACGCTGTGGAGTACTTGGACGCGTGTGATGGAGCATTGTCCTGCATGAAAATCATGTTTTTCTTGAAGGATGCAGACTTCTTCCTGTACCACTGCTTGAAGAAGGTGTCTTCCAGAAACTGGCAGTAGGACTGGGAGTTGAGCTTGACTCCATCCTCAACCCGAAAAGGCCCCACAAGCTCATCTTTGATGATACCAGCCCAAACCAGTACTCCACCTCCACCTTGCTGGCGTCTGAGTCGGACTGGAGCTCTCTGCCCTTTACCAATCCAGCCACGGGCCCATCCATCTGGCCCATCAAGACTCACTCTCATTTCATCAGTCCATAAAACCTTAGAAAAATCAGTCTTGAGATATTTCTTGGCCCAGTCTTGACGTTTCAGCTTGTGTGTCTTGTTCAGTGGTGGTGGTCTTTCAGCCTTTCTTACCTTGGCCATGTCTCTGAGTATTGCACACCTTGTGCTTTTGGGCACTCCAGTGATGTTGCAGCTCTGAAATATGGCCAAACTGGTGGCAAGTGGCATCTTGGCAGCTGCACGCTTGACTTTTCTCAGTTCATGGGCAGTTATTTTGCGCCTTGGTTTTTCCACACGCTTCTTGCGACCCTGTTGACTATTTTGAATGAAACGCTTGATTGTTCGATGATCACGCTTCAGAAGCTTTGCAATTTTAAGACTGCTGCATCCCTCTGCAAGATATCTCACTATTTTTGACTTTTCTGAGCCTGTCAAGTCCTTCTTTTGACCCATTTTGCCAAAGGAAAGGAAGTTGCCTAATAATTATGCACACCTGATATAGGGTGTTGATGTCATTAGACCACACCCCTTCTCATTACAGAGATGCACATCACCTAATATGCTTAATTGGTAGTAGGCTTTAGAGCCTATACAGCTTGGAGTAAGACAACATGCATGAAGAGGATGATGTGGACAAAATACTCATTTGCCTAATAATTCTGCACTCCCTGTATATATATATGTATATATATGTATATACATATACATATGTATATGTATGTGTGTATATATATATATATATATATATATGTATATATATATATATATATATATATATATATATATATATATATATATATATATATATATATGTGTGTGTGTGTGTGTATATACATACATATAAATACATACATATACATACATATATATACATGTAAAGAAATTTTTATTTACTAATTACTACTATAACTTCTATAAATTTTCTTGAAGATAAAAGTGTAATTTCTAGGAAGGCCTTCATAGTTTGCTTTTGAACATTGCAAATGTGTGGAAATTATGCTGTAGCTTCAGCTTTCTTGTTTAATGCACTTCCATTCTGTGACAATGTGAACTAATGTTGAGCAAGCAGGCCAGTTATACTGCTCAAGATAAAACACCAAATTGAAATATACATTTGTACATTAATCTCTATAAGAGAAGCCTGTCTGTTCACCGAGTGACTTATTTTCCATTGAAAGTCTTTTCTTTGAAGTTGCTTCCACCATCAAACATTAATTCATATGCAGGAAAGTATCTTGCACCTCCGAGAGCTACAGCGCTCCTTTTTTTTAAACAATGCCATTACTACTTTTGAATGTCTTTTATTAGTCTACGAACATAATATTGAAGTAGGAACTGTAAAATGCTCCCTTTGATGTGTTAAAAAGAAATGCGTTGTAAAAGGAAATAAAAGCTGTAGTGCTGAGTTCTGCAATAAGTCTTACTGAATAAGCTGTAATATGGTAGACGGTCATAAAGATATATTGATGGTATTCTATTTTTCTGAGTAACTTCTGATTAAATAAATGCTAGCACAACCTCACTTTTTAATGTATTTCTTTATATTGAGACTGATTATCGTGTTTAGCAGCCTCATCCACCTTTTTTATAAGGCACTTTCTTTCTAGGCAAGCAATTATATATTTAGAAATCAGCAAATACTATTAAGTCCAGAAACATAGAAACACTGGGTCAAAGACCCAGTAGTATGACACTGTGGCTCTCTAAGGGGAGTTACATTTGGCTGTGCATGGTAACTTCACACCTGTTTTCCAGGCAAACTCATTGTGATGACAGGACCATAAGACGTTACAACGTCTGGCCAAGAAATTGTCTCACACATGAAACTCTGTAAAACCATCTGGTTTAATTCCTTTCACATTCCCCTGATCTCCAGTCCACTCAGCTAAACTAAGCTAACTATCTGCTGGTTATAGCTTCATATTCAACAAAGATGAGATTAATATTGATCCCTTCCTCTAACTCTAAGCAAGAAAGGAACTACTTTAGTACTTGTGGAAATTTACATGCATGATAGAGATGAAAAATACATAATAAAAAATGAAAAATATCACTCTTTGAAAGCTTATAATGTGTAATGTACAAAGGTGGAAATGGCCTCGGTATTTCATTCAGAGAAACGCTTCTTTATTTAATTTCATATCAGTTAAGGATGAAAAAAAGCCAGCCTGCCTACACTTATAACAACACTCATCTCACGCTCACGCAGGGATTTTAGTTTGGGTCAATGTCTTACCATTTTGTAATCAATAAGGAAAGTCAATACAGTAATCACTCCCAGAAATGGTTCTGGATCAGATCCAGATTTCCATCAAATCCAATTGTAACAGTTGAACTCACCTATGCTGTGTGTTTCTTATCAGCGTTTTGGCAGTTGTCCCTGTGTATGCGCTTGGTACCGTCATTTTCCTTTTTCAAGCTAAAAGCCTCTTCAGTGATTCACTATTGGCCAAGATTCACCTTTTTGAGGGCATTTACAGATGATTGGAAGCTTAGAGGGTTGGTTTCACAGCCGCTGTGCAGATATTGACCAATAAATCTTCACCATTATCAAATCCATAATCGGAGTTCTTATCCTTTGATCTGCTGGCATTAAAGGTCTCTTCTCTGTGTTGAGAAATAACTGAAGTCATGTCTTCGGGGCTTTGTTGTATTTTCTCGATTTTATTTTTAACTCTGCTCAAAGAGTTCCTGCTTGATGACTTTTTCTCTTCGTGTCACGTTGTCTGAAATATTTTGGCTGCTCTTCACTTTGTGATTCTTCTGTTTGCACAATAATGAATATTTTTACAGCTTTTCATTATACAACATATAATATATATAATACACAACCTAATAATAAGTTGATGTGCAGTGAATTATTTATAGAAGACTCTGACTAAGAAACTGTGGCTACTGTACCTTAAAGATAAAGATGGTTATACCAAATATTCACTTTCAAGCGTGTTTAAATTGCATAAACTGTGTTTTTAGGTAAAAAGGCAAACACAGCCTTATTTCCTGTTTTCCCAGCAAAACATAAAGACGTTAAGTTACACATAGTTTGTATGAATATGTTGTTTGAGGCTAATCTGATTGCAGAAGGTCTCTCAAGTCCCGCTGTGGCGTTCATCTTCTCTTGTGTTTCCTTGAACATTTTGCCTATAGATTGCTAAATGTCCTTCATAAACTGGTTTTCCCCTTATGTTTTGTATTCTCTTGTCCATATCAGTAGAGGGACCCTATAATAAAATTGCTTGTTGATCAGATACAAAAGCAGCCAGACATATGCATTTTTCAAAAGGTAATCCATGCTGCTTTGGCTGCTTTGCTTAAATCACTCCGCAATATAAACACCTTTCTTAATCAAAAAGATAAATGGACAAAAAGATGTGAAAGTTATCAGAGAAGCCTTTTGATGCAGCAGGTAAAATACCAAGTCTATGTAATGAGGTAGAGTTTTGCCCAGAGTCCAGCAGCCTCTTCGATTTGACTGCAGTAATTGTGGCTCATTTTGTTTGTTTATGTTTTTGGCTGTTTCACTGCCCTGCTGAGAAAAGTGGACATCGGCCTCTGTTTGAATTCCCATTTCCTACCAGTAACATTCAGCTGTGCAGATCATGAAATAGTGGCAGAAAGAAAAATATATTTGTTAGATCATCAAAACAGAGTTGTCTTTAAAAGAAATCTGGGTTATGAGGCTATTTAAAGAGAGCGTGGGGGAAAGATGATCTTGGCTGCAAAACAGAACTTGTGTTTTTCATGTGTGACCCACAGATAATTCTGCCTTGTGTCCAATATGGGGGTACAACTGTGGTTGGCTTAGCAGTCATGGAACTCTCAGAAAACATACGGGATTAACCCAGTTTTAGTGTGAATTTAAAAGGTTCCCAAAGAGGATAAAACCCGTGAGAATGATGATGAATGTCATATTTCTCTGCCGTTTGAAGGGAACTTTCTTTTAAGTTTGCTTTGGCAGATGTTGCAAACTGAAGCCTAGCACACACAAAATGCTACAAAAACTCATTAATTCACATATTAAAGGGGTCACTGTACTTCAAACAAAGCGCTTACCAGAACATCAAACGGCATCTAAACCCCCCGAATTAGGGAGGCTACGTCCAACATTGAGTGAGCACGCTTACTTTACCCAGAGACTGGCCATGTGTGTGGAGGAGAGAAAATGGGCAGGATTAGATTTCACAAAACTCCCTTTGTCTCTTTTTGTGTAGAGACAAATGTAACGAGATGGATGCCTTCAAGGAAAGATTTTCCGTATGTTGCTCTTTATGATGGCAAGCTCTTCGCCGCACGTTAGAATGTGGCTTTACAGAAGAATTAGAAACGCTTAGATGTGGGCTGAAAACACATTGTACAAACTAGTTTGTTTTGAGCTCACCCAGGCTTGAAGTCTCCACTCCGAACTGATATTGTTTAAGGATCGCAAACTCATTTAGTATCAGAGAGCTCTAAATGATTTGTGAGGGACCCTGGTGGAAGTGATGAAGTCTTTAATTAACAAGACGTCTGCCTGACTTTCCTTTTATAGCTCTTTTTTAATGGCACTCCAGCCGCAGCCTGTGGCCTCAGTCATGCTGCTCCGTCTGTCTAACGTGGTTTTCGTGCACCACTAAAACCAACAAACTACCATCGGCATATGTTCAAATATCCCATTAAATGTAGGAGGTCCCTTTTATGCCCTTGTTAGCTTATTATGTACTGTGGCTAAGTTAAGAGTGTGGGCCACGCTGAGAACACAGACCAGCCGCCATCACAGACAGTTTGAAGTTGTATGAAGTGCAGTCACGATGGCACAGGTGTCAGTCTTCAAAGACAAGAATCGTCACACTTTGAAGAGACAAACGTACCTGAAAATCAAAACGCCTCCAGGCGGGAGGAGGAGCAACAAAATATGTTGCATTTCTGCTCAGTGTACTGCTGAACTCTTGTTGCACTGTGTATGATGTTACGCTACACATGCAGACACGCGGATGCTTTACTGCAAATCTCCAGGGATTAGAGAATATGCCGAGACTTTAGATGTATAGTAAATAGAGGCGGCGCACTCACTCTCAGTTTTACTTTGTTGATAGTGGGAGCGTGAAACCTCAAACAGCCTCTCCCCTCCCCTTTTAACACTCGCTATTCAATCCTCTATGGGTTTGTAACATTTATTGGGCTACACAGGAAACCTGCTGGGCTTGCAACAGCACACACATACTCTGTAAGGCCGTTAGGGACAGCCAAGTCTTCTGTGGAGCTGAGACAGACACCGAGAGAGCAGAGGGAATTGTGACTGATTCCCACATTTTGCTCCAAGCATTGGAGCATATAGTAAGCATATAGTATATGGTTTACTATACTTCATCTTATGCTATATACAGTATGTTTCTTTCTGTCCCTAAAGAGCAGTCTTTTAAAAACTAATTAGCTTAACCAGTTTCTTACTTTGGTAATTTAGCTCTATTACAAGTTTGGAAGAGGAGTAAAATGATATGTGGAAAAGAGGAGGAAACAGCACAGTATGGTGCTCGTTCCTGACCTACTATACAAAGTTGGATAGGAAGAAAGATAAAAATATATATATATAAGAAATGGGAAAGACAATTTCATCCTACCTTTTTTTAGAAAAAAAAACATTCCCATCTGGGGAAATATTGCAGAAGAAGAGTTATAAACTGCGTGAGAGCATCTATTATTGATGCTCTGTCTGTGGCTGTGGTCTTGTTGCAAGGGTCCTTTGGGGGACAGCATATCTACTCGCAGGAACAGGAGTGAGCTTTTACTCTTTCTCTGCAGCACCGACCACAGCCTTTAATAGTGTTCTGCTCTGCTGTGTGTCTGAGCCTTCCAAGCTTTTGTTGCATTAATGGTGTCCTTGAATTATTGAGGATATTACACAGCAGCTTTGACCCACATTTCTGACCCATTTGTTTGCAATCTGTATTGTTTTTAGCGTGATGCTAAATTTCAAGCTAATCTGTGCTGATGATCTTTTCACAGGAAGTAGTCCAGCCGAACAGAGCGGGGAGGCAACCAGACCGCAAACTTATGAGACCGCCATACCTCTGTTGCTGAAGGGCAAAGAGCGCAGACCTCTCAGCCAACTCACATCTGGGGTAAATACTCTCAAAACCATTTAGCAGGAATAGCTTATTGGTAATAAGCTGACTCAGCCAGCTACTGAGCTAATGTCAGTGTGCTTTTCAGAGTGCAGCCAAGTATAGATGTCTGGCTTTTTGTTTAACATAACTACAGTATATGATTCCTTCCTCTGTTGCTTCCATCTGTTGCCTGTGTATTTAATTTCCTTTGGTAGAGAAGTCCCCTCTTTTGCTATGTTTTCCCTCCATGTTATGCCCCTTTTTGTGGTTCTTCTCCTTCCATGCTCTCGCCTTTGTTTTAAACACGTCCTCATTTCTTTGTTAAATATGAGCTTGCCGCACTACACTAGGCACTACATATTGTGAAATTATTCCTAAAAGTCAGGCTTTCAACAGTTTTACAAGTCACTAACCTGATGGTTAAAGACTTGGCAGCTTTAACACCCTCTGTAACAGCTTGTAAAGCGTGTCATTTCGTTCATGTACTACACGTTATAAGCTAGATTAAAAGATATATACAAATCATCCCTCTCTGGTTTCTCTAAACATGCCTTCTCAGGCTATGAAACCCTGTCTGTTCCACTTACTACAGCTGGAAAGGGAAATGTTTGAAATTTGGCATCTCTACTGCAACTTAAGGAAACTTTCCAGAGGGAAATGTGTAGGTGTTCAGAACTCCCTGAGCAATCAAACTCTTTTCCTCGTGCAGGGAAGTCACCATCTGAACGATTTGTTTTGTTTAGGATTTTTTTTCCCAGCTTTATTTGCCTGCCTCACAGTCAGTCATCACAAAAATGTCACATACTTTGGGCATATGGGGAAGTGAAACTACGTTTTAAAGCCTTAATCATTTTGAGCTACATTAGCCATGTTTTTCTATCACCTACTGCTGATATAAGGCATTTTTGTTAAGGAGAGACAATAGTTAAAGCAGCCTGCTGTCCCATATTAAACTTACTACAAGGGTAGCTTGTGATTGTCTTATCAGAGACTGCAGTAAAAGTCACAACACAGAGGCAGATTTATGCACACACTGATCCTATTGCCTTCAGCAGTGCCTAAATTCTTCATGGCACAAATTAAACAAGGCGTTGGAAACATTGATCATTTCATCAGGGATTTTAGTCAATATTGACATCATAGCATCACACTCTGCCCTAGATTTATCAGCCTTGATGTAAATTTCTTTTACATCACCTCACAGTGATGCTCTTGCAGATTGAGAGCTGATGACTGCGCAGGCCGTTTGACTGCACTGAATTCACTGTCATGATCAAGAAACCACTTTGAGATGATTTGAGCTTTGTGATGTGGTGTGTTGTCCTGCTACAAGCAGTCGCCAGAGGATGTGTAGACTGTGGTTATAAAGGAATGGATATGGTCAGCAGCAATATTCAAGGAAGCTGTGGCATTTAAGCAGCTCAGCTGGTACTGAGGGGCCCAAAGAGTGCCAGAAATATCTCCCACAAATCATGCAAACAGCAGCAGCCTGAACTGTTGATACAAGGCCGCATGGATCCATGCTTTCATGTTGTTCATACCAATGTCTGACCCTATCTTCTGAATGCTGTAGCAGAAATCTACTCATCAGACGAGGCAATATTTTCTAGTCTTCTGTTGTCCAGTTTTTGTGAGCCTTATGTGCATTGTAGCCTTAGTTTCCTGTTCTTACCTGCAGGAGTCACACCACTTGTGGTCTTCTGTTGCTGTAGCCCATCTGAGAGATGTTATTTTACTGCTGGTAATAGTCCTCTGACATCTGACGTCTGCCGTCAACAAGGCATTTTCAGTCTCTGCTTGGTTAGATGTATATTACACATTTGTGTTGATAAGCAGCTGAACAGGTGTAAAATGGTCAGCTACTGTATACCTGCCTTGTGTGCCAAGTAGAAGTTATCTTGGATCTGTAAAGTATTGCAGAATTATGACACATTGTCTTTGTTGCACAGTAGACATGACATGAATTGTCCACACACATACTTGCAGACACACAGCTTCAGACTGGCCAGCAGAGTATTTCCCCGAAGGCATCGGTCAGCTATCCTAAGAAATGTCACCGTGAAAGAGCACTCTGTTCATCTAAAATATCAGCTGAGGAAATATAAATCCATTTCTGCTTAGTGTGAACATGTCTGACCCTTTTTTCCTCTCTGCTAGCTTACATTCATGAATCCTTTTTTACAAAACCGAGGCTCTAAAGCATGGAACTTCTTTCCCTCTGTTTTGCCTCAAGGACGCTGCTAATTTTCAGAGAAGCATTAACTCATCTTAAAGCTATATTTTGGAAATTGACATTTTTATATTTGATAGAGGATTCAATCTTTAAATGACACTTTGACAGCGTTATCACCATCTCCTGACGGTTTCTTGCAGCCATACGTCATTAACACCAAACTGCTCATGTCACGTGATCATTACAGCTGTTGCAACACTTCTTCTTTTCCAAAAAAATCACACTTACATTTTGGACCAAGTCTGAAATACTGTCAAAATACATTTTTGCAGATTTTATGCTTTTATACACCAGTGACAAAAAGTCCCATTTCAAGTGAGTCTTTATCAATTTATTGCAAACAAACCTTGTCAGAAGCAAAGCAGCAACATGTCATTGAGTGACATGTGGTTTCCCACACAACACCATTAATTAGTCCTCCTCCTTGTTCCATTATTATTTTGCAAAACCTAAACCAATCCACTGTCAAAGCGTCTTAACATTGTCTGTTTTTAGACACATCTTCATGCTGAAAAATACACAGTTTCCTGCGTTGTCTCAATATGCTGTGAAACATTAAACAGCAACACTACAGTTTCCTCAGTAACAGTAACAAATCCCTGCACTGACTGCTATATATTATTCATTGTAATTCTATTCAGTGGATTTGTTTCCATTAAAGGCTTAAGGATTGTCATGGTAGAAATGGAAGTTGATTCCAGATTTGGGAGGTGAATGATGTGGAAGTTGTCTTCCTGTTCCTCTAGCACTATTGTGCCTTGCCCCATCCTGCTTTGTGCACGAAAACGTCAGCTCAACCTTCACGTACATCCACAGGCAGGATTGGTGATTTCTGGGCATGACCTCATATCTTTTTGTGTTTCAGAGATATCCTGCATCGCTGCAGCTGCTGGTGCCTGCAGAAGGTGAACAGCTGATCCTGTTGCTGGAGAAAAATGAGTGAGTTTTTTCTTATGATTCATTTTAATACTCACCGTGTGCGTTGGGTTAGAGGAAACTGCATGTTTAGTATGCTAATCACACACAGAGTCAATAGATAAACCATGCTCCTGACTATTGCTTCCTGGAGTTACATATGCAAGAGGACAAGACATTGTGTGGGTCTAGGATACGGTATAGTGTATTCAAGGAGGGAGAAAATAATATGTCCCCTTGTGATTGGATTCTTTTATGGTTCAGTCTCTCTGAAGGGCTAAGAGATGAAAGCTGATAAAGAATAAGGCAGAACAGAGCTCAGAGGACATGCTTGTCCTCCCCTTCTTTGCTTTTCAGCATCTCTCATCACTTCTCTCCCTTCCATACTGTGGAAAATAACGCTGTGAACTCTGAAACGAGGGGTGAGGATCATGTAGAGTTCATAAATATGTAAATACAGCCACACAAAGTCTCGCACAAACTGAGTTACACTGAGAAGAAATATATAGAGAGAGGCAAGAAGGATAGCTGTAAAGCCAAAAGAAAAACCAGGTTACATGTCCGGGGGAAATTTAGAATCTTACAAGAATGATGGCATTACCGATTCAGGTCTTGTGTCTGTCAATATTTGTTATTCAGACGGAGTGGAGACATAATATTTTACTCTGCTGCTTTGGGATACGGATATTGACATTGAATTGATGGACTTTGTTCAGAACTGGTGAGGCCCCCTTGTCACTGCTAACTCTCAGAACAAACTCAAATTGGACTTTTGAGATTCAAAATGCAGAGCTGTGTGCGAGACCGACAACAGTTATTGTTTTTCATTTTCTAAATTTAGAAATCAAATATTGATTCACATCTTTATTCTCCATTTTAAGGAGCGATTTCAGCAAGTGGTCTATTATGTGAGCAGATGAACAAATGAGTTAGCGTACACCCCCTAGGTACTCTGCCACTCCACGCTTCGATAATTCAAAACACTTGCAAAACAAACTAGAAATCAGCTCATGCCCCTCTCCAGAAACTAAACCCTCCTTAGAAAAACACTGTCCCAACTAACCCTTCCATTCCTTGCTCACCATGTGACCTTCTGTTACCTCAGCATCAGCTGTGAGTCATCCGTCACTGGCTGTCACCAGCCTGGAAGCATGCTGCCTTTCCCATCCGGCGTGTCAGGCCAGATGTGTCCTCTGATATCGCTTCAGCAGTTCAGCCAGCTCAGAACAGGTGGTCTCTGACCTCTACGTGTGCCTGTTATGTCGAGGGCGCATCCGTTGAGTCTCGGGCAGAAGGAAAGATGAGGGCGCTTAGGACAAAAAGTATGTTTGGAGTGTAGTGAAGTCCTTGAGGTTTTTCAGCAATATTTAAGATTCAGACACATTGTCTCTGCTTCCAGCGTTTGGTGGAGGCAGACACAACATGTGCTTCTGAGGTGCTGTGCAAATTAACTTTTTTTTTAAAACCAAATCTGCAATTCTGCCTGTCAGTACATATTTCTTCACCGGATAGTCATCATAGGCCATAGGATTAGAAATAGGGTTGAACTTTGCAGATATTTATTCTGTGATTGTCTCTGATACGGGACTTCAGGATATGACTGTTTAAAGGTATAGCTCATTTTCAGAAACAGCAGTCAGTGTCTGTCCTAAGCAATGTTTAGACCCTCAGGGCCTTTTCATTTCTATCCAAATCATAATGATTTTTAACAAAAAACTTCAGGGAATATCCTTGGGCTCATGTCTAGTGCATCTGAAATTTAGTCTTTTGTATAATTTTTCAAAATCACGCTTAAGGTTTGAAGATTATAATCAAAGTAAAAGCGGTTCGTCTAGCAAGCCTTAACACAACTGAATTTAATTAGAGGGAAAATGTAGTAAAAACATTAAATGGAGTGAAATTTCCAGAATGAAGCAAATGAGAACAAGAACAATTTAGTGCTGGTATTCAGGAATCGGATACATCTGAATGTGGAGAGCCCTAGAGCTCAGTAGTGTTTCCTCTTTTTGCAGCTTTTTGGTGAAAGCTCATTTTTAAATTTTATGTAATTTTTTATTTTTTTGCTTCAATGTGCTGAGCCCGTGCAGTTTGCTCATTTGGCACTGCTGCAGAGCACACCTGTTCCATGGCAAGTGTGAAATGATCTCAGTCCTTACCAATATAAACAAGCTACCAGATCCAATTAATAAACTGCTGTTTGTTAGCTGCTTGGCGCTGTCCCAGGCAAACTTGGCTATAGCAGGACAAGTACAAATCTACTGAGGAAGAGATCAGAGGAGATCTTCTGTTTGCCTGTGTGCAGAGTCAAAGTCCCTTTATATTTGTACAACTTGTAAATGAAGTGTTACTGCACGAACACCTGAGCTTCAGCTGAATTTGTTTTCCCCTGATGTTAGAGGCTATCTCTTTTGTGCTCTTGCCAGCCACGGGGACCAAACTGTCTGAATTCAAAATGTAAGCAGCATAGATTTTACATTCTTTTGTCAGACCGTCATCATAGCTTTCGAAAGAAGAGCCCTGCAAAGCTTATTTTCAGAATATTCCTCTTTGTGAATATTGGCTCCAAGAAAAGAGTCACTTCTGTGGAAATCTTAGTACTTTTGCACTGTACACTGTATTTTGGCTTTTATTAGTTTTGTACCCATGCAACATATATATCAGAGAGTTAGTTCAGCCTCTCTTGAATGCCATACCATATCATTTTTTCCTTTCCATCACAGTTCATTCAAAGTTGGCAGTAAAACAGAGACAGAGGAGACATTATATCCCCATTTTCATAAAAGCAACATGAATGTCATCATATATGATATTTAAGGCCTGACCTGTTGTACAGAGCAAACTGTGCTAGACAGACATGCACACCTTTGCCAGCTTTGAAGTATAGCATTGATCAATAACACTGTTGCCCGGCTTTAAATGATTAATGGTGGTCATATGGGACATTACACATTAGTCTTGATTAAAGACTTCAATAGCACTGTCTGGGGGACAAAGATACTTCTGTGTGTGTGTGTGTGTGTGTGTGTGTGTGTGTGTGTGTGTGTGTGTGTGTGTGTGTGTTGTAGTTTAGGTATTACTCATACTTTGGGGACTGAGGCATTATGGGGATATGGGTTAGAAGGTAGAGAGGACCATCTGATAGTCGGAAGGTTACTGCTTCTATTCCTGGTTCCTAAAGGCATAAAATACAGTGCTGTATGAATATTAAAGCTAATTATAGCTTTATATGTGAAATACACTTTATAACCAGCACTCTATTTCCTATTTTATGGAGACAAATGTTGCTGCATTGTAAATAATTATAATGCATGGATGAAATTTGAGGTTAGATTCGGTTAACCAAGTAGTATTTATGATTTTTGATTAAAGATAAAGTATGTTCCCATTAAATGAATGCAAATCAGTGAAATGAAGTCATAAAGTCACTGAAGTCATGGATACATAACTGAAAGACTAGTTGGTGTTGGGGCTGTTGCACTATATGTTCACTATATATGCAGAAAACTAAGAGTCAAGTTTATATATAACTGTGTATTTTCTGTTGTCTTTTTGGAAAATGAGTTAAACTTAAAATACAGCGATTACCACATTTACCAGACCACCACAAGGGGAAACGTTTATGTCACAGCTGCCCTAATTTTTCTCTAAGAAGAAAAAAACTATTGGGGATTTCAGTACTGTACCATGCCATCTTCTGAACAAGTAAATGCATGAATATTTAAATGCCGAATAATGTAAACTATTGACCTGCAACAGAGTTGTTGAGAAAATAAGTACTCAATATGATATTCAAATATTTCCTATTTTGAAAGGTTTTCCCGATGCTGTTGAATGGAGTTTACTCAGAAGAGATTTTTTCTTGAATGCTTGGGCCCTTTTCTTAAGCAGTAAACACATAACACAATTTTCAAGCTGCATTCCTTAAACCACTTAGACCAAACAGTGAATCACTCATAACGACTCTTTTTTTCACAAAAATAAAAGAAGCAGACGGGGGAAAAAAGTCTACTGAACATTCATGGCGCACTTCACTGGAAAAAATAGAAAATATGGCATTCAGGACATGGTACCATTATGTGGCCGTTTACAAAAAGGGAACAGTGACAAAGAGGGCGCACGCAGGCACTCACACACACATTTATACTGGCAACATGATGTACTGAAGCGTCAGTAAAAACCTGATGATCCACAAACTAAATGGCCTGTTCTCTTCTCTTGATCTCCTGTTCATGGTGGCCACGGAGAATCAGCTGTGATTGGGTTGCACTCTTTGCCCTGCCTCCTTCATTGTCATTCCATGAGCGAGGTGTATCGCAGTTCCTCAAATTTTATCTAAAATTGCTGCTCTTGTTCTTACTCTTCATCATCCATCACCTCTTGCACACTGGTTGCTTCTATCATCACTGGGGTCAGTCTTCAAATCACTGAGCTGTTTGTGGACTCTGATCTGGGTTCGTGACATCATTTGCAACAACTGTGGATAATTTTGAGCTATTGTGTGGAAGCTATGTGCTGTATGTTTGAATTCTTCTGCATGTGGTTAACATTATGTATCACAAGTTCATAACCTGTTTTAGTGAGTGTGTTTCTAGAGTTTTGCATGAAGATTTGATCAAATCCGTAAGTTTTGTCTAACGTTTTGCAAAAAGTGATTTAATACATGTTTAGAGAATGCAGTTCTCTTTTTTTGCAATTTAAAGAGTGAATACATACGGCATGCATGCTTATTGTGCTTCACTATGATTTATAATAAAATACATCTTTTCAGCTTTTCTTCTTGAAACACAATGAGCTGGATGTGTCCATACTCTAACTAGCTCACTACGCAAGACCATGCATTTCCCATTGAGAACATTTCCTTTCATTCTTCTCTGGCAGGAAAGAAAAGAGGAAAGAGGCCTTTTGAAACACATGGCCACATCTAAACAACATCATTATGCTTTTGACAAAAAATCCCCATAGCAACATCCTCAGTGTGTTTTCCAGGGGAAAGAAGATGCACTCTATTTCAATAACACAGCTGACAATGCCAAAATCTCTCTCGTCGCTCACCACAGAGAAGATATATTATTACCCAGTCCATTCACTGTGGAGAGTTTTTGGCAAAAAAAGAAAAAAGAGAGCAATCCCAGGTTACTGTCGACGATGAGATAAGTTGAACTTTATGCAGTTCTGTTTTTCACTCAATGTTTGTATAAAAAAACTGGCTTACCCATGTGTTTGGTTGTCAGCTCTGGTACCTAAGCAGGCCTGTATTAAGGATTGCATGTGTAAGTACTCGTTGATAATAAGTAATAATGCGTTTTCAGGCATTCCAAGTAAACATGTTCAGTAAACAGGTCAGAAACTGGATTCTGGATGTTGAAAACAGCAGCAAACTTTACAAGCATCACTTCCTCTACTGGGTTCCTCCTGCACCAACTCTTCCATCACTCCCACTTCCTCTGCTCCATTGACTCTGTGATGGAGTTGTAGCGATGCTTGCTTCCTGTCACATGTCTCTCTGTTTCTCTGGCTGTATTCAGGTCCCCCTGCTGCCACCACCCCCAAACACCCCCTTCTTGTGCTATCTCTTCCTATCCTCTCCTCCCACGCTCCCCACATGCTCGCTTGTGTTTTCACTGGTGGCAGCTAATCTGTCACCACGCAACCTGAGACCCTGTCAAAGCCACCGGTGGGAAACGTTGGACCCCAGGCTGCTGTTTGGTGCCAACGCATGTGTACTTGTACTTTGGTGCCAACTCTCTGTATGACTTTGTCTTTGGATGCCAAGCCATTTTGTTGTGCCTGTCACAATTAATTCAGGCATTATTAGGTTAAACACCTACAGAGGATTTGGGTTAGCGGCTTTCTTTGCTCCATTCACTTAAATAGTTGTTCTCAGACTTTGTTTTCATAGGGATTAAACACGGTGGAACATTGTATTTTATTTTGTTCAGTGGCATTGGAAGGTTATTTTTGTTGCCTTTTGACAGAGCCAGGATATCTGTTTTCTCTTGTTTCATGCAGGTTAACTGCAGTAACAATGGGTCCCTTTTCCTGCTGCTTGGTCAGCCAGAAAAACAAAATACTTTGGCAGTCGGGTCTATACATAGACGAGTATCCCGAAACACACATCCAGTATGTTTGAGTATTGATCTGATTGTGAATTCTACCTCTCTGACATTGCATTTGTAGTTTTTGTTAAGCTTGGAGCGCATAGTAATCACATTTTGCCTCCTGCCATCTTTAATTAGTTAGCTGAACAGTTTGCGGATAATGCAGATCGTCCTTGGGGACAGTTGCCCAAATCTTGAATGACACAATGAAAAGGAGAGAGAGGGAGGGTAGTTTTAGGTGTTGCTTTTTCTTCTTCTTTTTTTCTTCTTTTTTTGAACACTTGGGTCAAAGCCAAGCTCAGTCAAAGACTCTCATATTCGACACTTTTATCCTCTACTTAGAAATACTTAGAAATCTGAGGTTAGTATTGAGCCAAGACATCAAATCATCCAATTTGATGTCATCCAACAATCATCCAATCACATGACAGTGACAGTGCATTTAGGCATGTAGGCATATACCTGCTAAAGTTCAAACCGAGCATCTGAATGGAAAAAGAAGGTGATTTGTGGCGTGGTGCTGTGCTGCTCAGGCTGGTCTGAGTATTTCAGAAACTGCTGATGTACTGGGATTGTCCCACACAACCATCTCTAGGTTTACATATAGCGGTCAGGGACGAACTGACAGAAAGGCAGTAGTAACTCATTACAACCAAGGTAAACATAAGTACGTCTCTGAATGCACAAGATGAGAAACCTTGAAGCAGAATGTCTACAGCAGCAGCAGACGACAGTGTGCGCAGGAAACTGAGGCTACAGCAGCAGGGGATTGCATCGAGTGCCACTCCTGTCAGCTAAGAACAGGAAACTGCAATTGCATTGGCTCACCAAAATGAGAAAATAGAAGACTGAAAAATTGTTGCCTTATCTCACATTTGGTTGGTAGGATCAGAATTTGGCGCAAATAACACAGAAGCATGAATCCATTTTGCCTTGTATCAACAGTTCAGGCTAGTGATGGTGGTGATATTTTCTTGGCACACTTGAAACCCCTCAGTACCAACTGAATTACCACAGCCTACCTGAGTATTTTTGGTGACCATGTTCATTCGCTTAATACCACAGTGTACCTGTCTTCTGATAGCTTCTTCCAGAAGGATAGCACACCATGCCACAAAACTCAGATGATCTCAAATTGGTTTCTTCAACATGACAATGCATTCACTGTAGTCAGATGGCCCCCAGAGCCACCAGATCTTAATCCAATAGAACACCTTCAGGATGTGTTGGAACGGGAGAGTCACATCATGGATGTGCAGCTGACATATCTGTGCTGCGTCATGTTATTATTTCAAAATGGAACAAAATCTCTGAGGAAGGTTTCCAGTACCTTGTTAAATGTGTGTGATTAATAATTAACTGTGCATAAAGAAAATCACATAGTTCCCACTGTAGATACATATGTAGCTTTTGCAGCTTGCACTTGTTGAATAGAGCACTTACAATTCGACTGCCTAAAACTGTTGCTGGACTGAAACAGACGAAGTCCGGTATGTTGGTGAATAATTTGAAAATGTGTTCCAGGTATTGTTGTGATTGGCCTTTCGCTGAAAAAGTTTAATGCACTAATGCAGTATATCAGCACATGGCATCATCTATTTGGTCCTGCTGCAGACCTATTTTTAGGCGTCTGCAGCAGAGGTTGTTGTCATAGCACTTAACTAATATGGTCGTGTTGGTCTCTCTCTCTCTTTGTATTGTAATTTCTCATTCATATAAGGGGATATCGTGAAACCCAACACATACCATACAGAAAATGGTCACCTGTCAACGGTGCTAGTTAGGAGAACACTTAGCATCCTGTGAATGTAAGCGATTCACTATCTAGTTTCGGAGCGCTTTGCAGAGAGTAAGAGGCTCCTAATGAGACCAAAGGGGTGATGCATTTGCAGCCTTGTTCGCAAACCTTTTTTGTTTTAAATTACGCTCTGTGATATACTCAGTAGGGCATCAGTGGAATGAACTGTTGCCTCGGTGTCGGTGAGCAGAAAATCTATTATCTGTGCTGGAGTTTTTGATATGTGGAGTGGGGCTACAGATGTTGATGCATAATATCCACATTTATCCTGGGCATCATTTATCTGCATCAGCAGGAAATATGTCCTGGAGAGTGTGCTATATGAGCGATTACATTACCTCACTGTACATCAATAGATTGCTCAAGATAATGAAATGCATGTGTGATTTGTACATTATCATGCACATTCATATATTTGTCTACGGCAGGATGCAGCCATTACTGTACAGTTTGTCATCGGATTTCAGTTTCTAGGCCAGGGAATCAACCTGCAGAGTATATCATAATAACGTTTCACACACAACCTTTCAAAACCCTTAGCCATAAAAGCCTGGTGTAAAGGCTTTAATGAGAAATCTTTTTCAAAGCAGAAATTGCTTTGTGCGTGATTCACATCCTATGCCATATCTCAGCAAGGAATAGAGAATGGGTCAATTGTAGCAGACCCATGAGAAATAAGGACTGAGACAGAACAGCTCAGCAGCTGTTTTACACTCTCACGGGTGTTTATCTGATATGCTTATTGCCAGCAATAAGACTCAGAACGCCATCAGTCACTGCAGGTAATATAAGATATGGACTATAGAGTTGTTGTTTTTTAATTCCTGATGCTGCTTCAGCACTATGCGTGCAGCAGTTCAAGCGGGTATTGTCATTAACGTTGCAGATCCGTTCAGTTTAATGTCTTCCTTTCTAAAATGTGTATGCACACTAGTGTATACAATAAAAATTGCTAAGTGTAGAATTTATGCATTTCAAAACTATTGTGTTTTATTTGATTAAATGTAGATTCTTAGTAATGGTTCTTAAACTGTATTTATATCTTATAATAACTAGACTAGGGTCTCATTTTTTATTGGTTAAAACACAAGTTGTTGTTGTTGTTAACAATAAAAAAACTATGTGCAGGCAAATAATCTGATTCATTTCAGTACTCATTTTAAGATGTATTTTCCTTGTAGTAAATTTTTTCAGTTTACTGAAAATCATTTTCTTACAAACATTGTTATTAAAAGTAAGCTTTGCGTGTCTGCGTGTGTGTGTGCTGTTTGTTTTCAGAAGCATGTACTGCAGCTTCTCTTCTGAATTGGGAATAGCAGAAATTAATCACTGACACGTCTTAATCGTATTGCAAATAAGAAGCTGAGTTTGTGAGATAAGCACTTTTTATGCTGTTTAGAGAATTATCCAAAACTGCCATGTTTTTTTTGTTGGTTTCTTTTAAGTAAGTGAACTCAGAAACATGTATGAGGCGCATAATCGGTCATATTGCTGCAGGTGCCTGTCCATTAGTGTGACTGTGTGCATCTCAGAGTTGTGCCGTGTTACAGCAGGCTTAGTTTAAGTTTGCTGGCCACTTTGTTAGGTACAACACTTTAACTGTCACATGGCAGCAATTTAATGTTACTTGTAGTAGTTGTCAGTGTCAGGTGGTCTGAGTATTTCAGAAACAGCTGATGTACTGGGAAAATATCCAGTTAGTAGCAGTTCACTGAGAAAAAAATCCCTTGTTGCAATGCAACAGTAACTCAACTAATTGGTATAACCAACCAACCAAGGTATACAGAAGAGCATCTTTGAATCCATAACATAAGGAGCCTTGAAGCAGATGGACATTAGTAGCAGAAGAACACAGTGGGTGCAGGAAAGTGAGACTATGCTACATACGAAAGATTGGAAGGATATTGCCTGATCTGATGAGTCTTGATTTCTACTTTGACATTCAGATGGTAGAATCAGAACTGGGAATAAACAGGATGGAAGCATGGATCCATCCTGTCTGATAGAAAGTTTATTGGTATATTACTGCTGTCCATGT
Source organism: Oreochromis niloticus (assembly GCF_001858045.2). Lineage (NCBI taxonomy): Eukaryota > Metazoa > Chordata > Actinopteri > Cichliformes > Cichlidae > Oreochromis > Oreochromis niloticus. The sequence goes on along the minus strand of NC_031978.2, from coordinate 14,020,733 downwards.
CTGTCCCTTTATGACCACTGTATGTCTGTGTTCTGATGGTTGTTTCCAGTAGTCAGAAAAGCTCAAATCAGCTGTTTTCTTGAACACGTCTCTGAGTTCAATGTATTGTCGCTGTCCAATAAAGCACCTTTTTGATGTGGTGAAACAGGAAGTTCACATCAATGACGTGCAGCTGAAAAATCTGCAGCAACTTTGTGATGCTATCAAATCAATACCGGCCAAAATCTCTGAGGAATGTTTCCAGCACCTTATTGAATCTGTGTCACAAAGGATTAGGGCAGGTCTGCAGGCAGAAGAGGGTCTAACCCAGTACTATCACAGTGTACCTAACAAAGTGTTCAGTGAGTGGATCGCTTTTAAATTTAGTCTGACTCTCCAAGCTCTTTGGCAAGTTTAATTCTCAAACATTTCATGCTGGCGAGCCTTTTTAAATACTGATCAAGTTTAGAAAACTTAATTTAATGAAATAACGAATGGAAGTAAAATATTTATGTCTACAGTTGGGCTGAATGAATTTTTGTGTAATGCTTAACAGTCTGCCCTGTTTATCTTAGCACTGTGTTCCCAAATCTCTGCAATTAATTTAGCCTCTTTAATGTGACAGTTTCATATAAATACCGAAGATGATGGCCAAAGACTTAATAAACAGTGCTTAATCTTTTAAGGTTATTACTACTTTACATTTATTTTTTAGTGATATAAGATCAGTGATATTTTTTTAATCCTTTTACCGTCCTTGCTTGGGTTTTTTTGTAGCGACAGCGACTTTTATGGCATCTGTATCCTGTGGTCAGTGAGTGATGAATCGTGGTGCATTAAATATATTTAAAACGCAGGCATGCTGCAGACTGCTCTCACTTTCTGTACTCTAGGTATCAGTGAACCACTGAAACTCAGAAAAGGAGCTGTGATTAAGTTAAAAGCACTTCATTGTTTTACCACCCGTAGCCCATACAATAATTGGCATCTCCTGCTCAATACCCAGCAACCATGACGACTTATGTTACCCTGCATCAGCGTCAGTGACAGACTGTTCACCCCGATCCTTATGTTAAACTGATACATCCGTGCCAAGTGAAAGTTACCAACTCCACCATGTTTGCAGGGTAATGGGCTGGAGAATGAAAGATTGCATGCTATTATCTTATTGGAGAATCAGTATAGGATCTGTGGAAGTGTAAAGAGTGGGTTTAATGACGTGAGACGTTTTTTAAGAGGAGGGGAAGAATGCCTCATGCAGTCTGGGACTGGAGAGATGATGGTCTGGGACATGTGTAGTCAGTGGACCATGTTATAATAAAGTAGTTGCCTAATGCACCACACGTGCCCCTTGCAGCTTATAGTTTAAAGTTTTCTTCCTCTCAAGTTTTAGATTTAAGAAAGGAGGAAAAGTGCCGGATGTGATGGATGGATGTGATTGTGGGAGAGCAGGAGCTGATGATGATATGCACCAGTTATTTCTTCTTCTTCTTCTTTTTTTTTTTACGAAAGAAATGGCAGAAGAAGACAGAAATCAAAGGGAGGGGAAAAATGAAAGACATCTTTAATGTCTTTTCTGCTCAGCTCTTAATTGCAAATTTCCCCTGAAGGCAAAAAAAGTATGGCTGAACAATGAGGCTGCCCAGGGGAAACACCATAGATTAATTGGACAGATAGGAACCCTCTGACATTAACATTTATGCATTTGTTTACTCTTTTTCAATGAATAATAATAGGCCACCTCCCTTGAAGATCCCTACTCTCTCATTAGTTCCAGTTTGTAGTTTGTTATGGATGGGAATATCGAAGCAGTAAACGAAGAGGGGAAAAAAAACTGTTCAGAGCCGTTCGTCGCCGTTCTGGGCAGGAATACAAAAAGTATTTCCAGGGAGAGTTCAGAACATTTTATTTTCACAACTTTTAATGGAGATTGCGAGCTTCTGTACAAGTACATCCATTATCTATATTATTAGCTTCACTATGCAGAGGGAATATTGAAGAAGGCTTTTTGGTGTTTTGTTGGGACAAACGCTAAAGACACAATTTACAATATGAGATTTTGACTGTGTTTTGCTTAATTAGAAGTCATCGGTTATCAGATATTCAGGCATTTTTTCACATTTGTTGATGTTATTTAGGTTTTTTCTACTATCCCTCATCTATTTGAAGGATAATGCTCACATAAAGGGTTTGTAAGATATATTTGACACATTTCTGCTTTCACTGTTTTACTCCCTGCTGTCTTTTCTTATAGAAAATGGCACACACTAACTATAGAAAGCTGAAGTAAGTACACCAGCTCTTTCCCAACCAACCTACTGGTCTTTTTTGGACATGGAGAAGTCTATGTCTCTTGAGGTGTCCTTTGGGTGGTGCTTCAGTAGTATGGGTCCATTGTTATGGAGCTTTTCAGTGAAAAATAGCTTGGCATTGTTGGCAATAAGTCAGACCCTTTCCCACTGAGTGTACCACTCCAGGGTTTCCTTTCTTCACCAATTTTTTTCACATCCGTTATGGACAGAATTTTCTACGTGAAGCCAAGAGGCGGAGGGTGTCTGTGGTCTCAGCATCTTGTCTTTGCTTTTCCAGATGATTTAGTTTTGTCGGTTTCATTGACAGATGGTCTCCAGCTTGCATTCGGGGTTCTCAGTTGGAAAAGGGTGGAGAGCTCTGTCTGGGTTGGGAATGACTTGCTGCGCTAAGTAGAAGAGTTTGGGTGTTTTGGGGTGTACACTAGAGTAGTGACTTAAACTAGGGCAACTGAACTTGCTCAGGAGGGTATCTGGGATTTCTCTTAGAGACAGAGAAAGAAACAAAGTCATTCAGGAGGAGCTTAGATTAGAGCTGCCATTCCTCAACACTGAAAGGAGCCAATTGAGGGGATATGACTAGCATATGTTCTGGATGAGGTGTTTCAGGCAACTGGGGTATGATCCCAGTATAGACCCATGATACGCTGGAGAGATTATATTGCTCTGCTGGCAAGAGCTGGCTGTGGAGCGGGAGGTCTGAGCATTTCTGCCTAGACTGATACCCCCTGAATCATAGACCTGGATAAGCAGGAAAAATAAAAGCAGAATGAAAAATAGTAGAATGAAAATAACATTATAAAGTTATTACGTTTTCTTTTTTCCTAAATGCACAAAACACTTCAAATCCTCTGGTCACAAGGATGCTAAGATTGGATTTCTAGCATGTAATCTCTATATGCTCTTCCACTGAAAGCATATTTTGCTAACATCTTACGATATAAAGTGTTTATGGCTCGCTGCTCATTGGTGGCGCAGATCTTGCCTCCAAGCATTTTGAGTTTGTGCCATCATCATCTTGTGCCCAGAAATAATCTGTACTCCTTTGTTAGGGTTATAAAGAATTCATGAGCTCCTTTAGCCGCACATTTCACAAGCAGTCTAATGTTTATCTGCGTGAACTCGGAGCATTAATTACAACAAACAGCCTCAGTGGCGCGATATGTAGAGAAGATGCAAACACCCGAGGCTAATTTTGCACAAGATGGACAGGTCGGGCCTGCATTTTAGCAGCAAGCCATAGCCAGAGAGAAGTTAGAGGACTGCCCTGAAATTGTGCACAGGGCTCACTCTTGCTGTGCTGTAGATGAGCACGCTTTCCCTCACACTGATTTGAAAATGTATTCCCCCTTTAATGGGAGCAGGGAGAGTATGACATCATGCTCTTTGTACAGTTATGAGGAAAAATATGTTTAGCGTGGGAATTATTTTTTGGTATTAAAAATTCCGAACGTGTGGGCCAGCAGCAATGAAACAGTTCATTCTTTAACAGCCCTGCTGTGCCTCACCGCTGCTAACTGTGGTGCTTGGCGTTATGTTCACAAGCGAGGAAAAATAATAACAGTGATATAGCTTCAGCAGAAATTGCAATGTTTCCCACCCAAACTGAAGTGTGCTTTCATTAGAAATATCAAAAGGTTTGGGGTTTGAGACCGTAGCCGTTTTAATCCTTGTTATGCACCTGCAGCCTTTCATTTTTATCCAAATTCTGTTATCATTTCTTAAGACTCCGTTGCAGTAAAAAGCAATGCCAAGGAAAAAAAAGCAATGGGTGGTTAAAAAGAAGAAATATCCGGAAGCATGAAAGATAAGGTTACCTTCATCAGGCTATAAAAGAAAATAAAACCCTTTAGAGTTGAAAAGGACATGCTGGGTTTCAGAGGGAGAAGGCTTATTCAGAATGAAGAAAGTGACTCCATTATCGCTGAGTGCTTAAAAACCTCACCTGCTGTACAGTAATACGATCACCTTTCACTCATGCTTTAAAGTGATCAGGAGAGTGGGGCAATCCAGTATGGATGTCTGCATGCATTGGTGTGATCAGAGTCATTTTTCTTAAAAGAGTCTCTCCATTTCCCATCAGTCACCAACCCCCCAGACTTCTCTTATTCCCCAAGGAAACAAATAAGACAGCTTTACCATTATTTCCTCTTATTCATGTCTGATATTCCTCATTTATGCAGCCTACAGTCCTCATTTTCTTAGGTAACAACTCAAACAGTCATAAAAGAAACTGTATGGCCATTGAAGTGTCATGTTCAGGAAAAAGTTTCTTAGAGTTTATTATGAGATATTTCTGTTTTTTACCTGTGATTTCTGTTATTTTTAGAGCGTGTGAGAGCGAGAGTGACAACCTTTACTAACTGTGCCCCTGCCATGATTCATCACTCACCTCTGCTTTCAAGCACAGGGAACAATGTTTTTCCCTCTGCGGTTTACTTTACTGACGTGATGACTTCAGTTGCCTTAGGCGCCACTTCGAGCACACAATGCCATGAAGCCTGAGGTGAGGGACACAGACAGACAGACAGGGCTGTCTGGAACGAAAGCTGAACCATCTTGGCGACTGAGAAGGATGAAAGAGTATTCGGATATGAAAAATCAACTTTGCTTGTACGTTGTGGACATGGCCAACCGGAGATTTAATCATTTGTATGTGCAGGGGCACTTTATTTTAGGAAAAAGTGTCATCATGCGGACCTCTGAGGACTCGCTGCAGGATTTTTTTAATAGTCAAGCAGCTGCTCCCTCTGTGACTTCTTCCTAAGCAAAGAGACATCTTGACTCATTAAGGAGCTATCTTTGCTTTGGTCAGTCAATATTTAAATAGGCCTGCCCCATCAGCCTGCATGTTTGATATTCATCCAGTGCCTGCTGGAGCATATATAATGGAAAATCTTAGTCTGCTCATCCATGAATGTGACTCTTTAGTTTCGCTAATGGTGGTAGTATAAGTGTTACTATGAGACCCAATCCTTTGCCCGGCTGGTATGAGTCTCAATGTATGCTTGTTGGATTTTTTTAGTTTAATAACTTCAATAAATATAAGGTGGTTTGTCATGAAAGTCTGTATGGATATTGATCCATATAAATGACCTCTTGGCGTCAAAATATCCTAACAGCTGCTTGATGACTTGCCACAAAGTTTGGCACAGGCATTTATTTTTCCCTGGTGATGAATCCTTGTAAATTAGATGAGATTGGGGTGACTCGGACTCAGGATTTAGAGTCTTTGTCTGTTTTATTTAGTCATCTGCTAATCGGAAGGTTGGTGGTTCAATCCCTGGCTCTTCCAAAGTAAGGACAAGATACTGAACCCCATCAGGGTGTGAGTGTGCGAATGTTAGGTTAGAAAAAAGCACTTTTGTGAATGTGTTTATGAATGAATGAATGAGGCATGAAGTAAGAAAGCGCTAGAAATACACTATATAAGTACCAGTTCACTAGATTAGCTTTCACTGTGATCTGCGATTAAAGGAGAAAATATTCGACCTACAGTAGCAGCACCTGTAAAGTTAGCAAACGTTATCACAATAACACTTGAAACACACAAACTAAGATTATTACACAGTTCTAAAATGCTGCACAAATGTTGCCCACACATCAGCTTAGGTCATTTTTATTTCAGTGTGAAATGTCTCAACAGCTATTACATGGCTCGCATCAATTTCTGAACAGACAGTCCTCTTCCCCAAAGTTGAATATGTAATAAGTTTGGCATTTTTCTAAATTTTTATCAGCCGCTATCATCAGATGTCATTTTAAATTTCTCCATACCCCCCAACGTTAATGATATTCTCACCCACCTCGGCTGTGTAGCTGCCTAACATTTTGACCCGACACCTTAAATTTCAGTGAGACAACAAAGATGAAAGTAATGCAGAAATGGACATGATGACTCTTTTATGAAGCCAGTAAAGAAGATTAAAGGAAGGCTTTTCTTTAATTATGTAGTTCAGGGAATTTTTTTGTTTGTTTGCTTCCCTCACTCCTCCCACCCTCACCACTGTCTGTCCCTAGTTTTCTCTGGTTTTGCTGGCTTGTACACTCCGGTGCACTCACAGCCACAGCCACAGCCAAGCCTTAGCTGAAGGCACACTGAGCTGTATGTAAATCAATTTGGAACGCAGCCGTATGTGGAAATAGAATTAGACTTGTCAGCCACACCTCTTTAGTTCCTCTCTCGTCTTCATCTGCCTCTGCTTCTGTAGTAGTCTGCTCTTTTTGGAGTTTAGCATATGCTACCATAAGTAGCAGCTATAGGAAGGCTTAGGGGTTAGGCTTGTGGGGGAGAGGGGATTAAAAGAAATCACTGAAGTTAGCACTCTTCAAAGGAAGTAGAGAGGCTGCAAGAGGAGCCACATTGCTCTCAAATGGTTCCATGCTCAAGGGGATTTGTGTAATGGTGAATTATTACATGAGACACAGTCACATGTATGGAAATGAGTTTCTGCACTTGCACAGAACGTCGTGCGCGCTGGATCAAGAGAGAAAGATGTTATTATAAACATCGATCTGTGTAAACAGCGAGTGATGCATTTAGTTTCAGCTTCATCGATCACGCTGTTGTAGCGAGTCTTTGTCTGTTTGATTTGATTTGTTCTTTTTAAATAAAACTCATCAAAATACTTGCCCAATTCAGAGACAACAACAGTTCTATCTCCTGTAATTTCAGATATGGCAGAAAATAACATCTGCCAGTTTGTTTTATGCCTCTAAAATGAAGAAGGGTCCTCTGTGGTCTGCCGTAATGAGTTTTTATGCTGTCCTTGTCTGTATTGTCCCTGCATTGTGCTAGTCATATCTCTGCCAGCCTCAGTTGTTGTGTAGGATATAGTGTAGCAATCCACTTATGCCAGCAGATGGAATGGAAACACAAATGTACTGTATGTTCATCAGAGACGTCGCGGGACGTCAGATTTCGAAGGCCAGATCGGCTATTTCAGCAACACAATGAGTGTTCTTGCAAACATATGTGGGAGTCTTGATTTAGATTTACTGGAAGGTCCTTTCCAAATAGTGAATCATGCTCCTAATTATATTTAAACATCACACGCATGAGCAGCACTCTAGCCTCAAAAGGCAGCTGTGGAAAGCTATTCGTCTGGCTTTTTAGAGACAATCAATAATTCATGCAGTTATTTCAGAAAAGTTAAATTAAATCTAAGGAGGCGCATGTAAGATGGGAGATTATTCTTTAAGACAAATATTATTTTCTGCCTCCCAGGGGTGCTGTTAAACAGCCCGTCATTTATCACAATTAACCTGAGCGGCCATTAGTGAGCTGTTAATTAGATACTACACTGTGTCTAATGAATCGCAACACACAGTTAGGACCACAGAATCTGCGGTTATTGACTTAAACAATTACAGGAATGAAAATGAAAAAGAAAATGTGTTTTTCTTTGTGGAGGTGTAATATAGTGGTGTAGACACAGAGTCATCCGGCAGAGCATAAAACATCCTGCAACTTATTCATCAGTAACAGCTACGGAATAAATTATCAGTCCTCACAGTCATTTTTCTCATGTGGAATAAGGACAAGTAAAAGATTTATTTATTTTCCACATGATTCAAAAATGTCAACACTTTGTCTTTTGCAGCATAATCAAGGAAAATTCAAGGCAGCACTTGATGACGGAGGCGGGCTGTTGGCGCCAATAAAAATTGCTTAGTTATATGGAAGTGTACACTATCGTCCTTAGGTAGCTGTGTTTTAGTTAAAAACATGACCATTCTGCGTACCAGGTCAGATACACGACACAACATTAGAGCGCTGCGACAGTGAGAAACAGAAGCATGAAACAGTCTTCAGCAGTGTAAGATACACAGATACGGACCAAATGAGCTGGAAGATAACCAGTGAGGAAATTCTCTGCAAACGCACAGTAAACATTCATGGCCTCATAAACTCTGTGTACTCTTGCCAACAAGTTGATTACAGGGAGATTCCATCATGTAAATCCTGCAGCTTTTCCACAGCGTGTGTCTCAGTCCCAGCGGCCACACTGCCCCTAAGCTGGCTTTCCCAACATGTCCCAAAAAAATCCAGCACGAGAGCATTTGCTTGGAATTACCGCTCACGTGACACAAATCCCATCTTTACGGCAAAGTGTGTCTTCCTATAATTGTGCTGTGGCTGTTTCCGAGCGCCACTGTTACACGTTCACTATTAAGATACGTATTTTGGGCTTTACCGAGAAGCATGCAGCATCCTCTGATGTGTCATCAAGTTTTTATGAGACGTACCGGGCTCTTCAAAGTGATTACTGGCCGCTCGGCTTATCAGATTTGGTTTAGAGCTTGCTAATGGCATGATAAGGCACATTAAAGCGATAATAAGTATTTAATGAAGTTTAAATGTGGTCAGGCTCGGGGCACAGAGGATTGATCTTCCTATAAACGGGTGATAAAATAATTAACTGTAAATATCCAGATAAGACATTAAATGGTCCTGTAGAATGGAAGAAAAAAAACACACTATTGGCTTAATGCCTCACCATTGCCACTCGTCTCATCTAATTCTGGTTTTTGGTACATGCGAGTTGTGTGAGATGGCACAGCACTGTGGGGTATGTGTGTGATCTAGTTTTTAAGTCTCCTCTGTTACTTTTTTGCCATATAATCAACTTGCAGAACGTATTGTTGGTTTTCTGGGTATTTCCACCTCCCTCTCTTCTTCTAACGCACTCTAACACACACACATCCTGAGATCATCCTGTCTGATGTCAATCTGAGTATACAGCTGCAAAAAATGGGTGTTGCTGCTGCTCCTTTGCCAATGCTCAGGGTGGGTCTCTCCATGTCCATCTGTTCATGGCCTGTAGAGGAAAGCACACCCACTCTCTCTCTCTCACACACACACACACACAAGTGACACACAGTTGAAAAGATATGCACAGACACACACACTCACGCATGCTGAGAAATTACATCAGTATTTGGTTCAACTTGTTCATGCTGAATGCCAGGGGATTCAAGGACACTTATGAATCACATAATAAATTTACAGAAAATCAAGTCTCTCCCCGCCTCGGACTGCTAAGTGTTTCATCCGCATCATCCCCCAAATCCTTACAAGCAATCTACATATAAAGTCAACTGAGGGTCAAGTCCTCCTGGTAGTCTGAAAACAAAGTCTTCTTTTTTCTAATCGATGAGTAAATAAATGGGTTTTTTATGCTCTTGTTATGTTCTCTTCTTAGGGGTCTTTTTGCCAGCCATTACACCGAGACACATTACCGGGAGGATGGAAGTGCAGTCACCGGTGCTCACAACTTCACGGTAGGGCAGCGTTGGAGTGCTTTTGACATTTATGGTCAAGTTGATGTTCAGCGATGCTGCACAGTCACGTTGTAAAAAGTGACCCTTTAAAAATACTCACAAAGACAGACGAGTTTTCTCTTCTTGCAGAGAATCAGCTTTACTCATTTAAAATCAAATCTAGGACAGAAATGAGAGTTTTGTTGTCGTGTTTTGTTTTTTTCTTAATTGCTTCCATGTGGTCGAGTGTGTATTTGAAAGCCTCCCACTGTTGGTGAACACACTCTATCCCGTGGCCTACTTGATGATAAGCTGTGTTCATGCTGGTAGTTTTTCAGCCAACATTGCCATCAGGATTTTATTATGGAATCCCCTTTTAGCAGATGGTTTATTCTTGACTGCTTGTTTTATGCTGTGTTCATGCTAGCTGTGCGAGGCGAAGTGCTCGCTAGTCTTTGGAAACGGAGAAAGTACTTCTCAAGGCTTTTTAGTGTGTCACATGGATGGTTGAAATCAGTTTATGTGGCTCAGGGAAAAAATAGCACAACTGATCCTTTATAAAAAGCTGTTTTGTTTTGTTTTTGACATAGTTCACAGCCTCTTGCCCTTTTTGCTGCCTAGTTGGATTGTGGACACTGGGGACACTTATTAGCCAATTTCCCCACAGTTTAAATTTTTATCATTCATTGGTGGATGTAAGAAGAATTCTAACAGACTGGAGACCTTCAGTACCTGCTGAACAAGTGTTAACCATGATTCAGTGGCAATGAATGTGCTGTACTGAACCTGCATTTCTATATATTTTTCATATGCAAATGATTTAAAACCATTTGCTACTCTTCTAGCATGCAAGTCCACACCTATAAAACAAACCTGACCTGACCTCTAATTTAGGATGTAAATTGACTCCTTAAGCAGCTTAGCAGTGGGTCGTTATTTCATGCTGTTTAACAAAACATTATTCAGTTCTTGTCTGTCTTTGGTTAGAATACCTCAATTTGGACATCGCGTAGCTTCAGTTGGAACAATGCACTGCATGTCAGCTAACAACTTAAAGGAAATGAATAACTTAGATACCAAGAGGTTTACAGTCATGTGAAAAAGAAAGTTTTCACAGATATTTATGTAGCACTGTGAATAAATAAGTACACCCCATGATTCAAAGGCTTGTAGAACCAGCAATAACTCTTCTTAACGGTCTTGCTTCAGTTCATTGAGGTTCGTGGGGATTGGTTTATGCACAGCACACTTAAGGTCCTGCCCCAGCATTTCAGCTCAGGTTGAGGTCTGCACATTGACCATTGCAACACATTGATTCTTTTCCTTTTTCAGCCATTCTGTTGCAGCTTTGCTGCACTGCTTGGGATCACTGCCCTGTTGCATGACCCACTTTCAAAGCTTTAGCTGTCAGACAAATGGCCTCACGTTTGGCTCTAGAACACTTTGGTCTACAGAGGAATTCATGTTAAACTCAGTGACTGCAAAGTGCACAGGTCATGTGGCTGGAAAAAAAAGCCCAAATCATCACCCATCCACCACTGTTTGCCAGCTGCTATGGGGTGTTTGTGTTGATATGCCGTGTTTGGTTTTTACCAAACATCTCCACTTTGGTCTCAGATGTCCAAAGGATATTATTCCATGTTTTTAACCTCTTAATGCCCAGCGTATTATATTTAATGCATCAGTTTTTAGATATCTGCATCATCAGTGTCATTGTTGTCCCCAAAAACCTAAATAAATGACATAATATAGTTTTAAGGAATAAGTTGCCAAAAAAAATCCTGGTTGTATGAAATATGATACAAATTAAAGCTTAGTTAAAAAAATTAAGTATTTAGTCACTCAACATTTAGCTGCTGTAAAAACGTCAGAGACACAGAGACAGTCACTAACTCTACCTGATGTTATCCTTTGTAAAAGGTGAACCTAGCTAGGTCAAACACTGCCTGAGCACAGAGCCTTTATAGCTGTTCTATTTTTATCCTTAATCTAATGATTCTCAAATCCATTACCACCTAGTTCATTACCTTGTAGTGAACTTGTTAAATGGGAGTTGCTTCACTTCATCTTTTTGTAAAAATCCCACCCCAGATTTCTTCCTACTGGAGTTCAGTATAGGGAATGAGAAATGGTCAGTGTAGTGGGGAATGACAGTTGATTTAAAAGGGCTGGAGTGCTACTAGACAGTAAATGGAGGTCTGTATTCCCTCTTAATGAGAGTCATTTCCTCTGCTCTCCTTGTGGTCAGACAACAGCGTTTTCACTGTTTCTGAGGAGCCTTAAATGTCCCTTTTTCCTTCCACTAGAGCAGTCTGACGGATTAACGAAAGGCGAACAATTACCATATTACTGTCACCTCCCATGCGTGCCAATTTTTCTGCTTTCTCTTCAACTTTATAGGTTGCATTAATTTTAAATGGCCTGTTTTTTATAGAGAGGGAGTGTAGACAGATTTCTTCAGAGCATGCTAATTTAAATGAACATGAGTTGGGACAGCATCAGCATAGTTCCAGTGTCTTTTTTACTGTGTTGCTCTTTTGAAGTCAGGTAAGAGCTTCAGTACAGCGAGAGGAATGTGACAAGCTGCTTTCTTCTTCTGCTTTTTTTAGTATGACACATTTTATATCACACTTTGTTTCTTTAAAAGTGTTTCTTATTTCCAACATGTAAAGGGTTTTTTGTTTTGTTCACATTAAAAAAAAAATGTCTTTTAGAGTCACTGCTACTACCACGGGGAAGTGCAGGCGCATCCCAGCTCTGACGTTACCCTCAGTACCTGCTCAGGCCTTCGGTAGGAATCTCAGGCATCATTTTGCATTCAAGCAGCATCACTACACTGCCCTTTAAGTGCTATTTGCCACTCCAATGTTTATATTTGCTTAAGTCGCTCAGCACAGCAGCCCATCTCTCTTAAGCCCTTAAGCGTGCTGTCAGTAAGTTGGTGTGACTCGTAGGAATTGGTGAAATGTCACACCTCATTGTCTTTACTCACCGTGGGATCCAGTAAATATCTGGACTCATTTGGGCAGTAATTATGATCTTGCTGTCGCTACAAAATGAACCACAATCCAAAGTTTTATTTAAACTGGAGTATTAAGCATGCACATTTTCATCTGTTCTGCTTAATCCAACAGCAAGGAAGCATTTTGGGAATAGAAAATGTTAAGTTTCCCCATAAGGACCATTTAGATTTGTTTAGGTTATTAAAGTCTGGTATGTATTTCTGATCTGACATTAAAAGATGTGATTCTTTCAAAAAAAAAAAAAGAGTCTTTTGCTTAAAAATGAACAACAAAATATCTGGTTTTAGTAAAAGTGGGCTTGCAGGAAAAGAGCCAGCCCGGTTGTTATGTATTCCATTAGAGAGAGCCCATTTAATCAAACTCTGCATTTGAGAGACTGGTCATGCTTTGAGGTTTTGTTTTCCAACTTATCCTGTTGTCTCCGCAGAGGCTTCATCGCACTTGAAAACAAGACATTTATCATTGAGCCTGTGTCTGGCGATGACACCGGAGTTCACTTCATTTACCGAGTGGAAGAGCTCAGACTGACCCCCGGAGCCTGCGGCCACAGCTTCAACACGTCCTCAGTTGCCTCTGAAAACCACATTGAAAGCCCCTTCAAGTCTTTCCACACAAGGGTGAGATTATTATTGGGTTTTTCTTTTTTATCACAGTGTCACTGGATAAAGCGGCTCAGTGCTACATTATTGGTTTGCAGTTTTTCACCATTAAGCGAGTCTGAAGGTTAGGCCTATCATTGAACTGATTAAAGATAAATGGGCGTTTGACCAAGATGAGTATATTGGCAAGCATTCTTGTCTGGATGAGTTCCCTCAGGGTGTTGCCTTGGGTTTGACACTCATTTTATCAGCGTTGAGAGCACAGAGTCAAGGGCTCACGCAGAAGGTTTGGCCAGTGCTTTGCATTGAGCAGGTGCAGCATCCATCTGCCCCTATTTCCAAGCATTAAGAACTCTGTCTGATTCAGGAAATGAAACTTACCTATATACAGTACTTAATTACCCCTGAGTGATAGATTTTCTCAACTTTGGTTTTTTTTTTAAAGGAAATAGTTCTGAATATCAGCTGGGACAAAGCCTGGTTTGCAGTTTTTTAGCCTGCAGGCTAAAACCAGATACCAGGATAGATACCAGGTTATATCTTTATATTTAGTGTACAGACATTTAAGTGTTATCTTCTCATCTATCTCTTGGAAAGAATGTAAATACCTTTTTTTTAGCCATTGCAGTTTTTAAAGGTTCATCTTAAGTCTTTTAAGTAGAAGCGGTGAGAAATGACAGAAATAGTGTCTTGATCTTCTACGCATTTCCTAATAACTGTCTAACTTTTCCCATCTTTGTTTTTATCACAGCATAAAAGACATGCTCAGAAGACAACCAAATATGTCGAGCTGATCATTGTTGCAGACAACAGAGAGGTAATGCACCTACTTGCCTCTCTTCACAAATGCAGTTTTTGACCAGCAGAGACGACACACTGAAAGCCCACAATCCTTTTGTGGTATAAGCATGAGCTGTAGCAACTATGGAATAGATCCCACTGGAGCTGCAGAGAGGGATGAGTGTGCGACAAGCAGTGTGGTCTCTTTTCTGACAGGAAGTTCTTTTTTCAATTTCCCAGCAGAGCAGACAGGAAACGGGGAAAAACCATGTGGATAGTGAATAGTCTCCCATAAGCACTGAAGAGCTATTTGTGGGGCTTCCTCCTGACAGCCCTCTGCTAATGCCACTGACCTGAATGGGAGGAAAGGAAATGAAAGGAAGGATAAGGGATCAAGTATGTTGTTAGGCTTAGATATGCAGTCCAGCATCAGTGCAGTTGGATGCACAGAAGGGTGAAACTGGAAGGTCTGACTTGAGCTGCAGTTTGGATCCAAAGCTTTGCAAGCTGTCGTATCTGCCAGTATACCTGCTCCCTGTGGCCATGCCATTCGCCTCTCTAACACTAGGAGATTTTTCTAGATCCAGATGGTCACAGCTTGACAACCTGCCCAACACGCAGAAAAATGTAGTGCCAGTGAATATTTCAAGCAACTCATTCATACGAATCGCTGCTTTTCTGTGTCCTTTGTTGTGGTTTGAGGGTTTTTTTCTATGTTCTGGAAATGATGGTCTCTTATGTCCTCATGAAACACTCACTGTAATTTCTTCCACTGATTACATGCAATTTTGTTTTCAGTTTCAGAAACAAGGAAAGGACTTGGAGAAGGTGAAGCAGAGACTGGTAGAGATAGCCAATTATGTGGACAAGGTAAAACATCCTCCCCCCCTTTGCACAGGAGGGATAAATCACCTTTTTAAAATAGAAATATTTTTGGCAGCAGAGATTAATGGCACGTCTGTGTGATATATTAATTTCCTACTAAAGCAGCTGACTTTAGTCTGCCTAACACCACTGCCAGAGCTGTGTCTCTATGGCTAACAGGCTGCGTAGGCAGATAGATTTACTTTAAGGAAATGGCAAAGACATGATCTTATACTGTAAAAAAAAACAAGGCACCGTATGATTGATTAGGCTTGCTAGGATGAAAAGAATCATACATCAATTAATTGAGTGAACAAAGGTAAAACCCCATTAAACAGTCTCACTTATGTAACAGTCTTATGGACATTTGTGTTTTCTCCATGCTTTTCCATTCACACTCACTCTTTCTGCTTATTAAAATCTTCTCTGTAGTTCTACAGGGCCCTGAACATCCGGGTGGCCCTTGTGGGTCTGGAGGTGTGGAGCGACTCTGATAAATGTCCCATCACCCAAGATCCCTTCACCACCCTGCACGAGTTCTTAGACTGGAGGAAAGTCAAACTGCTTCCCCAGAAACCTCACGACAATGCTCAGCTTATAAGGTGGACATCTAAATTATTAAATGTAATCAGTCTAATATTTGCACCTAGACTGCATGATATAGGGGTGAGACCGCATACATCTACCAGGGCATGGACCCGAACAGAAATCAGGATTGAGATTTTCATCTGAATCCTTTCATATTTTCACATCAAGATTATATTTCCCTTTTTTTACTATTTCCATTTGGTGGTTAAGAAGATATGATAGCCTACCAGGTTATGTTAGGGCATTAATTCCTGGATCGAAAATGTAACGCATTTAATTTGTTAGCAGAATTTAGCAGTGCTGCTAACAAAAAGACAAACTGAAACAATTACATATTCTCCTGACAGGTGTGATATGATTAAACAATTATATCTGGCCTGATATTTGGAAAACTAATTGGTAAAATTGAAGTTTTTCACTTATACCATTCCTATAAACATGTAACAGCAGTTTTCTCCTCTAAAAGTTCTGTCTCCTACTTCTCTCCTTGGCAGTGGGGTTTACTTCCAGGGCACCACCATTGGCATGGCACCCATTATGAGTATGTGCACTGCTGAGCAGTCTGGAGGTATTGTCATGGTGAGTGTAAAATCTTCCTACTACTCCCAGCATGCCTCCACCCTCCCTTTCCTCTGCGTAGCCTGATTGTATCAGTGTTGACATTGTTCAGATTCAGCAGGCTAACACAATCCAGACCCGATTTACACAGAAAAGGTGTTCATTGTTTGCTGGAAGGGCACTTGCAGACAGGCCTGCCAGGAAGTCTTGCTTTAAAACATAATGACATTTGTGTTGGCGCTCCCTTACATTAACATTACCGCAAACATCAGCTCGCACATAACAATATGTAAAATGTGTACCCTCAGAAGGATTGCTCTGCAGCCACGCACACTGTTGCTATTTGAAGTCTAACAGTCGTGCAATCAATCTTTTGTGCTGCAACTCAAATGCTTCTTTCAGACCCACGTGTTAAACTCCCTTTCTGTCAAGGTCAGCATTCATCAAACAACAATCCTTCATAAAATTCTTCTAAAGCTGGACAGATACTGCGAGCTTTGGTGACCTGGTGTTTCGATCACAAATGGAAAGAAATTCAGTGATACCAGTGGCTAAATGTCAGTTCAGCTACTGGAATGAAAGAGAGGACAGTTGTCAATAAGGGAACATGAGTAAAGGTGGGCAGAAGGTTAAGCTGATGCTGCTCTTTTATGTGGTAATTACTAGACGTTTTCAGTGTGACTCTCCAGTTTATCAGTGATGTGTGTGGAGCTACAGCACAGTGGAGTTTCTGTTTGCAATGACAAGCAGGGGTCACTCCTGAATGAGTCCAGTGCAGGCTGAAAGTTCACTTTCTATCTATATAGCATCAAATCACAACAGCATTTGCCACAAGGTGCTGTGAGTCATTCTGTTAAAGAGAAAAACTAACAATCAGGTGATCCTATATGCAACCATTAGGCGATGGTGGGAAGGAAAAACTCCCCTTTAACAGGAAGACACCATCCATCAGAAGCAGGCTCAGCGAGGGGAAGCCATCTGCTGTGACTGTTTGTTGGTGATGGGATAGAGAAAAAACAAAGGATAGCATAAAGAGACAGGACAAAATACAAACTATGTGAGAGTCAAGTCAATGCTCAGTGTATCGTAGGAGGCCTAAGTCTATAGCAACCTAATTAAGGGATGAGTCAGGGTCACCTGATCCAGCCCTAACTATATGCTTTATCAAAAAGAAAAGTTTGGGTGGTTGCCTGTCTCCTGAATCCAAACTGGGAGCTGTTTCCAGAGGAGAGGGGCCTGACAGCTACATTTAAAACCTCCAGGAACCACGAGTAAGCCTGCAGTCTGACAGCAAGGTGCTCTATTGGGGTAATACGGTACTAAGAGGTATTTAAGACTGTTGATTGATTATTCAAGGCCTTGTATGTGGGGAGAAGGATTTTAAATTAATTTCCAGAGCTAACAGGGAGCCAATGAAGAGAAGCCAGTTGCTAGTAGAATTGGTGGGGCACAGGATTAAATCAAAGGACCTCGACTTTCGAACAGAACCGCATTTACATTTTTATGTGATGAATTGATCTATCTGTGAGTGAATGTCAGCTCTTGCACAGCATGCATTTGAATCAAAAATTCATTTTTACCCACGACTGTGTCGCACCCCTGGTGCACTGAATTTCGACACGTAGTAAATTAGCCGCCTGTTAGGCTCCTCTGCCTTTTACAGCACTTGATATCCGCGCCAAATCACAAAGCGGTTATCATCCCAGTGCCATTATGCCTCATCCCAGATGTGTCCCCCATTAATGGAGATGTTTTCCTCTGGCCGTGGCCGTACTGAGGATTCTCCAGATGTTTGGTTTCCCCATCACTTACATACAGCAGATGGTCTGGATCAAGATTAAAGGGCCACGTAAGCAGTTAGGGGACAGTAAGAGGAGATGAACTGTTTCTCAAACCGTACGCTACAATGTATTAATCTTCCTCAGTGCAGCCTCGCTTTTTTGTTTTAGCACAATGCTATATTTTTTTTCTTCCTAAGTCTTTTTGTAAATGATTTTTATGTGGTACAGTATTCTCATCTGAGAGTTATTTTCACACCCATCATAGCATTTCTTGGTTGCAACCATCTCCACAAATTCTCACCATCACCACAGCAGCTCATAGCAGCTTCAAAGTAATGGCTGTGGCTGTTGACTCTGATATTACACTTTTTTTTGTGAGGGAGCACTCAGCTATGAATTACACGTACACACACACACACACACACACACACACAGTGTAGATGCACCAACCCACTGGTAAACATGACAGAAGGAAAGGAAAGTTTTCCCATCCTTGGTGTGAAAAAGCAGGGTGCAGCTCCCCATGATGCTGATCTTTAATCACAGCAGGAAGTGGTTCGTATTGTCCTTAACATTGACATATGACCTTGTCCTCGAGGGAAGCATGACATTTTCTCATATAAGCTGCATGGCAGAGAACCATGGTAAGATGCACAGTAGTAAATGGGCAGCCTTTCTTTCCTTCCTTCTTTTTTCCTCGGGATTTGCTTAATTACAAATTCTGAATCTTGCACATTAACACACAGACATTTCAAGGAATATTACAAAATTCATCACTGGTGTTTTATCTGCTGTCACAGATATTTCTGAATTTTCTTTTAGTTTAAACATTTATCCTAACATTTCTTTCCCATTTCAAGCACTCCTCATGGCAGAAGCTGGATTAACCAATTTGCTTGCTCTGGTCTGCACAGCATATTGAGATACTGGAGGTTTGTGCGTAGGCTCATCTGCAGCCAGCAGTCACCTACATTACTTATCTCTGTGTAAACCTGCAGAGAGGTTAATGTATTGCTTGGCATTAGTGGCACTCATACATAGGCATGCAGTGAGGAATCTGTATTCAGAGTCACAGCTGGAAAAAAATGCATGATACAGTCGGTGATTTTTCTCTTATTTTTTCTACCTTTGGGCAGAGTCAGGCGAACTGTTTTCCCTTTGTTTTCCTTCTTTATGCAAAATAAAGCTTGTGAGTTACTGTTGCTTATGTCATGTGTACTATACATTCATGAGATTGATATCAGTGTTTTTTTTCTTTTGTGTAACTCTTTCTAACAGAAAGAAAAATAAGGGTAATATCAGTTTCATTTTTCAGATAACATTGTGAGAAATGTATGCTGCCCATTAGTCTGTGTATGAAAATGTGTCTGTTTTCCGCTGAATGAAAGGAGATTGTCAAAACCTCTTAGTGATTTTCTTTTTTTTTTGTTACAGTTTGCTGAAAATGATGTATTTTATCTAACAGCAGAATTTTGGCAAAATAATAACACAGTTTGATTGTAGTCATTTGTCATTGTTTACTACCATTCCCGTTCACCTTGGCACACATGCTTTATACACTACAGTGACTTAATATCTCAGTTACCCTCCAAATGCCCCCCATCTCTGTCTGGCTCTTCCCAACAAGTCTGTCTATAAAACTAGCAGAAAGTGAAACTTCCCCCTCTTTCGCGCGTGTCATTCTCCATCTCCGTCTCCCTTGTCTCGCTTATCAATGCAGCACCAAGTCATACAGAGATAGGTTTATAGGGGCTTCCTGCAGAAGCTGTCTCCACTGGCAGCAGGTATGATTGGGTCTGCAGGGGTAGTGGAATGGCAGATGAATTCAGGCCTCCATGAGGAGAATGAGTAATAGGAGAAGGACAAAGGGAGCAAGGTGGACAGTTACTGTTTTTTGAATCTGCAGCTTAAAAACGGTCTTCTTTGACAACTCTCCTCTTTTCTTTGCTTTTTTGTGAGGGATAATTCACTTCAGTTCACTTTTTTGTTGTTTTTCTTCACTTATAGCTTCCCTAAATAACTTCACACATAGTCAAACGCACGAAATTGCACAGATTTACCATGTTGGATTCACTTTTTTTGTCCATTATAGGATCACTCCGACAACCCGCTGGGTGCAGCCGTGACTTTAGCACATGAGCTGGGTCACAATTTCGGCATGAACCATGACACCCCAGAGCGCGGCTGCGGCTGCAGGATGACCGTTGATCGCGGCGGCTGCATCATGACCCCCTCCACAGGGTAAGATTTTTACCATCTTTTTTATTTTATTCTTTTTTTTAATCCTCAGTTGTATTACAATGATACACTTGCATTTAGATTGTAGCTTTAAGCTGATTTGTCCCGCCAAAAGTAATATGACATGTTTTTTCCCCTGCACCTGCATTGCTATTTATCCATCTAGACTGTTTTGCTTGAGAAGCCCAGTTATTCTACAGTTATTCATTGTAGGAATGTCTGCCTTCTCTTGAGTGTAATGGAAAGAGATAGTACTTGCCTTGTATTTCACCAAGTGCCAATAAAAATACTTTTAAACATCTCAGCGGCAATGTCTTTTTTTTTTCCAGAAATCATGACCTAGTTACTCAAAAAGCAAAAAAAAACTCGTGAGCAGTTTCATGTATTTTCTTTCTGTTGTCTACATACACCAACCTAAAGACGTTTCGGGCTAGCTTACATCAGCGCTCGGCTGAGGGGGCGAGGAGTGGGGGTTAATGTTTACATCCTGTCACGCTTAAACTAGGAAGAGCCTTTCAACGCGAGGATATGGGCTCTTTCTTCTGCACAGTGATGTTTGGCGTATTGTTCAATAAAAGAGAAAACGGTGAAAAGAGAAAACTCCTCACAGCATAGTTTGTGTATTTTATTTTTTCGTAACCGAGTCATGATTTCTGGAAATAAGCCCTGCTGCTGAGGGTTTGTGTTGTGGTTTTTTTCATGTATTTTTGGCACCACAACTTTGAATCCCATTTAGTTCAATAGTATCAAGAGAAGGCAGACATTTCCACAGCAGATATTCTCAAAGCTGGGCAACTGACACCAAAATAATCTAAATGGATAAATATTGTTAAAGGCCAAGGGGTAAAATATGCCAAACTGATTTGGGGTTTAACTGTCCACTTTCAGTTTAAGTGTTCATTCTGTCGTGTTCTCTGACAAAATAGTTTTTGAAAATGTGGCTTTTAATTTGAAAAAACACAAATTTAGATAAACTTTTAAAATTGGGACTTGTGGTGGTCACAGCTGGGATATGTGATCCAAATGTTTATCAGCCTAACTCCTTTTGTACCTGAACCAATCGCAAAGCATTCACTGCACTACTTGCATGGGTGGGATCGTTTTCATCTGTACATGATGCTCCTTTGTTTATAAGTTGATGAATGAGAAAGGGTTTAAATCACATCCACAGAGAGACACACATGCACACACTTTGGCCTGAGACTAGAGCAGCTGCTCTAGCATTCTGCTCGTGTTGCCTGGGTCGCTGAGATAACGGAGCTGCTGCAAGAGATGGACTCTGTGACTGTTAGTAAACAGCGAGCAGATAAGGCGAGCCCAGAGCTCAATACCAGATTTCACCCTTGGTCTGGTGCCAGTCTGGTTTGTCTGATGGTGAATCCCGCAAGCCACAGATGAATCAGCATGAATTCCACAACACTGTGAAGAAGACAAAACCCTGAAATGCATCATAAATGTTATTATTCAAATATTCTTATGGAGTTTCCAAAATACAAACAAAGAAAACTACTTAAATAAACCCACATGCCGACAATAACCCAATCTGTTGCACACATTATCTCTGGGGGAGTTAAATCATACACACATGGGGCTGTGGATTTGTCCGTGGAGAATATTGCAGGAAAGGTTGCCAAGCCTTATAAAACATGTGCTGTTGAAGCTTAAAATTAGATTCAGATAAACTTTGAAATGCTTTTTTTACAGCACACAACAGGAATATTCTGCCCCTCCCCCGTTACCTCATACTGAAAGGGCATTAGGAAGGGATGGTTTAATATGGGTATAATCACAGCTAACAATTCCAGCAAAGGGCAGCATAAACACAAGAAAAGTCAGGAAATTGAATAAAAACTGTAGGTGGATAAATGGATGACAACACAAAACAGAAAGATTAAGTAAACAGTTGTTTGCAGTTTGTCGTGTATTTCAAATTACATTAACAGCAATGTGCTAAGACAGGAGAAACTGGGGATCTGAGTTTGAAGCAACAAGCACATTAGGATGAATTTTTGTCTATATAATTTTACTGGCACTTGCTTTGACATTTTGTCATTAAAAACTAAGCCAAAAAATATTTCAAAGAATTTCTAGAACTAAGCAGAGACAAGAAGAAACAAACTACAGACAAAAAATTCCATGAAATCTGATAACTGGCACACAAATAATATAACTTGTATAATGTTTGCCAGAACTGTTCCCAGAAAACTTGAATGACCTCTTACCATATAAATTGAAAGGAGGGAGAAGTTGTCAGAAACATTGCATTCGTGCAACCTCTGGTCTCATCCTGCTGTTTCGTGCTACAACATCTATTAGAGCGAAACATTTTAATGCAATCCAAACATCAATGCATTTTTGTAGGGCGGTCATGTCAGACCCCAGCATACTGACAACATCTTCTAGTGATGTCATGCAGAGAATTTAAAAAAAATTACCATACCGCATTTTCTAAAAAGATAAATAACTTAATTAAGCACAGCCCCCTTATCAGCACTCTGTTACTTAATTCTGAGATTAGACACATTAGTAGTTGAGAGTGATGATCAGTGACCTTTTATTCTGTTACCCGCTCCTCTGTTTGCCAACGATGTGGAATAAATGCACACGCCTTGATCCTCTGACAGTTTGCATGCCGATTTTGTGTTGATACACTGACACAATGTATCAATATTTAGCTTTTAAAATAATAATGTAACAGTGGCGCCCTATGAAGCACCGTGTCCATGAACAAAAAAATTAAGGGAACAGTCTATCACAGGATAACACAAAGCCAGTTAAACTGCAGGGACCTATTTCATCTGCTTCGGTGTAAGTGAAGGTGACAGCAGGTGCAATGGACATGCAACAACAAGACCATGTTTTCTCCTTATCTCTTCTGACTGATTTTCTCTAGTTTAGCATTTTTGGTAGTGTCATTGTCAGTAGTCGTAGCATAAGGTTGCACAAGTTGCACCTATACATGCTGAAATAAGGTTTGCTGTGTCTCCCAGTCTAATCTTACGAGTGTGGAGGAGACACCAGGAGACAGACCCTTGCATGAGGAGCCCAGAGAAGGACCGATGTCTGCTCCTTTGTATGTCTGGGGGTACTTTCATTTGCACCAAAGCAATGGATTAAATGAGTGTATTTACCAGACGTTTAACTGACTCTGTGTGATGATCAAGCTCATAAGTGTTCACTTAATTTTTTTGAGTAGTTTATTTTATTTTCTTGGCTAAATCTATTCAGCCACCAAAAAAAAGATGAGATTTGGTTAAAACGTGACTTCTAAAAGAAGACATCCCAGGGTGCCGCTTTAGTTTGCCGGGTTGAGTAGGCAACCGAAATCCCACAAGGCCACCGCAGAGGCCCTGAGATGTTCTCTGCATGTTATTCCCCTGCTCTCTACCCTTCCTTTCCTTTTTGCATCACTGTCCTATTCAGCAAAAATTACCCCAAAATACATCTTTAAATAAATGACAACTAAATGTTGCTAAAAAGTGAAAAATCTTCCTCTTTATAGGATTTTATGAAAACCTGAATTAACCAGCTTTCACCTAATCTGCCTAATTTAATGTGAATCCATTGCCTAAACAAAGTAAATAACTATTAGCTAAAGAACTCAAGAGTCTCCTATCTTTGGTGGAGACCAAACTTTAGCTAAAAGGAGAGGACGTGTTGAGTCGCCTTGTTACCTTCTCCAAATAAATGTTGCTCTCCACATGCTGGCAAA
The DNA here is from genome assembly GCF_001858045.2 of Oreochromis niloticus. NCBI lineage: Eukaryota > Metazoa > Chordata > Actinopteri > Cichliformes > Cichlidae > Oreochromis > Oreochromis niloticus. The sequence goes on along the minus strand of NC_031978.2, from coordinate 13,997,039 downwards.
AAATGTTATCATCAGTATTGTGTTTCTTATTATTCTGCATAAGTGCTCCAAACTCATAAAAAGTTTCTACATAGACTCCAATTAATTTGCATGTAATATTAAGGGTGATTAACTCTGTTGCCTACACAGCGTTTCTGTCCCGACAGTATCTGTTCTGCAGCATCTGTCTCTGCTCGTAGTCTGAAGTTTGTCATGGGAAACGTTTTGCCAGCGTTTGCGAGCCTGCTTCAAATATAAAAATTATGAAGTTACCCAAGTTCAAGCTTGACTTAGCGGGCTATCTCCTAAATTGAATTTCCTAAACTATCAGCCCAAATTCACAGTTTCCTGTTGACAAAACCAATAATTTCACAAACCAATCTAGATCTCATTTCCCCCCATCACAGATCTGGTTTCGTTTTTTAATATTAGCAGCCTCCTTTGACCCTTAGTTCATATGCCTCCAGAATGTTAAGCACATCATTGTAAAGCAGTGTAGGCTGTTTGACTGTGTGTTTGGGATAGTCTCATGTTAGACTTGCTAATGGAGGAGAAGACAGGCTGCATCTAAATGACGTGATTATCAGTGACGCTGCCAGCTGCAATCAGGGCCAGGGCACACAGAGAGAGATCCGCAGAGAGGTGCTTTATGCATGGATAGACGGGCGGAGCAGGAGAGCTGCGGTTTCATTTGTCTTTTGTCTCCCTCAGTGGCAAAGCAAGAAGGGAAGCACAAAAAGAGAGAGAGGTGAGAGCAAAAGACAAACATTAAAAAGATGACAATGAAGGAATTATTTTGGGTAAACATGAAAACCAGTGACGGGCTTGTGAGCCATAGAGACTGGCCGTGGGAGATTTGTGTCTTAACAAGTGAAGCTGTGAGGTGCTGAGGAGAGGAGAGTTTTACATGGACGTTTTGAAGCAGGGGTGTCTTCTTTAGAAATTGAGCCAAGAGTTGCATCATATGAACGTGGACAGAAAGCTCAGAAGTACTTTCCTGTGTCTATAAGTGTAACTGGGTAGACTGATGAAGCACAGCAGGGGTACTGTGGCTGGATTTTGAGGCCAAGAGGTGACTGCTTTGTCAAGATAATACGAAGGACCTTGTGTGACTTTTGTCACTCTCTTATAAGTAGAAGAGTCCAAAACTGGGGTGAAGTGGGACAGTACAGAAAATCTGAAGAAAGAGAGAGAAAGCTGGTAAGAGTGCTAGTGGGTAAATGTAGGAAGTGTGGCTTGTGCTTTGTTTGTTTTCTGGATTTTTAATCACAGTAGGCTCCGTCTGGAGTAGCAGCTTAACATTTCCCAAAAGGTCAAACATGTCTCTCCTGTTTAGCCTGGGCTAAATGCATGTCAGTCTGCAATGCAGTTTAGGAGAGCAGCAGAGACAGTCCAGTGTCAGTCAAAGGCCCCATAAACAGTAGAGCCCTTCATAGCCTTCATTTAACCAGTGCTTCTTCCGTCTACAGACCTTCTTAAGTCCAGCACCTGACTGACATTTCCTCATCCTCTCAACCTTCTGACATGATCAGGCAGGAGTCATCCGCTCGCCACCTTCCAAAAAAAGCTCCTTCGTGTACTAAAGACGGTCTACGTTTAACTCACTACAGTGTCGAACCATTTTGTAACTCAGAATGAAAAAAGCTGCAATTTTTCCTCCTTTTCTTGCCTTTTAAGTGAGCAGTTTTTTGTGTTAAAGGTTTCCAGCAGGTTTTACTGGAAGTCAGGCAAGAATTCACACCCTATTAGATCTCGATTAAAATCTTCTTAGACTAATCAGCTTGTGTGCCATTTTGGAATCTTTTAATTATAACAGGGTAGTTTTAAAATGCTTTATAGGCAATCAGTAAACTCAGTTTCTCAGGAATTCTCATGTAAAGCAGCAATCATATCATTTTTGCAGCCGTGTATAAATCAGCCAGCCTGATTGCTCAAGTCCGACAGAAATCTAATCGGTATGCACTGTGCAGCGGCCGCCAGGAATCCTTTGGCCTGGCTAAATTCGAAGCACCAATTTTGTGCTATTAAGTTGCATTATTGGAAAAGTAGGCTTTAGTCATTTTGGAGCTTGAGCCTTACTGGGTTAAAAAAAAATGTGACATGTCAATTTGTCGTGTCAATTTGCTGCTTCAGTTTTGACAATTTTCTGTACTTTCATTGAGTTTGACACTCTGCAAGATCACTCCAATGAAATTTGTGTCAGACCGTGCTACCAGATAGTGCGGTGGTGAATGACATGGCGAACTGTGCTAGAAATAATGAGGAAGTGGTGAAGACATGGATTTTCCTGCCAGTTTTGAATCTGTTTGGTTTATATAAAACATGGTGCTTATGATCCGTTATGCTGAGCAGCGTAGTCTGTCGTTGTAATTGGTTGTTTTACGCTGTGTTCTGATTGGATGGTTTGTAGACATGGAGCGTAGCAGCATTCACATTGGGATTATTCGGCTCTAAATTTCTGACTGCGTCTTGACTTTTGCTGCAGGCTGTCTTTAGTCAGCAAATCAGCCATCCTTGGACGTATCTTCCAGTGTAATCAGGAGTCGCTGTTTTGGATTTCCAGCCATAGATTTTGCTACATTTCTCTCACGAATGAAAACTTGCACTTCAAACAGGCTTAGACCGCACAGTAAGGGGGGACGTTTATTCCCCGGGCTTTTTAGAAATGCAACACTAAATCACTGTGGTGCATCTTTACGTCAATCCAGTGTTTCACTTGATAAGTGGGTCTGTCACTCATGTTATGCATAAGGCAGATCACTGGATCACGTACATCATTAAGTCCTCTAAGTACCGAGTGACTGAACACTGATGAGTGGAGGAAGGAAGGGTAAAGAAGTTCTGCACTAGATTCATGCTTTATTCATGTACAGCTTGCTCACACATTTAGTGCCTGTAGATAAACTGTTACCACCAGGAGAAACTGGAAAATCTTAATTTGCTACTTTTTTACCTTCTAATCTTTCAGTGCTTTGTTTATGTATACAGTTTGTTTACCTTCACTGAAAGAGCAAGAGTTAAAAGGCCGACTGCATAAACTGGCTTTTACTTAGCTTGGCCTTGATTACTAAGATGATCTTTGCTAGTTCCAGTCTTTTAAATGAGTAGAGTAACACGTGTGACCATGGCAGTCACCTGGCACTGTGTACCGTCTTGCTAATTTGTCATATCTGATTTGCAGTGACTGTGGAGGATCAAAATAAAAGAAAAGGCAATTTCACCATTATAGGATGCTTGAAAGACCTGTGCAGTCAGCACAAATATACTGGCTGCCATTCAGTCGAACTTGATAACAATCAAGTAAAAGCAGTGGACTGGGAAATAAATTATTATTCTGACCTGGGCTCAGAAAATGTTTTGAAGAGAAGTGGAAAAATCTCCTGAGTGAATAAAGTAATGAAAGACATTTTTTTACTAAAAAAAAATCCTCCGGCTTTCTATTCAAAAAATGTTGGTATACAGCAAAGTAATTGCTGATGTTTTAGAGATGTTAGCTAGTTTGATCAATATGGAAAGCAACAGAACTGATCAGGTGCAGCATTTAGTAAGTTCCCATCAGAATTAAAACCTCAATCAGCTCCTCGTCACTGCACATGTTCAGTGGATTTATTTTTAGCATTTAGAAAAACCGAGACAGACTGTTGAAACTGCACTTCTTATTCTTATATGAATTAGGATTTAATGTGTAGTTAAACGTCTTTATACGTTAAACGTCTCAGCCTACTTAAGATCAAAGTGGACTGTATGTGGCCCATGATGGAAAATGAGTTTGACATCCCTGATCTAGCTGAAGATCCCAGATTGCACCTCATGTTCATCTTAAAGTAATCTCTTGTAACAGAGGACTTTAAATAAATTCCAAAAGATGAAATTAGAATTCAAATCTCCAGGCTGTGAACAGATAAGATGCTGTTGTTAGTGTCTTTGGAGTGCTGCTAGACGGATATGTTTTTTTTCTGTTTTTTCTAATCTCATAATCTACCAGCAGTGTGTCAAAACGTCAGGTAGAAGAGCATAATGAGGTCTAGCAAAAGTAGTGTGTGTCTGCAAAGCTACCTCAGGCATGCCTTTATCCATAGATTAGATCTGAACAAACAGCAATTAAGTTAGTAAATTATCAGGGGGGCATATTTCTAACCCTTCTACCTGCTCTGAAATCAACAGCTATAATTTGAAAAATAAACAAATCCTCTCTTATAATAAAAGAAGTCTAAGACAGAAAATTATACGTGTTTTTATTCGATTTTTATTAGATTAACCGCTTTGCCACAATAAAAACACTAGATGTTTTCATCCCTCTCACTGATGATGACACTGCTACTGCTCGTCAGTGAGATGGCGCCGTGTATTTTCCTCAGTCAGAAGCAAAGATTCATAAGGCTGTACAACACTGATGAGATTAGGATCTTTAACAGCATGTGGTATTCACATTGCAAATGACATATTTGCCTTTCAAACAGTAATGACAGCCAGAAAGCATGTGACTAATTAGATTTTGTATAACTCTTATGAGCAGCCAAATTAGTTCCACCCCAGCAAACTACACCTGGAGAGGGTGCAGGGCTTTAAACCAGTATTGTCCAGGGAAACCTACACTCTCTGCTCGGCTAATTTCTTGGACAGCGGAGCAGCCGTGTGGTCTCAGCTGTAATAATACATACGTTTGATGTGGATCTGTTGCAAACTAAGATGTGCTCATTGGAGCCATTCCCAGAGTAGGTTTACAGAAAACTACTTGCATGCTTCTGTTGACCTTACTCGGTTCGATTTCTTATTATTATTATTGAGGGTTTTTTTTTTACTGTGCTCCTTACACGGAGCTGCAGATGCAATGAGGGTGCACAAAAATTGTATAGATGAAGAAACAATTTATTGCAAGTGCAGCAGAGTTTTTAGCCTTAAAAACCTCACTAAGGATGTTTTTTTCCCTCTCAACTTGATCTTAGATTTTTTCTTATGTAGCATAGTTTATTTAACACTGAAGAGAAATAATATATTTGAAACCACATTTTTAAGAGTTTTACATAAAGTTCACCAGCGAGCCACTGCACTGAAACATTTTCTCTGCTTCTTGCCTGCATCACATACCCAGTGAACAGTAATTTAATGTTTTCTTTTCCTGTTCACATAAATTAATTTCCGTTCTCCGGTTGAAAGTCGCAGACATTCACCCAGAGGCACAGAAACACTTGAGAGGCATCGCCACAGATTCTGTCTTTGATTGCGCATTCGTGCTCATCTGCGTCTGGACAGGATGCCGCTTTGTTGTTTCTGTTCATTGTCATAAAGAGCCGCATCGGGCCGTGGGTGACAGAGATATTCTCACAGCATCCTTGGGCACCCTGTCGGGTTGACACTGCATCTGTTGCCAGGATGGAGTGGGCAGCTGTTACCTGGAGGAATGTCAGCTGCAGATTAGCATCACAGCTCAATTATCAAAGCCCTGCTGATACACATCATTGGCCGCGTTAGACATCACTTAAAGGCAGATCATTTAGAGCAATTTCTTGGCTCCCACTATGGCCGCTCGAGGTGCCCTTTACTTTAAATAGTCAAGCTTATAAATGACGGAGCGCATCTTGCACAGAGTTGCATTTAAGCAGCTTAAATGTCATTCTACTTATTCTAACCCCCATCAATAAGATTACATTAGGCTCTCTTTCTAGCTCACGTTCACTGTGTAGTTTTTATTCTACTTTATTATTTAACCAGTGCGAGGGCTAATCAGTGTTTTTTAGTAATGATAGCAAACACAAGCTTTAGGCTTCAGGGATAATAAAGTGTTTTTTCGGTTAAGAGAATAATCAATAATCAAGCTTTTGTCTCAGACGAAGCATAGCTGTAGACACGCTGGTTCTCACTCGTATTTTCTTGACATTACATTTATCCTCTGGGTTTTTCTAATACTTTCCATATGGGTCTAATTTGATCCAGAGAAGCTGTATTTTCCTCCATGAAGAAATGCTGCTGACAACTGTCCCAGCTTTTTCCATTAATGCCAATTTATTGAGAACAGGCTCTCCTTACCCCTCATGTACACTCTGTCTCCTTTCCTGAAGCATGCCTGCGTTCTGTTATCAGAAGCAGACTGTGCTATTTACAGGGGGCTTGGTTTGCACTGTGAGTGTGGTTTGAACTGCATAGCTTGTCTGTCCTTGATTTCATGCGTGGTTATCCACACACAGGACAGCAGAGCTTGTTTTCTGAGTACCTTATGGCGGTAAAAAGACTCTAACAAGTGGCTTATGTGAGCAGACAAGGGTGGACAGAGACAGGCTGATTGGCTTCTGGTGTGTCAGAAATGAAAGCGGTCGACATTCAAAGGTGAGCAGTGTAAGTGTAGTGGAAGCAGCAGCTTCACCCAGGATTCGCTGTTTTTCTGTGTTCTTCAGAAATATTTGTGTCCATATATATATGCAGAGTCCGTTTCCATTGAATGCCTCCACCCTTATCTCAAGCCCCCTCAGGAGGAGCTTCGCTATAGTCAACTAACAACAGTGAAATATCCATGCAGTTGCAACAGCCAAATCCCCCTTAGGCAAAGGCAAAGCATCACACATCCCTACCCCCCACCTCTGTCCACTGCCAGGCTCCACAAACATATTCTGTGTAATGTTGAATTTTCACAAATCTGCCCTGTCAAGCCTCAAGCTTTGCAGACAGCCTCCACACCCCGTTGCGTTTGAAGACCCCAGTCAGTCTATCGCTGCATAAGTACGTGTGTGACATGTTTCTTTCTGATGTCAAGCTTTTCAAGCATCCAATGCCAGCTCCTTTTCTCCATGCCACGTCTGCCAATCCTCTCGGCTAGCCATCGCTCCCTGCCACCCCATATCCTCCTCTCGTCCTCTGTTTTTTTGAAGCTCGAGTGTGTCCCTCGATGAGCTGTGTGAGCTCTGAGATATCCATTTTACACCCCAAAGCCTGCCTTTCTCTGAGTGTTTTTTGTGATGCTGTTCCTGTTTGTTTGCTGGCATGAAGAATGTAGCTGGAGTCTCGGTTATGTTGCTATTGTATGCTGGGTTGTAATGCAATATATCCTCTGGGTTGTGTTTTATTTTGTTAGCATGTTTACTATTCAAGCCTTAGCATATAAAATGATTAAAATGTCTATTTTTTATTGCTTTGCAAATCTTGGGGGTCATTTTGAATTGGTTTGTCCCGTTTTAGTCATTCCCTGCCTTTTTCTGTTTTAGCCATTTGGGATCTTTTTAGATGTTTTATGTCAGTTTTTGTGTGTCTTCATGGTTGGTTGCTGCCTCTTTGCAGTCTTTTTGCCACTCCTGCCCAAATCTCTGTCCCCACTCTTGCCCAAGCAGCAAGATTTTTACCGTATTTCTATCTAGTCCACGATTTATTTATTCCTGATCTCCCTCTAGTTTTTTTCCACTATTTGTCCACTCTCTTTTGGTCTGTTTCTGTCAACACTGTGCATGAATCCTTTCCTCTGTCCTACTTTTCTGTTATTTTTTTTTTATTTTTTTTCCAGTGTCAGTCCCTCACCTCCTTCAATGCCCTATTTATCTCTTTGGTTTGTGGAGTCGCAGGAACTCACTCCAACAGGAGGGGCCGTTTCCCCGGGCTTCACAGCTGTTATTGGCATATCACGCAGTTTCATCTTTAAAGTCATAACATTTTCTTCCTTTCTATAAGAAATTCCATTTCTTTCCTCGCTAAATTAGACATTAGTCAGCACTTCAGGTAAGTGATACTAGGGAATGAAATTAATGCGGTAGAAATTATATGGTTTCGGGCTTGGTATTTCATAAAGGTTTCACATGCGCACATGCTCAGACACAAATCATCCACATCCCAGCACACCACACCTCTTCCATCCAATCAGTTGCTTAAATTGTCCCTCTCTAACCAGGATATGACTCTTGAAAATGTAGCTGCCAGAGAAAATGTTTATATTGGACATCTCAAGGACCATTTATGTATCATGTAGGATAGAAAATCCATTGAGATGGAGTTCATACAATGCCAGTAGACCATTAAATTTGTGTGAAAAGACCTCTCGAGTGAGCAGATTGAACAAAGGGTGCAGTGAATACTTTGTGTTTTTGCCCAGTAGAGTGATTGAGTTCACTTTTCTTGACATAGTTTCTATTAAAGGCGCACATCAAGGAGTTTTATCTTTGTGGAATGTGTATTAATGCTCTCCATTCTTTAATTTTGTTCAGCCTTGTTCCTACATTCTTGTTGCAGGTATCCCTTTCCAACCGTGTTCAGCACATGCAGTAAGAAGGACCTTGCCGCCAGTCTGGAGAAAGGCGTGGGAATGTGTTTGTACAACATGCCCGAGGTCAAGGTGCTTTACGGAGGCCAAAAATGCGGCAATGGCTATGTGGAGGAGGGAGAAGAGTGTGACTGCGGGGAGCCAGAGGTAAGGTCAACGCAACAGGCATTCAACTACACCTGCACCATTGGAGTGGATCAATCTCCACCTTTGTGGTTACCACTGAACAGGGCATGTAAAGCTAAACGTGAAAGTGCATAGAAAGCAAATGTTTTCAGTCAACCTTCCCCTTGGTGAGTTTGGAGAATCGGAATTCAGAAAAATAAGAGTATCCCTTTCTCCAAGATGCCCAAAAAACCCCAAAATATTCTCTGCTTATAGTAAACCATGTCTTCAAATCAATATGTTTATTCCCAAATGTAAGAAATGACTGGGTGTGAATGAATAATGCAAAAAAACAAAACAACTTTTGTGCACTTGTCTTACTTGACATTTCCCTTACAAACTGTGCTCAATGGAAACAATGTTACTGTCCTATAAGCAATCATCCAGAACCACTGAAACAAACCACAACAAACTTCCAAGTTAAACTTTCTCTTGACCCTGAAATTTGTTTTTATGACTTAAAAGCAGAGAAATCTAGTAAGCTGAAAAAAAAACCCCATCCCAAAATTCCAGCAAGCCACCCAAGGCTTCCAGTGTAAGTGTTTTATTTACATCACACCTTCTCTTGATTTCCCACATGTGCGGAGCGAGGCTCTGACAGGCCGCTTGGGTGATGCCATGTCCCCGCTGAAGGCCCATTAATCAAACCACTGTATAACAGTGTGACAAAGGAAACAAGCAAATCAGGCCGAGGCTGAAACACATTTTCTTTGGCTGTACCGCATCCGTGCACAGATTGTTTCTTTCTCGTGTGCACAGCAGGATGCCCTACCCTGTGAAGGGAAGTGAAAATCGCATGTGGGAAGCAGGTAACACTCTGTTGTAGCCAACCCAGCTGCTTGGAAATCACAGGAAATATAGTGAGGAATATATCAGACGAAATTCCTGCTCAATATACAATGAAAATAGTGACAAATGCCCTTCAGAGTTCATATCTAATGATGTACTTCTGAGTTATCCATTTTCTGAACTGTTAATCAAATTCAGGATTGCATAAGTGCTGGAGTCTACCCCAGCTATAATATGGCTCTCCAACAATTAGCTTGTTTTAAACTCCAATCAGACTGACACCGTGATTATAGCCTCTTCCAAGTTATATCTTAAAAAACATTTGCTTCCTTTGCTGCAGAATCTTAGCATAATATTTGATTCCTCTCTGGGCTTCGACTTCCGTGTAAAATCTGTGTTTCATTCCTGTTTCTTTCACTTCAGGAATTCCCTTATAAATTGCGACGACGCTCTCCTTGGCTCAACTGGAGAAAATGATTTATGAGTTAGTCCAGCTTAGATAAACGATCTCTTTCACATGTTCAAGCTGTATGAAATGTCGTTGCTAGACTGCTAACATGTTCTAATAAGCGAGCTCACATTACTCCCAGTAGCATTTAGGACCTGTAAATTTAAAATTCTTGTACTCGGATAAAGAGCATTAACTGGAAAGGCTCCAGACTGTTGATCCCAGCGCTGAACGCACGCTCAGAATTTTTTTTGCTGTTACTCGCATAAAATCAGAAACTGAGGGGGCGGTGCCTTTCAGTCTGTGATGTCAAGACTTGAAAACAGTCTCCTACTACGAATAACTCATTTAAAAAGCAGTTTCAAACTTGTTTTTCTTTTATTCTGCACTCTCTGCTGTCAGTGGCACTTTACTGTACTCTACTGTATTTTATTGCGGTTTTTATGTATTTTAGTCTACTTTAATTTACCTTGTGACTGCCTCTCTGTGAAAGGCACTTTACAAAAAAAATTTACTTACTTAGTTCAAGAGAGAGGGTACATGCACAGGTCACATTCACATCTACATCCAATTAAGCTAACATGCATGACTTTGGGCTCTGGGAGGATGCCAGAGTAACTGGAGAGAAGACCGGCACAGAGAGGTCATGCAAACTCACCATAGACATGATCCCCTCGCTAACCTTCGTGTTGTGAGGCGGTGGTGCTAACCGTTCCACAACCTTGATGCCCGTTATGTACTTTTATAACTTTATTAAATTGCTTATAGAAATCTGTGGATCCCTCCATGGGTGTGCCTCCCCAGAAAGTCACTGACCCACCACCAAACCAGTCTTGCTAAATGATGGCAGCATAACGCTCTCCACGGCTTCTCCAGACCTTTTCACATCTGTCGCAGGTGCTCATAGTAAGCCTGCTCTCATCTGTGAAAAGGACAACAGTGGTGGACCTACCAGTTCTGGGATTCTGTGGCAAATGCCAGTCAGGCTCCGTGCTGCTAGGCAGTGAGCACACGACCCACTAAAGAACATGAAGCCCTCAGTCCACCTTCATGAAGTTTGTTTCAGATTTTTTGATCAGAAACACTCACAACAATAGCCTGCAGCAGGTCATTTTGTAGAGCTGTGGCAATGCTTTTCCTCTTCCTCCTTTCACGGAGGAGCTGCTCGTGAGTTACAGACTTTCTACGGCCCTGTCCAGCTCTCCTAGAGTAATTGACTCCTCCATGATCGTGAGACTCTGTTGGAGACACAGCAAACCTTCTAGTAATGACACAGTACTGAATTTCCCGGAGGAACCCACCCGAGGGATTAATAACATTTTATCTAATATTACTGTGCCATCCTCATGTTACCAGTGGTGACAAATGCAAATGCAAAATTAGCTTAAAAAAATCAACCTGTGGTAATTTCATTAACACCAAAGCTGCTGAAATTGATTAATAACCCCTTCTGCTACTTAACTCAACAGATCAATATCCCAGAAGTTTAACTGACTGAATGCTATACTCTGATTAAAAAGTGATCCTTTAATTTTTTTGAGCAGTGTGGATTTCAGTAAGGACAGATCGTTTGGACAGAGTGTGATTTATTGAAGGACAGAGTTTGAGTAGTAAACTGTTTGGCAATTAAACTCTAATCATACGACACGATTGGGACAGGAACCCCTGGAGTCCAGAAGCTGGTGGTGGCAGACTTGATGCAGTTGGAGATGAGGTGGAGGCTTACTGGCTCAAGACAGGAAATAAACAGTTGGACCAGAGTGATGACGACAGAATTTCGTTTGACAGCGTGGGAAAGCTGGAATGATGCAAAGAATAGACTGGCAGCCCAAAATCCCAGCAATCAAGGCAGACGAGTCAATATAGATGTTTTGGGGGTTTTTTTCTTTTTGTTATTAAAACGTATGCATAAGCTTATATGTTTTGCCTTTACATTTGCATATAATTAGAATTTCAACTTTAATTCAAACATTCAGGTGAGTTTTGACCTTTAGTTGGCTGAAAAGATAGAAGCACTGTAGAGTTTTGTGGCAGCTTAATTAACATTTACCAACTTTAGCTATAAAATGAGATATGAATTGTTGATAAAAAGATTTAAATGACATTTATTGCCTAGTGGATTTTATACCTTGTTTTTCGCAAGCTCTGTTTACTCTAGAGATCCAAATATAGAGCCATTAGGCTGATAAGCTTAAAATATTGACATGTTAAGCAGAAAAGTTCAAATAGTTTTTACTGAAGTTGACACGATGTAATCGCCAGGACAGTCTTCGAGTTTTTTCCAATTAAATTACTGCTTTTTTTCTGTTTTCAACTCGCTGAACTTCGACTGACTCAGAATTGCGTTTGTTCGATAAGTGCTGTTATTATTGTGTTCTCCATCATTTAGATGGCAGCAGATTGTACTTCGGTGAAGTCGTTATGTTTGACCACCAACAAACTAACCATAAATTTTCCATTTGGTAGTTCCATCTCTGCCAGTTTACCTCTTTGTAACCTCCGTGATGTCAGCACACGGGCTTGTGCTTGTTAGATCTGCCGACCCACTTAGTCCAAGAGATGAAAGCAACTTTCTTCTTCCCCCTAAAAAAAGTCTTACATCAGAGCCAAGAGGTAAACAGCCATAATCATAAAACCTCACATACACTGAAAATTAGACATCCAACAACTCGCCTGCCTCCATCTTCCACCTTCAACACATCTTGTCATTACCTTAGGGCCCCACAGGCTAAACAGCTATGTTGTTTGTTTTTGTGAAATAGTGTGATTTCTGGCACTGCTTGCACAAAGCTGATGTGTTTTGGGATTCAATAAAAGATAAACATCGACAGATAAACGCCTCACTGGGGATTTTTGATACGGCGTTACTCCCCATCCAGCTCCTCCTGACACATGCTCTATCGGCTCATTTTCTGCAAGCTGATCTTGTCATTGTGGTAAAGTGTCTACAATCTTCAAACCCCGTTTCTGCTTGTGGCCACGATGCCCTAATAGTCAACTCCCAAACACGTTTCTGTTATCTGCTTCAAATCTCAGTGGAGGTTTTAACACACGCCCTCTTAAGAGCTTCACCTGATTTCTATCTTTTACTTGTCTTCTGTTTTTTTGAGGGGGCGTATTGCATTAAACACGTTCCTTTCCTTTTTTTTCTTTTTTTTCACTACTCCAAATGTCTAAAGAATTTGCCAAATCCAAAACATATGAGCCTGAGTTTATATCTGTCCCTTCGAGGGTGTGCAGGTCAGGGTAGGAATCTCCGGACATCTCCCCTGACCTGGAAGTCTTTATCTGACAGGGACCAGGCAGCAGTGGATCTTCAGGGAAGTGATCAGGTCCACATGTTGTTAAGTATTTTGTTTTCTTTTCCTCCAGGAATGCATGAACCCGTGCTGCAATGCCACCACATGCACCCTGAAAGAAGATGCTGTGTGTGCCCACGGACAGTGCTGTGAAGGCTGCAGAGTAAGAGATTTCATGCAGTTTTTGGTCTTTTTCACTTTGTCCTTCAACTGTTTTTAATTTACATGCACTCATACGTTCCTAAGAGCCAAATACATTCTGTAAAAGCTTTTCAGAGCTTCACTTTTTATAAAAACTTTCTAAAACTCTTAATTCTCGGCAGAAGGTTATGACTGGTTAGAGACTTGTGAGTCTGCTTGTTTGTATAATTTCATATCTCGGCTGATGTTATTCCAAATTTGTATATCTTACATCAATAGGAAGGTTTCAATTGAATTCAAGTTCAAGTTGGATAGCCTAAGATTTGCTTCGTCTTAAATATTCATGGTTTTTGTTTGCCATGGAAATCATTTTATAGTATCTGTGGTCTTCTCTTTTCAAAAAAAGTACTTGTTGAAAATGTATTCGAGGGATTGCATTTAGAAAGCCAGTGATGGCCTTGCAGAATTATATATCTTAAGATATAAGTACTGCACAGTGTTATTCACAAGATACAGCTTCATGTTCTGTGTTTTTGCTGCATAAGTACAGTACTGTACAATAGTCGAGCTACTTTTTAAGTGGTCTTGAGCAATAGTTTTCCTGGCTTTCCAAAGGTAAGAGTTTCGTCAAACCTTGGCTGCTTTTTCACCTATTTTCAGTCCTTTCTTTAACCTAATTGCTTTCAGAGGAATGTTTGTGGTTGTTGTTGTTGTTTGTTAAGCCGATTAAAACTGACTTATGAATTATTACAAGCATAAAAAGTTACCAACCCAAAGAGTGAATCAGTGTTGTGTCTGCACATAACAGACAGCTTAACCAAATACCTTTTAGTCACTTTGTTACCAGCAGCCTGTCACAAAAAAACCAATATGCTCCTATTTCTTTACTTAAATTAATCACAAATGCCAAAGATAACTCAGTTAGACAGGTATAAAATAGCATTTTTGCACCAACAAGGTGATTCCCAGAGAGCTATTAGCTGAAAGCTTGGCATACCTCTGTATGGTGTGCAGTATGTCCTGAACTAAACAAATGGAGGACGAAAAAAGTGACAACCAAAAAAATCAATCTACAACAAATGGACAGTATCTGAAAATCATGTCCTTAAGAAATAGGAACAGATTCGTCAATGACCTGACCAAGAGCACAAGAGATGCTTCTGGCCTTTCAGTTGATCCATCTACTGTTCACCAAAACACTCATTAGAAATGGTCTCAGTGAAAGGGTGGCTGTTAAGAAGCCATTCTTCAGGAACAGAAACGTGGAGAAAAGGCTGCGGTCTGCCAGATTACAGAAGAACTGGACTGAAAATTAGAGGCAACTCAAGTCATTGAGAGATCCAAATTTGATCCAAATTTTTAGTTTAACTCATCATCAGTATGGAGTAGGTCAGGAGAGGCTCTGTCAGGGTTTGGGACTGCATTTCACATTTTAGCTTGTGGTGTTGGAGATCTTGTTAAAATCGATGCAATAATTAGCACAGAAAAGTACCGTCAGACTGTGAACCACCATGCATTACCATCTGGAAAGCGTTTGATTGGCTTCACCTGCCAGCATGACAATGATCCCAAACACACTGCCAATGGAGTAAAAGTATACCTGGGTAAGGAAAATAACTCTATCAGTCATGGACTGGTCTCCCCAGAGCCTAGACCTGCAGTGTGGGATCATCCTGGTCCAGAACATAACATTGAAAGAAAAGCTTTGAATGTCCTACAAGAAACCTGGAGAACTATTCCCCAAGACTACTTGAAGATATTACAAGAAAGCTTTCCTAAGTTTTCATATATGTTTTCACATGTTTAAATTGTTTTACCAATTTCCCATTTTCAGCAAAATATAAAGAAATACGGGGCGAATCACGACTCTTGCACAGTATTATATTAGAAGCTATTTTTGGGCATGTATATGACCTTGTAGTTTTCCATTTCATTTTCACATTTAAGCCCTTCCAGTCACTTTTAAACTGTTAAACAACAGCAATCTTACTGGTTTATTTCAGCCTTTGTAGCATCCAAAAGGTTTGATGTTTTCAACCAGTAATCACAGTGATCATCCCAATGTTTCCATCACTTGATAAAACGTTTGATTACAGCACAAAACAGAAACTCGCAACACAATAGACGGGAGCAAAAACAAATTAAATTGGAGTCGACCTCAAATCTTCTTTAAATTCCTTTTAGAGATTATCTTGCGTTTGGCAGATCCACAAGAGAAAAGCCAGGGTTTATGGTCACGTTTTTCATTAATTAAGCCTTAACCTGCAAATATCACCTTTAAAACCCTTTATTGATGCAGGGTGACATAGCTTCATAGACTGAAATGCCCTCCTGTCCACCACTTCCATAGCTATGCGGAACATTTACAAAGCCCAAAAGCAAAAAACAGTTAAATAAAGCTGCTGTTCAATGAGCCAGTGTTGATTTTGTATCTACTGTAAAAGGGGGTCTAATGTACAGCACTCTATATATTCACAGCTCAAACCTGCTGGCACCCTTTGCCGGGAAACCAGTAACTCATGTGACCTGCCAGAGTTCTGTACTGGTGCCAGCCCTCACTGCCCAGCCAACGTTTATCTACATGATGGACATGCCTGCCACAACGTTGACGGCTACTGCTACAATGGCATCTGCCAGACTCACGAGCAGCAATGCATCACTCTGTGGGGAGCAGGTAAATCAGTGGATGCTTGCAAGCTGGAAATTTATGCATAATCTTTGCTTTTCTAAGGTAAAACATTGTTTCATTTTCATGATTACATTGTGGGGGGGTGGTTTCTTGTTTGTCTCTGTACAAAGGAGCAAAGCCCGCCCCTGGGATCTGCTTTGAGAGAGTCAACTCTGCAGGCGATCCTTACGGGAACTGCGGGAAGGACTCCAAAGGCTCCTTTGCCAAATGTGATGCAAGGTAAGGCTGCGGCTGCACTGATGTGGTAAAGGTAAAGAGAAATTACTGGGGAAAACAAAGCTAATTAGCTCACGTAGTGTCACTGGCAATCATCATTATGCTGTGATGTGATCTTCAATCTAAAGTTTGCATGGCTGAATAATGTAATTTCAGAAAGATAGCGGCTAATTAAGAAAGTATTCATGAATCAATTTA
The DNA here is from genome assembly GCF_001858045.2 of Oreochromis niloticus. Lineage (NCBI taxonomy): Eukaryota > Metazoa > Chordata > Actinopteri > Cichliformes > Cichlidae > Oreochromis > Oreochromis niloticus. The sequence goes on along the minus strand of NC_031978.2, from coordinate 13,980,876 downwards.
TTCTATTTTTGTCAGCTAATTGTTCTTAAGATCTTCTCCCTTCGGGTAAATTCTGTAATCAAGCTTTTTGTTAATTGATGTAATTGCTTTGATGACCGGAGGACTGAATCACTGCAGGCCCCTTCAGCACTCTTTCATCCTCCTCTGCAGTTACTTATCTTCGACTGTGATTGACAGAGCAGCATTATGGGGTTTTTTAAGTTGTACTATGTGTCTGTGTGTTTCTATATGTGTATGTGCTCTATGCAGTGATGCAAAGTGTGGTAAAATCCAGTGCCAGGGTGGAGCCAACCGCCCAGTGATCGGAACAAATGCCGTGTCCATTGAAACTAACATCCCTCTGCAAGAAGGAGGACGTATTCTGTGTCGAGGAACACATGTTTACCTGGGCGATGACATGCCTGACCCTGGGCTGGTGCTGGCTGGCACAAAGTGTGGAGACAACATGGTGAGTGATCAGTAATGTAAAGGCCTTTAATTCAACTGTTAAAACTTTATTTATATTTAAGATTTGATGTAATGAATCGAGTACTATTCAACATTATACCCTAATATCTATAGCAGAATATTATAATATCATTAGCTACAGTATCGATTAGCTTGTTGTTTGTTCTCCTATAACAACAGAATGCAGCTTTATAATTCATATTCTCTAGAGATGCTAAAAGGCTTGCAAGTGTATGAACCTGAAGTTGCATTCCCTTGAGGAGTACCAGACCGTACAGCGAGGTTTTCCCTTCCTATAGAAAATGGCCAATAAACCTAACTGAGTGAATACACTGATGCATTTTTGCACATCTTGCTTAGGGCTGAATAAGACTTTTTTGAGCTGTTTTATTAGGTGTGTCTCTCAACTTTTCTCTGTCTTTTTGTTCCTCTCCAAACTTCTCTTACCACATCACTGACATCAGTCCCTACTCCTGCCAAGCAGGAGGTTAATAGCTTTCGAATGGATAACTTACCGACCTAACTGCCTCTTCAAGTTACAATATTTGCTGATTTGATGATAATCGGTTGAGGTAGCACACACTGATCAGCCAGGACATTAAACCCACCTGCCTGTTATTGAGTAGATCTGTTTCCATCTTGCCAAAACAGCTTTGACCCATTGGGGCAGGATCACAAATGATGGTTTAAGTGGTTTTTGGCACCAAGATGCTGGCAGCAAATGCTTTGAATGACATGCTGGGACCACATGGACTCTTCATTGGACCCCAGAATGACGCCTTTTTCATGCCTTTTGATCCTCAAGTCATATCAGGTTTTTTTGGGGGCGGGGGTTTAAGGCCAGTATGCATGATCTGAAATTATTTTTATGGACATAGTAGGTGTTGGAGTTATCACTTGACTTGGTTGGTGAAGCTCCTGCAAGTCAGTTGAAAACACGACATGGCACATGGCTTAGAATAGGTCATTGAGCATTAAATCCTTGCAGATATTCTTGATGCCTGCTCGGGAGTTCTCAGGCATTTTTAGATGATTGCATTTACCAAATCCCCCCAAAGCTGTGGATTTGGACTTGTGAAAGTCATTTGTGGTTGAAACTCGGCTAAACGTGTGAGGGCTGCGTCACAAAAGAAAATAACCAGGTTTCACACGGTCGTTCTTAACACAGGAGAACAGGAGACATTTACTGTATTGCATAAGGTTGCGTGTAAAAAAGTGTTTCAAATGGCTGTGTTTCTCTTACAAGCAGTGGAACTAAATAATAGGGTCTACAAGTGTGCTTTTTCAGTTGCCTCCGGGGACTTACCTTGGTGCCTTTGTACATACCCCATTGAGCTGTGTGTGCAAAATGGACGTCAGCCAGGTTAGTTTGTCTCCTGGCTACAGTCTCCCAAGTATATGAGTTAGCGCCCTGGAAACTTTGATGGCCTGGAGGTGGCTGTTTGTCATGGGCCTTTGTTCTCTGAAAAAAGGATTTGTATTTCCATGCCAATCAGGGTATTAAGTTAGCAGCTCACGGCCTGCACAGCAATAGCAGTTGAATAAGATGAGAGCTGCTTGCCTAATGCGGGCCTTATTTTCTACATAAAAGCAACCGTCTTTTTTACATTCTGATGTTTTTGTTTGATCTAAAGAATAGAAAGCTTATTGTGATTTGTGCCTCTTCAGCCCCGCACCGCATTGCAGCTACCTGAGCAGCATTCAGCACTTCCACCTGAGTGGGAAATCGCTCATTTCGCTGTAAATCTCCCACAGACATCTCTTCAGATGTTAGGCTAATCATGACATTTATATGCAGCATTTGTAGTTTTAATTGATCATGTTAATTTCAACTTCAAGACCGTTTGATAAAAATTCACAGGGCAGCTGCACTCTTCTATTTGAGTTAGCAGCAGGCATCAATGATGCTCCTTTATGATGTCCATAAATAAGATATTTTCCAGCTGTTCCGCAGAAGTATAAACCCTTCTTCTTATTCTTAGTATTTCTGTTCATCTTCATGGGCTCTTGAATTCAGCACCTCCTGAAATATTTAATGGTGCTTTTCTCTTTATAGGTGTGCCTGAATCGGCAATGCCAGAATGTCAGCGTCTTTGGTGTGCATGAGTGCTCGGGAAAGTGCAGTGGACGTGGGGTGAGTGCAAGTACCTATTAGCTCAAATTTTAGTGTTAAATTATACACCGTAGCCTTTGAAACAGTGTCAAAAGCCTGTGAGAACTCTGTATTTATCTATTCAGTTGCATTTGGAACAACTACATATACCCCGTAATTGCAAACAACAGCAGAGCAACATTGTATTTACGATCCAGCCTTTGACTTATGGCAGCTTCTCCTATTACGTACAATCAATCTTCATTGTTCCACCGAGGTTAAATCAATCACTTTTACAGCATCATTTAGGGACTACTTAAATTGTTGTCCATCATCTTTTTTACTACACAAAGGGAGAAGAGCCAGTGCAGCATGTCAGGGTGTCCACCTGCACACAATAGTCATTTTTTTGCAGCATAAAAGCAGCTCGCACTGCTCTAAAATGATCACCCTTTTCTCTTATCAATAATTCAGCAAAGGGTGCTTTTATGATTTATTTAGTTTGTTGTTTAGTTCTGTGAATCAAACATTCACCGCAGGCGAGATGAATTTACAGACACCAACTCAATTACGGCATCGTAAAGCACCAAGATTTTGTGCAACAAGAAATCAAAGCTATGATTCTGAGATATTTTTTTATCGTCTTATAATTTGCTAAATGTCTCTGAAACAAATTAGCTTGTAAATGGAAAATAACAGCAACAAACAAAATATTGTAGCTGCGTGTTGATTGGCTCAAAAATAATCACATTAAAAATGACTTTGTGGGGGAATTTGAGAAAAATATTTTCCCACTGTGCGAAGTAGAGCTGCATCTCCCCTCCTGCAGAAATATCTGCCAAGAATAATTTGCCTACCATTTTGTCAAACACCTCGCACAGTACGAGACCTGACTGGGAAAGCAGTAATGCTCTGAATTTACCTTAGGAGCTTGCCTGCAAGTCCTCTTGCTTTATCTCACAATGCATGTGCTGTATTGACGCTGGAATCTATTTTTGTTACTTATTTAGCAGGTAAAAAGCACTTTGGGGGATTTTTTTCTGCACCTTTTAAACGCACATCAATGCCACGTTTTCTATAAATAATCGGATCAAAATGTGTGTGTGCACCAAAGTAGCTGATTGTGATTCCATCTAATTACCATTTCAAGCACATTAGATGTTCTTAGACTTTTAAAAGTTATTTATGGCTTTTACATGTGCACATATAGGAGATGTAATCCATTTCTGTATAGCTACTTTTGAGCCTCCATCTTCAGCCCCACAGAGTTTTAAAGAATTTGATGCCTACTTAATTTCACAGATCTTTCACACATCTGCTTCAGTTTTTATTCATGACGCATTATGGTAACATTTCCCTTCGCACAAATATAAATCTCGCTCAATCCATAACTCCCTCTCAACCCCCCAAGTGCCTCTTAACCCTATCAGTTGATGCAAAGGAGTGTCCATGGCCTGGAGGCAGGGAAGTCTCTGGACTGTACGTCTGTGCTATGTTAATCCCCTACAGCTGCTCAGCTCCCTCTCTATTTGTCTCCTCTTCTATCCACCTGACAGCTGGACTGCGTTATTTCACCAGGGAATCCTCCTGGATCAAACTTCTGCACTGGAAACTTGAGGCTTTAGGGGACAGTCTCTCCCTTCCACATGCTTTATCTATTATAAGTGTACACACACAAGCACAGTCAGTGCTCTGTTGGATTGCTTTATTTAATGGTTTATGACCAATTTAGTTTGCACCTTGTTATTTTGCTGTTAGATCTAAGGCCGTTTGATACTATTTGATGCCGGAGACAAAAGAAATAGTCAATATTGCATCTAATACACACTAAAAGTACCTTGTTTACAGGTTTGCAACAACAAGAAGAACTGCCACTGTGAAGCACACTGGGCCCCGCCGTTCTGCGAGACAGCCGGCTTTGGTGGGAGCATTGACAGCGGGCCAATGAGAGCTGCAGGTAGTGTGGACAATTTAATTCCTATCGTCACTCATCTAGGCAGACAAACAACAACACTAACTCAGAAATAAGCAGGAACACAAAGCTCCTTGTACGTCTCTTTCTTGCAGAGTCAGTTCTGGATTAATGTGTGGTTTGGACTAAAGTGTAACTTTCCTAGTGCAACACAACTCCCTTTCCACCCTGTAATACATTATACTGTGAACAGTTTTTATTTAAAAAAAAAAAAAAAAGAAGGAATAGAGTGAGAAGCAGAAATGAGCAGAGAAATGTGAACTGTGTGAACTGCTGGCCGTGGCCTAGCTGTAACGGTCTTTACGTTATGTCCTGTCATTGTTCCGTGCTGTAGATGTGCGTGTGTGTGTATTAATGTGCGTGTTGTCATATATGGCATCAGCTGACACCGTGCTGATTACTGTGGCAATCCTGGTCACCCTGGTGAGCCTACTGGTAGCCACCGTAATCATCTTTCTGAAGAGGAAGACTCTGCTGCGCTTCCTCTTCACCAATAAGAAGAGCACCTTGGAGAAACTCAGGTAACATTTCCCTCTGAAAACCCGTGGGAGGAAGAAAATTTCATAAAAATTTGCATTGTTGTTTTCTTGCAAGTTTATTTATGGGAAACTTGTACACAAAATATACATAGTTGACAATTTTCGTAACTGTTTATATAATTCAGGGTCATGTGGGCAAGGAGTCTGTTCCATCTCCGGGTTAAACAGAGAGACAGACGACTATTCACACTCACAGTCGCACCTACAGCCAATAAGTGATCCCCAATTAACCTAACGTGCATATATTTGAACTTAGCCACCGATCTTTTCTGGACAATTTATCCACCATGCCACCTATTTGTCACTAAACCTCAAACAAACACAGTCAGTGAAAGCTGGCGAACATCATAAATCATTTCACTGCTGACAAGGCTGATATTTCCCTCAGGAGTTTTTTAAAGCACCAGCAGAGCTAAAAGCAAATGAGTAACAGATTTACAAACTTGAAACTGTGATTTTCTAAGTTGATCCGCCTCATCAGGGGTGTGATCGCACTGTTAGGTATAAATACAGTAGTGGTAGCAGGAGTGTGGGAGTATAAATAGGCAGACAACTATTATTTTTCGCTCTTTTTTGTTGATATGGGTGATATTTCTGCACTGAGAAACAAGGAAAGGCTCCATTTCTAATGTGCTATACCTTCCCTATATCATACCATAGTAGGAGGCATGTAGTGAAATATAAATATAAATGTCTAAATGTTAAAAAACACCCTTTAAACTGCTTACACTGTGTTCATAGATCCGTGGAAGCTACCAGGCCAACCAGCCCCATCAGAAGCGAGTCCATGTACAGACCCACACCGCAGCGCAAGCCTCCCCCCAAACCCTCTGGGGCTAACATTTTTAAGGTCAGTGTCTCCATAATGTGTCTGTCAGACAGCTTGCTTTATGCGTGTCTGCCTAGACCGTGTCTTCATACAACCCGAAAATTCCTCTATATGAGCATGTGCGCGCTCTTTTCTGTCACAGGCCGTTTGGTTTCTTTTGCAATGATGACATTTTCTTAGAGCACTTCACTAACATGCAGTCAGGCCTCGGCGTAGAGCCGTAACGCTTCCATGCTCGTTGACAAAACAAGATGATGGCATGCCGGCTAATCGATTCAGCCTCACTCTATCTCTCACTCGAAGCAGTATTAATTACAGTGTCATTGTTGAGAGGATGCGGAGAAACTTTAATTGAAAGATTACACTATCTATAAGAGATTGTAATGTTGTTATTTGAGCCACTTTAATAGTTGTTTGTTTGTTTGTTTCGCTATGAGAATGAAGCAGAGGTGATTGATTCAGGCAGAGGAAGAAAATAGGCTTTGATTTGTTTGTTGGAAACGATAAGCACAGAAGGAGATTACCTATCACTTGGGTTTGCGTGCCAGAATAAAGGCACATGCATTTATTTATAGTGGGTATGTGGATCTGGTTTGTGTTTGCACTCACCAGTATCTGCAGAAAAATGTGCAAAAATTGTTATATTAAATATAATAACTGAGTGAGGTTGATCTGTCTGTCTGTTCTCATTATTCTGATTACTTCAGCCAGTTGTCAGAAGTCCAGATATCAGTCAGCTGTCTTTGAACACATCTGCATTTTCTCTTTATGTGAATGTGCATGTGTGCTGTCCAGCAGCCAAATCCTTTATGGCCATTTTTGGTGTTATTGGGGGTTTTTTATTTTCGTTTTCTCTGGAGCGGAGGGTGAACAGCTGGTCAGGACATGTTGTCAGACTTTTACAATTTCACAACATCACATCTAATAATGCTGTTTTCCAGTTTTATGGCTGATTCTGACATCAGCTTTCTGACGCTAATGAGACTTTATGACTAAAGTTGGGTTTTACTTTTATTTTACCTCTGTTTCACCCTAATATCACAGGCTTCAGCTTTTATAACCATTAGACAAAATTAGGCTGCACCTAATGACTTCATTGTGCAGATTGTGTGTTTGATTATTTTCATGTCTGAAAGGGTCTGAGAGGTTCAGAATATAGTGAAAATAACCATCAAACCATCAGCTTTTGGCCAGCAACAGATCAGTGCTTCAAACAGTCCTTTTGGAGCAGACTTTAAACAAATGGGTACGAAGCAGTGGCACACTGAGCAATCTGTGTGGTATTTTAAGCTGAAACTTGAAAGACACCTTCTAGGGACATGTGAGACTTGAATTAACTGGTTAATAAGGGGTGTAATATGGGACCTTTAATTTAGGATCTGTGAAATGAACCGGGGCCAGACATCAATAACTGTTTTTTAAAGAGAGGCCTGAGCCGAAAGGCCATAGGACACCATCTAATATAGTCCAGAGGGTAGTAAGACTTAATCCAAACTGTGTGAGACATTTTGTAGTCTTTGTGTCACCTCAGAAATATATTTTGATGATGTTCTGTGTGCGGTGAGACTCGCTAATGAGTCCAAGTGGATCCAGAATTAACATACAAACCTGACCCAGATACAGCATGTGGCAACCATTCCTAAATACTTTCAGTTGCTGCTTGAGATTTTCAACACATAATGTTTTATCAATAGGAGGCAGTTAAGCTGGTGCGAGGATCTGGATTCCTCCGAAATGGCTCCTAGGTGAGGTCATTTCAGCGTGTCGTAGAAGCGCGAGGAAATGAGGTTACGTTTCTCGGCTGACCCGAGAACGTCGATGGATGGATGGAAATGTCCTCACAGTTCAGAAGCTACAGCTGAAATATTTGTGACATTTTGCTTAATAAGAGAAAATTAATAATCAAAATGCTTGTCTGCGGTTCACACATTCTAATTATTTTAGCACCAACAAGACTAAATTGCAGAGGTTTAGAAAATAATCTTGTAGGTAAAAGCCTGTCAGATGAGGATTTTCACATGTTTTGACATGTTATATTAAAAAAAGCAGGTAAAGTTTAATTTAGTTATAGTTTCATTCTTTATCTGTCAAAGACTAAATATAAAAACTGTGATCTCATGAGAGAAAAGATGCCTTGTTCCAGATTTGGCCGCAGTCCCTGAACATAATGTATAAAATCAATTTGATTTCTAAGTTTTAGTTTCAGGATCATTTTGCTACCTGTCACAGCTCACGACAATTTACGTATTACTGGAAATAACATCTGGAAATAACATCCGCGATCTCTTTTCAGCCGTCTCTCCTGAGTGCAGAGCCTCTTCTCCCACCGCACAACTTCCACTCTCACAGCCTGCGCAGGCTGCCCCTCTACCAGCCCCTCCACATCAGTCAGCCCATGCCGGTGTCTCTCAGTGTGGGGCAGCCCACCCTGCCTCCTCTGCCGGCACACTACAAAGTCCTGCCGACGCACGCGTCCAGCTCGCCGCCACCTAGGGTGCAACCTTTTCTCAGCCTGCCACGCCATCAGTCATCATACAGAGTGGACCAGGTTAGTGTGAAAAAACAAACAAACTGTTCATAAATGCTTTTATTTATTTAAACACTGACAGACCCTTTTTTCACAGCGCAGCGTGACTCACACAGAAGTGTCTTTAATATCGTCACTAACACTTCTGTTTACCTGCCATTTCATGGCATAATTGCTGTTGTGAAACAGGTTTGTGGGGCTTCCTTTGATCTCACGAGCTTTATCTTTGCCTTCGTCTTAAACTGTTACTGTAAAGTTTAAAATTGCAATTTATTTTTGTTGACCACAGCTTTAATGGACCGTACATTCGCAACAGCCCATTAAATTCAAGTTGTGTATATGTTCCTCTACATTACTCCAGACTATATTCTCAACCACGCCACACATTTCTACACTTGTTTTCCACAATATCTAGGCCGCCATCAATTTTATTTCATTTCAGTAAAGTGCCAAAGTAACCTGCCAAGACCTGAAGCCTCCCTGAAATAGGTCATGGTGAACATTCAGGTACTTTTTTTTGTTAAAGTTACTTTCTCAGTCGATTGCAATGAATCCCTGGCATTTAAGGACACTGTGACATCTTAGATTTGAGTCAGCTTGCAAAAAAAAAAAAAAAAAAGCAATCTTCCTCAGCAGATGAAGTTTGCTTAGCATTTATGGAATAGCAGATGCTCAAATTTCACGTTTTCTAAGCACTTTAAGCCCACCTCATCCGTAAAAGCTTCATTCTTTACCTTGGAAAAAAAGTCGCTGACTCGATCAGAAGTCCTTACCGTCCTTAATTTGAATATCCACAGTTCGATGATTACAGGGCAGACTCCATCTGCAGAGGAAGATTCATGTGGTGCGGCTGAAAGGTCCAGATATTGTGCTGAGATAAATATGTGTGTGCTAGGAGATCAGAATCAGAAGCAGTAGTGTTATGAAATCATTATGCATGGTTTTTTTATGCATGATGATTTACTGTTTTATCAGATGTCACAGTTTCCTTGATACGTTTTATAGAAATGTAACTTAAACAATAAATAAAGCAGAATAGAGCTCACTGTGGCAGATGAAAAGTGCATTTTAAGTCTCAGGACCTACTAAAAGTAACAGAAACCAATGGATTGGAGGGTAAGAATTAATATGAAAAGCTATGTACCCTTAAAAAATGCTCCGCAGTAATGTAAAATATATGCAAATTGTAGCTAATGGCCTAAAACTTGAACAGCCACCTGTGTCGTCATTTTTAAAGGCTGTAGCTAAATGTTGGATAACAGAACCTGCTGGATTTCTGCACTGCAGTGGGTTCGCCTGCCCACATATCGACAACAAATTCAATTTGTCTCCCTCATGGTGACCCAGCTCCTGAGTAAGGTGCTGCTTTCTGCTGAGCCGGCAGAATCAGAGGCGGTGGAGATAGTAAATCCATCTGTCCGCTCTGGTGGTGGATCCAAATCCCGATTTGTTCCCGGAGTAGCACAGCAAGGAGAGCTGTGCTGGATGTCGGCGCTTTGTGAGCCACAGCGGGGTGCAAGGGAAATTGGCAGATGTGTCTGTCTGTTTAAAAAAGAAAAATAAGGAGGAAGACATTCGTTTTGCGTCTGTTTCTCTGTTTGCGTTAGAACATAGTCCCAGATGTTAAAGCAGAGCACGAAGAAAGGTCCGGTTTGTATACCTCCAAGGATAACAGGGTGGAAATTAAATGAGCACATGTGCTCAAGTTTTTCCGAGATTAGTAGACACAAATAGATTATCTCAAGAATGTGATCAGGTTTTTAAAATGCAGCGATTTGCCAAACACTGCTTGACACATTTCAAATGCCTCCGTCTGCAGTTTTTATAATAGAGGCATATCCCCTGTAGGCTTCCTAAATGACTTTATTTCAAGTATTGTATTTGCTGTCCCAAAAAGATACAATTATCCCACATAAGAGCAAAAAACGAGAGAAAAGTTTTCTAGCAGAACTTTCATAAATTTCTGCCATAAATCATCTGACGACGAATCAAATATATGTTATATACAATCGAAGGAGCTACTACCTTTATTAAATAAACTTTATGTGGGGTAGTAGTTAAAACCATCAATATCTATTACTGCCACTTACACATTGATGACTCTGTACTAACGGTTATTATTTCAGTCATAATAATGCCTGACCATGCAAGAGATGCTCTGCTTTTTTACATATGTAAACTACTTTATACAATGTAAGTGCATTTTAAATATAAAAGCCTTGGCTACTTTTGCATTAGTGAGCAGCAGAAACACCTGGCATCGCATCCACTTCTGGATGGTTTTGTGGTGTCCATGTTAAGCTTTGCAGCATATTACCCTTGATTGCAATGACTGTGTGCCAACTAAAGATGTACTTTAGCTGAAAGGCCACTGTTTGCTCTATAAATTGGCTGCTCACTGCCTGCCAAAACAGTGAAATCCCGCTACCTGCTAATATCTGTTAGCTCATTTCATTGCAATGAAACAGATGGGCGAAGTAGAGATGGCACATGTGGGTCAGAAACAGAAGACAGGGTTCTGTTGACATTTAATAGCAGGCCAACAAGGACGAACAAGACATCAGTCCTTAAAGAGAAAGCGTTTAACAAGTTTATTGTAAGACTTGACACAAACCCCAACCCCCGCTCTCTGTGCCAGTATGTCTTATTTTAAACAGCGCTTTCTCTTGCTGTCTTTCTCTTTGTGCCGACCGCACCCCATTAATATCAAGGTGTTTCCAGGGCAATAAATTCTATCCCACGTTTGTTGCGATGAAAACAAAACTGCGTGGGACCTGTTTGTTTTTATCTAGTCTTGCTGAAGGAAAAATACAAATCAGATACCCGTAGAGTCCAATAAATATGAAGCAGATCAGTTTGTGGCACTGCACAAGCAGACTGCAACGTCACACTGGCGAGGAGTGAAAATCGTGCCTTTCCAAAATGTCATCTTTTCAGGAACCTAGAAAAATAGTTTTGTTTTTGGCAAGACGACCGCGCATTTTTCAGTTCCTCCGGTGGGTTTTGAAAGGTGCTTGTAGGCTCAGGGCTCATAGATCTTTCTCAAGCCACAGAGGACGGCGCAATCCTTCATTGTGAATTAAGACATGTGAACACCACCAAGTTTCCAGTTACAGTTTGAGGTTTTCTGCCAAGAGTGGTATTACAATGCACATGGGTCTTGGATTAATCTTGCATTAGAGTGGATGCATCTGTCTATTTACATCTTAGTTTTTTCTTCTTTTCCCTGGAAAACAGCCTGATTTTCTTCCCTTAAAGAGTTGGTCTTCACTTAAACTTAACTTCATATAGAGGCTTGGCACTAGTGGAACGACACTCACAGGAAAGGACACAGTGGGTGATACACAATGTTGACACAGATATCTCAAACTGGATCACATAAAAATCCCACTGTATACACGTTATTACCACAAACACTTAATAATTAAGGAAATTCAATTCAATTTTATTTATACAGCCCCAAATCACAACAAAAGTCGCCTAAAGGCACTTTATATTGTAAGGTAGACCCTACAATAATACATACAGAGAAAAACCCAACAATCATATGACCCCCTATGAGCAACCACTACTGCTTGCTCAAAGTGACCTGCTTTGGCCACAAAGGAGTTAAATTTGAAGCACGTAAAAAAAGTGCACCTTTCACACAGGACTCTATGCAGTCCTGTGAAAATTTAAGTATACTATTACTGCTTCCACGAGAATTAAGCCGGTAAGTAGAAGCCAGGTGTTGCTATTCAAATGCACTTGATTATGCACAGAAGTGATAATCCCAGCAAATTCACCCCAAGTTCAGACCATGCAAAGCTCAGAGTAACTGCAAAAAAGTGCAAGAGCTGCATCTCAGACTCTACAGACCTCAGTTAGGATGTTAAATTTCATGAGATTATAATTAGTAAAAGACTGAACAAGTACAGTTTGTTTGGAAGGGCTGCCAAGACAAAGCCTTGCATCTGAACAAACAACAAGACTGCAGCAACAACGTCCTTTGGATAGACCAGACCAAACAGGCGATGTTTGGCCATGATAGCTCGCCCCATGTTAGGCAAAAACCAAACACAGCATTGATTTGGGCTTGTTCTGCAGCCACGTGACCTGTGCTCCTTCCAGTCACTGAGTCAACCATGAATTAGTCTGTATACCAAAGTACCGTGGACTCAAATACGAGGCTATCTGTCTGTCGGCTTAAGCTTGGCCAGGTCATAAAACAGGAAAATAATCCCGAGCACAGCAGCAGAATGCCCGAAAAGGAAAAAGTTAAAGTGCTGCAGTGATCCGGTCAAAGTCCAGACCCTTAGGCTGAATGAAATACTGCAGTTGCCTTGAAGAAGTGAAGCAACATTGTTAGGAAGAGTGGGCCAGAATTCCTCCACAATGTGACAGATTGATAAATTCACACAGATAACTTCACTTAATTCTTGCTAAAGGTGGTTCTATAAGCTTTTGAGCCATAGGGTGTGTTTTTCACAGGACTGCATGATGTCCTATGAAGACCTCTTTCACATGACTGTCTTTAACAACATGCAGTAAATGAAAAGAGCTCTTCTTGTTCTAACTGCCTCTTGCAGACACGACTCTTGTTGTGGCTGAGCAGATGTCAGTAAAGCTGTTGTAAAGCTTTTATTTTGGACTGCTGGTTGGAAAAGACTGGCAAGGAAAATTGTTAGGAGGATTTTATTTATTTTCTGACATTTTATGGACCAGCTTCATTTCTTGTTTTATCCAGAAATTAAACTGCAGATTATTCTGCCAGAAAATGAAAACATTTGTTATTTGCTGCTGTAATATTAGTTTCCCCTTGCTTATTTCAACCTGCAGCAACACACAAACATACACTCCATGGACAAAGTGCAGGGTGAGTAAGAATAGACACACGATTTTTGGAGCTTGCCTGCATAGATTTACATCCACTCAATCATCAACACTAGACAAGGTAAGGTCTGAGTCATAGCTCCATTTAAGGTGGATGGGATTGAGGTCAGGGACTGATACACAGGCTAGTCAGTTCTCACACACAAAACTATTCACATCATTTTTATGGATCGTGTGTTCCCCTCAATCATGCCATAAACTTTGTGGGGGTTTTTTCTATTATATAAACATTCACTGGATATTTTATTAGGTTCATCTTGCTAGTACCAGGTTAGGCCCCCTTTTGCCTTCACAACTACCTTTATGGTAGTTGTGCTGGAAACACTCAGAGCTTATGGACCGCATTGACATGTTAGCATAAATTTACTGGAGCAGCTTTTCTATTCAAGGCCATTTGTCAGGTTCATGAAACCAGTTTAAGCTGATTTGAGCTTTGTGACATGCTGGAAGCAGCCATCAAATGATGTTACACTGTTGTCATAAAGGGATGAACATGGTGAGCAACAATACTCAGGTAGGCTATGCTGTTAAAACAAAGCCCAGCTGCAGCACACCACCAGCAGCAGCCCGAATTTTTGATACAGGGCAGGATGCAGCGACACTTTGTCTTGTTTATACTAATTTCTGGATCCCATGCAAATGTCACAGCATAAATTGAGACACATCAAACCAGACAGACCTTTTTCAGTCTTCTAATCCAGTCCAGTTTTGGTGAGGCAGTGCAAATTGCACCCTCAGTTTCCTGTCCTTGGCTAACAGGAGTGGTACCCAGTCTGGTCTTCTCCTGCTCTAGCCCATCTGCTTCAGGTTCTAGATGTTGTTTGTTCAGAGATGCACCTTGGTTGTAACTTGTGAGATATTGTTGCCTTCCTGTCAGCTCGAAGGAGTCTGGCCATTTTCCTCTGACCTCTGAAATCAACAATCACCCAGCTGCTTTTTTTTTTTGGGACTAATCTCTGTAAACCGTAGACATGTTTGCGTGGGAAAATGCCAGCAGATGAGCAGTTTCTGAAATATTCAGACCACCCTGTCTGAAACCAAAAATCAAAGTTACTTAAATCGCCTTTCTTCCTCATTCTGATGCTCAGTTTAAACTTTAACTGTGTCTGGTGAGTTTAAAGTATCACTGCATTTGAATTTCTTTATTGCAATTTATGTAAAAAAAAATGAAAAAACGCATACATGCAGTTAAATAATAATGAATATCGGTTTAGTGTTGCCATGAAAGATTGTCACATTTCAGGCGCCTGGGTTGCGCAGCAGTGAACACACAGGTTTATAACTCTTGCATGTAGATGTGACAAACTCGGTCACATCTTGGCTGCATTCATGAATGTTTTAAACCATCCAGCTTTCCAAGTCTTATCCATGCATGATGTGGGGATTTTTTTTTCCTCTGCGTGCAGATTACTTAAAGTTTGCTCATGTAAACCTGCGTGTGTGTGCCATGGCGTGGGCAGTTGTGGGAAGGTTTTGTGCATGTCCGTTTGTGTGTGTGTGTGTGTGTGTGATAGCAGCCAGGCAGCTGGTAGCAGATGTTTATCAACTGCACGCTTCCTCTGTGTAGATTAGTACCACATGATGACACCTCATCCAGATAACCTTCTACACTCTCACAGCACTGCCACAGAGGTGGTGGAGACGAGCAGGGGGAGGTTTGGGATTCATCTCATGTTAGCTGTGGGAATTCAGAGGAGATACTGATAACACAGTGCCCTCTAGTGAAACGCATTTGCGTCTGTGTTCAGATAGCTGCTGCACAACTAATCCATACTGAAAAAAAGCTTAGAAGGTCACTTGCTCTGTGCACTGTGACTCAAGATAAGATTGATGTGCTTTGTGGTGTTTTTTAAATTCATACATGAACAAAATTTTTACTTTTTATGTTCTTTTTACAGGACTTTGAGAAGCCCAGTCCACCCCAGAAGCCCCTACCTGCAGACCCACTAGGGAGGAGCTCTCGACTGGGTCACAGTGCCGCAACAGCAGGGGGGCACATCCCCGGGAAAGCAGCCCTACCCATACCTATCCCCACTGTGCCAAGGCCTCCACCCTCCATCCCTTTACCCAGCAGGTCTGTGCAGCATGACAAAAAAATACACTACTTAAAAGCCCTTTTCAGACATCTTCATCTCTCTGTTAAATTGATGGCTTTTTTTTGTCACTTAGTTTTTCGTAGTTTATTTAAAGAGACTTAATTCTTGTGTGACATTTTACACCTAAGAAGAAGCCGTAGCAGTTTGGAAAAAGAGTAATGTCATCTCTTCTGTCACAGGCTGCATCACTAATGGAGTTCAAGTTATTTTGTGATTAAAGGCTAATTAATGATTGTCGTGAGCGCGAGGGACGCTCATTTACTTGTGAATCTTTTGATAAATTTGTTCACCAACCTCATCATTTTCAACTCTCACAACACTCATTAAATTCGGCTTTGCTGACGCGCTCTGTGTGAAGTATGCTGTTGGATATTCATAACTTCCTCCTTATAGTTGGGAGTGCTAGCCTGGCTATTACGGGGGTTATACAAGGATTATTGCCTCTTCTGTCCCAAAGCATGAGGGCAAATAAAAAATAGTTTTTCGCTGCATAAACTTTTCGCATTTGCGATGCTTGCTGGTTTACGAAACCACTTTTATTATCGCTGTACACAAAAGCAGTGAAGTGGAGGATTTGATATGCTGAAGCAAACAAAGCATGCTTTTAAAGCAACAGCATTAAATTTCGGCGTACGTCGCCATCACGCAGAATGCATAACTGTCTGTAAACCATCCGTTTGGTTTTATTAATTCCTCTGGATTACTTATAGTTAGACCCATAGTTTACTAGTAAAAGTCATATTTCTTTCAGTTTTGCCTCTGAAAACCACCACACTGGAATTTAAATCAAACAATCACTGTTTTATTGAAGTGCAGCCTTTAAACTTTCATTTAACTTACTGACATTTTTAGACACATTTTGAGAGACTCAAAATTAATTGGATAAACTGACATAATTTTAAATATAAGGAAAGTTTTTAATAATCTGATGAAAAGCCTTTGCAGTCAATGATTGTCTTAAGTCTAATATCGCCAGGCTTGTACTGCAGCTGGCTTCAGTTGCTTCTTGTTTGTGGCTTTCTCTTCCTCCAGTTTAATAACTGAAAAGCATACTCTGTTGGGTTGGGATCAGGTGACTGAGCTGGCTGTTGAATAGAAGAAGAAGAATGTCCCATTTCCTTTCCCCTGAGAAACTCTTGGGAGTCTTTTGGAGTATGCTTTGGGCCATTATCCATTTGCACTGTGAAGCACTGTCCAATCTGGCTGAGTCTGAGCAGAGAGTATAGCCTTGAACACTTCAGAATTCATCCTGCTATTTCTATCGGCAGTCACATCATCAATAAACGCGAGTCTTATATGTTTCTTTTCATTTCGATCAAAGACTCTTTTTTTAACTTTGCAGATTCTTATATTTTTTCAAGCAAAGTCTAATCTCTCCTTCTTGTTGTAAACTCTATATTTCTATTCATGAAGGCATCTCTTGATTGTACAGCGATGCTGAGTTTGTGTTGGTTTAGTGTTACTGAGCTCTGAGTACCCCAGATTGTTTATTTGGCGACTTGTAAAGCTTTTGTTCTCTCACTGATAGATTTGTTTTGTTTTTTAACCTAGTGATGGCCTGCTTCACTTAAACTGACGTCTCTTTGGGCCTCATATTTAAAATTACAGTGGAAAAGTATAAAATATAAATTGAAAACTTTGAATTGGCTTCAGATATTATGCCTGCTTCACTTGTCACAAAACAACCAGGGAACAAGACGTGGCCAGACAACTGCCTGTCAAGTCAACTGTCTAGTGCTTATCGAGTGCATAGTTGATTTAAAATAATCTTTGGTGCTGTACAGAGGCAAAACTACAAAAACTGTAAAAACTGTGTCTTTATTCAAAACTTATAGACCTAAATATACTTCTTGTCTCCAATCCAGTAAAAAATAATGCCATTATCTCTTTCTGAGTGATGTCATTTTCGACAATGAGATTATTCTTCTTTTGCCGAGTTACATTTTCACAGTCAGTCCAGTTTCCAGTGGTGACCACTTTAGTTACTGGAAACGATACCCTACAAAACAAAAGCGCTATCCTGTTCCTGTGTGGGCTGTGCAATCCAGGCTCCGTTTCTCAAGCAGATTTCACACCTGGTGGTGAGCTGAAGTGCACAGTGAGAGACGCTTAAAGAGAACCTAATGGTGTCATTCATCTCTCCGTGTATCTATTATTGATAAGCTGAAGCAAAGATGTTTTCCATTTGACTTCTCTCTGAGTTTAGAGATCCATTCAAACTGGACAGATTATCATCATGTTTTAGATAATATACATTTTCAGAAATGAGACCAACCTGTCTGAAAGGAGATATTTATGCAGTTACTTATTATTACCATTGTAATGTTGTAATCTATTTGTGTTTGTGTTCACTCCTCAGACCTGCACCGGCACTGCCATACAGACCACCAAAGACTCAAAAGGACTGTTGAGCTCTCAACTTCACGGACATGTAGATCTCCGACTAATAGATGGAGACTTTCTTAATTTGCACTAATTGCTGAGACTCTGTTAGACCTTTGGGACAGTTGGAAGTGTCACAGAGTTCCCAGTAAAAACGGGGGCTAACATCAAACCTTGATGCTACGCCTCTAAAAGGTGCTTTGTCATCCTTGCTCAGGTACCAGTGAACTATTTATCTATTTAACTATTTAACTAGGATACTACCGGTTTGTGCAAAGAGGACTCTGATGAGGGATGATTCTCCTCGTGGGAAACTCGAGGAAAAGACGAACACGAGGCGTCATTACGGACACTTCGTTTTTGCATTCTGTGATTGTTTTTATACATTTTCTTCTAAACAAAATGCTGAAATATAAAGTCTTTTTTATAACTCGTCACGTTGCTTGAATAATCGAAGTGCAAAACATTTTGTTTTTTGACTTGGATGATGATAAATGGAAATAGAGGACGAGTCAGTAAGTAGTCCACATAGCTGGTGGCCCTTGGCGCAATGTTATTTCTCTGTTTTTTTCATTTTTATTACGTTCTGAACACCAAATAGGTCCTCTATGTCCTTGTTGCCTCAGTGCTAAAAAAAATACGTATTACTCAAATCTCCTCTTTTTGTGAAAATACGGCTATTTTCTTCATGAATCATCTAAACGCTGGATGAAAAGAATTTGATTCCCTTTTAAGACGTAGACTACATTTTTATTGTGGCATTAATCCGCTCCCTTTACAGTCTGTGCACCAGGCTCTTTTATTCCTTATAAGTTCATTTTTGCAGGAAAGTACAAAGAGAAAAAGTAATTTTCACACACCTCAGCCTGCCTCTGAC
The DNA here is from genome assembly GCF_001858045.2 of Oreochromis niloticus. Classification (NCBI taxonomy): domain Eukaryota; kingdom Metazoa; phylum Chordata; class Actinopteri; order Cichliformes; family Cichlidae; genus Oreochromis; species Oreochromis niloticus. Next base: position 13,962,243 of record NC_031978.2, on the reverse strand, counting down.
ATACTGCTCGGGGCATGCGTTGGACTCTAGACATGTTTTCTCCTGATACTGGCAAGTGCTGTGGAGTGTCAACAGACTTGACAGACTGACTGTGTTCCAGAGAATTACACCAACACCGAATAATTCAACATCAATACTGGCGTTTGTATGTTTAACGTTTGCGCTCGCCTCGTCCTTGAGAGGGCGAGCCAGGCCGGATGACTTCAGCGCCACGAGCTTTCCAGCGAGATGTTTTACCGTATCCGTCCTGTTCTTTTTGTTTCTTTCACAACATTCCTTTTGGAGTTTCTATGACTTCACTGTTGTCGAACGCCGAGCTCACTCACGCATTCACAGCGGCGCTCATTGCACCCCAGAGCTTGAGTCAGGCTCTTTTTCTTTTCTTTTTTTCTGTGTTATTTGTTGACTTGAGGGATTCAATTGTTAACTTCACAGCGCAACGTGTCAGTGTTTGCATAAGGCATTTTGTACTTGCAGTGTATCCGAATGCAGTGCTTGTTCTGTCACAGCTGCAGAATGACTGAAGCCAGTCACGCCCTGCATACCTGCATTGTGTTTTTGTAGTATCTAAATGATGCTTTATTTCCCTTGTTTTGGATGTGTTCAACAGAGTCACCGCTCTGCTGGAAAATATGTCTTATTGCTGTGTCAATTAGCTGTTCAATGTTTATGCCATCTGTAAAAACCTAAATGTACTGTGTTTATTAAATTTTAAGTGTAACATGTTTAAAAACCATTGTAAGGTGTAAATGTCAATTTTTCTTATTTTTCTTTTGTTGTTTTCTTCTTCTTTTTTTTTAAGCACAGAAATGTAAAGAACTGCTTTGAGACGTTGCCCCTATTACATTAGGAGGTGAAAACATGATGTTGGATGATTTCCAACGTTTTAAAAGAATGACAAAGGTGTCAGGATTACATTTAAGCTGTGAGAAGACATCAGAGCCAATTAAATGTCCCCTGTTTACAAGACGGTGTTTTAATTTCATTCATACTTTGATTTATGACTATAAGAATGCAACCCACCACATTAAAATCCATAAAGAAGTCACCGTGACCAATAAGGATGATGCAATAAACTGATTGACCAACTAGCAACTGAACTGCCTTTACTTTTCATGGTGTCGATTCAACAAGATGCTGTAAACATTCCTCAGGTATTCTGATCCATATTGACATGATAGCGTCGAACAGTTGCTGCAGATTTGTCTGCTGAACATCCACAACATTAATCTCCTGTTCCACCACTTAAAGGTGCTCTATTGGACTGAGACCGTGGTACCTGTGGAGGCCGTTTGAGTACACTGAACTCACTGTCAGGTTCAAGAAACCACTTTGAGATGATGTGAGCTTAACATGGCATGGCGCATTAACCTGCTGGGAGCAGCCATCAGAAGACAGAGGTCATAAAGGCAACAGCAATACTCAGGCAGGCTGTGGCATTTGGGACCCAAAGTGTGCCAAGACATTAAACCTCCACCAGCAGCAGTCTGAAGGGGTCATATGAGGCAGGATGGATCCATGTTTTCATGTTGTTTATGCCAAATTATGTTCCTACCATCCAAATGTCACAGCAGAAATTACAAGACTCATTAGAACAGGAAACGTTTTGCCATTTTTCTACTATTGTACAATTTTGGTGAGTCTGTGTAAACTGTAGCCTCAGTTTCCTGTTCTGAGCTGACAGGCGTGGTAACCGGTGTTCTACTGCTATAGCCTATCTGCTTTATAAGGAGATGTTCTTCTGCAAATCTTGGTTGTAACCAAGTTAGTTTTAAAGCTAAAACTAGATGTGAAAAAAACATTTTAGTTAGATAAAATAAAAATACAAACTAGACTTGAACAGCCAAGTTTGTGAATGCAATAACTTGAGAACAAAGCGACGTAGGAGTTTGAATCTGATACCATGGATGGTATCTGCTAAAAACCTCTGACAAGTTTGAATTTCGTTTGGTTTAAAAGGTCAGAAATCACATTTTCTGAAAACTGATGTAGGATTTTGAAATCGATACCATAGGTGTATCTATTTTTCAGTATACTAAAAAAAATATGTAATTTTTTTTTACAGTTATTGCAGCTTGCCCGATGAGCCTTTAATGGATGTGTTTATTGAGATTCTGAACGTGTACAAGACTGTGAGTGAACTGCTTTCAGAAAGTTCTTTGTTTTTATTGCAGTAACTGTACTGATATTCCCAAATCTTGCCCCTGACATATGCCCTGCTTACAATACTAATTAAAAAAGACAAACTAAACATTTTCAACACCCAAAGCTAAAATTAAACTTTTTTTCATTAGTCATGATGATTTTTAAAAAATGGTGGTAACAAGCGTTTATTTGAGTTGCTCTTGTCGTCATTTCGACCTCAAAGCAATCTGTGAACAAAATATATTTTCTCTTTTCTGCACCATTGTGTGGGAAACTCCTCGTAAATCATCGATTTCTGGAATACTCAGGCCGGCACTAAAAAGCATCACCTTTCTGATGCTCAGTGTAAACTTCTGGAGGTCATTTTTACCATATCTGCACACCTAAATGCACTGAGTTGTTGCCATGCGATTCACTGATTAGATATCTGCGTTAGAGAGCCCTTGAACAGGTGAACCACTAAAGTGGCTGAATATATTACTCTGATGAAAGCAGCAAATATGAAAAGAAAGACATCAAATGTCCTTTCTTTTATTTTTCGTTCTATTAAGCAGAAATCTATTAGCAGGGTTTCTTTGTGTCACTTAAAGGAGCGAGACTGAGATATGGCTCATTTTCTCAGTGACGTCTTTTATGCAGGTCTGTCAGTTACCTCATGAAGTCCTCCACTGCTTCAGCAGTTGATCTTAGTTGTTCAACAGTGCCACCTGCTGGAAAACATGGCTCATTACAACAACTGCAGCGCCTCCCTCTCTGGGGTTCAGCTCGTTACTTGCCATAATGTGCTCGAACTACAGGCTGAAGCTGATTAAAGGTCAGCTCCCCCAGCACTTGTTAACACCACTAGCACTGGTAAAGCATACAAAAACAGGAAAACCTCAGAGATTGAAGCTGCCCTTAGACTAAACTAAATCATCATATAATCCACGTCAGAGTCTATATACTATGATATCACATCATGAAATTTTTAAAATAGAGACATTCACTTAATTTTAATATTTTCCCTTTCTTTATAGTTTGAGAAGATCATATTTTTATAACTCTTTTTGAACTGTTTTATGTTTGGACATTGCTTTAATTCCATAATTCCATATACTACAGCCTGTACATACCTATAGTTATAGAATATTCACAACATACTTCATACCGTGTACATTATAACATACCACAATAGACCCATTTCTGTAATATACTTGCATATCTATATTATTGCTAATATATATTGTAATATATCTATATCACTAAAGCACTTCTGGATGGATGCAAACTGCATTTCGTTGCCCTGTACCTGTGACATGTGCAATGACAATAAAGTTGAATTCTATTCTAATTCTATTCTATTCTATATTCAAACTGTTCCACAGTTTCACCCCATGAACAGAAACACAAAAGCCTTTTCTTGTAGTTCGTACCTTCCCTGTTTTGAAGTTACAAAAACCCCTTAAATTATAACTTCCTTCTTTCATAAAAAACATACTGAGAATATTAGCTGGCAGTTCTTTATTTTTTGCTTTGAATAGAATTTGTGCTGTTTGGAATTTCACTAAATCGGCAATTTTCTATATTTCAGACTGCAAAAATAGTGAGTTTGTATGTTCCCTATAACCTACATTGTGGATGATTCAAATTGCTTTTTTTGAAGAGTAAAAAGTGAATGTAATGTCGTTATATAGTTGTTGCCCCAGACCTCTGCACAATAGCTTAAGTATGGTGAAACCAGTGAACAGTAGAGAATATGAAGTGATGTTCTGTCGAATACCTGTTTTGCCTTGTTTAGTATTGCAATGCTACGTGATACTTTGGAATGAATATATCTTACGTGAGCTCTCCAGTTAAGTTTTTCATCTATTATTACCCCCAGAAATTTATTTTCACTGACTCTTTCAATATCAACACCATTTATTTGAATCTTAGCATTTGTATTTAAACTACTGTTTCCAAATAACATAAGTTTAGATTTATTCAAATTTAATGATAATTTGTTTTTATCAAGCCAGAACTTCACTTTACCTATTTCATTAGTCATATCCTCCAATAAATTCTGCAGATCATCACCAGAGAAAAAAAAGTTTGTATCGTCAGCAAAGAGTACCATTTTTAATACTTTAACGACATCTGTAAAGTGTCCAATGTATAAGTTGAAGAATTTTGGACCCAAAACTGATTTTTGGGGTACACCACAAGCAATGTCCATACATAAGGAGCAACCACCATTTAATTTCACAAACTACATCATGATATATTAATAAGAAAACTGGAACGTTATAGTGTCAGAGGGGTAGTTTTAGATTGGGTCCGGAGTTATTTAATAGACAGGAAGCATAGCGTCAAATGCCTTTGTCAAGTCTATGAATAACCCAGCCACATATTGCTTTTTGTCTATGGAATTTGTGATGTATTCTATTGAATCTAATAGTGCCAATAATGTTGATCTGCTTGATCTGAATCCGTACTAACTCTCAGTGAGTAGTTTATGATTATCTATAAATTTTTCCAGTCGGTTGTTAAACAGTTTTTCAATATTTTTTGAGAATTGAGGTAGTAAAGAGACAGGCCTGTAGTTTGTGAATTGGTGTTTGTTGCCAGATTTGTATAGAGGTATAACTTTTGCTATTTTCATTCTGTCTGGAAATTGACCAGTTCGAAATGATAAATTACAGATGTATGTAAACGGTTTTATTATAGCCTCAATGACTCTTTTAACCACTATCATATCAATATCATTACAATCCAAAGATTTCTGATTTTTACATTTTTTGACCATTTCAAAAACTTCATTTTCATCAATGGCTGTGAGAAACATAGAATATGGATTTCTGTCTATCAGTGTATCCAGTTTTTCCTGTGCTTCCCCAGGATCAGTGATTGTTCTTGCTAAATTTGGTCCAGCAGTTACAAAGAATTCATTGAGACCATTTGCCACAACATCCATATTGTATTCTTCATGGTCATTACAAATGAAATACTTAGGATAGTTCTTTTGTCCAGCCCCACATTTTATAACACTGTTCAGTATTTCCCGTAATCTTTTAATATTATTTCTATTTATATGTAATTGCTTCATATAGTATTCCTTTTTACTATATCTAAGTATATTAGTTAACCTATTTTTATATCTTTTGTATCTGATTTCTGCATCTTTAGTTCTCTTTCTTAAGAAATCTCTGTATAGAGCATTTTTCTTTATACATGCATTTTGCAGACCTTTTGTTGTCCATGGACAGTCCATATATTTATGTTTCCTACTATATGGACAGTTGGTATTGTACAATAATGTAAATATTCTAAGGAATTCATTATACGCACTATTAACGTCATGTTCCTGATATACTTCACCCCAGTTCTGTTTCAATAAATCTTTTTTAAATGCATTCATTCTTTCTTCTGCTCTTACTCGTCTGTACTCTTTTTTACTGTCCATTTTATTGATCTTGTAATTTGTATCATAGATTGTAAAAATTGGAAGATGGTCACTTATGTCGTTAATCAGGAGTCCACTTACAGTCTTATTTTCAATGTCATTTGTAAAAATGTTGTCTATGAGAGTTGCACAATGTGATGTGATCCTGGTAGGTCTAGTAATTTTAGGGAATAGGTTCATACAGTACATTGTGTTTATAAATTCGTCAGTGGTTTTATGTTTATTTGGGTTTAGCAAATCAATATTGAGCTCTCCACAAATGAGAACTTTTTTGTGAGCTATTTCAATAAATGTTTCTTCTATCCAGTCTTTAAATGTCCCAATACTACCTGGAGCTCTGTATATACAGCTAATGGTTACATTTTTACTTTTTTCTTTACAAATTTCAACTATAATACATTCCAGTACATTATCAATCACCATCGTCATCTTATCCACCATATTAAATTTCAAGGATTTGTCCACATACAAGGTCACTCCTCCTCCTCCAGTACTTTAGCTGTCAGTGGTCTTTCATGCCAAGTAACTAGCATGGCAAAATCAGTAAATCTATGTGGTAGTTTAATTTTGCTTGGTCATCTTAATGTTGGGCTCCTCCATTTGCATTAGGATCTTTCATATGAAGTGCTCCAGTAAACAGTTATTATATGTGGGTTTCAGTCAGTAATCAAGGTGGTTGTTAAGAAATATTATCATTAATGTTCATGATACGTACCAGAATGAGGTTTGGTATAAAATGTTAGCAGGGCTGAGACTAGCTTCTTTACCACCTGTTAGAAGATGTGGCCTCAAATCCTCCTCAAACACTAATGTGAAGAAAAAAGAGGAAAGGTGAAAAGGGAAGGAAAGATTATTCTGAATACCAAATGACTGTTTTTCGTAATAGAAACTTATTTTTGAGTTCGGATGTGGTTTGACATTTTGTGTGTTTGTTTGCAGATTGTAGTCATTTTCTTGCAAAGAAAGAAAGAGATACGAGGTTTTGAGTCAGGGGAATTCCCTGTTGGGTTGCCTCATACCTCTGTGAAAATGGTGAGAGGGGCTAAAACATCAATATCAGATAAATGTTTTGACTTCATGTTTGCCTCTTTGAGTCCTGTGTTTGGGTCCTTGTTACCTGCCTTCACACAGCAATCCATGACAGAATTGCTTAAACAGCACTTTGTTTAAGCAAAAACAAAGGGCTGTTGACTGCCGCATTTATTTGTCTGTAAAATTTCAGATCTGTGTCAGAGATTATCCCAAGGTTCCTAGCCTGTGTTTTAAGGAGTTATAAAACTCCCAGGTTATTCTTCAGCTTCTTCAGTTAATAGTTAAGAGCCAAAGAATATGATCTCTGTTTTGGACTCCTTTAACTATAATAAAATGCAGATTATTGTTACTGCAGTTCAGCATTTACATATCTGTCAGGTCAAGTTCTTGTTAAAATCAACTGTTTTAAATTGTGAAATAGATTTTAGCTGAAAACCATTTCCAGACTCTGGCCATATGTTTGAGATAAAGTCCAAATACTATATGTGATTTTATATATAATGCAAATAAGAATCTAAACACATAGAGAACCTAAAACTTCAGCACTGTCCATTTAAACATGGATGCAAAACACTAAATCTGAACAAACACATTTAGTTTTTTATCCTGTTTTTAATACAGTTTAAATGTCAGTGTGTTTCACATGCAAACGCAGCTACTGCTAATGCATTAATATACATAACACGCTGTGTTTTTGTATGTGTTGCTGTGCACACTCAAAAATGCTGCATCCTGGAGGAAATGAGAGTTTGTACTTCAGTCAAAGAAAAAAAAGAATGAATAAAAACAGATAAAACTGAAAGAAAAACCCAGGAGGAGCCAGTTTCCACCGAACTGTATGTTTATAGGTATACTAGTAAATACAACCTTATTAATCAGCTGAATAATCGGATTAGAGGAAAGTAAAGCCTTAATGTTAAACATTTAGAAAGGAAGATCAACTTTCAGGAGTTCAAATGTTCGTCAGAAGAGTTTTGTATATTCAAGAGCTCGTCTCGATTTCTGGCAGTGACGTATTACAAAATTAAACTTTCCTTTTTGTTGTTGTTGTTGTTTGTTTTTGGGGGTTTTTCGGGCGGTTCAGGTGATACGCAAAGATGTCCCATGATGCTCCTTGTCAGTATATCAGATGGAATCAAATCAGCAGTTGCGAGCAGATCAGTCGCAAGTCAACCAGCAGGTAAGTCACTGACTGAAGTCGTTGACTGTTTTCTTAGTCTGTGTAAGTGGAAACACAGAGGACAAAATGAGGCAGGATGTGAAACATCTTCTGTTTTATCGCCTGTTTATAGGACTGCTTATTCTTGTTGCATTCGTTTATATGTATTTCTGTATGTGTTTGTGTGTGACTGCATGCACAAAAAAAGAGTGAAGAATCAGAGTGACATCTGTATCTTATCAGCCCCATGATTTTTTACTTTATTCATGTATACTTATCTGTGCAGGAGAATCAAGAAGCAGTCCGTACTGAAGTGAGTACAATCCTTCAACACTTTGAGTGACTAAACTTTGGAAACAAACCATCCCAGCGGTCTCTAAGGAAGAAAACTGACTACTTGAAGTATGGAGAGAAATAAGAAAACCCTTTCCTTGTTTATTCTGCTGCTACTGCTACTGGTCTGCAAAAGTGAGGAGTGTACCCGCCTTCCAAAGAGTTAGTCGTCTTCTTTTCCTCCCCTCTTGATTTATATTATATATCTAACTTTAAAATCTGTTTTTCGACATTTACTCATTTTCATTCCATCTCTCCTGTTTTAATTCTCACAGATCTCACTTGCTACAGTGACTACAATAAAATCATCACATGTTTGTGGAAAAGCAAATACGTGTCTGATGACACTGCATGCACGATAGATGCTCAATATAAATCTCGACGCCTGTAAGGACCTCAGTCACAAAGAGAAATCCTCAACACATAATACTCACATTACATAAATCACACCTGTCATCATGTGCACCAAAAAAAGATTAATACTGTTTTTCTCACTTCTTACAGCGCTTCCTGTGACCTAAAGCCTGTTGATGTCTCCAGACCAACCCTAAAGAAGTGCTCCCTGATCTTTGAAATTGAATACACTGTGAGTGTGTGAAAAAAATCTAATTGTTTTCAAGCCCCAGATATACAATCATATATCCTATATCTCAGTTTGTAGTCTAAGTAGTGATCGATGTTGGATTAATTTTAAAAACTGGTTAGCCAAATTATCAAGCACATATACCGCAGTTAATGAAAGAGAGAGAGGGGTCAGTGAGCAGGGATCTTTAAAAATTGTTTTTTTGCCAGAATCATGCTCTTTTACTTTTCCATGTTCTGTATTTGAAGTGAAGTTTAAGGTAATTGTAGCTTTTGTCCTGCTTCTTTTTAATGGCAAGAAAGTGAAATTGCAATGAAATCTGAAAATATAGAAAAAACCTTTTAAGTGAATCTATTAATTCTCGTTTTCTGCTTCTGATATTTTAATTTCTATTTTACTAGACTTTTGCCTGTTGAACAGTTCAACCTGCACCGCTTTACTCTTGTACTGAGCGGTGATACATGTACTCATTATCTGTCTTAAAGAAGCTTCATCTCTTCTCTCTTTATGGCTGCTCTGTTTATACCTACTCTGATGTCTGATTGGCTATTTGTGACTCCAATCTTTGACTTTAAATCAAATTTGAAATTTGACAAACATTTTTTTTTCTAGTTTCTGTCTTTCCATAAGTTGTCCCTTAATTTGAACTGCAACCAAATGAAGAGTGTAATTACTTCCTTCAAGCCATCCTGTCATAGTGAGTGTAATCTACAGTATAATATACTGGCTCTTTGTGATTTACAATGCGAGCTATTCATGGTGACCTAAAACAACTGTGTGTGTGATCTTGCAGTAAAGGTGAATCCTCCTGCGGAGCCAAAAGTCAACTTCACCTCTGTTTCCTGGTTGTCCCAAGTCCCCAAACATGAAAGGATCAGTTCATACACAAGTGTAGTGCAGTGGAAGAAGCAGGATCAGTCATGGAGTGTAAGTTTAGATTTTGTGACACAATGTGAACAAGTTTAAGGGTAAAGTAATCTTAAAAGTGCACATTTTAATGACAACCCTGTGGCTGTGTGAATCCAAGCAAGATTCATTCTCAACCCCGCGCTGCTTTCTGTGTGTCAGGATTGCGCTGTGCACAAAAAACGTGGCATTCAATGTGGGCAGGAGTGCAAGGCAGAGCTGGAGCCAGATTTGCTGATACGAGGCGAGAGGTACGAGGCACGCGTTCGTGTGCGGTCTATTTTTCAGCACCGCAAGGGAGCCTGGAGTGACTGGAGCCCCACTGCATCATGGGAGTCACCAGCTGGAAGAATAGAAAAAAGGCACCATGTGGAATTGCTATAAATTTTCACAGCACACATTGCAACCTGTACCCAGATATTTAAAATCACAGATGTACGGGATGTATGTAAAACTTAGGTTTTTGGTAGCACTTAATAATAATGTCCAGTGTTAAGAATTATTAATGTTTTAGTAAGGTATTAGCAAGTGTTTAATTCATACTAACAGTGAGTTACTATCAGTGATAGCTGTACATGGTGTAGCAGTAACAGATGTATAAATATATCTGTATTTAAAAATGACATACTGAGGAGGAGTAATTGTATATAAAACATGAATTACATACTGTTAGGTTCATTTTTGAGAGAGAGAAGACAAACATGCTCAAAGTGCATTGTTTTAAATTTATTAAGCATTTGAAGGCTCAAGTTAAAAAAACGGCTGCCGTGTCTCTTTGCTCACTCAGGAGAGCCAAACGAACAAAGAGCACCACACCCAAGTAGTATAGACTTTTATGGCGGGTCACAGAAACAGAATGTCAACATGACTGATGGAATCAGTTGAGGGTGGCCTTTGGTCTGATACTTTCGCACGTTTCTTCTTCTGCACCTCTCTGGATATCAGCCTTATATGGAGATGACCCTTTTGCAGGCAACACTCCCATTACCATGGCAACCACCTGTCGTTCTCCAGTCTGGCCTGTAGAGTTAAAGAAGGGGGTTGTCTTGTAGCTATCACAACCTCCATCCACATTCCTGTGAAGGGTCTTCCCCGTTTATGTCTGCCAGCATCAGAGTGAATCCAGACTATTCTACAACACATCGTGTGCAGTAAAGGATAAACAAATGTGTGTTGCTAATCATCAAGTATTAGCGTTAAAGATAAAAATTAATCCCAACAACACTTGTTATTACCTCAATAATGTTTAAAAGTGTGATATTATTATAAAGTTCTACCAAGTTTTTTAACTGTGACATTTTTTTTTTTGCGAGGGGGATTTGTTCTCCACCACAGTATGTTCATAATAAAAGAATCAAAAGATGATAAAAGAATGAACTTCCTGCTGCCCTGCGTCTGGCCTTCTCTGACCTACCTCTTTTTCCATCAAACATGTCAAACATGGGCTGTCCACCACAGCTGTAGCTGCTTATGCCATGGTTGCTAGGTAACAGAAACTTTTAGTAGAAATTAGTAATAAACCCTATACAGTAACCTAGTAATAACAGTAATAACAGTAATAACCCTATACATATCTCAGTGGATATGGGCCGAGTCAGTTTGCCACAGAATCTTTTGTCACCTACAAACAGACATAAATTCATATTAACTACTTACATTCAGGGTCCAGCCAGAACCTCATAAATCAGAAACAGAAATTAACCACAAATAGTTCTGCATTCACTTCAGGGCAGTGATTTATTTAGAAATATAACCATAATACAACCAGTTCAGTTGAGTCCCGTGTTCCAAGGAAATATTTTTCAGGTAAGTTGACTCATCAGTGCAGACTGTTGCTCCAAGCTGACTCTCTGCCTTTATAAATTAGAGGGCAGTTATTTACAACCCTTTCCCAACCTGCCAGCCTGCTTTGAGACAGGTGACCTCTCCAATCTCTAAAGTAGTTGCCTACAGTTGAGAGTGTTGGAGCTCAACCTCTGGGCAACCAGCTGGTCACAGGAACTAATTGCAATCGGTCACCAAATGCGAAACAGTTCACACAAATCACTGGACATCAAGGTTATTTCCTGGTTGCATGGAGGTTGCTGTCCTATTAAGTGACTGAACCATGAAGTGAACTTACTTTCTGTTTTGGAGGGGGGGGGCTGTCTAGCTCCTCAAATTTCCTTTTTTGTCTGACATATAACTTTTTTTCTTTTAATTTGGAAAGTTTAGACCTATTTAAATGTTGACTCCAGTGTTGATCTTTGTAGAAATGTAATTTCATGTATGTAAAATGTAGCTAAAATAATTATATGTGGTTTATTAAAGATTTTTTCAGTTGGTTGGTTGTTTGCCTTTCAAGAGGTTAAAGATTAAAGCCAAATGATTAATAGCAGTGATCCAAATCATTAGCCCCATATTTCAAAGATCTTTTTTTTAATATTTTATCTTAATAATTTGTAGTGCTTTTCCTTACAGTTAGTGCAGTTTTAACAATGTGAGACTGTAGATTTGACAGAAGTAGGGCTGACTGCTTACAGGTCTTCATTTGATGGCACTTTTGTTCATTTAATTTGAGTTGGATGACCACTGATGAAATCAATTTCTAAATTACACCACAGTTGATAAATAAATGCATTTTAAACTGTGCACAAGTTGTGATCTTTGTGTCGCAGCCAGATTTCATTGTAAACACCAGACCACTCTGAATCTCTGCCCACAGATCTGTGTTGTGTGTGTGTGTGTGTGTGTGTGTGTGTGTGTGTGTGTGTGTGTGTATGTGTATGTGTGTGTGTGTGTGTGTCTGTCATCTGTTGGTGTCCGCACTTCTGTGAGATTAGTGGCCACATGACAACACTGGGCTGGCCGCCTAGTGAGCCTTTCATTTGGCTTCACTTGCGGAGGCGGGCTGAGTGCTGTCCAACAGTTTACTGAGAGCTGGAGACCTACAAACTCAATTTCTGTGGCTCTGTAAATGAAGTCTAAACCTGACAGACCCGGAGCCTAGTTGTGATGGCGCAGGACATTACAGATTTCACTGGAGAGGACTATTTAGACGGGAAATCACCCTGTTGTTCAGACACAGGAGCTTTGAGCGAAGGAGACAAAGAATATGACGACATCTTGGAGCTTAATCAGTTTGATGGACTGCCTTATTCCTCCAGGTTTTACAAACTGCTGAAAGAAAGGAAGGAACTGCCAGTGTGGAAAGCAAAGTGTGAATTCATGGACACTTTGGCCAAAGAACAGTTTGTTGTTGTCAGTGGCTCTGCCAAAACTGGAAGGAGCTCTCAAGTGAGTACTGTGGGGTATTCGGGGTTTTTTACAGCAAGACATTTAAGTCATTTTTCTATTAACTTAAAGTCTGGAAGCATCTGTAATGTAAGGAATTTGTCTTGTTAATCTTACTCTGAAATAGATACCTCAGTGGTGTGCTGAATTCTGCCTGTCAGTCCAGTTCCAGCACGGCATGGTGGTTTGTACCCAGATCCATGCACAACAGGCTGTAGATCTCGCCCTCAGAGTGGCGGACGAGATGGATGTCAACATCGGTCACGAAGTTGGGTACAACATCCCTCTTGAAAGTTGCTGCACTACTGACACAGTCCTCAGGTGTGGTACAGCAGCGCTTACTACTTTTCCCACTTTATACATCCAGTGTTTCTTTCTCAGAGTCTTTCTCTCAGCATGGCAGCTATAATAATGCACGGTCATGACACACAAAGCTAAATCACCCTGCCTTTTCTTCTTCTCAAAGGAGAGGTGAACAAAAGGCTTGAGAGGCTCTTTTCAGCAGCTCGTCCACAGCTGCCCGGCTCCCTGTCTCCCCATATGTCACACTCCCTCATGTGGGTCCCTCATAGGTTAGCTAGGAAACAAAGAAACTCAGCACATTAGGGGGAGGGAGACAAGATAAACAGGCACCCGGCAAGGATCCCCCTCCTCAGACTAATTATTAGAGTAAATTACACTAATGGCAGCAAAGCTGAAATGTAGACAAAGTGTTTTTCATTAAGTTGCCACCTTCAGGGATGCTGAATGGATTTTCTTTTAACATACTGGTTTAAACATGCAGGCTTACATTATAGAAAAGATTAATTTCATGCTATATCAAATTAGATACAGTGTGCCTGTGCGTGCATTTACTTGCTCTTTCCTAATGTCAAGCATCATTTTATCGCCTGTTAAAGATACTGCACGGATGACATGCTTCTGAGGGAGATGATGTCAGACCCTTTGCTTGCGCACTACGGTGTTGTGGTCGTGGATCAGGCTCACCAGAGGACTGTAGCCACTGATGTTCTCCTGGGTCTGTTGAAGGACATCGTCCTGCAGAGGCCAGAGCTCCGTGTGGTCCTCCTTACAGCTTTCCCACCCAGCCCCAAGCACCTGGCCCACTTTACTGGGTCGGCAGCGCGTTTGATTCACCTGGAGACCCTGGGTGCAGGGGAGGTTGTGTACAGCAGCACAGGCGACGGCTACTTCTGCTCTGCTCTCCGTCTCGTGCTGGAGATCCATCGCTCCAGAGAGCAGGGGGATGTGGTTGTGTTTTTGGTGACAACGCAGGTAAAAAAAACAAAACAAAAAACAAAACATCACTGCATGACAAGAAGATTCAGAAGCCTGAAACTAATGCACGTCTTTCTCCGATTTTCCTTTTTGTTAACTCTCTACCAGGAGATAGATCTGGCCCACAACATCCTGTGTCATGAGAGGAAGAGCTTACCCATCGATCTGGGTGAGCTACTGCCAATAGCTGTGCACCCTGGACAGCCTGGGAGTCTGCCTGTCCTGGGGGAAGAGGAGACCAGCCAGACCCGCCAAGTGTTCCTCAGTTCAAGCCCAAATGAGGACTTCTTCTGGGCTGTTAGCTCCATAAGCTTTGTTATTGATGCCGGGCTTGAGAAAAGATATGTAAGTTGGTTATTATTTGCATTATTTAAATCAGCACTTACATGAAGGCTGATTTCCAGGGTTAAAAATTACATCGTTGATGCAGAGACCCAGTTGCTGATTAATTAGAGAGTTTCATGTGTTGAAAAAGCAGAGATTTGAATGCATTGTATGGGGGTTCCTATGCAGAAAGAAAATGAGAGAAAAACTGATATTCTGAAGTCTCACAAAAAAGCTTTGGTCTGGAAAACAAGGTGCATCTTATGTTATAGTACAGCACAATAGAGACAATAAATCAAGTTTTATTTTTATTTTTTGCCTCTTGTCAGTGTTACATAGCGTGTGTTGTTAGGTTTATACCAGCTTTGACATGTAAAGATAACAATTTATCAGTCATCAGTGTTTCTCAAATTATTTTTTTAGATACTTCTGTGTTATTTAGGGTGAAAATATTTGCCATCAAAATGTAGCTTAGTTAAAGTAAATCAAGGTTAACAGCCTGGTGTGCTGTTGCAGGTCTACAACCCCAGGATCAGAACAAACTCAGTCATCATTCAGCCTATCAGCACCGGTCAAACCGAGAGTCGAAGGCAACTGGCAGGTCCAGCAGGTGAGAAGTTAAAATGTTACAAAATCTGTGGCTGCTACTTCACCGCAGCTGTCCCATCTAAAAAATTATGTTTGCTTCCTGTAGGCAAGTGTTTCTGTCTGTATCCAAAGGACAGACAACTTCCTACTCAGATACGCCCGCATATTGTGGAGTCTGACATCACATCCACTGTGCTGTTCTTGAAGAGGATGGAGATCGCCGGACTGGGTCACTGCGAATTCATAGACAGACCAGGTGAGATCTGCATAAAAAGACTGTAGAAAAACTGATTTTTGTCTGAACCATTGTTCCCTAACTTAATGTCCTCAGTGATAAAATTAAAAATTCGGGTTCAGTCAGTTCTTTGCCTTTTGTTCCAGCACACAGGAACTTTTTGTATTGGAGGGCAGTGAGCCGTGCTTCAGCTAAACTGACAGCTCCTGTTCTGCGTGCATCCTTTTAGAGCTGACCTGCTTTCATTTGCTTTTGTTCCCCCGGATTTATTCACCCCCACAAACACACAAACACACAGACACTGAGCCTCACATTAGCTGATTAGAGCACAGACATGCCGGAGTTGGTATGAAGGAGAACAGAAGATAATAGACAGCTGTGGTTTCATTTCTTTTTCCCTTCCTCTCATTTTGTCTTGAGGCCTGTGTTTGTATTTCTATAGGGGGAAAAACGCATTTGTTTAAAAAAGAAAATAAAAAAATAAATAAACAGCTTAATTTTGCATAGTGATACACGGCAGATGTTGGTGAGGATTATGAAATCCTAATCTGCTGCTGCCCATTCACTCCAAGCATTCCCACTGGGGTGCCAGTACACTGTGGGGGACTGTCCTAGTGCTTTGGATTACTATTTGGACAGCATGAAAAAATTGCACACAACACTTTTACTCAATATGTATTTCAGTGTAATCAGTAATCTCATATGTTTTTTTTATGGTGCTTAATCCGAAACCCTGTCCAACCCAGATCCTGCAGGCCTCATGCAGGCTTTGGAGGAGCTGGACTACCTAGCAGCTCTAGATAATGACGGCAACCTGTCTGAGATGGGCATCATCATGTCTGAGTTCTCCTTGGAGCCACAGATGGCAAAGACCGTGCTCGCCTCCTGTGAGTTTGACTGCGTCAGCGAAGTGGTCATCATTGCTGCTATGCTATCAGGTAATGTGTTTATGTGGCTTTTTAGCACAAATATGCTATAAAGAGTCATGTAGATCTACAAAACCGTGCTCTGTTTTTTGGATTCCTTTAGCGCCATCTTGCTTCATGGTTCCTTCTGTGGAGCTGAGACCAGAGGCAACCCAGTGCTATATGAAGTTCCAGCACCCAGAGGGAGACCACTTCACCCTGATTAATATCTACAAGGCCTTTAAACAGTGCCAGCAGGATCCATGTGAGTGAGCAGAGCATCGCCACGCACCATCTCATAATGTTTATACCAGTGATATGTTTCCTATAGTTTAGACCAACGGTGTCAAACATAAGGTCCAGGGGCCAAAATCAACTCGCCAAAGATTCCATTCTGGCCCACTGAACATTCTTGGAGCATGTGAGGAAGGACATGAATTTTAGACTTTTTATTGTATTTATATAAGTTTTACAGCTTTTCCTACTGATATAGACCTACACCATGGCAGTTTATACAACACTAAAGTAAATAAGTAATAGACAGACAAATAAAAAACAGAAAGATCCTGGTGTTTTTCCCATCTACTATAGAAATTTGGGGGGTTTTACAGTGGGTTCACAGTAAAAGTTATAAGTAATATAAAATTATAAAAATGTAAAGCACAGCTGTTCTATTAGACTGTGTAAAATTAGCTGACATGTTTTTTCTGTAATATTACACATTTATTTCTTACAATTACATTTTTTAATCAAGTAGAAAAGGTGAGATTTATTTTTGAAAATGCACTTCTTTTTCTTATATTAAAATATCGCGGGGATTAAATGTGTAGTTAAACTTCTTTACACTGACAGAAAGAGGAGTTTCCACTGGTTTGGCCCACTTAACATCAAAGTGGGCTGGACCACAGTGGAAGATGAGCTCGACTTCCCTGGTTTAGACAGTAGACAGTAAAACTAAACCCATGGCAGTTTTAAGAGTTTCATTATTGCCACCGATTCAGTAATTCAAACCCATCTTCCTGTTTTGTCAGACTGTAACATAGAGAAGTGGTGTCAAGACTTCTATCTGGACCACAATGCTTTGCTGATGGCCGACGGGATTCGCAGTGAGCTCACCGACACCCTGAAGAGGATCGAGCTGCCCATTTCAGTGCCCGCCTTCGGTTCCCGAAGCAACACGGTCAACATTAAGAGAGCCCTCTTAGCAGGTTTCTTCATGCAGGTCAGAAAATGTAAT
This sequence comes from Oreochromis niloticus, assembly GCF_001858045.2. Classification (NCBI taxonomy): domain Eukaryota; kingdom Metazoa; phylum Chordata; class Actinopteri; order Cichliformes; family Cichlidae; genus Oreochromis; species Oreochromis niloticus. The sequence continues at coordinate 13,944,824 of NC_031978.2, read as the reverse complement.
TTATTAGCATCCATCCTCCCATTTTCTTTACCGCTTTTCAGAGTCAAGGTCACAAGGGAGGTAGGGAAAATCCTGAACATGTCGTTAACCCGTCACATCTCACCATCCATGCACACGGCCATATTGGAATAAACTGTTAAGTTAGAGATCCTGTTTTCTTGTTGTTGTTTTTTATTCCAGTCCAAAAAGCACAGCAACTGTATTCGATCTGTAGTGAGAATTTAAATACTCTGCTTACAACAAACACCCACAGTCCTTCTAAAGACTCTTAAAAACATTAAACTCTCCTGAGTGGAACTAATGGCAGCATTATGAAGGGTGTTTTAATCATGTGTAATTAGACTCAGAGTTTAGTCTCCATAATTAATTGTCAAAGAACGAGGCCCATTTGAAATATTAATGCATTTCCATTTATTTAGCATGTAGGTGATTAAAGACATGCTGAATACTTTGCTTTTTATGACTAATTTAAACAATCAAAGCTGACAAACATTATTATTATATTATTTAGCCCCAACAGCTTTACCACCATGTTGCCTTCAGCTTTGAATACAGATTTTGACTGATTAATTAAAGACTTCACTTGCTTGCATCTTTACTTGTTTGCACACTAACTTCAGTTATTTAACTTAGCTGTATTTAGATTTTAATTCTAACCACACACTTCAGTTGCGTTCATCACGTTGCTTTGGCTTGAGCTCACATTTCAGCTCCTGTCAATCTTAACACCTCATCAGACTCTTTAAAGTACCAGGTCTTCCTCTTTAAACACCGCATGTTTTGTGCTCTTGGTGTCTACCTCTCAGCCGACACTTCTATTCCTTTCGGAACTTGCACTTGTTTAACTCCTCGTCTTTAAATTTGACTTCACTCACTGCTTATATCCTTTAATGGCCCCTTCCCTTTCAACTTATTTCCATATTTGTATATAGACTGCCAGACTGTGAGTGTGAATTAAGCTTTTTTGTGTGTCATTTACTATGGTTTTTATTTTTAAAAACTGTATTATTTAAAGGTGAACATGACAAGTATGAATACTTAAAATCACATCCTGCTCCAACTCTTTTTGCTCCCAGGTGGCACGTGATGTGGATGGATCTGGGAACTACTTTATTATAACCCACAAGCACGTGGCGCAGATCCATCCTCTGTCTGGCTATGGAGCCAAGAGTCCCAAGCTGGACCTGCCTGAGTGGGTGTTGTTCCACGAACACTCCTTTTCAGAGGACAACTGCCTCCGCACTGTAACCCACATAACACCACAGGAGTAAGTCTCCGCCTTGTTTCCATTTCCTCTCTTTAACATTTTCATTTGTTGACTTCTTTAACATTCGCATAAATGGCTAGATGCAGGGTTTTTTTTTTTGGACCACCCTTCTGAGGGAGGCTTAAATGTAATCAGACAGACACATTCCCCTTCCCCTTTGAACGGTATGTATTTAAAGGCCTAGTTCAGCTCAGACTGGTCATGCTGGTTGTGGAGGGAGGTCCTATAATCCTGCTTTCTAAGTATCTGCTAGTTGAAGGAGGGATTATGGATTGCACAGATCTCTAAGAATGTGGAGCTGCAGCTTAATGGAGGGAGAGAAAGCTCTATTGCCTTTCTCATGCTGTCTTACGTTTCACATCCTGAGCATGTGCAAATCCGTTCACTGTAGCTCGGATATGAGGAGCAGACACACTGCAAGTCTTCTTTCCAACAAAGGCGTGTGCCGCTCAGCACTAAATGAGATCGAAAACAGCTTTACAAATTGAAATTAAGTTTGCATTAGTTAAATTCATCACAAATTCGATGGTATGCAGTTGTTTTTTTTGGTGCACAGAACACTAAAATATTCTCCTCTCCTTCATCAGGTTCATTCAGATGGCACCACAGTACTTTTTCTACAACTTACCATCGAGTGAGAGCAAAGACATCCTGCAAACCATTTTGAACCACGGGGCTTCTCAGTACCAAGAAGAGAAACCACCAGCATCACAAAAGGAATCTCATGAGGATCAGACTTCTGACCGCTGTGTTGTACAGTGATTGATGGACCCACTGTTTCGGGTTATTGGGACTTTTTGCACTATATAGTACAGACACAGACTCTGGATCATCAAGTAAAGAATCCTATAATTGTATTACTTTCTTTTTGTGGCGCAGTTACTTTTTTCAGCTGTGCTCTCACCCCCAATCCCAATATAATCTTTGTATGTTATATTTGAATAGCTATACAAAATGAACTAATATATGAAATAAAAATATTGCTCTTTTTAAGCCCTGTTTATTCGCATTTATTACGTATTCAAGATTTTTTACATTCCCATCAAGTCCTTTAAAGATTTTCTGACTTCCCTTCCTCCTCATCTCTCTTCAGCCATATCAGACAGATAGCACTGTGTCCCCAGCCTGATTAATGAGTTGCAGGAGCAGTCTGGACATGCCTGCAGCTCCATCTGGTGTGAATATAGCTGACACCAGAGGGCTGACCCAGTTCACTGACACCACAGTGAAAACATCTTTCACCTCTTTGGTGGGCTTGAACAGCGCATCAAGGACGGCTGACCATAACCCACAGGGTGCCATGCTGCCTTCAAAATTGCAGGGACTAGTTTGATGGCGTAGCACACTGTACTTTTTTTTTTTTTTCCCCCAGAGATACAGTGTTTTTGCAAACTGGTGTCAAATGCATATCGTTAACCAAGCAACATTTTAAGAGAAACTAGAAATCACAGTATGAAATTCAAAAACATTTTATTATTATCATCCCACAGCAAACCATGCTGATAAAAAAACAAAACAAAACCTCAACAGCACTGTGGACGAACTAACCTCTAAAGCTTGCACTGTATGCTTCCAATCTATTGCACATTGTTGTTTTTGGAAACGCAAATAACACGTTTTAGCTTATTTAAGCCTGTCACACATCAGTTTATTTTATTCACAGCTTCACTGGCATTATTGAATATCAAAAATGCCAATTAAATTGAAAAGAATCTCATACTTTGCTAAGCTTGTTATTTTTAAGCTCCTTTGTGTTGCATTATATTTGGTAATAACAGCTTTTAAATTGTCATCACATTTTTTTGTGTCTGTAGAAAAAAATAATAATAATAATAATAATTTTAGATGTTTGGTACAGTCATAAATGCGTAAGAGCTTTAGAAGTGACCCAAAACTAGCTAAGCCATCATAAAATTAAATAATAGCATCTGAATTTACAAGTCTTCACAAAAATCTACAGTTTAAAACCTGTGACGCAAATGTTAGAAAAAGATGAAGGCGCTGGAGGTGAAGTTAGCTTTGAGACTGTAATTCAGAGTAAGACAGGTTGCCTGAGTGTTTGAATGTTATTGTGACTATGAGCCATTATTTTATGTCACCGCATCTTTGAGGATGTCAAGTCTTCTCCAAAATGTAACCTGGAAGTTTGGCGAGGTCCAAAGAGCAGAGTCAGATTCTTGAGGGTCTTCCTTGTTATGGCTTGCGTGTGCCTGTGTCGTCACTTCCTGTCCGCTGCGTCAGCTGCTGCAGGAGCTCAACGTAGAGTTCGACGCGGCTGACAAGAGGAGCGTTTTTCTCAGCACGAAGCAGCTTGGAGTATACATTCTTATAGGTTTTCAGCAGCTCCTCGTCCTTATTGCTGCAATAAAGACGAAAGAGTTCAAAAGGGCAGATGAAAAAGTTGCAAGCTTAAATTCACAATTAATCTCTTTTGTTCTTGTTTTTTTCCTTTTTAAATACATTTCATGTAGTCATAGTAAATGTTGCTGTACCCGTATAATGTCAGGCAGGACCGCTACTTAATTATTAGAATGTGATAATCAGTGAAGAGTATGATCTATTTTAGCTTTATTAAATCACCTTTAAATGTTGTTTTTTTTGTTTGTTTCATTAAATCCAGGAACTTTTCCCTAAAAGTTTGATCTAGTCCCAATGTTTGTTTTTTTTATTTTATGGCTGTTTTACAGCAATAGCTTCTTGCCATCAGATGTTTCATGATGGTAAGCAATAAGGCAGTGACATTAAAGACAGATATTAAAATAAAGGTTTGTGTGAAATTTAAGTAGATATCCTAACCAGCTTTCATACTGGAGCTCACCTTGGTTTACGTTTCGCTGTCGTCATCAGTTTGATCACCTGCAGGAGCAGGAAGGAGAAACTGGGCTCAAATACGCCAATTAACTTCATTACTTCCTGGAGGTTCAGTCCTGCCATTGGGCCATTGGCTACATCGGAAGACTCTGCTGACTCAGCAGCGTCTGGTTCATTCAACTATGGATCAAGAAAGTAGAAGGAAAAGACTGTATGTTACCCAGGCTTTACAAATTCAGTTACTTACACAAAGTTATTTTTATTACTCAGAATAATTTAGCTGTAATGGGGTTACTGGGGCTTCATTAACATGAGTATAATATACACTCATTCGATTTATTAAATGGTCAGAAAACGCTTAGATTTCTGTTAAATAAGGAATTAGAAACTCACTGCCTGTGCTGCACGCTTATGTGCATAAATCACACCCCTGAGCCAGGAAAAATCCTCCATGAGCTACTGTGAAACTTACCTCTGTCTGCTCCTCCTGCAGCTCTTTATGAATCAGTTGGAAAGCATGGCGGGTTTCTGTCATGATCTCTATTGCTCCAGTCAGGCTCTTCAGCTTAGCTGTGCTGCTGTTCTGACCTGTGGACACACAACATGATGATTTATCAAAAGAGGCTTTGAAAAGAAACAGTTTTTCAATTCAACCCCCATCTGACAAAAATAAAACAAAACATTGCAGCCAACATTGTGATAGTCATCATAATGAATAGCTGCGCACCTGCCATCGTAAACTCAGCAAAAGCCACCCTCTCCAGCAACGTGCGGAGCAGCTCGCAGGGTGCGTCTTTGAGGCTGAGGAATAAACTGACAGCCTTGCTGTAGTGAAGCTCTGCCAAGCTCCGATGCTGCTTTCTCAAGTGTTCATCCCCCACCTGTCACACAATTACAGCCAGAAACACAGACATCCATCAGCTCATTATACCGCTACAAGTATAAAGACAGGCAGCGTATCCCACTTCTGTTCTTTTCTAGTCAGCGTGAACTTCTTTTCCTTACCCAGAGTCACATATTTTATTTTTGGCATGCACAAAAGGCATTGAGCCAAGAAATGCCAATTATTAACACAAAGAGCATCCAAGACATTCAAAAGGAAAGGAGAATGGTTTTCTACTGTTGTATAATTTTACATAACTTCCCACCTGATTGCGAAAGCAGCTGTGGTACATAGAAGCCAAGCGGTGGTGGATGGTGGCAGCTCTGTATTGGTAGAGCGGCTGCCGAGCAGAGTCAGTCTGCAGGTCACAGTACTTTAGAGACTTCATCATTGCTTCGGTCACCTCTCGCTCAATCTGGCAAGACATAGTAAAGTAAAAATTACTGTGTATGAAAAATAACAAATAAAATGTACCTGTAAATGTGATGAAAAGATGATTAAAACAGAATATTTATGTACTTTCATGGCTAAGAAATGATGATATCAGGTATAATACAATATGATAAAAAAATCAAAAATCAAACAACTTATGCAGATAAACAAAAACAAGCCCCCCCAAAAAAATCTTGTCTTTGCTTTTTGTGGGGAAATGAGGAATTCTTTCTCAGCTGCAAGTGTGAGAGATTCAACATAGCAAGGATAAAGCTGTAAACTGAAGTGCTACCAACAAGAGTGACTAATGGACTGAAATCATTTTCCAGCCAAAGATTCACTATAATGATTATTCAAATGGGGTGTGTGGCGTTTGCTGACCCACTTCATGCACAGTGTGTGTCCCTTTATCAGTGCAGAACTGGTCCTGACACAAAAAGGCTAGCGATCAGCTACAAAAAATGGTAAATGGCCTGCATTTGTATAGCGCTTTACTCAGTCCCTAAGGACCCCAAAGCGCTTTACACTACATTCAGTCAATTCACCCATTCACGCACACATTCACACACTGGCAATGGCAAGCTACGCTGTAGCCACAGCTGCCCTGGGGCGCACTGACAGAGGCGAGGCTGCCGGACACTGGCGCCACCGGGCCCTCTGACCACCAGAGGGCCCGGTGGTCAGAGCTACAAGTCAGACTAGTAGACCAAAGTGATCTGATAACAGAGCGAAGGTGTCCACACATGCATCATTAGCAAAAGAGGGAGAACTGCAGTGAATATAAATTGCATGTACAGCGTAAACTAGCCAAAAATATATGTAAGTATGATTTTTATATCCTTAATAATGTAAAATATGTTAAATCCTTAATATTCTACCTAGCTCCAAATGTGTTGAAACCCACCTGTTCCTGGGCCTTCCTCGATACTGGGGCATAGTCCTGCAGAAGGGTGGCCAGTGTGAAGTACGTAGTGGACAATTCCCAGTTTACACTGTCCCACACTGCTGAGTGCTTCTCTCTGCTTGCCAATGCTTTCATGGCCTGCAGGTAGTAGTCTATAGCCTGAGGTAATATTACAGAGATAGTATGATTAGGCACAGTCAAGATGCAGTGACACAGATGATGACAAGACAAAAAAAAAGCAAAAAAAAAAAAAGCAGTGTTTTAGTGAGAACACTCAATCAAGAATTTAAGAAAACGTCAGCGTGGCACCTTGTTGTAGTAAAGAGCCTCTTCGGGTGAAAACTCTCCTCTGCTTTCATCGCCAGAGAGGTTACAGTGGGCCTGGGCACAGATTCTCATCAGCCTGCCAGTATTACACAGCAGTAAGGCTGTGTTAGTGCTGTCCCCAATGGCTTCAAAGTCCTTCATCCCTTTCTCAAAGAAGCCAAAGCTCTTTTTCCACATCTCCTGCTCTGCTGCAGACACAGATTTCTTCACTAGAAGGGGAACGGGAGAATAAAAAGGCTGGTGATATACTAAAAAAAAAAAAAAAAAAAAAAAAAAAAGATGAATTCTCATCGTACTCTTTTACACAAACTTCATTCAATGTAATTCAACTTACCCTCTTTCTCAGCCTGCATGGCTGCAGCCTGGTTCATGTAGTAGACTCCCATCTCATTGCGTATGTTCCCCAGTCGTTTGAGAACCTGACTCAGCTGATCTGAAGTAAGATCTTTCAAAGGCTCAGAGACAAGTAGTTCATATGCTGCCTCATAGCACTTACTGCTAACAAACAGCTGGTACTCCGGGTCCATCGCTAGGTCTGTTGCCATGCTGAAGGCTAGTAGATAGAGAATAAAAGGAATGGAATACTTTTTAGGACATTTTGCCAAACAATTTATTGTGAATGACTTTGAAGACAGTGAAATACTTAAGACATTGCACACCATAGCAGCAAGAATATCAATATACTGAATTTCTCTTTCAGGACTGACCCTGGCAGCTGCTCTCTCTGTGCAGGCTGTGCAGAATCTCCTGGTCCTCTTTGGTCTGGTAGCTGTATTCCTCCAGGTAAGCTGCTCTGTTGTTGGCATTTTGAGCCAACATCAGCTGGATGTCCCCACACAGAGACAGGCACTGGCTGTGAAACACCAGCACATGTGGGTGCAGTGTACCGCTCACTGAACAATAGGCATCTGGAAGATGAGGGGATGGAAGAAGACAATTTCGAAGAAACTTGTCACTGTCAAGATTAAAATTAAACAACAAATAAATGTAGTTTAAGTTTTAATTAACTGATTATGAAACAATTAAAGAACCTCACCATAACACTGCAGAGATAGCTTGATGTAACGCAACGCCCGCCCATACTTCAGCAAGTTAGTGGCCGCATCAGAGAGGACATAGTAGGCCTTGGAGGCTTTGAAGAAGAGTTTCAGCTTCATATGATGCTGCCAGGAGCCAGGGATCATCCCTGAGCGTGTCGTGTGCTTCTGGTCCCCTTGCAAGGGACCTGCTGCTTAAAAAGTGAGAAGACAGGAAAAGGAAACCTCAGTGAAAACCATGTTTGTCTATGTCACATTTTCTTCTGCAGTATTATAAGTTGTTATTACCTCTTTCAAGCAGGAGAGAGATGCCTTTCTCAGTTGCACAGGCTCCAGTAGCACTTCTGTCTTCATATTTGAGAGGGATGGGTGTGTTGGGGTCAGCAGCTGGAAGATCGCTCTCCTTCTTGATGCTGCCATCCACCGCCTTTAATCCCTGTGGATTATGTTACAGCATTACAAAACTGTACCCAATCAATTTAGTAACATATTGTTTCTACGTGTCCAAATTGACACCTAGACTTTATACATAATACATCTTGACCACCAACAGTCCAATAAAAGATCCAGGCAGTAGCAGGTATTGTAGCCTGAAGCTGCTTATCTGTAGCAGAGATGGGACACCATCTACAGACATCTGACAACCTCACTTCTTTTCAAAACCACACTAAGATTTTTTTCCCCCCCATTTTATACATCAGACAAACCAAACAGACACTGAGATCACTTCAGGCAGTTTAACAAAACAGTTTATAAACCAAGAGCTGCAAGGAGACTTTGATGTGTAAATGGGTGTAGGTGTATTTGCCCTTTAATATAGAAGAGAATGTCAAACTTTTTGAAAAGTCACATTTTTTTGCACTGCAGGCAAACGAACATTCACATTAAATATTTAGAAACTCACCTTAAGCACATAGCTCAGGACAAGTCTGCATCTCTCTTCCTTGTCTTGAGAAACGGGGAAAGCACAACTTGGCTGAAGAAGTGTAAAAAAATTTAAAAAAAAAATATTAGTTTGTATGCATAAAAAGACATTTATTTCTGCACTCCACTTTCCACCATTCAGTCGATGCTAAGAAGGCTGTGGAAACTTTTACAGATTCACTTACTCTGATCTGGTGAGTGGATCTATACTTCTCCGGGACTGACAGCTCCCCTACAGAGCGGATCACAGCCACCGCTTTGCTATCATCCTGCGGGCTGGAGCAGTTACTGTAGGAACCATTATCATCGCTGTCCTCCGTCAGATCCTCCTCTTCTTCCTCCTCCTCCCTGTCTTCGTCACTGTAGCTGTCCTCTGAACCACCGGCCCGCAGCGACTCCCCTCCATCTTCTTCAAGAGGCTCGTCGAGCTGGAACAGCTCTGACAGCATATAGTGGGCAGAGGCGATGATCTGAGCAGACACAAGACAGAGGCGATCAGGGCTGAAGTCAAGTTCAATCAAATCTAAGTAATGGCATACTCAGAGTTAGTCAAGTGGTTTCACATTGCATTTTCTCCACTGTCTGAATATAGATACGAAAATAAGAATATCAAAGAAGAAGTAGGAGAAAGATAGTAAGAAGATAGTAATGACTTAGGTGCATTAATAGTTGGACAAAGACATCTAAAATTTGCCTCTTTATACCACAAGTGCATCGCTCCACATTTTAAGAGGCTCACACTGTTAGTGTTTAGTATTAAATTTGAATATTATTTTTAACTCTGGAATGAAAACCCTACAGCTGAGAGGTCAAATGCATTGTAACTTAAGAAAACACCAGCAAATAGAAAAACACTGCAAAAGCACACTTCTTCTCCCTCACAACATTCATGAAGCCTCTGCTTCTTTTAACCGTGTCTCAGTGCAGTCCTTCAGATGTTTCGGTTTCTGTCACTTGCACAGCTGGTCCCCAGAAACACTTCCATTGTTTTTGTGAGATTGTTTTTTCTACTTCCATCCATCAATTCTCTTCCGCTCATCCTTTTCAGGGTCTCGGGGGCGATGGAGCCCATCCCAGCTGTCTTAGGGCGAGAGGCAGGGTACACCTGAACAGGTGGCCAGTCTGTCGCCGGTTTTTTCTACTTCCTTTGCGTTTTATTCAACTTCTGTTGTGTTTTGTCTCGTTTTGCAGCATTTTTTCTATTTGCTGGTGTTTTCTTAAGTTGCAGTTCATTTGACCTTTCAGGGCCACTGTAAAACAACCTGTTATTAACTTGGAAAGAGTATCGACTTTCTCATTTGTCTCAAAATCTGCACCTACCTGAGGATGTCTGTCTTGATCCAGAAGTTTGACACAGTTTAGCAGCAGAGTTCTGATTGTGCCATAGTGCTTTCTGTTTTGCCGCGCTTTTAGCATCAAGTTGCTGGCCACTCTGTGTCACACACACACACGAACATAAAGTTAAAACAACAAGAACTGAGAACAGCTTTGCACACCGAAGTACTTGAATGCCCGGTAACTACTGGTTTAATTTAATTTACACCTTGCAAAGCTCAAGAGTTTATCAAAGGGCTATCACACAGAGACCGATGTCATTCACATTCACATCTCCGGCCAATTTAGAACAAATCAAACTAACATGACTGTTGTTGAACTGCACCTGGATAAAAACTGCAGTCACGTGACAACAGGCGAACTCCACACATCTATTCAACTGGTTTACACCCTGAATCTTCTCGCTGTGAGGTGTCAGTGCTGTCCAAACACCCACCGCCACACTTCAAACTTTATAACCACTTTTCACAGCTGCAGGACGACACAAGGCCGCTCATATTATCTGTCTTAGATACTTACTTGTATAATAATACAGCCACAGGAAGAGTGAAGGGATTCTGATATTTCTCTTCCTCAGCCTCCTCACACAGAGTCGTAAGATCATAAAGCTTCACAATGTCACTCCCACTGGCTGTGGATTTAAGAAATGACTTTAGAAAACACTTTTTCACAATAATACAACTTTTAGATCATTCCTGCTCACTTTTTCCCCCCACCTTTGAAAAGCCAGTACGTGTGACCCTCCTTAGTGCAGTTGGACTTCAGGAAAGAAAGGACATTTTGGGCGATGTCTTTCACGACTCTCGTGGAGAAAGTCGAGTTCTCCAGATGAGGGATGTCCTCTGTTTTTATCATCTCGTATTTCTGAAGTAAAAATAAAAAACAATGAGAAAATTTCCCACCATGAGCGCCACAGCACAAACTGCTTATGCTCACAGTACTTGTTGTTTTATTTATTTATTTTTCCCGCAAGCAAAGAAAAACTTTATCCTAATTAATATGCAAATTGTTTCAGTAAGGATTACCACCATCTAATTGGATCACCGACTGCATATGGGAGAACCTCTTGTGTAAGCATGAAGTTGAACTATGTATTCCTCTCACTATATTACATTCACACATATCCTTTTAATTAAACCAATTAGCTCACATTTAACAGATTTTTCATTCCAACATGTTTGTCTTTTAATGTGAAATCGTTTTGACTTGTAGACTAAGTCTAAGGGCAATTTTTCCCCTGATTTAAAAAGCTAATTTATGCAGAGATTTGCTCCAAAAACTAATTGGATCATATATGCTGTACACACTGCTCTTTAGTGAAACTTGGTGGAAACATCGACCAAGTGCATTACATACAGGCACAGGCACTGCCTAGGCTTGTGGTTCGTTTTTTACTCCCCAATGACATTTGCAACTTAGACCCGACACACAAAATGAACTTAATTAATGAACATGTGTTATTGATTAAAAGAAGCCATAAGCCTGCTGATTGTTAAGCTGTGGAGGCATTCTTAAATTAAATCTCAAAAGGCCAAGCAGGATTTTATTTACCACTGCACCCATAATGTCTCTTGTGCTGTTGTATTATATTCTTATATACTTTATAGAACAATTACAAATATCTCTGCACAGCGAGTTACAGTGTCCTCCTTCTGGATGAAGGCTTATAGTCCCAAAGTCTCAAAAACACATTATGCAAATAACTTTATTCCAGCAGTCACCACTCAGATGAACAAATCAATATTAAAATTTTAATAAAATAACCAAGACCAACCAAGTACCATCATCTTACGTAATGATTTTTCTATTAGGCATGGCTACTGTATGAAATATATTAGCTTACCTGAACAATGCCATTAACGTGAAAACACATGACAAGTTCTGGGACGTTACACATCAGATTATCAAGCCAGTAGTCGATACCTGTCAGAATGTTGATTGGTTTATTGTTGTCCCTGAAAAAAAACAAAAAACAAAACAAAACACAGAGTTCGATGTTTTAAACTGAACAGGAAGGATGTAGCAGGATGAATCCAATGATGCTGGTTCACCTTTTAAAGTCAGTTATCCTAAATTAAAAGATGACTCTAGGAACAATATTTACATGCTATGATGCCCTACATAATGTATGCCAACCTATTACATAACTGTTTCATTATGTCGTAAGAATTATTTAACATTATGTTGGTGAGACAAATACCCAGAAGGAGCTAAAAGAATCAAATTGAAATGCAATTAAAATGCATGACTGCACTGTCATTCAGCTCCTAACGAGTGCTAATTTCAGATCCTGGGTGGGAACCAATGAATTAAAATCCTACCTGAGTCTCAGACTGACGGCAGGATAACGGCCACCTCCGAAAATAGGCATGTTGGACCCAACCAACATATGTATATCTTCAAAAGTCCACATGATGTTTCGTACAAAGTCATTTCTTAAACCCTGTCAAGCAAGGGACATCAAAATGTAAAAAACAGAACATACATGTAGACACAAGGCATGTGCTATTAGCTGTAGTATTATACTATTAAGAAAGGATGACAAGATTGTGTTACCTGGCCGTTCTCTCCTTCATTGAAGATTGTAGGGAGGTTTTGCTCTTTGGGAACAGAGGTCACCTGGCCCAAAGCAAAACTGCTGTCGACGGTAACACTTTCCTGCACATTTAACAGCACACTTCATTTTCATTTCATCGCATGTGACACAAAATACCTTTGAATGTGGAACAAATACCAAAATGCACACCAGAGATGACTAAAAGCGTAACTTACCTGTTTGGGAGCTTCTGATTCTTCTGCATTAGACGTTGTGCTAGTGAAGGCTGTAGGCCATGAAGAGCTGAACTCCTCAGCACCACTCTCCTCCTCTCCTTCATTCAGGCCATCTGATTGAGGCTCGGCAGCCCCATTACCATTTATACTGCAAGAAACAAAACAATAACAAAAACAAAAAAGTTGTTTTACTATCAGATTGAAGAATAACTCATGTTCAACTCCAGTGCCAAACTAGCTTATTCAAGCAAAGCCAACTCCTCACCTATAATAGAGAAACTTTGACAGGATTGCTTTTTGATACCAGTGCTCCTTACTCTTCTTTTTCCTCTGCCACTTCTGATCTATTAGCCGCTGGTAAAACTCCTTCAGCCATGTCCAGTCTCCTGTCTACAACACATAAGTTGCATTGAGAGTTAAATAATATATTCATTTAACAGTTACTACCATGATTAATAACAATAATAATAATTTTAATATCGGTACTGGCCAATATTCACTTCCATCAGCATATTGTCAAATAAAATTGCATTTACACATTTCAGTGGGCGATACTGATCTGTTGTGTCACATCAATTTTGCGCAGGGTGAAATGTTCTAAATGTTTTTACTAAATTTAAAACATCAGTTTTAGAGTTTTGTAAAAATGTATTTTCTCTGCAACAGGAACATGAACTAGAAATAAATAACACTAAAATAAATCACTGGAAAAATATCCACTGGGACTCCCTATTCATCAAGCTTTTATTTTAAACATTGATAGATGCCCGTTACTTCACAGTTAGTATTAATAATAGAGACAATATCCTCTTGATTTTAAAAAGTCTCGCTCGGCTGTACCTGAGAGGATCTCATGAAAAGCTCTTGAATGTCCAGCTCATCTAAAAGCAAAGTCCTCCCCACACGATGAACTGCCATACTCAAATGGGACTTGCTGTAGGGAATTTTCAAAAGCTTCTTGATGTTCTGAAGGTGAAAAAGAATTCTGTTAACATCAACTGCATGCTTCTGTAGCTAACAAAGAAATAGCTCTGCAGCAGCTCCACAAACCTCTGAGTCTGAAACCACATCAACATCATCTCCGATGCAATCGATGAACTCGTACGCCATCCCAAAACTGCAAAAGAAGAAAAACAGTTTACTCAATACAAACTAACTGTGTAACAATTAGACTGATGAGCAATAATTAAAGTCTTCGTCTTCAACTGTATCCATAATTCACCCACTCACATCCTAAATGAAAGTGCAGCAGCTTGAGGGGTTTTAGTACTTTGAATTATGTAGTGAAAAGTCCTCCACTGTGAGTTTGAACCATAGTTTTGCAACTATGCAATACTCTATTCCACACCTTGTTTATTGTGGATAGAGTATCAGTCTTCATGGGTCGCAAATTACATTTAAACAAAAGATATTATTCTTGGTGTAATGATAAAAGTGGTGCCTATGTACCTCAATCATGAGCTTGACATCAATTCAAATTCAATCTTTCCCATAAAAACGGAATACGTGCCCCCTTTTCTAAGTTATACCTGGAAAAGGGCTTGCTCTTGCTGCTAGATCCTAATATAGTGGTCCCAGCGGTGCCCAGCTGGGGGTTTTCTCTCAGCCAGTTGGCAGGAGGTAGCTTCAAGTCGGTCTTTTCCTGCAGAAGGGCATAGCTGGTAGGTGGTGGGGCTGCACAGTACTTGACCACAGCACGGCTTTTGATTTCACTGCTGCCTGAGCATATTGCTGATTCCTACAAATAACAATATCAAGCTTATTAGTGTGAAGTTATGAGAATGAATGGACAGCACTGACAGAGTAACAATTTCGTTTTTACTGAAATGTATGATAAAGATCTTGGCTCCAAGCCTTATCTTTTTAAATAAGGATATGTCTGGCAGTTGATTATCATGAGTATACTATGCACACTGATGTTCTTCTGTCAGCTGCACCCTTTTGGGATCACCACAGTTGATCATCTGCCTCCTTTCAACCCATCTGTACCATCATGCTCTGTCAAACCAACTCTCTGCATTTCCTTCTTCACTGCATCCACAGATCTCATCAGTTGTCTTCCTTTTTCCCCTCCAGCTCCATATTTAACATCTTTTGTCCAGTGAATCCACTATCCCTCTCCTGCAAATACCCAAATGCCCTTTTTGTCAGTGCCGCAGTCTCCAAACCATATATCACAGAAGGTTTGTAGGCCTTTTTGATGTCCTTTTGTCACTAATCACACCTGGAACTCCTCTCCACCCTCTCCACCCTGTATGCACTCGCTTCTTCAATGCTCTTGTGTACTGTCCGTTACTTGATGATGATGACCCCAGGCATATGAAATCCTTTACCTTCACTAATTCTACTCCTTTCATCTACACTGTCTCGCTCCCCTGTCACCTGTCTCGCTCTTATTAACTCACACGTATTATGGCTTGCTTCTCTTGACCTTCATTCTTCTCTCCAGAGCATTCCACCACCTCATCAGGCTCTCCTTCACCTGCTTCCCACTCTCACTAAAGCTATAGCATGTTTACAGATGGCACTATAAATCCACTGTGGCCTAACTCAACATTAGCACTTCAAATACTAATTAATGAGTGTTACACATGACAACATACTAGATGGTAGATTATCCTTGCAGACTAGTTACTTACATGTTTACTGTTGTCTCCAGTGCAGGTAGGACCACTGACTTCTTCCTTTGCATTATCCAAGGGGATGCAAGGCTCTCCGTCTCCAGTTGATGCGCTCATACTGGACATACGAAGATCTAATTCACCAAACAACTCCGATTTAATAAACAAATAACATATCCATGGCTTCGACAAGCCGTGGACCGTCTATACATCAGTCAACGAATGAGGTAAGTCAACATGTTGGCAAAGTTAGTTAGCTAGACAAGCTAGCTCCTCGATAAAGAAACGCTGACACGTAAAGCTGTAAAATGAAAGTTTCACTAGACTAATTAAACCTAAACGACACGAAGGCGAACAGTTTTCATTGCTTTGTAAACGACTAATGTTTAGCTCTTAGCTCCGTGACTACTTACACAAGCCTGTAGCCTGCAGCCAGTCTATTGACAGAGCAGTCGCAAGTGCTAGCAATAAGCCAACAACAACTTCCTGTTTCAAGGCAAAAAGAGTTACAAAACTAATTTTATCAGTAGTTTCGAAGAATAAAACTTTTCAATAATATTAAAATATTTACATTTACATTTGAAGGCTATAACTTTGGATATTTGTTTTAGTCAAGGAAAAATATTTTATCTGAAACGATTTATTGTGAAAAATAGATGAACCGGAAGTATTTTCATAAGTTCTTTCTGGAAAAGTGGAGCACGTTCTTCTGATACCTTTTATTCTGAAATTGACTGTTTACACCACTGTTTTTAATTTAACGTGAGCTTTGCATGTGGTGTGATTTTTCTATTTTTAAACAATTTGATTCAGTGTGAGGTATGCAAACAATTGCAGTGCAATTCTGTTCAGCTGTTAAAAACCCGTAAAAAGTTGTGATACTTTTAAAAAAAAAAAAAAAAGTATCACAAACAAAAACATTTAGGTGCAGGGATATTTTTGTATAAATTATGAGATGATAAGTCATGAAAATATTAGCAGTGGAGGGACAAGTTAAGCATTTAAGTAATTATATTCGAGTACTAATGTTTCTCCTGTCCATAATATAATATAATATAATATCATATAATATAATATAATACAATATGGATCCTTGTAAGAATGTCTAGCCAGGAATGTCACGCTGATCAGTGAACAGGGAGGAGCTGTGAAACTTTGCTGAGTGCATTTAATTCCTGCGTGGATGGCACAGACTTCATGTGAGGGCTGAAGACGCTGTATTCCCGCTGCTTTAGTATAGTCTATTCTGGATGCGCAAACGTGAGAGGTTTTTCCTTAAAGTGTCCATTATAATGGAAAGTTGGAAGAATCACGTGCGCCAAGGGCTGCAGCATAGGGACCACAGAGAAAAGCTCCCGTTTGTTGGCGTTTTCACAAGCTGTAAGATTAACTTTTCTCTGCCTCTCTTGATGTTGTCCTCTCTATCAGAACCTAAGGACGTTTGTCTGTTTTCTTTTAGTGTCTCAGCTGGAGGAACGCTTTGAACTTCGCGAAGAGATTTTGGCTGATGTTCAGTCTCAGAGGTTAGAAATGCAGAATTTAACTTACCCTACATCTGGCGCTTGTGCTGATCGGTTTGTCCTCTGCTTGATTTTTTTTTTTTTTTTTGTAAAGTATTTTAAATCTGCACGCTTGTTTTTTTTTTGGTTTTTTTTTCAGTTTAGAAAGACATGGAGTTGAGGTTGGGGGAAACGCCACACTGCTTCGACTCCAGCTGAGAGAGAGTGAGCACCTGGTAGATAAGGTGGGTTAAATGAGGAGTAATCCAATGATTAAACGCCCCAGAGGCTCAAAACCTCCACTACAGGGAAGACGTCTACGTAAAATGCAGAGCAGCATATTTGCATTGATATGCACGAACACCACATCTGACAATCTGAAACAACTTTCAAAGCATTTGAACTTTATTTTAAAAAATGAATAAATAAATAAACATTCATTATTGCAACTGGTTCAGAGGAGTGGAGAAAATACTTTAATAATCATCTTTAATGGGTGTGTGCTGTTGTCTGCTTTTGAACTGGGTCACTCCACCCTTTGTTTTGTCTACCCAGTTATCTCAAACTGTCTCCGACCTAACCACCGTCCTCCATCTCAAAGAAGCTGAACTACAGTACTGGCAATCACGGTAATTCAAATACCTTGGTCAGTACGACTATGATTCCAAGATTAAAATAACGCACAGACAATGTAAAAGCAACACATGATGGACCAGATTGAGGTAAGTGTTAATTCATGGTATATTTCAGATCTAGTAAAGGTAATTTTCAAATTAAGTTTCCCCATAATTGCTCAATATGTTGCCGATTAATCCTAGTAAATAGTTAATTTGGTCATATAATAAACTTATTTTATATTCATAGGAATACTGAACCACTGAAATAAAGAAGTATAATTTTCCAGCTTAGGTTGGGAGGTCGATTAGGTCGATTGTTGGGATTTTGTATTCAGAATATAAGGGATCAGTTCGTCACCATTATAATACTTTGCTGTTACAGTGTGTCTCAGTTCCATCAAGAGGCACTTACTCTGGCTAAAGGGAGTAACACCCTGAAGGAAGCCCTTTCAGAATATGAGTTCACCATAGAGTGTCAATCCAAAGAGTTAGCAGCCCTGCGTGTGGATCGGCAATGCCTAAAGGAAGCTCTTGCAGATGCACTGGGAGAGAAAGAACGGCTATTGCAGCGATGGATGGAGGAAAAAAAAGAGGAAGCGGACAGGCTGAATAATTACAATGTCACTCAGGCAAGGTGAGATAATGAGTTCTGTGTGACTTGCAAAGCTCAAAAATTTAAACGTGTTAACTTTATATGATAGCATAATCACACTTTAAAGCTGAAAAGTTATCTGGGACTGCTCCCTTTTACCAGGTGGCAACATTTGACCAAACATCTGAAGAAGCGCCTCCAGAAAGGTGTGGGGAAAGAGCGTGAGCCCACACTGACCAACTCTTCCAGTGATGCAGCACAGTCTACATCAGCCATTCAGAGTAAGAATCTGCATATAGATATTAACACACATTAGATGCAAACAAATGGCTGACTTTTAGGCCGCCCTTTTTGCTTTTTAAATTAAGAAGCTTTATGTCGTAGGTTAAAGAAAGGTGTGTCTTAGTGGTGAGCTGGTAATATGATACACAAAAGGCTAATGGAAAAATAAGAGAATAGTGCAAAATTATATTCTTTGGTTTGTCTGTTTGTTTTTAACCATCTAACTAGATAGCAGTGGCAACTTCATAAGAGTTACTGTACATGAAGTACTGAATAGGAACTCTTGGACCCAACTACTAATAAAACCTAATAGTAATTAAGAATTTAATAGGAAATTCATGTGCAACCACTTTGATATAATGCTATTTTTAAGCAAGAATTTTTTTTCAATTCAATTCAACACAGATATACATAAAAATATACAGATATACGTAAAAAAATAGCACAATCAAACATTCAGCACAAATCTAATTAAAAGCCAGTCTAAATAAATGAGTCTTAAGCTGCTTTTTAAAAGAATAAATACAATCAAGGCAACGTAATGATGGAGGGAGAGCATTCCACAACCTGGAGGCCACCGCTCTAAAAGATCTCTCTCCTCTGGTCTTAAAACGTGTTCGTGGGACTACCAACAGCCTTTGATTAGATGATCTCAGGCTGCGAGAGGGAGCGTGAAGTTCTAACAGATCAGAAATGTAGGCAGGGGCATCACAATTCAAAGCTTTAAAAGTCAGTACCAAGATTTTAAAATGAATTCTAAAATGTATGAATGTTGCAATAATAGTGAATACATCAAAGTCATGTTTTTTTTTACAGTTTCCAGCCACTTTAATCTACAGCTCAAGACCTTTAATTCAATGTTTGGTCAAAAGAATCAATGGTAATTGTTTTGTGTCTGCCTATCTTGTCCTCAGGGATCAATATTCCAACAGATATGCACAGTGGACTCCCAGACCAGTGTCATGTCTCGGGTCCACCACAGGCCTAATATTCCCTTCAGATCCCAGGGAGAACTTTTTTTTCTTCTCCCCAGTGCTTATAGATGAAATGATGACATAAATAATGAAAATGTAGTTTGTTTTTCTTTCGTTAGGACAAATTGCTCACATGGATCTATTTTATTTTTTATTATTTATCTAAAAATATATTTAAAGATCCACTATACTATGCAAATTTGTTTGTGACGTATAGTTAGTGCCTAATTTTACATCACAAGTCACCCTGAAGTTTAGCTGATCACATGTGGACGTCGTCTTCATGATCAACGCTTCAAACCCTTCTGGTTCTATGATTCTTTTTCTTTTAATAAATTAACCTTTGAAACAACTTCATCTGGTTTTCAGTTGTTTGAGGGTTTTTTTTTTTAACATTTTAATTACTGTTCAACAAATTAAACATTTAATAATTTTGAAAAATCAAGCTCAGTGTTAGTTTACTGTACACTCTTGTATGTAATTATGTGTTACTGTCTTCTTTATCACCTGTAAAAGAAAATAAAGAGACTTTTATGCCTTTTTTTTTTTTTTTTTAATCCCCTCTCCTGAACAAAGACTATCATTTTAAACATTGCATGTTGTATTCCTTAATTGATTAAATATTAAATACTAAGAATTTCATTGTGGGCTATTTCTCATTCTGTTTAATCACAAATCTGAAATATTTCAAAATGTTTGGGGTTGTTTTTTTGTTTTGTTTTAATCATCAGAATTCAGTTCCGATCTCTAGGATCTGATTGCAGTTTGTTTGCTGCCTGTTTCCATGGTCACCAGTGTTGGCATTAGTAGTTAAGTTGCACAGTGTGTGGAGTGCTTGTTTGGTTTTACTGATTGTGGTCTAAACACCTCAAGCTGTAGTGGGAAAATGGTAAAAGGCGGAAAGCGGCATTTTTCAGTGAGCACTGATTGCAAATGGGTAAGAAGTCTTCATTTCATTGGATAATTAAATCATAGCATTCTAAACCTAGATGTGTAATTAAGTTTTCCTTCATTTTGTTCCCAGTTTGCTCATTCAGGTTTATCAGAAAATGAGACAAAGACTCAAGAGAACTGTACAAGCACTGGGATCATGCTGACTCAAGTGAAGTCATCATTGCCTCAGGCTTTAAACTTTCAACGCTATCCTAAATGGAAAAGTCAGCAGGTGTGTATGTAGATAAGGCATGGCCTTTTAGTCACTGCCAGTGGCCTTGATAGTTTTTCTTGGACTTGCTATCAGTTGTGTATTTAGTTGCTGTCCCAGTATGTGTTTTATGGGTTAACTTGCAGAAATCCAGAGAGTATCCCTTCTCAGACCATGACAACAAGCATGCCTTGAAAGACGACGTCATTGTATTCTCTCATGTAAGTATGTAGGGAAAGGTTCAAGGCTTTGCTGAACACAAGATTCACCACATTATACCTTTAAAGGAGACCGTTTCTATTCTATGTTGATGTACTTCAGAGTGTGGGAAGGAGAAGGTGTCTTGATGATCGCAGACAGCACATCTCCCGTTTCTGCCTGTGCCATGGTGGAACTGACAATGGCACCAAAGAGACTCGAGGGAACGTCACAGCCTACCAGAGTGACTTCATAGTGAAAGAGGTTGTTGACTCTGCATCCAGAAACCGGCGCTTCCCTCACAACCACAGGCAGAAGTCTGCAGAGGCAGCTTTGGCACAGGCGGGGGAGCAGTTTATGTGGTTCGGACGAGACGATTCTGACCAGTCTGACACCCTGCAAGTGCTGGCAGCTACCAACTGCTCAACACCATCCAAGCCTTAAGATATTCTTACATCTAATGCCCAGATGGCATCATTAGGGGGCCATAGCATGCACAGAGCTTCCTTCACTTGCATATGAGCTGTAATCCATTAAAAATTGTGAACTTTACCAAGATTTATCCCACAGCATCCTCAATATCAAATGTTCCAAGATTGAAAAAAGCATTAACATAGTTTAAATAACATTTATTGCATAGAAACTATGCAAAGTGATTACTTTCAAAGTTTAGAACCTGCGAAAACTACTTCAATACTTTTGCTAGTACTTAAGTGATTTTATCTCTGTATTTCTAACAGTGTAAGGCTGGTGATAAAATCATCAGAATCAACGGCAGGTACTTTTTGCATCTCAACTGTTGAGAGTTCAGTCAGCCTCAGGCAGAAGAATGCGCTATCAGATAATGTCGACTCCATTAAATATGCTAAAGTTGCTACAAACATTTCACAAACGCAATATAGCAATGTAGCACAATGTTATTTGAACTCAAGTTAGCATAAGCTGAGTTAACGTAGCTATGGATGCATCAGAACATCAGTGTGCACAGGCCTGATTTGAGTGCCACTATTAGTCCACATGAGGACTGTTGGAGGTTCACAGTTTTGCCAGCAGAGGGCAGCAGGTCTACATGAGCCATTTGGCCTGCCTAGCCAGTGAGTTGTTCAAGTACCAAGTTGTATGAAAAATGTAATAGCCACAAAACCCTGTGTAATATGCATGTTCCGTGAGACAAAATGTGGGAGGGGCGGGAATAATTAGAAAAATGATCCAGCTATTTTTATTCAATACATATCAACATGGAGATATTCAATTAGAGCATGCGAAATAAATTAAGCTTGATTTGAGTCATAATGCATGGGCTTGTTTCACCCCAGGGGATGAAAAGGATGGATATGTGTGTGTGCAGCCCATGAAGAGAGAGGAGGAAGCGTGGGAGCCAATGACAGAGAGCACTGCTCAGAGAAAAGCACTTAAGTGAAGAGTGTCCCCGACCACTCTCTCCAATAGCTGATGTTTTCTCCAGAGCATGCTCTGACCAGCTGCTTTCTTTCTTTAAATACTCACCGGGGAGATGGATTTTTCTCACAAGCTTTCTTTCAGCTGTTGTAATTAGCTGATCCACATACCGCGCTGACCTTGTAGGCGTTTGTTTCACTTTTAAAAGGTGAAGTAGACCTCAGTCTTTTCTCAGACAAGATGGCTGAGAGATGTTTATGTGAAACTGTGGGCCTTTTGCGATTTCACTTTGAGATTATCTGGCACATCGCCGTCAGAAAAAACGATCCCCTGATGCAGGTGCACAATTAGGAGGGGGATGTATGATGAGGAGATTACTTTTGATGGTTTCCAGGTCTGTTTTAACCCTATTTCTGCCATGTCACTGAGACAACAGCCTGGAGCATTTTGCTATTTTGCCTAAACTATTGTCAAACATTTTGTGAAGACCAGCAGTGTTGCTGATGAGAGAGAAAGAAGCGCTTATTAAGGAAAAACACCTGTGCTCTGGTTTGACAGTTGGTTGTGCCTGGTCTCGACTGGTTGTCTGGCACCTCTGTCCCTGTGGGTGCATTTCGCAGACTGCACTTTTCTTTGGACTTGCCACAACTTGAACAACTCCTCCGCACAGAAGCCACCAACACTTCATAATCAGAAAGTCTCATTAGCTCTGTCAGAAGAGCAGTAAGGCTTTTAATACTCGACAGAAGAGTGAGAACGCTGAAATAACATGCCAATCATTAGTCGTGTCAGGCCGTGCGTACTGTATGTGCCATGTTTAGTGTGTTACTGCATGCGTGTAACATCACAAAGCCGGCAAGTATATGTAAATACAGTTGCTTGGTAGAAAATCAATCCTTCTCCCAAGGACAAAAGGCACATCTCAGTAAACAAGCATTCAACCACCAAAGCCTTGCACTTCATGAATATTAAATCAGTCACTTTGAATCCTACCTCTTTGGTGTTGGTGGAGGCCCTAGTCTGGATTCTTACCATTTGCTGTGATTTATTCACAGGTGCATGTGTCTCTTTGATGTGTTGAGTTGAGAGGTTTTGCACCTGTTAGAGAAAAAAATGCTTTGAAAACAAGAGGTGGATTTGCCAGACAGTCAAAATAACAGCAACAGAAGGAAGATTTGTGTTGCCATGGTACATTGTGTGCGTGTATGCGTGTGTGCTTGTGTGTTTTCTTTTCAAAAAAGGCTCCTGCGCTGTTTTGACACATTCTGTTGTGTGCAGCAAAATTGGTTTTTGTCAAACAAGATCTACCTTCCTTTTTTTTTGTAAATCCCACATCAGTTTTGGCATCTGTTCTGACATTATGAAGTTGTGCATTTTTCATTTTGTGCATTACCTATTCATTAAAGATGTAACTTGAAAGAGAGTTGCTATGGAGATGCTGCGGTTAAATCGCATATCTCAAAGATTTTTTATTTCTGTTTATTCTTTTGCCAATTATAACTATGTCTAGCTATCTTGACTTCTTTAGATTTTTCACCCCACTTTCAATATCTTTTTTGATACGATGTCAAGGCTCACAGTAGGACTTTTCCTTATGCCTAACACTTCATCTTGTTCAAACACTCAGCACACAGTCTAAACAGCAACTATAGAGTCCAAAAGTCTTTCGAATTGGCTGGGTTAAACTACACCCAAACTTTAAGACTCCTTCCAATCTCCCGTCAGTCATTTCTCTTGCAGTGCTTCCAATTCCCTGGCAGTGTTATTTTTTCAGCAGCCAGTTGGTTGGTGTCCCCTGGCAGCCTTAGTGGTCCTTGTTGCAGTAACGGTCAGGGGCCCTCCTGAGTCTGAGGGTGGTGATAAAGGTGGCTGGCTATCTCATTTCCACAGAGGACTAGATAACATCCTGAGAACATTCCCATCACTTGAGGAGTTTGTTCAGTTGAGATAAGAGTTCCCTTGCTAAAACCCAGCTGGGAAGCTCTGTGTTTGCCTGAGTATGTGTGTCTTTGCACTGTGCATGTGTGCCTTAACAGAGTACTTTGGAGCATGTTAGCTGCAGTTCTTTTCTGTGCTACAGCTGTGAGGTCCGCCAGGCTCCGATCGAGACGCTGCCTCAAAAGATCAGGCCTATCCTTGCATTAAATCACATTCCCCCATGCATTTTTCAAACCTCCGACAAGGCTTGCATGTTAATTTGTGCGTAGGTGGTGAGAATAATTACATTAGCCTGGTTGTAAACAAAGACCTACAAGCAGCAGTCTGTTCAAGTATCCCACCAGAGAAAGAACAAGCAAGTAGTTTATACAAGGATGGATGAATTTATAATGCATGCTTTACATGAAGGGAATTGTGTGTGCATCCATAGCTGTTGTATCTGTAATTAAATAGCAACATGAAGAAAAATGAGCTGTTTTTCAAGCAAAATAAGCCTTATGGATTCTTGATTTTGTCTTTTGTTATATATTTAGAATAAGGGGGAACAATGCACAAACCACAGAGGATAGTTTTCTTCAGAAACACACTTTTATAGCCCCAAAAGGAGCTTTGACTCGATTGCTGCATGTGCGCAATGTTACCAAGTGTTTCATCACTGCTTAAGAAGCTCCACCTCTTAGTTCCACCACACTGCTCCTTCATAACCACATTTTAATCTCATTAGTAAAAGGCATAATGCAATGTACAGAACCAGAGATAGGCCACACACACACACACACACACATCCAAGAGTGCTTATGCAGTGTTTCATACTTGAACAAAAGGGGGTCATTCATACAGGAAGCTGATCAAAAATATGTCAAGAAGTGAAGGTTGCCACAGTCTTCTCATAGGAAGAGCAAAGTGACACAGCTAAAATACTGAGATTCTATTTTCTGCTCCGACAGAGAGCCTGTGTAACTTCCTGCTTGCAGCCCCGCTGCATACTGTATGTAACTGTTTATATAGTCAGCCCTGAAACCTGCTTCAACATCTCATAATCACAGCATTCTATTTCCCGCTGCAGACCTCACAACAAGTCTAATTAACCGTTTTCACACTTATTTTCCAGTCAAACGGGTAAATCTGCCTCATTTGCATTCTATTGAAGGCATAAATATGAGGCAATGAAGGCATTCTTATGTCCTTTAACGGATATGACAGAAGCCTTAATGCAGAGAAATATAATTAGATGTGAGTGTGGTCATTGTTATTATCATGAGACTTTGTGCTGTCTAAAAAGCACAAGCTGCTTCACTGTGTGTCTACTAAGTGTACAATGGCATATTCCTAAGAACCTGACATTATTATCAAATGTAAATTACACTGCCATGAGCTGCTCATTACAATGTGTGGAATGTGTCACAAGTTGTTAAAATCTCAATTTAACATGATCTCCACATTTTAGCTGTGGATAAAGTCTTCTAGTGGTGATGTTGAACTTAAATTAAATGCACTTCTCCTCCTCGGGAAGGACGAAAGATGTAAATGATGTAGCCAGTGTAAAAGTAGCGGAGTTATGCACACTGATTTATACAAGGTTATTTTTGAATAGTAACATATTGGATGCATGGACTGAATGAATAAAGATCTTCACAGTTTATGTTGATATTAGAAGACTGTAAATCAAAAGAGCCAAGTATTATAGTACGCACACGGCATCAAGAGCCAGTAAAAGGAAATGCTATGCAATAAGGTGATTTAAGCATGAGAGACTGAGTCAAGGTTGCAGTGAAATATTCATTCAAATGAGGTAAAGAGTGAAGCAGCATAAGAATAACCCGCCTTTAAAGATTAACATAACCCTTGGAGGTGTTATTGTATCCCCATAACCAAGTCAGAATTCAGCAGGTGCAGAACAGCTCTCCCTCTCTGTGAGTTACTGCATTAAGTCCCTCAAATTTAGTAGCACAATCATGAGCCTCCCGTTCACTCTCTGGAGTAGAAGAATCGCTTTGCATTTTAAAAAGGTCAAACACTCAGATCTCTGCCAGGAGGAACTGAGGGAAGAAATAATGTCTCTCCGCAGAAATATGCAGTCGCACACCACTGATCCTCTCCAATACCCACTGTACAGTGAATAGATTATAACTGTGTGTGTGTGTGTGTGTGTGTGTGTGTGTGTGTGTGTGTTGACTGACATCCTCTAACAACTATTGTATAAACAAAAGCAAATCATAACATTGTATCAAACCAAATGTGGTGAATATTTCAATAATGTGAAAGATAGCACTGATCAATTTTTCTACAATTACACAGACATATTCAATTATTATCAATATATAAATAGTGCATTTGTACTCTATGTCCATTCACAACGCATTTTATACACCCTTTATACACTTTTTACCTATCATGCATTCACATACAGACAAATGCATCAGAGGCTTCAGTATCTTGCCCAAGGACACTTTGATATGCAGACTGGAGGAGCCGTGGATCCAACCACACAATTGCTGTTCCTAATGGGTGCTTTTACTTTGAGATGTGCTGGGGCAAATAAAGCCTTTGCATATTTGTTTTTACAGCAAGGGCTTTAACTATGTAAACTGCAGTAAACACGAAAGAGGATCAGCTCATGATTAGCAAACATTGCATTTTGCAGGATTTAATTTGTCACAAAAAAGCTGATTTTAATCACCCTTTGCCTTCAAAATGACACAAAGAGATAACAGATGATGCTGCCACATATGTCTAATAAAAGCACATTAATGTGTGGGTCTTACATACCTGATTACGCATGTCATTTGATATCATTAAATGATGTAATATGTCATTAGCTTCTAAATATATTTGTGACTAACAAATACTCTCTGTTTCTTTATCCTCCCTTCCCCTCTTTTTGCGCTGTGAACATATGCTTCCATTGGTGTCCCTTGTTGGCTAGTGATGGTCTTTGGAGTGTTTGGGTTTCTGCCCAGTAGTTATATTGTGCCGGAGACAAGATGACCACAGGGAAGGATGGTCTCAGGACAGGGCCAAAACCCCCCAGGCCTGGGACCACACATGCAGGGTACATGGTACAGCAGATACAAACAGAAAGTATGGAAATGATTCGTCTGCTGCTTGAGGTGGTTTTCTTTGTCTTTGTGGAAAGCTCTACTGGACGTGCTGGAAAAGTGCGCAGAGACTGAAGTGACTGGGAAATCCAAGCATGCTCTCCGCCATCTGTGCCGTGTTATATGGCTGGCACTAATGTGTGAGTGAATCGAGGGTCTAAAATAATTGTACTGCAGGGACTGGAACTAAAAAGGAATATACGCTGCATGTTTTGACATGAAAGAACAGCTGCAGTTGCTGCTATCTGCACCTGTGGCACGAAGAAGAGAAATCTTTGCATTTCATCTATCTATCACACTTACCTTTGATTTTTTTTAAATATATTTTTGATATACCTTACCTATATTAATTCTATGCTAATATAACACTAAATTACAAGTTTCTTCACTTAATTGTTGGCCCAGAGCTCAACTATGTGTAAACTAATATGTTTATAGATTTCAGATAGAAACAAAAGGAGGCAGCTTAATATGAACTGTGGTTAACCTGACAGTTAATCAAAATGTTGTTTAAATAAGATTCGTTTTTAACTGCACTTCACGGACAAAGAGAATAGTGAAGCTTATCTCAAGTGATCAATCAGTATTATGCTAATACTGACAGCTAAATGTGTTCACATAGTGTAAAAGAGGTTATGTAATATAATATAGGTGATACTTCTGACCTGCACATTAAGCAGTTGAGCTAGAATTACATTTACAAATTCATTGATGGTATTTGGGCATTTGGCTAATCTTACTGTAATGTTTATAGGTCTAATTTATATGTTATTTTTATTTAATTCAAATTAATTAATTAAATTCAAATTCTTATCTGTCAGCAATATTTTATATTACAACATGTAAAAGCACCATAGGTTCAAGCTAGTTGTAGTTTTTTTTTTATACGAGGATACTTTTAAATTCAAGTAGGCTGTTATTATTAGAAAGCTTGGCTAGCATGATTAGCATAATTGAAGTACAATCAGCATTAGGGTTATGGACATGCCCTGGGGTTCCAGAACCATCCAAAAAGGTCACAGTGCTTCCTCAGCTGAATCCTACTGACATACTTTTACAACTATAAGTAAAATATAACTAATCAGTTGTTTTAGCAACAATTAAGCCCATGTTAATTATTTAGTTAATAGTAGCTTAAAGTATCTGCACTAATGGTAGCAGCATGACTGAGGACACTGATTTTAGAGTGCATGGGCTTATGCAAGTCAGACTTTTGGAAGTCAGCCACCCCTTATAGGTTGTGCAGTATAACACAACTGAGAGTTTAAACCTGCACATAAAGCAGCTGAGTTAAAATTCCATTTATTAATTTAATTGGTGGTATTTGGCTAATAATAATGTATGTATGTTATTATTTCCTTTTTTACTTCGTTAAAATCTCCCAGTTAAGCAGTACTCAAGTGCTAGCCATGAAGCACATTTTACATTACACCATCTAAAAGCACCATCTGGGTAAGCTAATGTTAGTTCTGTTAGTTGAATTTTGGCAAATTATTAGCATAACATTTTAGAAATTTGGGCCATATTATATTTTTTTGGTACAATATAATTCTGTTTTTGATCAAATGTCTGTGCAGTGTGTGACCAACTTAGAATATAGCAATAGTATATACTATCACTTTTAAAAATCTATATACTAACAAGCTGTTAGTTTTGTCAGTTAGTCATTATTTGGCTAACACTGCTAGCATTATATATTTTGAGCATTTTGAGTATTTATATATTACCAAGTCTGGCATAATTGAGATACACAGCATTACTAGGAGCATACTGTTTATTTATGGCTATTATGGATAACAGGTCATGATACTTCAGTTTGTTTGTGTAGGCTGTAAAGGTAAGGCATTAATGTCTGTTCATTTTATTTATTTATTTTTAGGGTAACAAAATAGCAATGTGAGTT
The DNA here is from genome assembly GCF_001858045.2 of Oreochromis niloticus. Lineage (NCBI taxonomy): Eukaryota > Metazoa > Chordata > Actinopteri > Cichliformes > Cichlidae > Oreochromis > Oreochromis niloticus. The sequence goes on along the minus strand of NC_031978.2, from coordinate 13,915,868 downwards.
AAGCCTAACACTTGCCTATCCTGTCTATCTGCTCAGACTAAAACCCTGTGCACACTAATAAGCTGTACTTAAATTAGTATTAGAGACACCGTATAGATTTTTATATATAGTCTACATTGTTTCTGTACTGGTCGGAGTAGATATTACAAGAATTCATTGTTGCATCTCAATTCAGACGTTAAATAAATAACTTGTTTGAAAGGAGCTGGTGGTAAGAAGACAAGAGTTTTCAGACAAACCACACAAACAACAAAGAAAAAGAAAGAAATGCAACCCCCCCCCCCCTCAACTGTAGTAACCGAGGCTTAAAACTACGAAGGGAAAATGCAATGAATGATAGTCGAGTCTGAATCGCCTTTCTCGAAAATTCCTACTGTCCCATCTATATCAACTGTAAGGAGAGCCTCTCATCTGTGCTGTGCGCGCGCGGGCCCGCGTGTAGAGTGTGAGTGTGTGTGTGAGGGAGAAGTGGGCAAAGGCTCCGCCTCACTCAAAAAGCGAGAGGGAAAAAAAAGGAAAAGCAAACTGATACACACCTCTCAATTCTGGCAGGAGGAAAAGAATAGGAGTGTTTATGAACCGTATAAGTAAACAGCAGGATAACCAGGCACACCGAGAGCCGAGGCTACTTCCCCCCGTAAAAACCGACACCAGGCACCGTTTCCCTGCGCCGGAGATTGTCCCGTTGCATTCAGGATTAAGTTTTTATGTCATCTAAAGGTGGATCATTATCTAAATCCGAGATAACAAGCGAATTTGAAATGCGTAGCCTGCGATGCTATTTCTGGAGCCCCCAAAGCCGACGTTTGAACTCTCAGTAAACATCCAGTCGAGGTAGGATTCAAGATTATTGCAAAGGTGGTGTAAAATATGTCGGTGTGTGCTCCACCGGGGTATAGTTTTGAAAGCTATACTCGCATCGCTGTCCATGTGTCCCTGCGCCATCAGCAAGGAGAGACAAGGGAGGGTGGGAGTAGACATTAGCCGATACTCCACTTCATAGTGATGTGGGAATTGGCTTTATTAAGTTCCTAATGAGGCTGGGCAATTATAAGGTAACGGTGAACATCCATTAAACGTCCAATCAAGAACAGCTATGAGTGCTTTAAATAAAATTTAATAAAATGCATTGATAGATTTTTTTTTTCTTCATTTTTCATCCGAAACCAGGAAGAACATGCACGGAAGGAGTTTGATTAAAAGTTTAGTACTGGTGCAGGCCTATTTTGCAGTTCTTCCTGGCATCAGTTTGGACATCTCTAATCAGCTGTAGCATACAAATTAGTGAGTGCCAAATAAATTAATCACTCAATCAGATATCCATATGAGCATCTGCACATTTTCACACAGAGGATGGTCCTTCTATTTCTTAATTTTGAGAAGCACAGAGTAGGCACTGGTTCTCATAACTCTCACTCCCTTTTCTTTCCTTTTTTCTTTTCTTTTTCTTTCTTTTTTTTTTTTTTTACTGCATTTGGAGGCTCTAGTGAAAGAAAGCTTCAAGTGGAGGAGGAGGACGAGGAGGGCGGCTCCATTGTCTGGCCAGTGAAGGGGTGGGGATAAGAGGCTGTATGCAGATGTGCTGCTGGCAACGGACATCTGCTCTACCCCCTTGGGCATTGTCACAACAGGCAAGGAAACTTAGTGTGGAGCCTTCCTGCGGAGAAAAGACCTTTGTTAATGATGTGCAGGCCATGACCTGCACCCTTCCAGATCCCAGCGTTTGCATTTTAAACGCTACATTTAGCCGAACATTTAATTCGGCTTGCTTTGAATCAGATAATGTGGAGTTTCAGATACTCTGATTTTGTTTTTCCCAGCTCCTTCAGTCCCACCTGCAGCACCACCCTCCCCATTTGCCTTTCCCTATCTCTCCCCTCATCTGCCAACCTTCAGCTCTGATGGGGGAGTTGTGGTGGGGGTTGAACTTACTTTCCCGCTGTCTTTGTGGACTGTGTGTGTTGAGATATGAAAGCTGGCCTCTCAAGGCAAATGCATCACAGGCAGCATCAGAGTGTACATGGCAGCTCCTATCAGGCCTTTTGATTCATCGCTGAAGGGGAAAATGCCAAGAAAATGCAAAATCACCCTTTTAATATTTATGATATATACATACATACACACACAGACACAGCTTGTGCTTCATGGTAGCGCTCGGTGTTGATGTGCCTGTGCGCCTGTGTTTGTATTGGAAAACAGGAGTCTCATTTGCCTCAACAGATATTCCCTGGTGACTGCTGGAGTCACTGTACTGTGATTAGGAACATGATTTGTGCTTGTACGGAGCACCGTTGTACATGGCTGATTTGCTGTGCAACATGCTTGTGTAGGGACTTATTTGTGTGTCTCCGCTGTGTTATACCATGCTGGAGAGCTAAGATGCAAACTGGGGAGCAAGTGCACCAGAGCAGGAAAAGATGATAGTTTTTGAAAGCACAGGTGCTCTTGCTTACCACCCGCTTATTTGGCATGTGCTTTTCTTTGGACAGAGGTTGCATGTTTTGTTTATTGAGAAATCGAGCGCTTTCTTGAACTATATCCACGTCCTGTTGTTGATATGATTACTCTGTAAAGAGGAACAGCTAGAAGCACAACAACAGCAAAAGGAAAATCATAATCATGCATCGACTGCCTGTTTTGAAGTCACAGAAGCAAAGCAATTACAATTGGTTAATCATATTCTCAGAGCCTAATTCTCCATTTAACACAGTAATTTAGATGCTGCTGGAATAGCTCTTGTGAACTCTTCTGAGAATTCCCATAATGGCCAGAGTACTAACGGCTCCCTAAAACTTCCCGTAGGTTGGTTTGAGAGGATTGTACTGTCATGTGATTTTTTTGCTGTGCATTGTGGAGAGGGGGTAATGGGTGTGAAATTGCACTGTGTCAGTTGCAAGAGGCTGAAAATGTACCAACTATACCACAGGTCTCTTTGAGCATGACTGCAATTAATCTTTTATCGGATAAGTCTAGGTTTTGATTTTCTTTATGTGAGTTTTGTTTGAAAAAAAAAATCAACTACAGCTAATCATCCAGTTCAGTTCAGTTTATTTCGTCACAGTTTGAAGTTGAAATTTGCATGTTAAAAAAACAAACAAAAAAGTTTTTCCCACCTGAGCGCATGTGACACAGATCTTTAGACATCTTACAACTCAATCCTCAGATTGCATTAAGGCTTTGATGCTGAAAACAAAGATTGTGCTGTGATGCAGTGCACTTTGCAAACTGAGGGCTGAGCACTTCAGAGGCATTACAATGATGAGGGAACAGTTGTACTTTAATTATTCTTTGAGCAACTGTTGTGCTATGTTAACAACTGCTGCTGCCTGGTAATAGTTTTCTCTCAAAGAACACGCATTTAAAAATCTGCTGTGTTTAATTTAATTGGTGCATTTTGCAAATTTTCTGCACCTGCTTTCTCCCTGTGCTGTTGTGCTGTGTCTCTGAGTGTGTCGTTTTTTTTCCTCGTGCTTGTCAAGGATAGTTTTTGGGAGAGTGGATGTGGACTGCAGCAGACAGCAGCAGGTGTCTGATTCTCCTCGCTGATAAGACCTGTTTGCTCAGTGTGCTTAAAAGTCGCTGCGCTCTCTGACTCGCTGTTTGTACATGTGGGTGCCATGCACTCTTGTCTGCCACCACTGATAGGATATACACAGTATGGAGAAAGGAAAACATCCTCAGTGGTTGCTCTTATGTACAGCCAAACCCTTTCCCCCCTCCCCATACTCTCATGGGTGTATTTTTTTTTTTCTTACTTTGGTCCTGCAACACTGGCATCTTACAAGCCTCTTTGAAAGCTTAGCCAATTCCACATAATGTATTTGAATTGCAGTTTAGCTAATGCAGCAGCCAGGAAACAAGCAAGTTCTAGCCCACTGCTGTATTTGAAAGCATTGAGATTTTTAATTGAGACAATCAAATGCAAAACTGCAGAATCATAGTGTTGCCAAAAGCTACATATTAAATCCAAAGTGATGCCATCACTGAGGTGCATTGTTGCTTGTACTGTTTTTGAGAGATGCTGTGTAATTTCTGGATGTCTGGGATCATATTAGGAATGTCACAATGCCATAAATTTAATAGTCACTACCAATACAAAAGGACTAATACAATTCTGGATACCCAATTTGCTACTACATTAAAAAAAATAAAAGATTATTCCATGTAGCTACTTAAACACAAACATTTCAGCTTTGCATTTAAGGTAAAGCAACAACAGTACAGAACAGAAAATGTTAACATATTTTTTTGGATAAGAAACAGACTGAAGATAGTTGCTGAGTAGCCTACTAATGTTACTATGAGGCATAATGTTAGTTTGAGCCTCTGGAACATTTTGAATTTCACAATAGCAGTGCTAGTGGCCTCAAACAAAATGGTAAATAATACTTTGGATGTTGTTAATATGGACTGAAACTTACTCAGCTTGAATTCTATAAAAAGATCCAAATGCCATTATTTTAAGTGCTTTCCTAAATTGGATCTGTTTCCTCCCTTGGACTGAAAGCATATTGCATTTTGCCTTTTTTGAATTAATTATTGCCCCTTGGTCGTCCATCCCAAACACAGAGTACTTCCATACTAAGCTGGAGGTACTGTAGCAGCTCCACTAGAAAATCTAGGTTTTGTTGTGCCATTTGTAGTTTTTCCTGTTTTTGTAGACGACCTTATTCTGCTTCTTTGCATGTAAAGAAAGACGACAATACTTACAGCGCCAATAGCGGCCGTTTTTGATATTTGGATGCTATTGTAGTGATTGCATGACTACTATGTAGTTTTTCAACTGGAAACACAAAGACTACAAAGAGTCTTTGGTGATGGAGTTTAACTCTGCAGTATTTGATAACATATTTTTAATATTGCAATAGAGATATGACATGCAGTAAACAATTATTGAAGCGTGCATATTTCAAGGTTCACACTCTGCATGTGTTTTAGTAGATTGTTTGTTAACATACCCTCCAATCACTGAAGCGCCTATACCCACTGGAATGAAATGGATTAGATTCTCAAATGTTTGTGTTCTGAGTATGAATGCATGGTGCATGTACAGAAATTAACTTTCCTGCTTATGATGTAAATGCTCATATTGCCCTGAAAATCAAAAGCTTTTTATCTATTAACTATAAAAGGCTGAGCTGCATCATCCACAAGGCAAACTGGGTATGTGTTTAGGGGCTTGGACCATTTGGGGGTCCAAATGTGAGCTTTTTAAAAAAATGTTATTTATTTTTGAAACCAGTCAAGAGCATGTTTGTATTTTCCCACACAGAACAATATTACCCATAAAATACAGTCTTTCCATGCCAATCCCCCTTTCGCAGACTAGTTTTCCCTCTCAAACCAAGCTCACAATTTCCTTATCAGTTGAGGGCCTACTGCCTTTCATAATCAGAGAGCCAAATAACCTGCCTCCACTCGTGATTGTTGCTTAGGAGGTTAATTATGCTCTCTCACTAACAACTTCTGACATGTCATCTTCTAAATGGTGAAAAAGTTTAAGATTATATATTCTCCTTCAGTGGGGAATATTTGTTGTTTTGCATGTATGCTTTTTTCAAATAGGAAAAGCCACTTTGTTAGTGGTTTTTCTCACTGGATACACCCTGAGTGTGCTTGTGAAAAAATGCTCTGATCATTGCACTTCCATATTAACTTTGATTTGTGCTCTTTAGCCGCTGGAACCGGGAAGGTGAACACCAAGCTAGTTCAGAAGCTCGAGGGAGAGATGCGGTACTGGAGAGTGGCACTGAAGTGTAAAGTTACTGTCATTCAGTTCAATTCAATTTAATTCAGTTTGGTTTTATTTTAATAGCGCCAAAGCACAACAACAGTAACCTCAAAGCACTTAAGGTGAAACCAGACTGATCACTTAGATCTCCACATAATGATAACTAATTGGAAGTCAATTTAAAGTTTGACTCTTTTCTTACTGAGCATATTAACAAGTTTGGACAAAAAGGGCAGAGGCGGCACATCTTATCTATCATCCACTGTATGTGAGGGATTGATTCAGCAAATGGGTGAAAAGAAAATACATATATAGTCACAGAAATACAGCAGGCAATTTTTCAGTTCAGTTCAGACTCTACTTCTGATCTCTCACATACTCGCTAGCTTACATTAATTTCGGATTCGTGAGTAAAGACGGGAAAAACAGTTGTTGGCTTTGTACCAATTCGGAGTCACTCGGGAAAGTCTGGCTGAGGCTGTACTGGTCATGCTTGGCAGTTTAAACATAGATCCTAAAAACTGTCTAAGCCAGGCCTATGACAATGCAAGTAATATGATGGGCCAGTATAATGGGCTGCAGGCTCACTTAAAAAAAATCCCCTAATCAATGTATAACTTAATCTCTGAATTTGGTGGATGTCAACTGTATAGAAGGACGCAATTGAGATGCAAAAAGTTTATTTGGCCTTTGCAGTTTTTATGTGCTTTTTGTACTTTTAGATGTAAAAAAAAATTTTTTTTTAACAACGCCACAACGCCAACAACATTATATTCACACACTGTAGTTTCCATGCAGATGCATCTAAAGCACTTTGTGGAAATTATGTGCAATAATGGATGTTCCTAATGACATATCCTCTGATATGGAAGGAAAATGCAATGCATGCCAAGAAGCGGCAGAACTGTTTTCCTAAACTGGGCTGTCTTAAAATTCACGGCCCAGTTTTGGGACCTTGTTTTAAGCAGATTCAAAGTGACAAGTGAGTCCTTACAAAAGGCCGACATGGATCCACTCACTGCTTTTTGTCTCTTCGAGTCTTTGCGAACATGGGATAATTCACTTATAGATCAGTTTGATCACTTTGAAAGATACGCAGTGAGTGTTCCCATTGTGTGCCAGTCATATAAAGGTGAACTGCAGCACACCAAGAAAACCTAAAGTGTTTGCAGATGAACCTACCGAGCACAAGTCACACTGAAAGGCATGGAGCTTCAGGCGGTAGAAACATTTAACCTCAATATTGACAAGTGAGGTGCCTGTTTATACCACAGATTGGCAGCATTAATGAAAATTTGGGATTCTACTGCACATGGAAGCTGAGGATGTGAATATTCATGCTCATAAACTAGCTGATGAACTGTGTGCTTATACCTGTCTGATTTAGATCATAACTTTGCAAAGGAAATGACCCAATTCTGATGCTTTGTACAGAATGACCAGGATACATCTCTAACACATCTCAAAACAACTTTTCCCGTACGTGTTTGTAGCCCTTCATATGTTTTTGACTTTGGCTGTAACTAAATGTAAAAGACGCAACAGCACCTCAGTGTGCTCTCACTGATGGCCATCAAATCTAAACTTACTATAAAGTTTGATTTCGGTGAAGTTGTGGCAGAGCAGAGCAATGAAGGAGACTAAGAGGATGACAATCATGGCAGAGACAGCTGAAAGTCTGTGACGACTTAAATTTAAATTATTGCTATAAAAAGCAAAAAAGGTCTCATTGTTAATTTTGATGTAAAATCACTTCCTTTACATTTTTCTAATTAAGTACAGGGCTCTAAATAATGAATAAGAGCTGTTGTTTCTATCCCCAGTGTCTAATTTCTTTAATTTTTTAAATCCTGAAATTACAAAACAGAATTCTGGGTTATGTTTTGGCTTTCCTGTAGTATATGTAGCCTTTTCGCATTTCTAGAAAAAGAGAGAGGTGAAGAAAAGAGAAAAGGATGGCAGATGAGGGGATTGTAAAGCTGATTTGATAGACACAAAAACCTTGAGAGCAGTGGAGGAAAACAGGAGAAAGACAGGCGTTTGTAGGAAGACAGTGTACGGTGAACTCTGTATTCCCCCAATAAAAGAAAAAAAAAAAACCAGAACAGACCTGGTTGTTGTATTTCCCATTTAACATTAAATAATATAAGGCGTTTCGAGCTGTGTTGTGTTTCTTTTTAAGTGAGGTACAGTGCACTCTCCATAATGAAGAGTGTGCAGTACATGCTCTGCATCTATGTCTGATTGCTTAAAGAAAAAGTCTGGATATTTGTTTTAGAATTTAGATGAGTTTTGCTCTGTGCAGAATAATATATCAAGAAAAAGGTGGAAAAACCACCTGACCACCGCACCAAGTTGGTTAGGGCTCCATTAAACACTTGTGCCCAGGAGTCTGTAACATCATTCGAGCCTTTTAATAAGCACACTCTAGATTTTTCAAGGGGGATGACTGCAGCCTGTATTATAGTGAATGTGGCACTATATGTGATGAGGAAAGAGATGAGCATTTCTCTAAATTATTAACTCATTATATGATTGTAGGAAAGCTCTTGGCAGCAGTGGAAGAGCAGTGGTGGATGTTTGCTCTTCCTTATATTTATGATCGTGGGAGTTTGCTAACTCTTGCTTGGCTGTGTAATAGCCTCCCACCTGGCATAAACTATCACACTGTGGATTCCCTGTTCCTTCTTAATGACTGTCTATTTTCCTCCATAGAAGTCCTAATTACTCTCAACTGCATTCATGGACATTATGCCAGAGACAGACAGGATGAGGAGGGGAAGGATAACAATGGATGAAGGGTCATACTTTGGAGATCTAACGGGACTGTAATACACCTTCTTTTCAACATGGAAAAGTGTGTGTGTGTTTGCCAGCGGGGGGAAAAAAAAAGAGTTGATCTTCTCCCATTTACCTCCCCTCCTTCACTTGGCATAGCCAGAGCTTTAAACACCTGCCATTAACTTTCATGCAAACCACAGAGGATTAGGAATGAATAGTGGTACCAGGTTCCAGCTATGTGTGCAAGTCTCTGTGCGTTTTTGCGATTGGTGTCTGCGTGTCACTTTTGCAGGAACTAGCAGACACAAAGCACCATCTGCACACAGCAGGCTGTCCTGACTGCCTGCTCTGCTCACTGGGGCAGAGAAGAAGCTTTCTGCGAGCATTTTTTAAGAAACTGACTCTGCTTCTGCAGTGGCTACGCTGGTTGTTAATGCTGACAGCTAATAATGTCCTCCTGGATGACTGTGCCTCGCTGGAGCCAAAGAGAATAGACAGAGACTAATGAAGAGAGGCAGGAAGTGAAGGAGAGAGAAAGACAGGAACAGATAGAGAGGAGAATACCAGTGGGGCGTTCAGCTCTCGCTCTCCTAGCTGGTGAAGTTTCCTGCAGATTACACACATATACACAGGCTGAAAATGCAGGCACATGTACTGTATTTAAATTCTTCGCTTTTTTTTTCTTCCCCGTTCCTTCTTAATCGCTCTCTCCTGTCTCTTGAGGGAGGTGGCATAAAGAGGAGTACGGGGGGGAGGAAGCAAGTTCCATTGTGTCTCTGCAGAGACCCTATTCCAGTGCAGCTGACATAGACTTGTGTCAGGAGGATCCATCCTGCTGATTTAGGCAAGCTGTAAACTGAAAGAGATGTCTAAAGTGCTGAAGTGGGCCCTGGCCAGTGGAGAGATGGCTCTGTTTGTTTGCCATTCTGCTGAGCACCACTTCACAGAGAAAACTTTTCTGTCCAAATTTGCTGACGAGGAGAAAGGGGCCAAAAAAAAGATGGAGTTTGGGTTTTGGAAGTCACTCATGGGGGCACACAATGCTTTGGCCATTGTGGCTCTTTGACACTGACATTTGGACATGGTGGTCAAAGGGGGGGGAAGAGTTAAAAGCTTACTTTTTTCAGCCGTCTCTTAACAGACAAACTGTTTTGCCACTGCTCACAATTCTCAGAGACAGCAGTCATTGAACCTTCCTGCCACATGAATATGCATGATAAGTCCGCTTTTCTTCTCTGCCCTCTGAGCTGTATTTTTTTTTCCACCCAGAGACCTGTCGTGTTGTGTTTGATTGGCCCTGACATTTGAAAAGGTCCTTGAATAAAAAAAAAAAGAAAGTTGTTTATGACAACTGGAGAACTCTCCTCACAGCAGAGTAAAATGGCATTTTGAAAGGAGCGCAGCGCCTGCATGTTTAAATGCTAATGGCTCTGCGAATGTGCGTGCTAATAGGATATTTTAATCTGGAGTAGTGCAGTACGTATACTTTCAGCATGCATGCACACTTTTTGAGTGTTACTTCTAATAGCAGTAGAAGGTGTGACAGCTTATTTTATTAACTGAATGTGGGATTTTTCTCTAATAAAAGATCCCATTCTGTCTTTATGGAAGCATAGACATTATCTAAAGACAAAGAACAGGCTTATACCCAGGAAAAAAAACCCTTAGGGAAATCTGTTTGTGAAAATCAGGCATCTGCTATGTATTATTGCAATGGTTATGATGCATATAAAGTGTAACAGCTTATTTTACAAGCTTACTGATGCTGTGTGGCAGAGTAAGGCTCTTAGTCCTTAAGACAGGGCCCTCGGGGTTCTGCTTGGGTAGCACTGTTGCGAGGCATCGAGTCCTTGTTTTCTTTGCAGTAGCCAGCCAGAAGTGCCAGGAATCTCACTGGAGATTCATCGGCTTCTGGAGTGTTTTATCTCGTTGTTCTTTCTGCCCCTTAGGTTTTGCATTGTGTCAACATGAAACAGTAAAAGATGAAGTTGAGTCTGAGGCGGTTTTCCCACATTTTTCTCCAAAATTTTAAAAAAAAAAACATTAAAAATATAGATGTATATATATCCCTGTCATTATTGTTACTTTATGCAGTTTTAGCCACAAACCAGGGCTATATGATACACTAGGTTTAAGCCATGTCTGCGCTGACCTGAACAATATAGACATCTTTATTTTCAGCATATGGTTTTGGTATCATGCCTATAAGCATATAATATACTCATTACCTGTAAATTGCAATGAAATCTGAAGTGATAGTTTTTTTTTTCAGTGATCATGTGAAGGACTGTGAACAACAGCAGTTTACCGCCTACCTTTTAAACCATCATGGATGATCCAACCTTCTTAGCACACCCTCCAAGACACTATTTTAGGGAGTATGGCTAACTTGTAGTTATCTCTGGAGGGTTTTTAGACTTATGTGCTTTGCAACATTAGTGAGGTAAAATGTGACACTGACAAAGAATTCTATTTTCTAGGGTCTATCTACTCATCCTTGGGATTTTGTTCGCAGTGTTATATCATTTCAGTTAGTTATGAGTCATTTAAGAGGGAATAAAGGGTTTTGATCTTTAGGGTGTTTAAGTGATTAAAGCCTCAGTTGCACAGCCCTAGTGACTTGAACTATTTTCTTGATTTAAATCCACAAATTGATGGTTGTTCTAATGGCATTCACTGTAATATTTATCTGTGTTTGTCTTTGAGTGGGTGCTTAAAACAATAGAACAATCAAATTCCAAGTTTTTATTTTTCCATTTTTTTTAATGCCTTAATTTTAGCTATCCAGTCCAGATTATAGCTTTCACATTTTCATGCATTGAACGGCCTCTTTACTTGCATAAATACTGGCAGGATTCCAGGCGGAAAAATCTGGCTGATATCCATGAAACCATTTGACTCCTAAAGCACACTGTTAAGTGAGAGGATGCACTTCTCCTTGATTTAAATGAGCAGCGGGTATCAGCAGTTTAGCTCCTGCAGAGCATGAGCTCCACACACACACACACACACACACACACGCTTACACATTGTCACATAAGAGAAGTTATCTACTTGTTGCTGTATGGAGAGCTAAAGCTTCTGTTATGAAAAATGGGCTATTATCTTCTTATTGATCACATTGTTGATGAGACAAATGGCGGAACTGATAGATGGGGTTTTATCACCTTAACTGTTGTCAGTATGAATATGGATATCATCAATGTTTGGCGAGCCGGAGGCTGACTCTTTGATTCTGTGCTGCTGAGGTGCTCAGTGGGACGGTTGGCTTTTCAACTCGTCAGCTTGTTCGCACAAAGAGATGTTTGATTTCCCCCCATATAGAGATGTTTGATTCCTGGTCCTGAACAAAAAGGATTTACTGTGGGTTAATGTTTCACTGAGCCAGAGAAAATCCACAGACTTGGTCACTCCTACTCAGTCCTCTGTGAGTACCCCCCTCGGGACTCTTCATGAGGTTGGAAATAGGTGTTGCTGGGCTTTTAAGGCAGCTTAAGCAAACTCTTGACATCACATACATCTGAGCTCCACGTACTTTTATTATTCACTTTTATTCTTTATACTAAATATCTGACATGCCAATCTACCTCCAAGCATCTTTTTAGCTGATCAACATTTTTCCAATAATTAAGTTTTGTGCCATGAGGAGAGAGGGGTGTGCAATTCATTGCTATTGCCATTGTCAGCGATTTTGCTGATGCATGAGCTCCGTGTAATACCTACAGCTCTACTGAATGTGCTGTTTAAAATGGCAGCATAGTCAAATATAAAGAAAGTGAGAAGTCGCATTATCCTGGTTAGACATGGAGCCAGTGCAGCATTGCTGGAAGCAAATTTTTTTTTTTTTTTTGTCATAAAATTCACATACCAAACGAAATACAGGATTTCCTGACACCAGTCATTGTGTCCTGGTATTCTAAATATTACCCATTAGACCGTGTTTTAACACCATTTTTCTTTTTTTGTGCCCCGAGAAAAGCGTTTTCATTTGAATGCGTACAGAAATGTGAAATGATGATAAACTTGAAGGTTATATGCTTTCTGCTCAATTCAGCCTCAGGGGAAGTTTGAGCTTGTGAAATATTTCAAATAACTCAAAGAACATAGTTTTTTCTGTTCCAGTTTTTACTTACTCGCCAGTGTCTTCCCTCCCTTGGTTAAACCTCATCCCTGACCTTTTTCTTCTCTGCTCTTTTTCTTCACAGTTAAGCTCTCTGTCCCTTATTTTTCTATGAATATCAGTCATGCCTCCTAATCCGTCTGTGCCCTTGTCTTATCCCCCCCCTCCAGTTTCATCTCTGTATGCTCTTACTCACAGGTGGTGAAGGGGTGTGCTATTTTTTTTTTTCATTGCTGGCTCTTTATGTTTCTTCTCTCTGGTGTATGAATACTGGCTTCTGTCCTTGCATGGGGGTATCATCTTGGTATGACCTGACTTATACACACTTATATACATGAAAGCAGGTGCCCACACACATGCCTGCACACAGACAAAGGCAGGAAAGCGTGCACATGTATGCAATTATATGTTGTCAAGTTAGTAATTTCACAAAGAAGCTGAAAAGAACTCCCACAAGCTTGGTTGTCCTCAGAGGTGAAATGAATAGAGATAAATTGTCATTAAAAAGAAGTTCTTTCAGGTTGTCCTGAAACAAAATTTTCTGTGCAGGTAGTAGTCAGAATTGAGATACTAAAGCCTTGTAAATTAACAGTATTTGGAATGATGTCCATGACCACTGTCGCTATCTCATGTCTGGCTCCCCATCGTCAAGCCTTTCATGCTGGGCAGACTTTCTCAGACCCCCTCCCTAGAGGCACGATGCAGCCAGACACCCACCTTGGCCCCAGTTCCCAGCCGACACGTCTGTGTTTTTTGGTGTCTGTCTCTATATGCGTGTACATACAGCGTGTGTGTGTGTGTGTGTGTGGGCAGCAGCGTTCAGCGATGTTCTCACAGCCCAGCTGAGACTGACAGATGGAATCATTTCACACACAGACAGAAAGGCAGGATACAGGAAACCGGGGTGTGTTTAATAGTCCTGGTGCTGTTGTGGTTGGTATTAATCTAGGTCAGTGGCGTTCAGCTCACGGCGAATTGGCCTCTGGGGCAAGCTTGGCCTTTTCGTAACCCCATTTACTCCCTATTTTCTGTACTTACAGTCCAGTTGCCATATGTAGTTTACCATTATAAAGAACCTTACAAGATGTTTTTGGCTGTTTAGTGTTGGGCATATTACTACTGTACCTGCTTTAGTTGACCTTTTGTAATCAGAGCCCACTGGCTCTGTAGCAGGCCAGATGGCTCACACCAATTAAAGTCTCTCGACCTTGAAAAAATGCTCCAAGACGTTCAGCTCACAGCTTAGTAACTTACTTTCATTTTGTTCTAGTTATTTTAATGCGTATGAAACCGCTTACACTTTTGACAGCTGAGCTAAGCTCCTGGTGACAGTTTTTCTTATCAGACACACTGTTGGTAAGGCTGTGCATGGAACCACAAAACCTGAAACAATAAATGCTGTCAAGTATTCAAATGTTAGCATGAAACTGAACATTTTTGGTTTTACAACAAAATCCAAAGTTTGATAAGATTAAACCAGGGTTCCAAAATTTTAGGAGGCAGGAGACATTACAGGGGAGAAACTTTTTTTAATTGTTTTGTGGACCCAAGAACAGGATCCAGGAGTTGAACACAAACTGAGCTTTTAATGCTGTTAAATCTAGAGCAGGGGTCTTGAACTTAGCAAGACTCTACAGAACTTGGCTGCATGCTAAGGTGGCACTTCAGCCATTTGATTCATGTTACAGCAGCTCATGAGTGAATGAACATGGTGCAATAAACATTTACTTAAATTTACTTGAGTAGGGTTAGGGGTCGCCACTTCAGCATGCAGTCAACTTCTATACTCTTGTTAATGACCTACTTTTATTCAGGTGTGTTGCAACAGGGACACATGGAAAAGTATCAGGACACCGACCCTCGAGGACTGGACTTTGAGACCCCTGATCTAGAGAATCACATGTCAGTGTGGATTGGTGCTCTGCAATGCATTAGCTGAGCAAGTCCAAAATCCAAAGAACCATCAAATATTCAGAAATTGCTAGGACTACAAATTCAGGAAATACAGGAAATAGAGGACAAAGGAAGACTAACACAATATATACACAGGAGATAGAAAACGGAAGAAGAAACAGATGGGAAACTAGACACAGCTGAACACAATCAAGACAACAAGCTGGGGAAGTAAAACAAAACAAAACAAAAGAAGAACAAACAGCTTCCAAAATAAACAGGAATTAAATAAATGGAAACAAAAGACATACAGAGATGAGACAGGAGGAGCACAATGAAAAAACACAAGATAACTAAATGAGAAAATCAGTAGTATTTAAAAGTAGCATATACAGTACATCTCAGGAAATAAGGAATTCATAAGGGAAAAAAATACTTGTGGTATACCACTTGTACCCAACATTTACCAACATTTGTGTTAATTCTTAAGTAGAACTTCCAAAAGTGTCCAGAAATATGAAGGCCAGAGTTTGCTTTCATAAATTGTCTTCAGGTTTTTTATGCAAACTCATATTAAAACATTATAAAAATCTAAAATTACACAACTATAGGCTATCTCTGAATTTGGTTTACATTTATGTTTGATAATTTTATCTATTTTTAAAATCTGTTATTCTGAAGATGTTAATCTAAAAATGTTTTAAACACTAGTCAATGGATTTGATGTTGGGCTTAATAAATTAAGAAGACAGTATTTTAAGAAAGTTCAGAAAACTTAAGTAAGGATTTACATTTTTGTCTCATTCCTTAGTTCTTTAAAAAAAACTGTGAGCATTTGCACTCCTGTCATGAACTAATCTCTACAGTTTAATTGATTTTTCAGTTGGTACATATTCATCAGGTGCTCAGCAGTTAATTGGCAGAAAAAGACGGATCATCAAGTTCAACAATTAATATTACCAATGGCCAACATCACCACACAGAAGTGTTTTTTATTAGACTAAAATCATTCTGAAGGGACCACTGAGGTTGTGGAAAATGGTATTTGTGGTGTTGTTTTTTATTTGTCTCTATATTTGAATTAGGGGATTAAACAATTATGTGTGTTTCGTTTTTATTTATAGTAAGACTCTGCAAGGATTGTTTGAAACATCATTCTGGCATTATTTATGATTAAACATCAAACATTATTTGATACAGGTCTAAATTTTTGTTTAGCTTTGACTTGGCACTTGAGTCCTACAAATATTAATTACATTACTGTGCAATCTGAAGAAGAATTAGTGAACTTTCAGATGGTTTTGATGATCAGTTCGCACCTAAGCAGGTTTTTTTCTGGCTTAGAATGGGTCTTTTGGGAGTTTTGTTAGTTTTTTTTTTTGGCACAAATCTATGCACTTTCTTGTGATGTAGGCCCATTTGAGAAACAAAAATGTCTATTGTAATCGGGCAAATGCAATTACACTAGTTTGGCCCTTTGGCTCTGGCTAAATCCTCTTTGGGGTGGCCAAAAATCCAATATGTTGGAAAAACCCCGCTGAATTGGGCAAATCCAGTACAGTTTGTAAAACTGAAACAAACAGGGTGTGTTTACTCTTACTTTTTGAAATAAAAAGAACTATTTGATTTAATTGGAAGAGAAAGTTGGGTATTAGCTCATGGTGGCTCTGTTTTGGTGCCATGCAACTTATTAGACAGTATAACTCCCAACCTGGTTGCTCATGCCGCACAGTAAACATCATAACATTTCCTTCCTTTCATTATCATGTCTAGCATTCATCCCCAGGGAGTTTGATCTCGTTCACCAGTCTTAGGCTGACCTTGAAGAGAATCTGCCCCAAATTTCTAGTGTATTGCTTCTACATGTAAGAGTAGCATGCACGTAGTTTAGCACCCAGGACTGGTCTTCGTCACTTACAGAGATAAAACTGAGGTCACTGACATCATGTTGAATGAAAGCAGAATAGTATGATTTATTACCACAGTAAAAGCCTATTGCTAAAAAGGGGTTTATTGTGACAAAGCTCTTTACCTGTCAGCTTAAGTAATAGAAATTTTGGGCATGATTGTTTATGTGTGTGTGTTTTTACACGTAAAAGTGCTCGCTGAGTTGAGATCAGTAAATCCGCATATAGCCTGTCAGGCAATAGAGAAACAGCACCACAGCAGAATCATATTTAGAGACGTGTTTACAATGTCTTTTTTATTTAATTCAGACGTGGACCCTCTTTGTTGAGTCTTAGTCTATATAGTTTTGGGATGTTGTGTATAAATAAATTGCCAATTATGACAGCGGATATTTCATGCCAGACTTTGTTTTAGTTCATTAGCTGTAAGGAACTAGAGAAAGGTGGTATGCAGGCTATGCTGAAAGCCTCGCTGGGTTAGGGTAACAGGCTACTGTGCACAATAATGTCACAGTTATGCGTTTCCTGGGTGACTTAAACGAATAGGCATTATTACAAAATTGTGCATTAGCCCAAGTCAGCAGTTAGTACTGCAGCAGTCTCATTTCATTTAGAGCTGCGAGGAGAAAACGACGGTGAGAATGTGAGAGGGAGGAGGGGGAGCCGGCGAAGGGGAGAAGATGGGGAAAATGGTTCAGAGAAAAGGCGATGTAAAGGAGAAATAGAAAATTAAAGGACGCTGACTGCCAGAGGCTGACAGGACATGCGAAAGGAGGTAAAAGGATACATGAAGAAGCCCAAAAATGGACGGACAGACATTGGGGATTGTGATGATGATGGAGAGGCAGAAAGAGGAAGGCTGTAATTGCCAGTAACTGGTGTATTTAGACAGGGAGGAAGAAGAAGCCTGCCAGGAGAAGGGAGGTGTAAATCAGTGGTCTGAGTGACAGCTTTACATGCCCCTCAGAGCCCCAACTATCCGATTAATGAGAGGAGAGAAACCTTAACTACCTCCGCCTCTCTGCCTCCTCTGTTTCTGCTACCTTGCACTTTCAGGGACATTAATCATAGACTCTTAAGGAGTAACTTTTGGTAGCTGGCACAGAAGTATTTCTCAAAATGTTGACTGTAGGATTTCCCTGTGCATTGATGTGCTGCATTAATGAGATTTAAAGCAGTTAGTGTCCAGAAATGGCATCTTGGGGATTCTTGGTTTCTAAACTGCATTCATCCTTGAATGAACTGAAGAAGCGTATTTCCTAAATGTCACACTTTTCCCTCAAAAGGATGAAGGCTTTGACTGGCAGATGTAGACACAAGGCTTCCATATGAAAGATTTAAAGAGAAGGAGATGAAAAAGAAAGAAAACTGACAGATCTTGAGATTATTGCTAGAGGAAAGAAATTTGAATGGTTTTTTTATAAGCTTTAGAAGGTAAAAAAAAAAAAGGCTTTATAAGATTTATCTCAAGGCCACCAGGTCTCTCTTTAGCTTTTGTGAGTCTTTTACTGCATACCCATACTCGTGCAGCTCAGTTCTTTTTTTGTGTGTACAGACTGTTCATCACCAAGTTCACATAGTTAAACTGGTTCACTGAGGTCAAGGGCTGGAAGCTTGGTTGATGATCTAAAAAAAGGATACAGCTCTTTTTTTTCGAGATGAGAACTCTCCCTTGTAGTAACTCCTTCTGAGATATTTAAGGCGTGCACGTGTTTTGTAGCTTTGCTTCATTCTGTGCCTTTTCACCTTCAGCCAAACCCACAGGTTTCTTAATCTGGAAAGAGGGCTCCTCTGAGAAATGGCCTCAGTCAGAAAAAGACCTCTCTCTATTTCACTTTCTCTTCTCTCCGTCTGTGTATTTAGTGGTATTGCCAACCTAAACAAGATCTCCTAGGCTGCAATTTTACGCACTTCTCTTCACAGAAATTCACAGAAAAAGTTTGAGCACGAGTAAAAGAGATGTAACACTGAGAGAGATTTGTGTGTGAAGTGATAAAGTGGCTTTTTGCGCTTCTGAAATTTCTTGATGTACACAGTGTCAGATTGAAAGGCACTGTATAAATTCATAACCTCTTGATGATGCAACTGCTGCGACAAAGCAATGTAACTCCTGGCGAGGCACTCAAAAGATTTTATTGTGGCATTTTGATAAAGATTTTACTCTCTCTGCATTGTGCTTGGAAGCACATCTGTGGTGTACATCTGCCACCTCTCACAACCGTTAAAAAGCTATTAACTCTGAACAAATCTCAGCTTGGCGCCTCATTTATTCACCGTTAAAGTGCATAAAAGAACTATTCTTTAAGTCCATCTTGCAAGTGGCATTTAAACTGCAGCTGAGTGCATTTTTGGGGTGCGTGTTTTTGAGGGTCTGTTACTGTGTTACACTCCGCAGACATGTTGGAGATGGAGTTAGATCAGAACCTATGTAGATTTCTTTTAGTTGAAACTGAAAACCTGTTCAAAATTCAGATACTAAGGACTGTGTGGTGGACAGCACATTGCAGGCCAAACTTATGAACCTATAGTATGCTATCCTAGATCAAGGCCATCATCAGAACAACTCATTTTACACTGTGGACCACATAAGTCGGCCAGACAAGTGAAACTGTAGTAAATGAAAGAAATTTGTCAGCATGACAAATTTACACGATTGTAAAATGTAAATGTTTGTTTACACGATTGTAAATGTTTCAATTAACAGAAGAGGTTCTGGTAGTTCATTGCCCAGAGTATCCTATAATTATAAATGAGAAAGTATAGTGAGGTATAAATAGTGAGGTATAAATGGCCATGGGAGAGCTCTTTATCCAGAGGAAAAGCTGTAAAACTTATTAAAATTTGTTTAAAAGTCCAAAATTTATCCTCTCTTTCACATTTTTCACAGTCGTCTAGTTCTGTAGGTCCGTTTGGGGTCTGATTCTGGCCCCTGGGCCTTATGTTTATCACTCCTGCTCTAGATTAACAGTATACACCTTCAAAATGGTCTCATCTAAGCATTATGGCATGCAGTCCAACAGTGCATGAAATGCATCCAGGTATAAAGGCAAGATGCAATTACAAAGTAACACTTGTGGACTGGCTATACTGCAGAAACTGTGCGCACTAAATGTTGCGTGTCTTTATCGTAAATCACACTGTAGCTCATAAAAGGCTGAAGTTTATATGTAGTTGTAGTAAATGTTTTTTCTGTCTGCGCAGTTAAGACGTTACCAAGAATACTGTGAGGTTTGCATCACTCGACAGATCAAGCAACAGTTACTTTTGTCACACTCTAACTCGCTCACAGTCGCAGACTTGTGAACATGAGTACCTAAACACAGCTAACAGTCCTGTGTGTGTGTGTGTGTGTGTGTGTGTGTGTTGGGCAGAGTGAGCCCTCTTGTAGGCTGAGCCAGACAGTCTCAAGGGTTGTGTATTTCTGTTGTTTGCATATGTGTTGAGTGTGTGTGTGTGTGTGTGTGTGTGTGTGTGTGTGTGTGACTTTCTCCACTCTTTCTCTTCCTCTCATCCAACTCTGAGCACGTATTTTCTCTCAGGTCAATCCCCTTATTGTTAAGTTACATAACAGCACTTAGTGAAGTAACAATCTAGCGGTGACGGTGCTAAGGGCCGCAGGATAACTGTACTTCCTCTCTGGCACTCCTCTGACTGAGAGCTGTGCTTAAAGTTGTTGTTGACATTTCAACCCGCTTAGTGGAGTTGAAATGTTTCTTTTTTTTTTTCTTTTGAAAATGGAGTGGATCTGTTTCTTACATGAGTCAAAATGTCTGGAATTAATTTATGGAAATGAAGTCATATTTACCACAGTTTGGGGTTTTTTGGTGAAAAAAATTGGAGCTCTCAAACTGCTGAGGAGGCCATTCCTGGAAGCCTGTGTGGTTTGCCATCCTGTCATTTGAGGCATGGGAATATAAATGTCATATTTGAAATGGTTTTTAAGGTGTAGATGATAGCTGCAGAGGTTTGGGGCTGCGTGTCTTTGGTACAATTGATAAACTGAAAATAGTACACTTGGTCATTGGATGGTTAATGGTTTATTGGTTTTAATATTCAGTAATGTCCAAAAGTTTTGACCCATCCCTCAGTTGTTTATATTTTTCTTCCAAGGAGCCAGACGTTGTTGTAATTTTTAAACTGGTCTTGAGCAATAGTTCTCCAGGCTTTCTGAGGGGCTTTCAACAGTTTTCTTTAAACACTGGTTTCTTTTTCACTAATTTTCAGTCCAATTCTTGCACCTGACCATTTTCAAAAGAATGCCTTTTGTTTGCTTGTTAAGCTACTTAAAAGTGATCATCCAGGCATAAAAAGGCATCTAATTCAAGGGATCAATCAGTATTCATGTCTGAATTGTGCCTTTAGTCACTTTGCTACTAGCAGATTGTCACAAAATCGCATCATTTATTTCCATTTTTTTAGTTAAATATATGAAAAATGTCAAAGATAAAACAGGTTGATAGGCAAAAAATACCATTTTTGGGAACAACAAGGTGATTCCCAAAAAACTGTTTGCCAAAAGCAGTAGCTGAAAGTCATGTCTTTACGAAAAAGAAAGCAAATTTAGCAAAGACCAGACACAGGACTTCAGAGATGCATCTGGCCTTTCAGCTGATCCATCTACCTCATCTGCCTCATCGGAAATGCTGTTAATGGAAGGGTGGATGTCAGGAAACCATTCTTAAAGATAGAAATAGGGAGAAAAGACTGACGTATGCCACATTACAGAAGAACTCGACTGAAAATCAGTGGCAACATGTCTTAGGCAGTGATGAATCCAAACTGAAAATGTTTGGCTCAAATTGTCATCAGTATATATGGAGAGGGTCAGGAGAGAGATGCAGTGGGTGTCAACAGCCATCTATAAAATACAGAGCAGTCATGGTTTGGAGCTGCATTCCTGCCAGTGGTGTTGGGGATCTTGGTAAAATTGATGGTAGATCTTCAGATTTGAATCCAACATACAATATCATCTGGAAAGCGTCTGATTGGCTACAGGTTCATATTTCAGCATGGCAACAATTAAAAAAATGCTAATGCAGCTATTTCTAATGTCTGAAACAAGAAAAATAAAGAAACAGGGGGAGGTTCAAGACTTCTGCACCGTATTCTATATAGACCTAAATTATATAGTATTCATATGTAAATAACCTTATGTATCACATCAAATGAACCATATAAAAGCAATTTCTATTGATGTGGAATGTCTCACTGTTATACATGCATATAGCTGCCATGACAGCATCCACTGGTTAGCAAAGTGCTGAATCTTAGTTATTTGACACTGAGCAGCTTTGACTGAATCCACACATTTAGTGATTCATAAGTCATTAGCCAATGAGCATTTCCTTTCTGAGTCCAGAAATAACTAACTTACAGCTGAACTTAATGTTTCAGTCAGTAACTTAAAGTTGGTGGTTCGATCCCCATCTGCTCCAGTCTGTATGCCAAATATCCTTGGCCAAGATACTAACCCCATGTTGCTCTCCGATGCATCCATCGGATTGTGAATGTTAGATAGAAAGCACAGAAAATGTGCTTGTATGAATGGGTGAATGAGAAAAAATGGGTGAATGAGAAAAAATACATCCATATTTTGTGCTGTCTATGATTGCATAATATAATAAAAACAAGTGTGAACCCTATAATTCTATCACCCTACTGCAGTTCAACAAAGTATAGTTTTAAATTAAAAATTAAAGTCTGATAGATGCCTTCGGTGGTCGATATTCACCTATTGCGCATATAGTGGTACAGGCATATATAATGTGCGAATACACACATGCATAATGCACAAGTTTACTTGGAGTCTTTTAAAAATTGTACAGTATTATATACAATACTCTCAGCGCTGCAGCTCTTGTAGCACAGTCCGTTCTGCTTAACAGACATATGCAGAGTCTTCACAGTGAATTGCAAAGTAATTTGTGAAATGAATTCCTGGAAACTTAATGAAATGTTAGCCTCTCCTTTTCAGAATAACTCCAGCATACAGTATGTATTTATATGTATGAATGTCAGCCAGTATACATAATTTTACTGCTCTTTGAATATCTGCATTAGCATCAGCCTGCGATATTCAGTATGCGCTATTAAAAATAAACGGAGAGCTCATTTGTTTCATCTTGTTTGCAGTTTCTACACAAGCTTCTCTTTAAAAAGCTAGTTATACTAGATGTCACATCATTGTGATAGCATCATTTTCTTCCCATCATCACATTGTATAAGCAACTCCGTGTAATTATACATCACTCTAAGTTGCTCTGTCTGCACCGGTCGCTGCATCATTACCGATATCTTCTTGTGTTACAGAGTTTGTCCACCAAGGCAGCCATCAGCAAAGTGAAGTCTGTATCAGGAGAGCTTATAATTAATGGCCAGATTCACTTGTGACCTATAGGGTTACTTCTTTTGCAGCACAGAATCAGAGATGCCCATGCATGTCTCCTCCGGTCTATTCATAGACGAGGCAGAGTGACTCCCCCGCCTCTGAGTGACTGTTTCCTGCTTTCACTCTTGCTCAATTACTTCTCCTCTGACTCCCACATGTGGGTCTCCAGCTCTTTGGCAGGGAGGCATACCTTGTGGAGGAGGCAAGCTGAAGCACAGCTGACTGGTGGGGCCAGCTGAACTGTGCTTGGGTTTAAAGAAAGACGCCAAACTGTGGCACCTCCTCCGGTGTTGCTTTTAAATTCCCTTTCACTGCAGTGCACTACACCTCCCCCCGCTCCCTCCCAACAGCTGGCCAAATTAAAATGCACCATCAATTCATCACTCAGCCACATTGTTTAGCCCACCCCGCGCCCCACAAAAACACACCGGTTATAATTGCATTTAGAGCAAATATCGATATATCATCATGTAAATGGTAAAGCGAGAGCCATTCTGAAAGTGTAGCACTCTAGGATTAGGCCCAGAGGCAAAAAATGGAAAGAAACAGAGAGAGCAGAGTTATAAAAGTGCTGACAGACATACAGTTAAAATGTAGGAGGATAGTGTCACGCTGTACTCATCCTGTTAGATGATGTTTTTCTAGTACTTTCTCTCCCACCTACCCCCTTTTATGTCTTTATTCTGCTGATACAACCTCCTCCTGTCTGCTGACTAACTGACCCACATTCCTCTGTGTGCCCTCAGTGTGTGTGTGTGTGTGTCTGTGTGCCTTCCTGTACCATCCTCTCTATCTTTGCCTGCCTGGCAAAAAAAAAACCCTAAAAAAAAACTGTGCCGTGTCCCTCAGGCTTCAGCAGGAGCCAATTAGAAGATTGCTCTTTAGAGTAGCATCAGTCACTGAAGATAATGATTGCTAAAATGCCTCATTTATTTACTCACTCCCCGTTTTTCTGCTTGCTGCTGTGTTTTACTCAATTTGGAAAGCACTGGTTGCACAAGTGACATTTCTTAATTAATTTAAATAAAATGTGCTCTCTGGGACGAGGCTCCCTCTGGTGGAAAGACCAGCCTGTGCAAGGTAAATGAATAAACATAGTAAATGGAGCGATAATGAATTACTTGATGACACTTAAGACAGTCCAGAAATTGTGATTAGAAGGTGTTAAGACTGTATTTAAAATCTATGGTAATCCCAAATAAAGGATTTGGCTAAAAGGCACCTAACTCTAAGCACTGGCTCTACATTTTATTGGCAGTTATGTGCATGCGATATGCTGCTTTGCATTGTTAAGTATTGTGTGCGAGGCCCTACCTCCCAAGGGGACTGCTGATGCAAATTAACTTAACTCCAAGTACAGCGCATCACTTATCACGCTTACCCTGATATATGTGTGGTAGCTCACTAAAAATTTAAAAGTATAAATACTCTAAACAACCTCTCTCTGTCTAGACAGCCTTTCATTAATGATCTTTGTCCCTGCTTTCTTAAATTTCAGGTGTAAAATATCAACTCTCTTAGCTTCTTTGGGACTTTAAGGACAAGAGGTGGGGTCAAAAATCAGGAGAGGAGAGGTCATTTCATCCACCAAGCTGTGACGAGATGGCTCTAATCGACAAGCATAAAGTGAAACGCCAGCGGCTGGACAGAATCTGTGAGGGTGAGTGTGGCGAACCTCTTCATTCTCTGGTTTCTGTGTGTTTACATTTGAAATGCTGGCTATACATTCAAATATTGACTTTTATTTTGTTTTAGGTTGCAGGCATTCTTGTGACTTTGAGTGGGCACATGTAACTTTTGAGTTTGTCTGAGTGATTCTCTCCGCTGTTATATGGAAATGAAGTTTCCACAAGTATTTAAGCTTTTTAGCCTGCTGCTACAAAATTCAGTGAAAAAGCCAGCAGGATCGTTTGCATAAGTGTGTTTGTGTGTGTCAAAAGGGAGCCTTGGGACCCGCCGAGGCTCCAAACTTCATCTTTGAAGGATGTCTAGCCCAGAAAAAAATGTGCGTGTGTGTGTTTGGGTTGATGGCTGAGGCTTGAGTTCGATGTTTCCACATTGCTGGAAGAATGAAGTAGGGAGACTGTAATAAAGCGAAGCACTCCTCAGAGCCCTGGGATTTGGTGGAGTTGGTGGAGGGATTGATTTGTGTGTTTAAGATGGAGAGAAGCACAAAACAAGAAACTTTTTTCTACACTTTGTCTTTTGTGTTTTACCGAACAATCAACAGGCATCTGTCCAAACTCATCAGCTGCACCAACACTTTAGTGCCATACTCAGCACTTTGTTTTAGATCTACAAACCATCAAGATAAATTTAGCACACACAAAAAAAGTGTGTTTAAAAGCTAAATTACAAGCTCATTAATTCATGATTTATTTGAAAAATGTGGGGATCTTACACCTCAACAACCTCGACAGTCAGATAAAGCAAGCCTTGTGAATGCTTTACCGGTTTATCGATTTAATGTTTAATCAAAGTAATTGTTATTTATAATAATGATTAGCTGCACCTCCTTCCTGTTTGTTTATTACCCCTGAGAATTTCTAGATGTTCACCAGTGGAGTTGTAAGTATGAATGCAAATGTCCAGCATAACATTAACATAACATTCTTTAACCTGCCAGCTCCCTGGTATAATGCAGGGGTGAGCAATATAGCCTCAAAATGATACCATGATATTTCAAGGAAATTTGCAATAGTGGTATGTCTGAACAACACTTTATCTGTGACTGCAGCTTGGAGGCAGCAGCATTTATTAGTGTGAACAAAGTGAAGGATATTTTCCATCCTTCTTTTCCAGTGAGCGTCTGTCGTTGATGACAGACTACCTAATTTAGAAGTGTAAATCTGTTGTGGTTCTAGGAGCAGCAGCATTAAAGACAAGGGTGATATAGCATAAGTTAAATGTAAGCAGACAAAGTAGCCTTGGCAGTTTTCCCTGGACATTTTCAGTAAAAGTATAAATAACTGCTTAACACTTTAACAATAGCAATAACTAATGCTACTTGTAATTCTTCAAGAGCTTGCAGCATATTGTCACATAATAAAACTGAAAGTGGAAAATATTTTCTGCCCGGGATGTTGTGCCTTGAGTTGATCTTTTTAAGGAGTTATTCTCTTCTTCTTCCTGCACATCATCACCTGCTAGTATCTGCTCATATAGTGTTTTTGACTGAATCCTGAAACAGGATTAGTTTGGGGTTTTTTTGCAAATTTTGCAAAGTATTGTGCTTTGTTGGAGGTTAGATTTACTTTTAGGTACTGGATCATCTTTGGAGGCTGACTCGCTGCTCTCGCTCTCAGGCATCTCTGGGCTTGTGTCGTTGTGCGTGCTTGGGAATGTAAATGCATGGTGCTGTTATATCATTGATATCATGATGGGACGCTTATCTATCCCATATTTTTTTTATATCTGTATAATGGTGGATGTTAAGATATGGCACATCACAGAGTACTTGGGGATGGATGATTGGCTCTGTGTTAAAATAGCACAGGTGAAATCATAGTAAGCGAGTGGGCTTCATGTTTCCTGCAAGAGAGCAGACCCTTGCCTAAATCAAATAGAGTATTTCCAGTAGTGAGAACACGTCTGCCTCTCTGTACTACATGTGAAAAAGTGCAAATTTGACAATGTCCAGACCTGATTTTCCTAACATCATCTGGAATGAATCTGAGAAAAAGAGCTGGACAGTCTGAATTGGACTGCCTATCAAATGAATGTAGTCTTGCAGTCAATGAAAATTGTCTTTATTAAAAGCTGCCAAAAAACTATAAGCAAATATTTTACATCTCTTTTTTTTTTGCATGCAAAAAAAAAGTGATTTTAGTCATTTGCATGATATTATGGTATTCTTGGAACCTTCAACACTTCACATGTAAACTTACTTTATTATTTCTAAGAAGAAAAAACCCACTAAGATTGGGAAACACTACTTAATAGATTTCTTAATGAATCCTTGATGCTCTCAGTTTCCACCCTCACAATGAGATCCACATGTGGCATCTCAAACCTCTCCAAACCACCAACCCTGCATGGAAACACATTTCCCTCCTCTTTTTTTAATGGAGAGTAATTACAGTGTGCTGTCTGTGGAGGCAATATCTTAAATAATATATAACAGTGTTGTGTGAGCTGCCTTGTTTGTTCCACAGACATTGTCAGCAGTGTCCATATCTGCATTGCTTATCAACAGTGAAGTCACTGCCAAAGATGAAGGGGGACTTTTTTTTCTACTGCAGTTAGTCATCACAGCTGCTCTTAAAAAAATCTGTAGAAGAGGGTGATTCACATCAGGGAAGTTAAAAGATCAGAGGGTGGTGAATCACGCTGCTTTCACGGTAGCATTAAATCTACTGAACCATATAAAAAGAGTATTTTAAAACCAGAGGCATGGGGTGTTCTACACCATAATGTCAAAGCCACCCACTATTATCTATAAACAGAGTGTTGGGACTGAGGCGTGAAATAGAAATCAAAGTTCATATCATGTGTATTGACAAAAATAAGAACGTTATGGAGTGATTGTGATTGCGTTGTTGTCGTGGGCTGCACTTGGCGAGACGGCAAGAGGAGCTTCTGTAATCTCCATTTATCTTCTGAGGATAACTGTGTCAATCCAATACTTGTTTCACAGCAGAGCGCATTGATTACATCTTTACTCATTGTGATGAGTGGCTAACTGAGCTGCGCCTGCGGCCTAAATCGAATTCGAAACGGCTGATCAAGTGTGGCTGTTTACTCCCATCAAAGGTAGTCACGGTGCTGGAATGTAGAATTTACTGGAACGGTGCGTGTTTTTCTGTTGAAGATATCCGATGTGATTCACAGTCCAAAGATATTCGCATCGCAGTATAGAACAAATACTCAAATTTGAGATTTTGAAAACAGATGCTGTTCGGCTTTTTGCCTGATGAAGTACTTCTGACGGTTAATCAATAATCAGTTTGGGCTTTTCCGCAAGAAGGTGTCTTAGGAAAGTTGGTAAACTTCCCAGAACTGGAAACAATGTTGTCATTTGTTCAGTTGTATCAGTGGACAAAAGGCACTCATTAGATGCATGAAACAGCACCACTGCTCTTTTCCCTAATGCTTCAGTTTATTAAGATTTAGAGCTTAAATGACCAGGTGTTTGGAGCAGCACAGTGGTGTGGTGGTTAGCACTGTCACCTCACAGCAGATTTGTATACACCAGTCTGCTGGGGCCTTTTGTGCCTACTTAGATTCCCTCTGGGTACTCCAGCTTTCTCCCCAGTCCAGCGACATGCATGTTAGGTTAATTGGTGATTCTGCATTGGCTCTAGGTGTGAATGTGAGCGTAAATGGTTGTCTGTCTCTCTGCGCTAGCCCTATGATAGACCCTGGCTGTTGCCTCATTATAGCTGGGATAAGCTCCAGGAGACCCGTAACCCTGATTTGGATAATCAGAAGAAGACCCGTGTTGATGCAGTAATCACTGAACAATGCTGAAATTCATGACTTTTAGTAGACATGACAGATTAAAATAAGGCACCAATTCCTCAGGAAGTCTTGTCAAGCATATTTTACGATGTATTTATTTATTTTATATTTTTTTATGAGACTGTCTCATTGGTTCTCTTCTTTTATGCGTCTTCTGTCCTGTCTTCTTCCCCCTACCCCAGCTCTTTGCTGCAGATGGCTGCTTCTCTATGAGCCTGGTCCCACAGGAGGTTTCTTCCTGTTAAAAGGGAGTTTTTCTTTCCCATTGTCACCAAGGGCTTACTCACAGGGGGCTGTCTGATTGTTGGGCTTTTCTCTGTATTACTGTATGGTCTTTGGCTTTCAATTAAAAGCGCCCTAAGGTGACAGTTGTTGTGATTTTGCACCATATATTAACTGTGAAAGCGGTGATCAATAATCTCTTGCAGTCGATCGTGCTCTTGTTTTGAAAGTTCAGCCACAGCACTTTCTGTATCCTATTTCTCTACTGGGAAGCTCATCAGGCTACTATTGTGAGACTCATCTTGAAGTCCGACGAACTTCTCGACCCGTTTCAGACTGCAGCTGGTGAAGGTACTCTTTGATTTGCTCTCTTTTCTGGGAGCTGGAGGGTCACTCCAGCCAGGACCTGCAGCTGGTTGAGAACTGGTTCTTGTGCTGCTACACTGTTAGCTTACTGATGCTGCAGAGCAGTAGAAGGAGTACCCTCACAAACTTCATTTTAATGAGGTGCACTTTGAGTCAGTTCAAGTGATGAGAAACATACATTTAGTATGATTTATGCGTGTATTAAAAAAACAAATCATGGGTGGCACAGGCCTCCTGCTGAAGCTACAGCTTTCATTGATTTAGGACACTGGGGGACTGGACTGAGATAGTGTGAGGGCCGGTTCCAGCCCCTGAGGCTTGTACTGTATTTCCCCCCTTGTATGAACTACATAATGAATCTGTTGTTGTTGTCAAATCAATCAAATTAATTTGTTGCACATGTATGACAGTACTTTTAAAAACTGCACCAACCAACTACTGACTAATCAGCTAATTGTGTCGACACAGAAGGAGTTTATTAAATTGTTATTAGCTAATCCATCATGGACGCCAGTCCTAATTGATTACAGAGATGTTTCCGCTTGTTTCTCTTTTGTTTAGTTTTGATATCAGCTTCTAAAATGTATATAGTGCAACTGTTCCTCCTCTTTGTGGGTTTGATAAAGTGCCAAGAAGAGTGTAACCGCAATAAGGGAACTATGGCAAACATCTGTTGTGAGCATCAGTTCCCATACTCTCTCATTCCCCCTCCTTTTTCTAACTCTCTCCTCTCTCTGTCTCCTTCTGTCTGCTCCATCTGTGTACCCAGCATGCATTGGCTTGGGCAGCAATGCAAGTTGTTGCCATTGCTATTTAGCCAGAGCTAACTGACTGATCCAGGCAGAGATGGGGTGTGAATGGCGCTGCGATGTGAACTAGGTCGCAGCGACAGCATGTTCCTGAATGTTGATTTACAAGTTGAGAATCTGTGCTTGGACGCAAACACCACAAGGTGGGGTAGTGGAATTTGTCATGGCGACTCCAAGTGCTTTAGCTGGCAGTTAAATAAATATGTTAATGCTTGATAATGCATCTTGTTTTGTCATGTGTACAACGGGGAGAAATGTTTTAACAGAGAGTAGTAAATAATGTGGCCAGTCAAGCCGATACACTGTAGAATTTAGCCCGTGAATTATTCATCTCCTCGCATTTAACGGACCTGCACGCTTTTTCATTATAACCAAACGCTTCATATTAAACAGAGAGGACAAGCAGGGAGGTTGTGGAAAAAAAAAGGGTGGAGTTGTCCTGATGTCATCCCCCCCACACACCCCCACCCCAGAGGGGGAGGGGGTGAGGTGCATGGGGCCTCTGTATCCTGAGCTTTTTAGCACACTCAGGGCTCTGCTACATATACCTTTTTGCTTTTAACCCTCCCTTGCCCCCCATTATCCACCCTACTCTCTCCATACTCTGCCATCCAGCTCTTGTGTGAAGTCATCGGAGTGGTGTCTGGGTCAGAGCTCCCCCCGCCACCATCCCACCACCCTGCCTTCAGGCTTGTTCCAGGCTCCTCACCAAAATCCACGACCCCTTTATAGGCTTTATGGAGAGAAAAGGAGGGGTAGGGAGAACTGAGCGAGGGGAGCAGAAAAGCAAAGACGCAAAAGTGTTACATTTGGAGGGAAAAACACTGTCATGTGTGATTTTTTTATTATCATTAGCATGTGACTTTGCTTGTTTGTTTTCTTACGTCTAGTGCCTCTATTTGGCTTTGTTTATGCTGGCATACAGCAATTTTGTTAAAAGTTGGAAATGGGCTCCTGGAAAAAATCAAATGCACTCTTCAGCTACGACAGGGAGTATTATAATGACTTGTGGCTTCCTTGGATCAGGCTAGGGGCTGGATGAAGGATGGGCTGGAGAGGTGGGATGATGGGATGCACGCAATGGAGATGGATTATGTGTAGAGGGATCGCAGTGTAACATAGCTGACATAGAGGAAATTCTGGAGAATTTGCAGGCTTCAGCTGCTGTGTGTGTATATGTAGCAGCAAAAATGGAAAAAACTGTGTGTCACTTATGAATTTTGCCCAGTGTATGATTGTCATTTAGATAAGTACAAGCTTCATTGTCACCTACCTCCATTTTACTGTCCATTCAATCCCCATGGAGTTGCCTTTAGAGACAAATAATCCCACTGGAATCACATATAAGCCAGTCATGTACATAATGTCTGTTAAGGGTGCATTGCAATTCATCTGACAGCATTATTCTTTGCAGCGGTGTTGGCATTGTAATCCCATTTCCAGTTAGTGCCTCCTGCCTTGCGCTCATGCATAAGTCAATGTGTGTTTAACATTCGAATCATGCCTTTGGTACGTGGCGTGTCACACTCTAGGAGACAGTTGTTTTTTATTTCTGTTATATTCGCTTTGAGTTAGCGTGTGATTCCTATTCATGTATGCATGCCAGACCAAGGCCAAGGCTTTAGCAGCGGTCTGCGCGTGTGAATGAAAAGGAGCATTAATGAAGCACCGTGGCTGCTGCTGTCTGTGCTGCATGTCAGAAGAAGAGCAGAACAGGGTCAAAAAGCTGAGTGGGGATATGGGATTGCTCAAGCCAAATATGTGTGTGTGTGTGTGGAGAGACCTCAGATTTCTAAATCTGCTTGTTGCATGTAAACCCTCTGATTTGACATTTAGTAGAGCATGCAAACATTTTGCATGATAAGACCATGTGGACACAAAAAGTGACCCACCTCTGGTTCTCCCGCTGGCTCAGCTGCAATGTTTGAGAGGGCTGAGTGACAGAGAGTTGAAGAATGTTTATTAAACAATGGCGTTCGTATTGTGCAATGGATTAGCCATAGGTCTAGCAGTTGCACACCATTCGTGTAAATTGCTTCTTAATGTGTTTCTCTTTAATACTGAGAAAAGTGCACTCTTCTTATTCTTAAAAAGTAAAACCAGGGAAAAAGTAGAGAAGTATTTTCTGTAATCTATTAATGCCATAACTGCATTTTCACTCGAGGTTCATTTACTTGAGGCTTCTATACGTTTTAGAGCTTTTGAATTTTTAACCAGTCAAATCTTATTCAGTCTAGGGTCTCTATAAGCTTCTGCTGGGGTGGTATTATATTTGTTCTAAAATCCTCGGCTTAATTCCTAAATCCTGCTGTTACAGGAAATCTGGCGTTGTGTGCACAGTCGGGAAAGTATGGCAAATGTTGGAACATTAAAATTTGACAGTCAGACATTGTTTAGTTTGAAGCAAACAGAACGCCGTGATTTGCTTTCCTGTTAGGATTAGATCCACAAACCCTGAGCACACACCTCTGCTCCCGTCTCTCTATTTGAAGTTGACTTTATGGGCATGAGTGATCTGCTCTGCTGTACTGAGTCGCTCGAGAACCAGGGCAGAAAAAGTAATGAGAGGAGCGGATGAGGTTAGGGAAGGAAGTCGGTCTTTACTACCCTGCTGCCCTTGACACAAATGTGGATATATTAATGAATGTACTGACAGAGAGCTAGAGATATTTCTTTTCCCAGCTCTAAGCAGCATTATTCAGTTCTCAATAAAAGACTGTCAGCCTTGCGATGATGGTTGTAGGCAAGCGTCTCAATTAGGAATGATATGCGTGAAGTCTGACTTTTGGAAATGAATAATCATTTTGGATTATGACAGCATGGAAAGTAGCTTCTGTGTTGTCCAAGTTCAATATTAAACACAGAAAATACTGCGTGCCTTCAGGTGGTGAATGACACCCGCAGATAAAATGAATGTAAAACTTGACAGACTGTATAACAGCAGAACCCCCCCCGATTGGTTAATAAATTCAAAATGGGACTCAAAAGTGACCCCCCCCCAATTCCTCAGCTTTGATTTAATAATTCATCTTTACAGTCTGTTTTAGATCTTTGTGATGGTTCACTCGTGCCTCCTCTCCTTCCCTTTTAATTTCCTTTCTCACATGAAGCAGGCTAACAGTTCAGAAAAGCTCTCAGAAAACAGCAAAAAAAAGTCTCCCTCTTTGATCTCTTCTTTCTTTTAATTACACAGCTCTGATTAAGCAAAATATTAGTGCCAATGAGTATTCAGGAATTTTCCATTAACACCGATATTAACCGAGGCTTTGGTCTTATGTATTACCACACCTTCGCTGTCTCTGAGAGGGAATTTCAGATGGACACTTCCTCACCTTACATGTGTTTTCATGCATTAATAAACAAGATCCAGATGGGATCGGGTTTCAGCCGCAACGGCATGAAGTGAGACCTGCAGAAAGCTGGGTAAGTACACCTTTAGAGCCACGCAATGAAAATCACCTTTTTTAATTGAAATGATAAATGTATCCTGTTAATTACAACTTAATGAATGGCTCTTGGATGATACATAGCATCGTTCGTTTTCTTTTCCTGCTCCTGCTTGTTTGAACGAATTGAAATGAGATTGTGTTTTGTTGCTCTTGCTCAGCGAAGGTTGTAGGTGCATTGGGATTAACTGCTGTTACAAAAAGATCCCTCCCTCCCCCTTCACACACATATGTGCACACACTCGATTCCCCCTCCCCGGTGTTTTAGTTTTCTCTACAAAGGGGCAAATCCAGATTACAGAGCCTCCCTAAGTGAAGGAGATCAGAGGAGATTTGTGAAAGAGGGGGAAGGTGCTGTATTTTACTGACAGTAAGATGCATATAGATAGAACTGTAATATAAATGGCCAGAATAAACTATACTGAGGGTCTGTACAAAGTGATGCATTTCACTCATTCATTTTGAGTGCTCCTTTGACGTAAAGGGGCCAGATGTTGCGTGTGGATTTCATCATGCATTCTGCAATCACTGTGCATTGTAATTTTCATTGTCCTGCATTTTACGTACAGACAGCAGGTCTGACTGATCCCAAATCAAAGAGAGTGAGGCACTGTCAGTAAGCACCACAGAGCCATCAAGGACATTTCAGAGAGAGTTGGGCAGCAGTTGCGTGGTGGCTCTGCTGCAAGCATGGGGCCTGGAGGATTAGTGTCCAATCAGAGTGGATTTGATGTTTACTGACAGCACATGGGACTTAGCTGGGAGAACTGTATTTCATTTGTTTTCAATGAAGCTGTACGTCTTGCCTGGCCTCCCCTCCCCTCGCCATCACTCGGCCAAACTACGTTCTGAGACCTGTTGACGGCAGCGCATCAGCAGCAGCTTCAGGTAGGTGTCTCTGAAAGAGCGGGTAAGGGATTTGGGAATGGAATCAAAATCACTGGCATCACCATGATCACGATACTCATCACCATCACCAGATATGCTCGTATCTGGTTCACATGACGTCACAGTTGGATGTGGAATTAAACAGGCTTTATTTAGGTGTAATCCCTCATTGCAATCGGCAGAGCGAGTAAAATGTCCCGGAGAAGGGACAGATAAACCCTATTGGATTAGTACAAGCCCCTGCCCATCCCAACCTATAACCCAACCTATCCACTTCTTCCCCCCACTTTTTTTTTTTTTTTTTTTTTGGATGAATGTTCGCTGGCTAACTCAAGCATGCACCCTGTTTCCGTGTCTTCTACCTCTGCAGTGTTTGTGTGGTTTGGTGTGATGTGGATATGTTTGTGTGTGGTGTCCTCTTTCCTCATGCGCAACAAGCCAGCATGACCAGAGATTAATTATTCAAGGACTGCCAGCAAAGGGGGAAGTCACCTGATAGCACGGACTTACAATATTACAAACAGATATCAGGTGAAACGCTAGACTTTGCTTCATCTTTATCCTTTCTCACTCCGTTCTATTTTTTTGTTGCTGCTGTACATGAAGACCTGAAAGAGAACTTTCTCACACACACACACTGCCTGCCGGGAGCTCTTTATATTTTCTATTTCTGTGGGGTTTTTTTCTTTCCTCTGTTAACAGATTTTTAGCTTTTTTCTTTTTCGCCAATGCTTGTCCCTAACAAAGTGAGCCTCGGACGCTCCCACAGTTGGGACACGTTAGGGGGGAATGAGGGTCAGTGGGAAAGAGCTGACAGCGTGTACGAACAGCAGGCAAGAGTAACAGGCCGGCGGAGCTCTTTGTCATACGGAGAGGGAGGAGGGTGGTATGAGCCACCACCTGGGGTGCGTCTTCCTGACCTCGATTTGAAACGCGACCCGTATTCCTACCAAGATTCCCTTTACGGACAGGTTTACGCTGAGAGACACGACCCACGGGGGCTTAGGAAGGGCTCTGTGCCGGATCTAAACCAATACGAACGAGTGCCCATGGCTCATCGAGGATCCATTCCACACCAGGACTACTACTCCCATGACCCAGCCATGACTCCTCGGCCACCGGAGGCCTTTTACCGAACCGAGCATCAGCCTCCGCTGTCTCACCCGCATCCGCTCAGCAGGTCGGGCTCACATTTAGGAATGACACCTGGGGCTCGTACTGCGTGGGATCAAGGTCAGGCAGTGAGGGCAGGACCTCAAGGGCCCTCATCACCTTTACCTCCTCCCCCTCCTCCAAGCACTCATGAATTGAATAGGGCATATAGGGAACCTGGTGCTATAACTTCTGCTAAGATACCCCCTCGAGACCCCCCTCCTGCTCACTATGGAATGGAGCAGCTGTCTCCTCGGTATGCCAGTGAGCCTCCACCTCTGACAGGTCAGTCCGTTTATACTGATGCTAATGGCCGCCCTCTGGATCCGCAGCAGCAGGCTGCCACCTGTCTAGTGGTAGATCCAGCCAGTCAAAGCATGATTATGAGGCAAGAGACAGCCTCACCGTTAACCATCCAGCAACAGCATCAATTACAGCATCAGCAACAAATACAGCAGCAACAGTTACAACAGCAGCAACAAATACAACAGCAACAGTTACAACAGCAACAACTTCAGCAGCAGCAGTTACAGCAGCAACAACTACAACAGCAACAAATACAACAACAGCAACTCCAACAGCAACAATTACAGCAACAGCAACTTCAGCAACAGCAAATTCAGCAACAGCAATTACAGCAGCAGCATCTTCAGCAAGAACAGTTGCAGCAACAGCATCTGCAACAGCAACAACAACCTCTGCCACCTCCGCCTACCATGCCGGTCACTGATCCTAACCTTTCTATGGCTGCACCACTTCCTGCTCCACCTGCTCCAGTGCAAACTGCAGCAATTGCCCCTGCTGCACCTCCATCTCTGCAAGCGGTTCCAACTCCAGCCCCTGCTCCCCCAGCTACTCCACTCCCTGCCCCTCTTCCCGCTCCTCCACCAACTGCCCCACAGACGCCTTTGCCTGTGGACCCCAAGAAGTCGGTCGATCCAGAGTTTCTTTCTCTGTTGCGAAACGAGGGCCTCTCAGAGAGCACCATCTCCTCACTTATCCAGCAGGGGTTTGACTCCACTAGCATGCTGGCTGTCATGGAGGAGAACGATGTCCGCACAGTTGCCCCAAACCTCGGTCAGGCTCGTGTGCTGTCTCGCCTGGTCCACCATTACAAGCGCCCAATAGAAGCTACACCAGCCCCCTCCCAACCTCAAATGCCCATGCGAGGTCGCTCTAATAGCTTTAGCCATCGCGCAGACATCTATCAACCACACCACCACCATCATC
Organism: Oreochromis niloticus; assembly: GCF_001858045.2. Lineage (NCBI taxonomy): Eukaryota > Metazoa > Chordata > Actinopteri > Cichliformes > Cichlidae > Oreochromis > Oreochromis niloticus. Next base: position 13,879,475 of record NC_031978.2, on the reverse strand, counting down.
ATCCACCACATACCCCACAACCTTTAGCAGTAGATCCCCAACTAATGCCCCCACCAACACCTGGGGCCATGCAAACTATCTCTCCACGGATCGGAGAAGTAATCGGTAGAAGGCCCAGCAGTGCTCCCTCGCAGCAGTTACTGGAAGCCTCTGGAGGGTACCCGGGCCAACCCCCTCGTTCACCAGGGCCATACACCGGAGCCCTCATGCCTGTCCAGTCAAGACCCATGTCAGCCTACTCTTCTGGGATGCCAGGGGTGCCTATGCCGGGTATGCAGATAATGCCACACCAGATGACTGGGTCAATGCCTGCCATTGCGGGGTCTATTCACTCGATGCCAGGTATGCCACAGCAGATGCCTGTATCCATGCCTGCTTTACCACAGCCACCACAACAGGTACCAAAAGCATACTCTACCAACTACACAGTGCCCATGGAGCTGATGAAGAGGGACAGGAACTTAGTGCCATTGTCACCCATGCACAGCCCTCACCCTAGTCCTCAGCTGATCCGAAAGGGTGGGGGACCAGGATCAGACAATGCTCTCGTTCCCATGGGAGCACCCGTTCAAGGCCAAGGTGCCATGGCTGCTAACCAGAAGCTAAGTCGACGCACGGGTCCACCAGTCATCGTGTCGACTATGGCATCTCCAGATACAAGTAAATCCTATTTTTTTCTCCTTTTAGATTTATCTGGTATTTGTCTGTTTTCATGATAGATGTGCTCTTGGCTGTTTCACATGTTTTCAATAGATAAGGCTGTTTACTTGTGACAGAGCTCTTCATTTTGTGTGTGATTTATGTAAGATACCAGTTCCCATTCCTCTCATTGCTTTCAGGAGCGGCACAAAGCAGTGCTGCTGCTTTGTTAGAAATCATATCAACTTATAAATATTACTTTGACATTTCTAAGAGCCATTCAGCAGTTGTTTCTTCAAAAAAATAAATAAAAGGAAAAGACACTGTAAATCTATTTTCATCCTTCGTCATGATGAATCATGTGTAAGTGAATACCAGATAAGCCTTTTTGTACTTTGCTTTATACCAGCATTCAGACTAGGGGTATGTGAAATCTATTTAGCTCAGCATGGATACTGGTATGCCATGCATGATTCTTGACCTTAAAAAAATCCAAACACAGTGTGAATGTTAATGGCAGACTTTTTGAATCGTTTTATCTTTCTGGTCTGTGCTGTCATTTGTTTCCTGTCCTGTCTTGGCACTAATTACATCAACAGTAGATAAATGATGTGTCTTTTCTTGTTGCCCTTGTCTATTTTTTATAAAGCTGCTGTCCAGATTTTGAATTATTACCATAAAAGGATAACTTTTTGCTTTAAGCATTCTTGTAATCTACCCCACGTCCTAAGCCGATACTTACATCTCACTTTCTCGTCTGCTTATCTCTGCGAGAGCCCGATTTGTCAGAATTCCTGTTACTTTCTCTGAAGACCTTTTGTTATTTCAATAATCTCATGCAGTTCCTTTGTCAGAATGAGATATCGCCCATTAAATACAACACGAATGGCATTGACGAGGCGCAATATAGAGGATTTGGGAGGAACAGCTGTCAGCAGCCTTCCTGATATGTTTTAAAATTTAACAACTGTGCACGGTCTTCATGTTACAGTCTGTCAGTCACCGCATTCATGTGTGAACAGTTCACATTAGGATTTCTTTGACTAGAGAAGTCAGATGTTGTGTGCAATTACTGTGTGGGAACAGGAGGTAGCTTGTGTGTGCATCTGTGTGCAGTATGTGGGATTGAGTTTGCCACCGACTCCTTCTGCAGATATGCTTTTTTTTTATAATTTAGCTCTTATCTGCTGTATCAAATGGTAACTATTTGGCCCAAAAGCAAAATCAACAGGCCATTTAAGAAAAAAAAAGAATTTGTTCTGCCACAACTGTATAGGATTCAAGATGTTGCATAATGGTGATTGCAGCATTAGCTGTGTAGCTTTTCAGCTGGGGTGTCATTGTAACTGCAGCTGTTTTTGATCACATCCTCTTTTTCTGTGCCTTGCACCATCTCCCCATGGCCCCCGAGCCCTTGTTGCAGTAAACACGGATATCTTCTCTCATTGTGATAATAAGGATGCATCACGGTAGCCTCGAAAAGCTTTATACCCACTCGGGCCACACAGCATTCCTTCAGGCCCTTCTGCCTGCCAAGGTGTACCGCCAACCTGCGTGGAATAGCAATTAGCCTTACCTTGTTCCTCATGAACAGATCTGCTAAATCATTTTATTACTGAGACTCCTCTTTGTTTCTGTATTTTTTTTAGTGTTTATTTAATGTGGGTTGTGTCCCAAATTCACTTTTCAATTCCAGATTAAATAAAATGCATTCAGTCAATTCATCCTCATTGTGTAGTCGGTCAGATTTATTTGGATATCAGATTAAAGCTTTAATTCAGCACAAGAGTGGCTACCTAAATTATATTTAAATCCCATGGCCTGATAGAAGTAGATTTTATAGGCTGGGCAATAAAGGCCGATTTCTCCATCAGCACCAGCTCACCCGAGGCTGACTAGCAGCATCACTGGTCAGATAAAATCGAATTACACTGCTGATGGCCGATGTGTGATTGTGTCATTCTCTCTTTGCAGGTTCTGATGAGTACAGGGAGTGAGGCTTAATCCTTCCTTTGCTGCAGTAATCCATAGATAGTCTCATTTTGCTCAGACCAGCCTTCTGGCTTTCCGTGGGACCTTCTGTACATAGATAGTGGATTGAAATGGACTTAAAATGTACAGGACAGGCTGGATACACATTATTGAACGGAGACAGCTTTGTTGTCCTTTGTTGTGTGTGTGTGTGTGTGTGTGTGTGTGTTTTGTTCCTTTGTTTGTTTTCTTCGGTTTTTAAGCCCAAAAGAGCAGACATTAAAAGAACCCCACTGCTTGATAGTCAAAATATGCTTTGGAAACAGATTTCTTCATGTCTGCGTCATACACATATATCACATTGTTAGTACACACACAGTCAGCAGAGTAGACCTCATTTGCATGTGGCTGACATTTGTTGCTTTGGTAATTTCATCTGTTAATGGACACGTCCGCAAAAGCTGCTCTGAAAGCATGTTCCTAAATTGTACGTTGCTAGGCAACATGGGTTTTGGTGGTAATCGTAGGCAGATTTGCTTTTGGTTAAAGGGTCGCTCCATTGTCATAAAACACTGCAAATTTACTCCATCCTTTTTTTCCTTATACAAAAAGGCAGGCTGAGCTAATGCACTTAGAAAAAACATGCAAAAAAAAAAAAAAAATCACTTATTTTGGGATGGCTAAGTAGTTATTTGGAGGCTTTGGTTACTTTTTTCCAAAAAAGATAACATAATTCAGACTTAGCAATATAGTATGTTTTCAGTTCAGTTTTCAGTTTTCAGTTTTATTTGTCATATGCAAGTTAGCACAGGGTCAACATCGCAATGAAATGTGTTTGACGAGCAGCGGTCTCTCAGCAGCATGATACAGTAGGAAAAAATATAATAAATATAATATAATAAAATAAAATAACAAATAGAAAAATAGTAAAGAACAAAATATTAGAGAGACATGGTAAAAGAGAAAAGATGACTAAATATATATGTATCTATAAATATAAATATATGTACACTAGTGATTAAATAAGAAAATCTTGAAAAGAAATATGACGGGAGGGCAGATGGGATATTGCACAGGAATGAGCAGCAGAAATTTACAGTATTGCACTTTTTAAATATAAATTACAATAACAATAAAGTGAAGTGACCAGTGCAGATTAATCAGAGTACTTGTGAAGCTGCAGGGTAGCTTCTGAGTCCTGTGTTGTGTGTGTTTAAGTGTTGTGGTTGAGGTGTCGTATGGCTTGATGGTAGAAACTGTTTTTAAGTCTTGTAGTCCGAGCAGACAGACTCCTGTGATTTAGCCTGTCAGGTAAAATGTTGTAATGTTGTTTTGTCAGGTAACACTATTAGTTTTAATAGCAGCGTTAACTCCAGTATCAAAGGGAACTGTCTGAGGTAGCTATTGCCTGCGTGGCAGGTGAGGTGTTTCTGGTTTTTCAAACCAGGAGAATTCGTGAAGGTAGACTCAGGACACACTAGGGAGATGATGTCTCACAAGTGGCTCGATATCTCCCCTGAAGAGCCGAAACTGGTTGCTGGGGAGAGGGAGGTCTGTCCCTACAATCTGAATCTGAATAAGTAATAGAAAATAGAGTGATGGCAGCAAAAATGCTTCTCTTTCATTTTTTGTTGAACAAGTTATGAGTTTGTAAATTAGATATTCTGAATACCTCAAATAATTCATTGGCAATATGTTGCATCCAGAAGCAGAAAGAATTTCCCTTTGAATTAATAGCCCATGTGTAAATGCAGATGGCATGGCTCCACCAACCTCACTATATGATGCTTTATGGAATACCCTAGAGCAGGGCTAACTAGGACACCTCCACCCCCAAACTGGCATAAACACAATATAAGCTACTCTAGGACTCTACCTTCTTTACTTCCACCCCTGCTGAGGGCATTGGCCCCTCTTCATGGACTTTGGCCAGGTGACTCAGTGCCAGTTCACGTCAGCTTTGCTTTGCTCTGCTATGCATGACTGACACACTAGCCGCAATTTTCTTGCTTGCTTAGGCCTGGCACGATGGTGGGGGAGGGTTGTGGCATGTTCGTTCTGGAGATAGCAGATTATGTATTAACGGGGTCCAGGTCAAAGCTACAGACTGACTGAGGGATTAAGTAAAAGAGGGAGAGAGCGATGGAGAGAAAGTGACATAGTCCTGTTTCCGATAGATGATGAGTTCAGGCTGCACGGTGGGGTGGGGAAATGGGTCGTTGACAGCTGTCAGTCAACCTTAAACTCTCCATAGAGATGAGGTTAGCTGTCAATCTTTCATCTAGCTTTTGAAGGTCACATATTGGCCTTAATCTGGGTGGCAGTCAAAGGTTGTTTTGTTTGTTTGTTTGTTTTTTTTCTGGCTAGCCACCGTGTTCCTTGCTACCGATTTTTTTTACCCACCAAATAAATGCCATCCATCCATACATCCATAGTGGAGAGGTTGCCAGTCTAGCATAGGGCTGTAAAAAGTGCTTAAGAAAAACTATAAAGAACTCCAACAATCAGATGACCCCCAATGAGCAAGCACTTGGCGACAGTGGGAAGGAAAAACTCCCTTTTAACAGGAAGAAACGTACAACGGAACGAGGCTCAGAGGGACAGCCATCTGCATACATGAACCACATTATTATTATTTTTATTATTATGGTAGGCTAAATCCTTCACTACTTTAAACCAGCCACTTTATTAGGTAAACCTCCAGTTTCTTTAAGACAGCCAATCAGTCAGTCACACTGCAGCAACTGAACGCAGTCAAGATGACCTGCTGAAGTTCAATCCATGCATCAGAGTGAGGAAGGAAGTTGATTTAAGGGACTTTGAATGCAGCATAGTTGTTAGTGCCAGACAGGCTGCGCAGAGTATTTCAGAAACTGCTGATCTACTGGGATTTTTTCCCCCAGAACCATCTCTAGGGTTTACAGAAAATGGTCAGAAAAAGAGAAAATATCCAGTGAGCATCAATTCACAGAAAAAGAAAATGCCTTATTGAAGGTGACATTACTTCAATCTCATAGAAAGGCGACAGTAACTCAAATAACCACTCGTTACAACCAAGATATGCAGAAAAGCATGTCTGAACACAGCACATCAAACCTTGAAGCTAATGAGTAGAGCAGCAGTAACCCACACCGAGTACCACTCCTGTCAACTAAGAACAGGAAATGAGGCTACAGTTCATATTGGCTCATGAAAGTTTGACAACAGAGGAAAAATGATGCCTTATCCGATGCGTCTTGATTTTTCCTGCAACATTCGGACGGTAAAGTCAGAATTTGGCTTAAACAAGATGAAAGCAAGGATCCATCCTGCCTTGTATCAGGAGTTCAGGCTTTTGCTGGTGATGCAATGGTGTGAGAGATACTGTAAATTGATAGGCTTCTTTGCATACAAAGTAAGGAGAGGCGTCACCTGTGATCCCCAATTGTTTTGTTAAGAAGAATCAAATTACTAATTGTAGGACAGTTTGGGATGAATTCAGTTGCTATGCTGTTGGATCTTGTCTTATTGGATCTTATCTCTTATTTATACCCCTTACTGGACCCTACGCCACAGCAGCCAAGACTACCAGGAGTGATAGTACAGTGTGCAATGTTAATAAAAACTGAAGTGCTTGGTAAAAATGCATTGGATTGCACAGCTGTTCCCAGTTAAGTTCTTTGTGAGTGAATGTAAGATGTGTTTATGGGAGATTGTGTAAATGGACATTTGCAGATGGTATTGGTGGCATCTGTTAAGGCACGGTGCTCAGTCTCTCTCTCCCCTCCAGATGTTCCCGTTATCAGGCACTGACTCCGTTGGGATTACATCTATACGAATATTGAGTAGTCATTTTCCGTTCATGTTTTCCCCTCTTTTTGTCTTAAATTAACATTAAATTGTTTCCAGTGTTTCTTTGTCATTCCCTCTTGTCTCATATTTGCCTCTTGGTCTTTCTTAGGGAAAGGAGAAAGAGGTAATGGGAGAAATATGTTTCAAACGTAATAGCTCAGCACATTCATTCTTGACTGTGGTTGTGGGTTGTAGAGCCTAGCTGCAAGAAAATGTGGGAAATGAGTAATGTGAAGATGTGAGGTGACTGAACCCAAGCAAAGACAGAAGAACAGATTGAGGAAGAAAGACCAAAGATCGCAGTTCAGCGCAGAGAAGGCTGCTATAGATTAGATTAGAAATGGTTGAGGAATACAAATGGGTAGATTATTTTAAACTCCGTTGTGCCATCACGAAGCAAGCGAGTGAGGGAGTCGAGGGTGAGGGCAGTGCCAATCCATGCAGAGCTCTGTGTCTTCCCAGATACATGGAAGCTGATGTCATACTTGTAAATAATGTGGAAAATGGAGAGTGAAATGATAATGTGACTTTTTTTCCTGTGGCCTGGGGATTCAAGCTATGCAACAATTTCAAAAACACATCATCAGCAAAATGTGAATTCAAACATCTAAAGATAAAAAGTGAAAACTTTTATACACGAGAAGCTGAAACCAGTAAATGATAAATATAGACCACATTATTATTAAACTAATATTCAGATTTTCTGTTTATTGACTGATGGCTCGACTGACTTATTTCAGGAACAGTATTATTAATCTTCCCCTGCATTTGTATAAGTGTTATTTAACATGTCATAAAAGCCTCTGAGAGTGGATAACACTTGTCGGGTGTCTGTTAATTTACGAATGTTGCAGTGCTGTTACCATTTTTAAAAAAGGGGGAGAAAGTCTGACCTTTCTGGCTAAATTGCTCTGTTATTTCAGAGAGATACGAAGTGATTAACAGCAAAGAGAAGACAGGCAGTCGAGGTCAAATCCTCAAACAGTTGTAGCTCAAAGGTAGAAGAAAAAAGAAACCAATAAATTGAGAAGCTGAAAGCTTGTTTACTTTTTCATAAAAAGAAAGACCTTCTCCCCTCTCACTTCCTTCCCTTCGTTTTCTTTCCTACCACCTCCTGTCTAATTTCTTCTTCTGTTTTTTCTCTCTTTTCTTTTCCTCAGTGACCAGAGAGTCACTCTGAATTATTCATTTTGAGAAAATGAAATCTTCATGGGTGTTGAGGCGCACAACGAATAAGCTGACCGTGAATATGCGCAAAACTTGACACTCTGCTCGGCAGTGTTTTACCAAAAGCCAACGAGGTGGATATGTTTAGAGGTGCAGATGAATCTCATTTGCACCCAAGGAAAATATTGTACAATTCTCAGTAGGTATGTCAGTCGTGTTAAGGATCACGGGAGGGGGGCTGTAAATAGGATTTGTGTTTCACAGTGTTTTTAGTCTCGCGCGGGGGGTGGAGGATTTGAGTTTGTGTCTGTGTTTTCATGCATAAGAACAGCTGTCATTGGATTTTCCAATCCTTAATTTCTATTATGATTTTAAAAATTATTTAAAAGAGAGATTACTGATAAATGAGTCAGCGTCTTACATCGAAATCAGATATGTGATTCCTGTCTGCACTCTATTTGTCCAAATTTGCAGCCGGGATGAGGGCTGAAAAAAGTGATGCCTTCCCCCCATTCATCATGATCACACACACACACACACACACACACACACACACACACACACACACACACACACACACACACACACACACACACACACACACACACAGACACACTCGGTCTCTCACATCTTCTTAACATCTCATCCTCTTTCTAGTGAAGCCAGTTGGCTCAAGTCACCGAGAAAGAGAAAGGTGGATGAAGAGATGATGGCGAGTCAGAGAGTTGGAGGGATGCGCAGAAGGAGAGTGGATGGGAGAACAAGAATTTATGTGGTGAAATTGCCTCCCTTAAAAAAAGGAAAAAAGAAATTCAACATCTGTTGTCCACCTGCAGCTGTGCCATGTCTATTTCTCCCTTTTCTCTTCTTACTCGTCTCCCCAGAATGCCGTTTGTGCTTCAGTCATTTGGCAGCAGCACGACATGCAGATCACAGGAGGCAGATGGGATGGCGAATTTTAGAGGTCAAATTATACAGTAGGCCCTTCTTAGTCAGGCACTCTCTTTTCATGAATGAGACTTTTTTTACTCCAGGCCTGGTTTGCGGGCTCTGGTTACATGTTGTAACCAAACCTCCTCAATGAAGTCCTTTAAACTCACCACACTTCGGTTGGGCTTACACTAAACACATGACAGTGTGAGCGCCAGAGCTACTATACACGTAGTATACTTTGTTCTTTATTTAATCAGAAGTGTTCAGTGTTTGCTAACTTTTGCTTTTTTTTAACTTTGCAACATAGTGACAGTCCAAAAAGTATGCTACGTTCCCATTGTTTGATTAAAAGATTGTCAAGGTTGTTTCTTTGGCTTCTTTCTTTGATTAACTAAAAGAAATAATCAGTTTACAGTTTCAGCAAATTCACACAGTTCATTCATGTCATCCACTCTCATCTTTCATGCTGAGCCACACTGTGTGCTTTACATTGATGGCAGCATGTGTCCTTGGTTTTTCTATTGACTAAAACTAGCTTCTTCTTTTTTTAACCCTGCTCCAATATTTAAAGATTTTTAAAAAAGTAAGAATTTATTGACTTTGAGACATTTACACAAAAACGTGTATGGAGAACATTTTCACAGCTGAACAATATATATGTTTTTTTATTTTTAATAGGATCATAATAAATAAAACATTGTAAGTCCACCATCAACTCCAAGAAATATTTTGTTTATCGTTGCTTATCTTAGATGTTTGGCCTTCGGTGTGCAGAATGATGCAAAGTTTGACATTCGTTTTGGGCAGCTGGAGGCGGTCGGCTCTGGAGCCGTAGCAGGTCGTCCACCAATCAGAAGGTCATCGTTTTGACCTCCCAGCTTCTCCGGTACAGGTTTCGAAATGTTCTACTGCAAGATGCTGAAACCACCTAAAAAATAAATCTGCCCAGATGTATGTGTGTGTGTCAGTGGGCGACTGTGGGTTGGAATGTAAAACACTTTGAGTGGCTGATAAGAAAAGAAAAAGAGCAGTAGAAATGCTGTAAATTCACCATTTTTACAACAAGCTAGTTGGCATCTTACAACAAATATGAAATACATCTTGTGTTTAGTGTGTGTTAATTTTTCCAAATGAAAAATAAAACACTCTTGTTGCATATTTGGAGATCATAAATATATGAGCAGCCTGAATAGGTATTATTATGTCAGGTCCTTAAACTTATCTCGGGAGCTTCTTTAAACTTGAATTTAGAAACCTAAAGGTTAAATCTACCTTAAAGATAACTTATGAAATAGGGGTGTCAGTCTCATTTTACATCATGGGCCACACACGGCCCAATTAGGTGTTTAGTGGACTGGATCAGTGAAACTAGCTAGTGTAAAGAGGTTTAACTAGACATCTAATCATTGATATGTCTTAAGAAAAAGAAGTGTAATTTCAAAAATAAATCCTGGCTTTCCCTTTATAGAAATGATGTTGAAGTGAATAAGTGACCCGTCAGTGTGGCTCTTTGGGGTTCAACCTCAAGAAATAAATGTGAAAATACTGAAAATGAACTCATTAGGAGAACTTTGTACCATGAGTATAAAACATAGAACTCTAAGTTCTTTAATGGCTGATACATGTATTTACTTTACTGCAAAAAACAAAACCCCAAACTTTTTGTAAATAATGAAACACATGGACTTTTCTGTTATTTGATGCATTACTAACAATAAAAACATCTCAGTTTCTGTCATTTTATCTGCCACTTACTTATCTTGATGATGTCTTTGTGATTTAGAAGGCTGTAAAAATGACAGAAATACAGTAAAAAGTCCAAATCTTCTTCTTTAAAACCAACCAGCAGGCTGACTTAGACCCTTTGCCTGGCTCAATTCTGGCCCCTAGACTGTATGTTTGACTGTATGACACCCCTGCTATAAAGCATTTATGCACATCATTCATATCTTTAATTATCTGTACTAGTTTTGAAGAATTTAGAAAAAAGAAAGAATTCTATAAATCTGAATCTAAATTTTTAGCTATTATCTCAACTTTCTAAGAAAACAACTAGAAATTGAAAAAACAACTAGAAATTAGTTATTAACCTGAAATTTTTGACTCATATCTGGCAAAAAAAAAAAAAAAAAAAGTGGCAGAAATGAGCTGACATCTTAATAACTGGATTTTGGGCTCTGAAAAGCAGTGTTGTGGTACAAATGATGACCCAGAAACTCAGACAGATTTGTTAACCTTTACTATCAGAGTCCTTTTTTAGAAACGGCATCTCGGTATTTAGCCATCCTCTCAGACTGGTGTCGTAGTAAACATCCTAATCTGTTACTCTTCAAATCCCGGGATCAGTTAGACTCCAGGAAGGATTACCGTAACTTTAAAACTTTAATTGTAGGGATCTGCTGTACTTGCATTTGGAGGAGCTCAGTAGCAGGTGAGTGTCTGTGTGTGTGTGTGTGTGTGTGTGTGTGTGAGAGAGAGAGAGAGAGAGAGAGAAAGAGAGTCTGGAAACTTTTAGATATTGGGAATTAATTTTGGAACTGCTGGATTTTCTATTAAATAAGAAATGTGCATGCGTACGATAGCACGTCCATGTGAAAACTCGCTTAATTTTTCCGACCACGTTTTGTCCTTGTATGCAACCAAAATCTACACCTTACATGCAAGCTTGCAACTGAAAAACATCCTGGTGTTTAAGCCTTGAAATTTCATCCAAGGGGTTGTAAAGTGAAAAACATATCTACTCGTGTCCATTTCAAACAGCGAGAAGAGAGGGTGGCGGAAGAAAAAAATGCAGCTGAGATTGTGAAGATGAGTTTGTGAACAAGGGGGAATGAAACTGAGAAAGGGTTGGGCGGAGGGCTGGTGGTGGTGGTGGTGGTGGTGGTGGGGGAGAACTGGCACTCTTAAAGGACCATGAAGGCCAGATCACAAATAATAAAACAGAAAGGGAGGGAGGGAGGAAAGGCTGAAAGGAGGGAGGGGAGGAAAAAAAGAGCGAAAGGAAAATATGTTGAGCGGAGGGGAAGGTCGGAGAGAATGAAAGAGGGAGTCGTACGTGTGCCAGGAGCGCTGCACCTCTCCCCGTGACTGGTGCTCTTCAAGGATTTTTTTTCCCTCCCCTCTCCTTCGTCTCTTTTATTTCCCCACTCTTTCATTTTGCAATTCTTCTGCATAGCCATGACACCGGATTGTTTTCTCTTTTTTTCTCTCTCTCTCTTTTTTTCACATTTTTCTCCCCCCACGCCTTCCTCTCTCTCTCTCTCTGTCTCTCTTACTCTCTCTCTCTGGCTCTCTCTCCGTCTTTCTGTGACTTGCAACAAAAGGCTGACGGAGTGAGCCTGACGTCTGAATGAATAGCCCAAACCTGCTGTGAAGGGAGAGCAGAGGGAGACGGAGCAGGGAAGAGGAGGCTGAGGAGGAAAGATACGACTGATCTGGCTGAAGAGGCGGAAAGAGGAGAGCGCTAGAGAAGTGCTGATTGCTGGCTGAAGACAAATAGAGATCCCGATTTTTTTTTTTCCCCTCCTCCTCTCTGGAGATTAAAGGAGTTGAAAGCAGTGCCTTAACTGCACGGGTGGGGGGAGTGACGATCGTAGTTCTCGCTCTCCTGTCCTCCCCCTCACCCACTGCCCTCCTGTGCCACCATACGTTTTGGTTGTTTTTTTTCCTCCCCTTAAGAGTACAAGTCGTCTGAGAAATTGAAATGGAACTTCTGGGGGTGAGGTGACGAAGGAGGACAGATTTGGAAACAAGCAGAGGGGAGAGCAAGAGAAGACAGCATAGGAAGACAGAGAGGGAGGAGGGAGGCTGGAGTAGGAGGCAGAGAGGAGAGGAGAGGAGAGGATAACCCCAGGGCATACTGTGTGAGAATACACCAACGCCCACTTCTTCTTCTTCTTCTTCTTCTTCTTTTTTTCTTTTTTTTCTGCCCCTCATCAGTACGTTTCCTCTGCCATGTGCAGCACCTGATTTGAAGAATGTGGAGACATTTCCCAGGCAAGGAGCATGTTTCACATTGTCTTATGCATACGTGTGCGTGCGTACACTCATCAAGGATAATAATAAAAAGCTGTGGAGTGTGTGTGTGTGTGTTTGTGTGGGTGACTGTGAGGGGTGTGGGTGTGTGGGTTGGGAGTGGGGGGAGGCTGGATTTGGCTTTAAGGCTAATGAGCCTCTTATGTTTTTGCAATGAAGTGTGTCATGAAAACAGTGTGTGTGCGTGCACGAGGGCAAGCACCCATGTGAGTGTGTTCAGTGCTTCCTTGGTTTGAAACCACAGAGCTCTGCACAGCAGCGAGAGGACGGCGAGATTGGATGAGTTGTCATTTCTGGGGTCAAAGGTCACAGGAGAATGAGCATGTGATTAGCTGCATGTAAAGGTTAATGGTCTGCTGTGCGATTGTGGCCTGTAACACATTTTTTGTATTGCAAAGTCTAATAATTTAGTTCTACTTGAGAATATAGGCACAATCAGTGCTAGCATGGAAATTGCATTTTTAGAATAAACTTGAACTGTAACTGTTTATGATTTTAATAACTGGTTGCAGTTATTGCAAAAAAGGGCATTTTGTTTTATTTGTTTACTGTAAACAAAACCAGAGCTGCATCTTTTCACAGTAGTAAATGAAACCTTTAGTTTTCACTGGGATCCTGCAAAAATCAAACAAGTTGCATTTATGATGCTGCAAGGACATACCTGATTGATTTTGTATCTGTGCTTTTTGTGAATGATAGCAAAGCTGAGATGTTATATCCACCGCCCCCCACCCCTCGTGTGTGTGTGTGTGTGTGTGTGTGTGTGTGTGTGTGTGTGCGTGCGCTCCTGACCTGGATGCGCTCTTTTCGATGTGTGCATGTGAAGTAAAGCCGGAGTGCACTATCTGCTGTTTATCAGCTCTGACAGCTGCTTTTGTCTCCAAACGCCGATTGTTTGTAGTCCACGCTAGCAGCACACAAAGGGCAGGATTTAAAGAGGATGGATGCCCGTCTTCATTCTCACTTTGCATTGTGGTCAGTTTTTACCACAGACGCCACCTGTGATATCTTGATGCGAGCGTACGCTTCTCTCTCTCTCTCTCTCACACACACACACACACACACACACACACACACACACACACACACACACACACACACTCTCATTTCGTCCTGTTCTTCTATCCCCGTCACTCCCTCACCCATCTGGCAGAGCATTTTTGGTGGTGATAACTTTGGAGGTGGGGGGGTGGGAGTGGGGAGGGGTGCAAGCAGGCAGAGGGGAGGACAAACAATGTCTTTGTGTGTCCACATAGTGGAACAAGAGACAGGCTAGGGTGGCGGCAGCGTAGCTGGTCCGGTGGGGGCCTTGAGAAGGCAAGTCTGCCAAAGAAAAGATTACACACACCCCCTCTTTTTCTACAGATGCCAAGGGATCGTAAACACACTCAAGAAAGCAGACACTCCCAAGAACACAGGCGCCGGGTTCTTGTTAACATGTATGCACAGTTGCAGACTGTGACATTGGTGGTTTAGATTTTGAGTAGCATGCGAACGGACGCGCACGAAAGCGATGAAAAAAGAAGTCGAGTCGACGGGGGCTCTCGCATTCAGAGGTGCAAATGCCCTTCGGTATTTTATTTAACAAGATCTGTGACACCCGCGATAATCGCTGGTCATTAATGGCTATCATCTGTGGGTGTGTGCGAAATTAAGTGCAGCCAAACTCTGTTGATGTGTGTGCGTGTGCACAGGACTGAGCTGTGTTTGTATTCCCGATGTCTCCCTGGAAGAAAAATGCCGCAGAGAAACATGATTGTGGCACTTCTGCTCTACAGACCTCATTCACTGGGTTGCCAGGTATGGCTGGCATGCGAAGGGTTAAGATTTGATCCCCTAATCAAGCTTTTCCTGTCTACCTGCTGCACTTGCCACAGCTTGCCCCCTCCTCCACCTCCTCCTCCCCTTCCTCTCACTCTTGGACTATCCCATCACTGAGGCCCCCCAGCTTTGGAGTTGCTAGGTAACCAGAACCAGCTGTTGGTCCTAAGCCCATTGAGCCCATTTTGGTCCTGCATCAACTGCAGAATAGTTTTCTCTGAAAGCTCGCTGTGAACTCAGCGACCGCCACTGTGTCCCTGACATCATCGTGCCATGGAAAATCTTCCTCACTTCCTTTTGTTTTTGCAGTTTTATTGTTCCGTTGATACGGGGGCCAGTGTGGGAGCGTCCGTGGCATGTGTCACACCGGCTCGATTAATTTAGCAGCATCTCACCACCTTTCACTTAAGGAAATGAGAAATCGAGCAAGCGAGGGCAAGAGGAAAGTGAAAAGAATAAGCGGCTGGGGTGGCAAGGGTTTAATAAAAGCAGTCACCTGTAATTGAGAGTCAGTTAAAATGACGTCAGGATATAAAAGAGTCTCTAAAGTGTTTCACTCCTCTGTTAGTGAGGATGCTAAGCTGTCTCAGAAAGCCATTATGAGAGATTTGAGATGGCAGACTACACAGTGAAATTATTCACGAAATCACAATAGTGCAGGTAAGTTAATACGTCTCTGCAGTCCCAGAGTGGACCATTTGCACTTCAAAGTGTGTGACAACCTAAAAAAAACACACACACACAAAAACAAGCCTCAAGTAAATCTGGAGGGTGGGGGGTGCGGAGGGAGTGGATTAACTTCCAAATAAATTGGTCTTTGTAAACCAACCAAGTCATGTTGGAAACCAGAGCTCAAAATCTGTGAGAAAATAGAGCCAGAGGAGAAAAAGATAACTGATGTAGTGTGATGTTATTAAAAACCAATTTAAAGAACAGTTTCCAAATCCAGGGGGAGAGACACAGGTTTGAGTGAAGGTTTATTTTCTTTCATTGATTGTTTGCGCTCTATTTAGGAAATGATTCTTCTCCCTCTGAAAACTGTGACTCACAGTGTCTGGCAGTGTCTGAGCTGCTTTTCCAAGATCAGTCCTTCCAAACGAGAGAATTAGACACCAGATCGTATTCACTAAGGAGAGATATTTCTACGAGTCCTGCTTCTTTCTTTTTTTGACTTCAATTTCTGTTGTCACAATCCAAAAAGGCTTTTTAGTTTGGAACATCTGTAATCCATTTGTGGTTGAGAGTTCGCGCTTACCAGCTCTGCCAAAAGTTTTCATACTTCCTGACAAATCATCCAGTTTGTGATTAGCGTTGGCTTAGGATGATATCAACTTTAGGCCATTCAAGCATCCCTCGAGGGATGTAGCAACACATGACCTCCACTGGATAAGCCTATCTGCTGTCACACTGAACATGGTTTAGATTTAGTTAGTCAAGCTGTTGGCTTTGTTTCTTTATTACTTGCTGGCTTATACACAATGCTGGCTGTTGTGCTTTGATAAATACTTTGTGCACAATAACAGGAAATTGGCACAAGCAATTAGCATTTTTATCCCTAAGACTACCAGCCAAAATATCTTGCAGCCTAATGTAAACCGTCTTCATTCGTGTTGTTTCTGCTGCTTGCAGAAGTTTATGTAACAGCAAGTAGGACTTGAATAATGGCCGTGGTCCGTAGTGAATTTTTGCCCTGCTAAAGAAGGAGTCTGGTATTGGGTGGGACTCTGTTTGGACACGGAGAGAGTTCTGGCTTTGCTTTTGTGTTTCCTTGAGTCCAGGTTCTGGGTTTGGCTGCTGGGTGGAACAGCTGGCAAGCTGCTGATAAACACCCCAGGCTGACGTTGACCCCACCGGGGAGGCAAAGAGAGGCACAAAAACAGATACTCTAATATATACGGAGAGAAAAGCAACCAGATGCAATCAGGTTTTCTACAAGAGACCAACAAATAGAGATAAATTATTGGGATAAGACTCACTTATGTGCTCTCCTGTGGGCTTTTTACCATCTGAATAAACAGCGGAGCTTGTCATGTGTTTGTTTTCCTGTGGAATAATTATTTTATGACCTCCACAAGCCGGCTTTGTTTTCTCATCAGCGCAAAATAACTAATGCATGATCCTAACACAACCCAAAATTGTCATCTTGTAATTATTAGGGGAAAAAAACTGTGCCTGATTCTCTTAAGCTAATCATCTAAAATCAGCAAACAGAAGGTACTTTTCTGCTTGCATTTATAAAGATGACTGTTATTACAGCCGTGTGCAGCTACAAGCTGATTAATTCTCAGTTATATTCCACAAGGACCAATAATGACACTGTGGTAATCAACGTGTGGTTTACAGAAGCCCGTAGTAACCAAATGAGACATACAATAAAGCAACAATACTTCCAAAACTGATGATGAACTTACGACATGAAGACCTTAATGGCTTACAGTGCAAACGAGGTGTTATGACCATCTTTCTGGCTGGTTACCTCAGGATTTGTGTTGTGGATTTTTAGTGATAGTGTACCCGGTTTGCAACCCCTCAAAGTCAGTTGCCATCTTCAAAGCAACTTCAGTTTGTGATTCAGTGGAGTCAAGTTGACATGTAATCTGTTTATATACTGACAATTACTTGTAATAAATTGACAAAAATCGCAAATATGTTGCCATTTGTTGCAAACCTGTTGCCATCTACAGTAATTCACATTGACAGAAATTCCCGTGAACTGCTTATATTCAAACTGCAGCCAGTACATCATCATCAAACAGAAATTCCACAAATGATGATGTAGTTTTACTGCACGATGGTGCCCAAGACAATATGCAATCTTGCGTATACATAGCAATGTAACCAAAAAATAGTTGCAGCTGCAAATGAGTTGTGTTTGTGCAGACAAGCATTCACTTCGACACTGTAGTCTTTTGACTAAAATTCTTTTAGTCTTAGTCGAGTAAATCTCATAAGATTAAAGTAGACTAAATCTAAAGTTGACTGAGTTGACTAAAAAATAAAGTGTAACATTTTTTTGTGTTTTTGCAGTTAGAGTTGCTCCACACTGTTCACACTTGCTCCACTAGTGTTTTATTTTCCAGACATCAGATGTAAAATGTGTCCATATGTCGATTCTCGTCTTCCTCCCGATTCTTACTGCAGAAAGAGATCACCTCTGACTGGATCACTTCCAAACTCATCCCACCTTTCCACATAACTAAAATAGTTATGTTTGGATTTCGGCTCTCCACAGTATTTTCATCTCATTTTTATTTGCTGATGATTTGAGGTTGTTGATGAAAAATATGACGAAAATGATTGGTCACCAATTTTGGTGCAAACTGAGTCAGTACGTTGGTAATCTGTCTGCGCTTAAAATTTTCAATTTGCAAACTTTCACCAGTCTGTCTGAGAGTTGTTGCTGTGATGTAGACAGGCTAGCTCTCAAGAGTGCGATACAAAGTGGTTGCTTACAGAATCTCTGGGCCATCAGTTGGTCACTGTAAGCAGTTGTAATCAGTCTGCGAAATGGAAAAAATTCACTCCAATCACTTGGCAACCACCAATTTTTCCTAGTCCCAAGGAGGTTGTTGTTCTATTTTTATTCTAGTGTGGCTGAGCCATAAAGTGAACCAGATGTTCTTTGTTAGGAACTGAATGATTGAGAGGAATGATTAAGAACAATTAGCTATGAACAACATTTTTCATTTAAATAAAGGAGCACAAAGAAACATGATAAAGGAAAAGTGTATCTTAGCACTACTGCTAGGTGAGTTTTTCCTCCTCATACTGTTATTGCAGTTAAAAATTGTTACAGTTGCTTTAATCGGTTGATTCTTCTATACTTTTCCTGACAAGAAGAAAATTAAGTCTAAAATTTTCAAACGTGAGGCTAAAGTTGTAAGAATTATTGATGTTATACATCAATATCTGTCCTGGTTGTTCTTATTGTGTGAACTGTCTCTTAATTGTAGTACACGAAACATACAGTTGCTCATTGACACGCTGTCATTTTTTCTATAGCTAAGCGTCTGAAGGAAGATTCAGTCTTTCTGTTCAGCACCAGTGAGCTCCTTCAAATCACTGGTCAGGGATCCGAGTCATTAAGACTCACATTAACAGCTTTGTTAAGTGTTAATTATCCGCAGATTCATCATGTGTTAACCGCGGTGCCACGTTCTGCCTTATTAGGCCGGAGAAAGACGATTAACCACCAGGAAATAATTAATCAACAGCTTTTTGACCTACTTCCTGTAAGTGACTGATTTTTCCCGCCAGCTGCAACTTGTTTATCTGTGTACAAAGTATGAGCAACTGATTTTCTCCTTTTATCTCCGGGTGTGTGTTTGCATTTTTCTCGCGTGTGTATATGCACAAGTCGAGTATGTTTCCTTGTGTGTGACTGCTGGATGATAGCAGTATTTCTCAGTCAGATAATGAACTCCGCAGGAGTGTGATGAGGAAAGGCGCAGGGAAGGCTGTGGAGCCACAGGTGTGTTTGGCGAGCTGGAGTCCTCTCTCTGGACCTACCTCGCTAACACACATCAAACACACCCACACACACAAAATGAGTCCATCCGGTGAGAATAATACGAGCTTTCATCTTGTACTCTGAAGAAAGACAGTGAAGCCACTTTTTTTTCAGATTATACCTTCTAAGTACTTTGTATCAAGTACTGCTTTGAGCAGGAATTCTTAATAGGGGTGTAAAACATAATATATATTAAATACGTGCAAGACTTTTCAAAGATATATTCATTTTTTAGTGTACTGAGAATTTTAAGTGAGTGCACAAGCCTCTCAATGTGTGTAACATTTGTGTGTCCTTTTATTATGAGTGAAAACTGTGAATGCTTTGCTTCAAAGGCTAACAAAAGACACTTTTTCACATTTTCTATGCTCCTCAGTTATGACAGCAAAGCTAGATGGAGGGGGCCATCAGGAATTAACTAGTGACTCATCTGCTAAGAGCATGTGATATTTATTCAGTTTAGAGTACCTACTGTCAGTTCACGACAGGTAAGGTAAACTAGAGAACTCTAAAAGTCAGATGATCCCCTGATAGCAAGCATTTGGTGACACTGGGGAGGAAGAACGCCTTTTGAACAGGAAGGGACCTCCAGTAGAACCACTCCCAAGGAGGGACCGCCATCATGCTTGACCAGTGAGGAGTCAGGGGAAGAGAAGAGCAGAAAAGAAAGACAAAACAGTCTATCGCAGCCTTTGCTAACTCAATTCCCCAATTTCCTCAGTCACAAAACCCTGGAGACCAGATGGCATCTATCTGGAAATGTCTGGTCGCTAGGGAAGAATATATGTATTCCCTGAACTGGTTGGCAGAGTGGTTGTTGCTGGTAATCGCTGTGTAAAATCGGTCATGAAGAGGGAGCTGCACCAAAAATCTCCTTGTGATGGCTTTGGTAGGTGTCTTCTATGCAAACAACCGCTGCAGTCTGCTAGTGAACAAATCGATTACAAAGAGGTTTTCAGCGAAGCACTGTTTACTCCTTTGCAACCAATTTCACCTAGTGACAGCAAGCAACTGCCAACTAGTTGGTCTGTAGTTTTAGCAGTTGATTTCACCTGCAACCAGTTGGGGAATACTCACTTTTCCCTAGCGACCAGTGGTTGCCAGGCAGTCACCAACTGGTCTCTAGCCCTGGGCGACTGGTGCCCGACTTTTTGCTTTTGAAATTTTACTATCTGCTTTCCTAAGCTTGAACCTTTACAGCCCAGCAGGACTATGGTTAAATCACTAGACACTTACACCACTTTCACAGGCTGTAGATCCACCACAAGGGAAGTAAAATAAAAACCCTGGCTATAGAAAGACGACATAAGTGTCTTTGCTGGAAACTAATAATTATCATTTGCTCTTGATACTAATTATTTAGAGTTTTCTAATTATTTTTTTGACTGCATTTACAGTTTTCCAAAGTTGTATACACATCAACAAAACATATTATTGGTGATTGCACACATTTAAAGTGACACAGTTTTAATCTGAAGACAGATCCTCGCTTGTATTCACAAATCAGATACAGACATACAGACTGAGATAGTCACAACTGTCCGCACACATTTGCAAATAATATTGCTTCAATAATATCCCCAAAGCGCTGCACAGAAATAATATTGGTAATGGCTGTCATATAATAGAATATAATAAAAACTGTCTCTTTATCTCCAAAGTATTTTATGAAACTGTGTTATAAAGTGGCTCATATATCTGTTGTAAAACTCATAAATTCAGCAAGACATAAAACATAGAACCAAAGCAATAACATAAAAAAAAATCACCATCAAAACAATGGCAGTAATAACTAACAGAGTATCACTTCATCTAAACAAGTCTATAAAAGTGAATTTCAAGCAGCTATTAACAGATTATAATCAATCTGCTAGTTTGAGCTCGCTAACAGAGCCACGGGGGAGGCCTGTGTGCTGTGCTTTCATAGAGTTAGAGCTCACAAGAAACAGATTTTGAAAAGCGTTATTAAAATCAAAGCAACAGAGGCCTCAATGGAGAAAACTTTTCCCATAATGCAACTCTGCAGCCTCTTTCATTAAACCCTGCCACCCTGCGAACTCCGCTTCTTTTATACCCCGCTACTTGAGTTTGTGACTCATGCCTTCTGTTAATAATGTCACACACTTTCGTTTGCCTCCGGGGTTGCAGAAGATTTCATACAATTGTGAGGTGAAAGATTGGCGTATTGCTCCTTTAAATGCCCATCCGGAGCTTTAAAAGTAATCAGTCTTGTCTTCAAATCCATCCAACAAATAGGCAATCCACTTGAGCTGTTAAATTTTAAAGATATGATGATACAGAGTCTCAAGTTTTTCCTCACTGCAGTTTTACTCCCTGCCCCCTTCACTGAGCATAACATAGAGCAATAGAACCAGAGAAGAGTATTAGATTAAATAACCCCATAAAAATACACGCACGTGTTTGTATGTCAGCTAATATCACAGCCAGAGCTGGGATGGTGACGACAACCTGCAAAGCTTCTTTTTAAATTAACCCAGAGTTTCCATTTCTCGATGTTGGATGTAGAATAACAGGCTGTTATTCATTTTGTGTAGCTTTATGTGTACAGACAGCGTACACATTTGCTTGGCAAGCAAAAGGTTGCAAGTTCGATTCCAGCCAGAGTCACAAATCCCTTCGGGGTTGCGTCAGGAAGGGTATCCAGTGTAAAACTGCCAAACCAAACATGTCGAGCTACATGTTATGTTGTTGGGAGCAGTTGAAAGTAACTCATGTGTGCAGTCATTGAATTCCCCATAAGTTACTCCTCCTGTCGCATGTGTGCATGTGCACTGCATACCTTGACAACATGTGGTCTGAAAAGTGAAGCCGCTGTAGAAATGTCTAACGGCCAGCTGGGGGCGACTTTATATGAGTGTATAAAAGTTTGCGAGCAACTGATGCTAATGTTCACTTCATTTATCACCTCATTAAACACTTTCCTGGTGAGTTTATGGTCTCAGTCTCCGGTTTCACATCTTATTATTCACAATATTTTTTGTAATTATCTTCCCAGTTGGAGTCAAATAGATGATTAAACAGTTTATGCTTCAGATCTGTCCTTTCAAAAATCCAAGATGGCAGCAGCCAAAACACACAGCTCCATCCATCTGTCCGTCTATTTTCTGCCACTCATCCGGGCCTGGGTCTTGGGGGCAGGACACTAAGCATCAGCCCACCCTCTACCCAGCTGCTTCCTCCAGCTCTACCCTTGAGATGCTGAGACCTTCTCAAACCGACTGAGAGACATAATGTCTACCAAGTGTGCGACTTCTGCTCCAGAGTCTTCTTCTAGTGGGAACTGCCTGAAATCCCTCACCCAGGAGATGTTCAGGAGGCAGCCCTATCCAATGCCTGAACCACTGCAGCTGGTTCCCTTTGGGTGAGGATCTTGGTCTACTCCTCCTTATCAGTCTCCACCCTCTGGAGGAAGCTCATTTGCACTGCTAGTATCTGCAGCCTTATTCTTCTGGTCACCAGTCATAGATGAAAGTGGGAACACTCAACTCGACAGATAAATATTGCACTCTTGGTTTTTCTTGAAATTCTTGAGATTAAGAATCTCTTTTGTAAGAGCAGCTTGGCCCGACAACGGCGGCAATAAACAAGTATGTTTGGTTTTATTTCTGCAAGAGAAACCAGAGCTGCCAGAGAAAAGGGCCCTGCCTGCTTTTGAAACTAGGACCCTCTTGCTGTGAGCCAACAGTGCTAACCAATGAGCCACGATGCTGCCAAGCTGCCATGTATTCCAAAAAACAAGAGAAATGCGATATCATTGATAGAGAGCTTCCCCCAACTCTTTGCACCTGAAGGAAGTGTTAACCCCCCCCCAAAAAACTGCACAGAAATGCCCAGACTATCTAAACTTTTGCAGAAGTGTTTGGGCTTGTGTCAAACATAGTAACGAGCTGTCTGAGAAAATTTATTTCCAGGTCCTTAAAAGAAAAGAAAATACAATTTCAGAAGGCTGTCTTCTGTCCAGAATGAAAAAAAAAAGAAGCTTGCTGGCGCAGAAATACTGCTGCATGCACGTCTTCCTTTTTTTTTTTTGCTTTACATTACTCTCTTCTGATCTGACTGCAATGCATATGTTAACATGGTGTAGTTGTGGAGGTCACCAACACTGTCCTTGCTATGGAGCAGTTAGAGAGGCAGACATAGCGCGAGCAGGCTTGGACGTCCTCACCACCAGCGCAGATGCCACTAAATAAAATATTTCATAATCCTGCCCAAATCCTCTAATCACCATGACAACAGGCAGCAGGGAGCCAGAGAGTGGTGGTGGTGGTGGTGGTGTGTGGACCCCCCTCCTCCTTCTTTCTTTTCCCTCCTTTTCCCTCTTTTAACCAGACTTTGGCTCCATGGTGTCAGATTGTTTTTCTTAATAGAAGCTGCGCTGTTTTATGATCACCTAAAGAAGAGATCATCGCAGTGATTTTCAGGAAAGTGTTTAAAGTAGAACACTCACTTTTTTGACCCTAACAGGTCACTGTATAGTGTCTCAGTGACCAGCTGCAAACTCCTGGAGAGGAGCATCAAGTTTAAATTGAATTACTGCAGATAAAGTGCTGTCAGAGTCCAGAAGGTACAGATATTCACACAGTGAAGGCCTGCTGGGTTCTGTATGGTGATAGGATAATGGAGGTGATGACCTCACGGGGTGAAAGGACCAGTTGCCTAGAAACAGTGTGGATAACAGCAAGAGACCAGGGGGGTAGTCATATTGCTGGTGTGTGGGTGAGAGTGTGTGATATCGACCAGTGTTGCCAGGTAAGGGAGATGATGACTGTGGTTTAAAGTCAAGTTTAAGTGTATTGATCTCACTCACGTTTGTGTGTGTGTGTGCCACTGATATCACAGCCCACACACACACACCGGTCCAGCACTTCCCGCTGCGACATGGATTTCCCTGCGTTTTCCTGCTTCTTCCTCATTTGACGGTGTGTGCCAAACATAAATAATTAACTCCTTCTCCTCTCTGTCTCCCTGCAGGTATTCGGCCCCAGATTATGAACGGGCCTATGCACCCGCGCCCTCTGGTGGCGCTGCTGGATGGGCGCGACTGCACTGTGGAGATGCCCATCCTCAAAGATCTGGCCACCGTGGCTTTCTGTGACGCTCAGTCCACACAGGAGATACATGAAAAGGTACACAGTCAGATTTCAGAGGGGATTTAAGTGACTTTGAACAGAGCATAGTTGTTAGTGCCAGTCTGACTATTTCAGAAACTGATTATCTGCTGGGATTTTTCCACAAAGTGAGCTCTAGGGTTAACAGAGAATGCTCTGATACAAAAACTATCCAATGAACTGCAGTTCTTTGGGGGGAAGCCTTGTTGATGCCAGATGTTAGAGGAGAATGGCCTCGAAGCAGATGGGCTGCAGCAGCAGAAGACCACACTGTGTGCCACTCCTGCAAGCTAAGAACAGGAACAGGGGCTGTAGTTCACACGGACTCGACAAAATAGGACAGTAGATGATTGGAAAAAATGTCACGTGGTCTGATGACTCTCAGTTTCTTTTTGGATAGTAGGAATTTACTGTAAACAAGAGGAAAGCATTGATCCATCCTGCCTTGTATCAGTAGTTCAGGCTGCTCATAGTGTTGAAATAGTGTGAGGGATACTTTCTTGGCACACTTTGGGACCAGTACTCAATAGTATCTGAGAATTGCTGTTGCTGGCCATGTTAGTCCCATTACACAAAGTTCAAATCACCTCAAACTGGGCTCTTGAACTTGACAATAACCAGAGCTCAAACCAGCCAAGAACCTTTGGTTTTCCAACACCTTGTCGAATCTGTGCCATTCCGAATTAATGGAGTTCTGAGGGCAAAAGTGGGTTAAACCCAGTATTAGCGAGGTATGCTCACTGGCCTAAGTAGCCAGTGTGTCTATTATTATTTTATATTAGTGTGTTTTATATTATTATTTTCTAACTGAATATAAACATTTTCCATTTCTTTCCTTAGAGATTTGACTCTTCCTCCTTATAATTTCCATATTTTGACATCTAACAGTTTAAGATGCACTACATATTAGATTTATGTCAGACCACTTATTGACGTTTTCTTGCAAGGTGATGCTCCTCGCTGTAACACTTGTAGAAGCCCTAGTGGCAGTATCTGCAGGAGCACAGACTGTGATACTGACACAGCGTGGACTTTTAATGTTTTTCTTGAAATATTTGCTCTGAGTCGAGTGCAGTAGAATCATCTCTTTCCTCCCTCTCCGTCTCCTCCTCTCTAATGTTTTAATAATATTTCAGCCCACTGGCTTGTTCCACTCTCCCAGTTCAGCTATAATGGTTTCATCACTGACTCTAATCCCACTGGGTGCTGAAGTGCTGCTTTGTTAAATAAGGACGAGGAGGAGGAGGAGGAGGCGGCTGGTAATAGAAATGCAGTATAATTGTTCTCAGCCAGAGTGGGTGAAACATTTGTCTTATTTTACTGTCTATGCACTGGAGCCAGCGAGCAGCAATTTTACAGTCCAAGCTGGAGGGTTTGTGTCTTCACGCTCACAAAGAGGAAAGGAAGCCTTCCAATTCATGCCATGTCAGTTTCAGAGAAAATGCTACCATATTTCCATATTTGCTACCGTGTTAAAAATATATTTCAGTTGTTGTTGATGTGTAATGAAAAATGGGTCTGATTGAATTTGATGAAAACATTTATGCTTAAAAAGAAACCAAACGGTTGATATTTCACCTTATTTTCACCTTACAGACACACACACCACACACAAAAGCGTCCAGTAAGACATTATGAATACATTTCTCACACAGAGGATCCATCTGGGAGTATAGATGTTGGCAACGGTCCCATGACTGTAACTGCACAGCAGAGGTTAAACACACACACGCGCACACACACACACACACACACACACACACACCCTCCGACAACCTCACTACAAGAGCTGAAGCAGTGTTCACACACGTGTACATAAACGAACTCTCAGGGTGCAAACACAAGCATGCTGCCGTCTCTTTCTGTGACTGCCTGGAAGTGAGCAGATGCAGCGTTTGAGTTATGCTCCACTTAAAGACTCTGTACTAAACTGTAGCTCTTGAGCTCTCAACATGCAACTGCAAGCCTGCAAAAAACACCTTGTCTTCTGCCGAGCACACGTTAAAAGGAATTTATTAGAAGGCACTTTTGGCGTATTACCTGGAACAGTGCCGTCCTTGAAAAGACAAAGAAGCTCCTTTGGATTTCTGAAGATACAAGTGGTGCCGTCACTATATAAGTAACTGGAGTTTTCATGAGGAGCTGATATTCTATTGCAAAGTGTTCACTTTTGCAGATATAATTGAGAAAATGATTTTATGTTGGAGAAATGTTAGTTAATTTTGTATTTTTAAGCTTTTGGTTGACAAATGTTAGGAAAAGTAGGGCATTAAACAAAGATGTTCAGCTATACTCTTAAAATATATGAGTAGTGAATGTATTATTTAAAAAAATGATCATGCTGGACTTGATGTGTCTTAGATTTTCTCTGTTCTCTGTATTGTTGTAGCGTCTTTACCATACAATATAAAGCATCTTGAGGCAACTGCTGCTGTGATTGGGAGCTATATAAGTAAAACTGAATTGAATTGATTTGTTCTTTACATTCATCCCTCCATCAACTCCATCTTCACACTAGCTGCCAATCAGCAATCCTTTTTCCCTTTCCCACACAAAAACTCAACAAACCCCAACTCGAAAATTCAAAACTTTCCTCTGAAGCCCCAAGCCCGTGATTGCATAACATAAGGTGCTTAAAGTGCAGAGGAAAGTGGTCAAATAACTGATTGAAGTTTGCTTCACTGTTGTAGTGAAATGGCTCTTGGAGCTAGAAGCAGCTGCAGGTGATTAACTTAGCTTAGCTTGTTGGTTTAAAGCCAACAATAAGCCTACCGGCACCTCAGAAGCTATGGTCATGTGAAAAAGGAACTGCACCCTCTCTCTGTTCTAAGATTTTACAGATTAGGAGAGGAATGAAAAGTCATCTGGTTTTGAGTAGGTCATACAATTAGGTAAATATAACCTCGTGTGAGCAACAACGCGTGACGTATTACACAGAAACTAACTTGTTTGGAAGGGTTGCCAGGAGAAAGCCTCTTGTCTCTAAAGGAGCATGGCTTAGGTTTGTAAAGTTCATCTTAACAAACCACAAGACTTCTGGAACAATGTTCACAGTGGAGATGTTTGACTACAATGCACAGTACCAATTATAAAGAAAACCGAACAAAAAACTGAATTTCAGCACAAATAACTCATACGAACGGTGAAGCACGGTGGTGGAGGGGTGATGATTTGGGTTTTGGACCTGGTCACCTTGCAGTCTTTGAGTCAACCATGAACTCCTCCTTATGCAAAAGTGTCCTAGAGATAAATGTGAGGCCGTCATGCTAAAACTGGGTCATGCAACAGGACAACAATCCCTGAAATGGCTGAAATAGAAAGTAATCAAGATTCTGCAATGACCTGATTGAAATGTGTGACATATTTACCTAATTTTAAGACCTGATGTGGGCCAGCTGATTTGTCAGTGTATCCTGATACATAAAACCTTATGTATCAGAAAGAGGGTGCCGTTTCTTTTTCACATGACTGTAAGTGGCACACGCTTTCATTTGGCTAAAGGAGAGAAATGTTGGGCTTAGTTTAGTGCAAAGACTGAAAACAGAAATATTCTTCTTTTCATCTTTCAAACACAATTGCAAACATATTTCAAGTTTAATCTCCACACAAATTGAAATGGATTGCAGTAATCACGATCCTTTGCTGTGTTTAAACGCGAAGGAGCACGTGCACTGTGATATATCACCTCAGAGCGGCACCTTTAAACAGCCATGAATTACCACAGAAAAAAACTTAATTTTTCTCACAGTTTCCACTTCATGTACACTCAACTTGTATCCCTGTTTCTCCTTCTCCAGCCGTCTCCAGCCATCACTGCCGCTGGCCCGCTTCACTCGAGTAATGAGATCGATGCACGAGGAGAGCTTTAACCTTGAGTTTAGCACCCAGCCCTTACTTCTGCTAGCTCCACTGTGAATGCTCTGTGGAAATTCACGGCTGCGCTATTCTGGCTCGGCTAGGGTTAATTTAGTTAGCAGGATGTGAATTCATACCGGTTACTTAACAGCCCTTGGCTTGCAGAATCTATTTGTTTATGCTTTGTGGATTTCTCAGCAGCTGTCAGTCTACTTTATTGTCCTGCCTGCATCCATTCTAACCTTGTTTGCATACAGTTTGAATGGATGGGTTGTGACAAAAACCAGCTTTGGCAAGCACTCATTGTACAGTAAACACAAAGGCAATCACTCATATTTTAGAGCACATATAAACAACCATTTGCATTTAGATGAAGAATAGCAGACATAAACTTTGGGAAGATGGGAGGTAGCGAGAGCACGCATATTCATGTTGGCTGTTACAGAAGAGCCATCTGAATATCAGTGCCGGGATGAGGATGATTAAGAACAGTAATGACATTGGGGTAGCAATATAAATGCAGATGAAAATGTTCAACTAATAATGGCTGTGGACATAAGCAGTGATGATGATGAGGCCTCATCCTCTCTGATGTCCCCCAGGTGCTGAATGAGGCCGTAGGGGCCATGATGTACCACACCATCACCCTGACCAGAGAGGACTTGGAGAAGTTCAAGGCGCTGCGCATCATCATTCGCATCGGCAGCGGCTACGACAACATCGACATCAAGGCTGCCGGGGAGCTCGGTGAGACTGAGGGACAGATGCACACGGAAGATGAGCGTTGCGAGCAGGGCGGCTCAGACGTGGAGTGTAATCACGCGGCGTGAATAATGAAGGAGCCTATCTGCTCGTGTGGCTAGCTCATTCACTACAGAAAAACATAAAGGATGATTCATCAAGCGGAAAATATGCATCACGGAGGAGAAACTCTGCTCGCGATGTTTACGCGACACATATGTACAGGAGTTTACTGTAAACAGTAGATGTAACAGAGCTAATTTCACATGCAGAGCAGCTGCTCCGACTGATATCAAACTCTCCCTGTGATTCCCATTTGGCCCCGTCGGCATATGTTTGGTATGAGAACAGGATTTGTGTGATATCCTAATTATTGTCATTTGCGCTCCTATATTTCAGTACGCTGCCAGTCTTTTGGTGGGCATAATTAGCAATTAGAACGATCCTCTTATCATTCATATTTCAGTTTTATACACAGCGGGATTTTATTCCGTAGTAAGTCGTAAAGACGGAGAAATATCCTGCCATTTATTTTGTAAAATAAAATACTACCAAATGGATCTCTCTCTCTCTCCAAAGCAGTGACAGTAATCTGTGAGGCAATATTGTTACAGCAGTAGTCAACTAAATTGCTATCTCTCCTTGTCCAGGCATTGCAGTGTGTAATATTCCCTCAGCAGCCGTAGAAGAAACAGCAGACTCAACGCTTTGTCACATCCTTAACCTGTACCGGCGAAACACCTGGCTGTACCAGGCTCTCCGGGAGGGCACGCGGGTCCAGAGCGTGGAGCAGATCCGGGAGGTGGCGTCGGGAGCAGCCAGGATCCGAGGAGAAACGTTGGGCCTGATAGGATTTGGTGAGTTGCTTGTTTTGGGTTTTATTGCAGAAAGCGTGCAGAGTTGAAACCAATGATACAGACCACCTGTTAAAAAAACAAGAACCACAAATATTTTGTCAAAAACACATTTAAAACTTAAAATTATATTGTTATTTATTAACAAAAAACAAACTGAATCCAATTTTCTGCATAACATTAGACCATTAAGCGTTTTCTGTGTAGAAATGCAGGTAAATGACTGTAATTTGCCATCTTATTTAAAAAGAATCTACTTTTCTACTTTTATGTAAAACAATACATTTGAATATTCACAAATAACAATGACAATTATATTTTAGGTTTAAAAATATCATTTTAATTAAAGAGCTTGAATATACTGACAGATTATTCATTACAAAATAATTTTTGGTAATTACCAGTACTGTTAGTGCAGCTTTGGGACAATTCTTGCATTAAGTTGTGGTCTAATAAATTTGGTAAGTGCTGTAGGTCAAGTAAATAACAATGATTATTTAGTTACAGCTGCAAAAGTGCTGAAAACTTTAATGTTGGCTCTGAAAGAGAAGTAAAAAAACATACATCCCTCTATAATTGGCGAACGTCGTCCTCTAGCCACTGCCCAAAGCAAATTCAGTAGACACATGAGCACCAAAACTGTACCAGGGCACCATGGAAGAAGGTGGGCTGGTTGGATGAACCTTAACCCGAGATTACAACAGATGTCAGTGTGATTCTCCAGGCAGTGTTCAACTGGGAAACCTTGAGTTCCAGCATTTGTGTGGATGTTTCTTTGACACATACCATCTATTTGTCTAACAGTACACAAACTTCTTCATAGCTAGTGTATTCCCCAAGGACACTAGCTTCTTTTAGCAGGATAGTGCACCCTGCCTCACTGCATAATTTTATAGAGTCTACCGCAATGTGTGTCTTACACAGCTTAAAGGATCTGCTTCCTCCTGTGCATGACCCCTCGGGACACCTTCAGTCTGATATTATATAATAGGCACTGAACACAAAGTATAGCAGAAGCTAATAAAATATTTAAATGTCTGACCTGAATTCCTATCAATACATTCAGCAGCTGCCGACACATTTCACTAACACCTATTAAAAGTAAGGTTAGTTGATGCTCTTCCTCCTCTCGTGGCCGCCTCAGGTCGATCAGGCCAGGCAGTGGCCATGCGGGCCAAGGCGTTTGGCTTCAACGTGATCTTCTACGACCCCTACCTCCAGGACGGCTTGGAGCGCTCGCTGGGCGTGCAGCGAGTCTATACTCTCCAGGACCTGCTCTACCAGAGCGACTGCGTCTCCCTGCACTGCAACCTGAACGAACACAACCACCACCTCATCAACGACTTCACCATCAAACAGGTGGGGGGACCGGGAAATTCTGACATGAGGTAAAGGGAGATTGTCTCGCCTTGGCAGGAGCGCTTTCTCCTTGAGGCTGGTAGGACAGCTTCAGTTGAGCAGACCGGCAGCCGAGTCAGCCAGCCTTGGGTTTATCTAGACTGCCAGCGCTCCTTTGTTGGCAACTTAAAATAACAGGCTGTTAAAGCAAGCTTTTAATGAGTGCTAGGATCAAGCAAAGAAACACAGGTGTTTGGACAATCTCTGAATTCTGACTATATATTTGGGAGTGGATGGTGGTGGAACATGATTCTGAGTTTTTATCTTTAGAGTGGTGGGCGGTGGAGACACAAATCTCTGGGAGGACTGTGTCAGGAAGGGGCGTAAAAATCTGTGACAAATCAAATATGCGGATCCATCTGCATCTGTAAAGTGGTGGGCAGGGGTGTTAACATAATCAGGCTGTTCTTCCACGTTGTTTCTGTCCTTTTGTAGCTTTCTAGTGTCTCCCAAACACTGCCAAAGTATATGTGAGTGTGTGGGTGTACGAGCATGTGCAGTCAAAGTATGATCTGCTGCATGTTTTTCACAAACCACATACATTTACAGGACAGAAAATATATTTTCATTTTTTAAATCCTAATGAAATTAAATAGTTCTGACCCAAATAGAACACAGTAACCTGACCTTCTTATATATTTAATAAACTGTTTTTAGCAGTATAACACGTGTTTTGTCAAGTTTTTGTCTCCATAGCATGATGAGTACAAGAAGTGCCTCTACAGTCGTTTCCTGGTCACTGCTGCCACCTATAGGACTTAACCTGTACTGCAACAGTACAGAAGCGCATATTAATACTTGCGTTTATCTTACAGAAACAAAAATTGAGCTGTTTGATCTTATGAATTATCATGAATGCAGCCAATTTGCACATTTGTCATATTTATATGGTTCAGATCATTTAAAGATTTTAATATTAGACTAAGTTCTCCTTAGTAAATCAGAAAAGCAGTGTTTAAGTGATGATTTCATTTATTAAGAGACAAATGCTGTTCAAACCGACTTGGCCATATGCGTAAAAGCACCCCCCCAACCCCCAGTCTTTTCACTAGACACAACCCAAATCTGATTACTGCCAGTTCTGCTGAATCAAGAAATCACATAAATAGAACCTGTCTGACAAAGTGAATTAGGCGAAAAGATCTAAAAAACAACAACAAAAAAACCCCAAACCCCACACATCACACCATGGTCTGCAGAAACTCTCAGTCAAACCACTGACATCTTACAGTCTGGAAAGGGTTAAAAAACCATTTCTAGGGCTTTAGAACTCCAGCGAACCGCAGAGAGAGTCATTATCCACAAATGGAGAAAATTTGGAAGAGTGGTGAAACTTCCCAGGCGTGGTCAACCTACCTAAATTACTGCAAGAGTAATTTTGAAGAGAACCCAGGACAACATCTAAAGAACTGCAGGCCTTGTGTGTCTCAGAGTTCATGATTCAACAATAAGAAAAAGATTGGGCAAAAAAAAGGACATCCATGGGAGAGTTCAAGGAGAAGGCTACTGCTTCCCAAAAACAACATAAAGGCTCATCTCACGTTTGCGAACAAACATCCTGATGATCCCTTTTTGGAAGGCTTGAGTCCCATTATATCTGTCGTAAAACTAACAAAGCACTCAATAAAAGAACCATCATAGCAACAGTCAAACATGGTGGTGGTAGTGTGATGGTCTGGGGCTGCTTTGCTGCTTCAGGATCTGGGTGACTTGCTGTAGTAGGTGGAACCATGAATTACTTCCTCTGCCAGAAAATCCTGAAGGGGAATATCCAGCTATCAATTTAAGCCCTGAAGCTCATGTACACTTGGGTTATGCAGAAGTTCAGCGATATGAAACACATCAGGAGTGGCCGAGTCACAGTCCAGACTTAAATCTGATTGAGGTGTTTTGGCATGATTTTAAAAAGCCTGTTGATGCTCAAAAATCCTCCAATGTGGCTGAATTAAAGCAATCCTGCAAAGAAGAGTGGACCAAAATTCCTCCACAGCAACGTGAAAGACTCAACACTTAATTGCAGGAATAATTTTTTCACATAGGAGCCTGGTAGATTTTTTACCTTAATAACTGAAATCATCACATAAGAGCAATTGAATCTGAAGGCATCTGTGTCATTCACCTGTCCCGTTTTATTAACAGAAGCCTTGTTTTTGCTTCCCGTGCAGCATTGAGCCAGTGACAGCAGCTCTCTGTGTGCGCCATCACAAAAGCACGCATGCTGTTATTTGTTGAACTGAGATATTTTTATCAAGAGATGAACACTGTATGCTGTGCTGCTCTGTGTGTAGATGCGTCAAGGTGCTTTCTTGGTCAACTGTGCACGTGGGGGTCTGGTGGATGAGAAGGCTTTGGCTCAGGCCCTGAAAGAAGGAAGGATACGGGGTGCCGCCTTGGACGTCCATGAGTCAGAACCTTTCAGGTGCTTTCAGCATCATTTTTGTTTATAAGTTCAGTTCAATAGAAATACTTTCTTCCTCCGGTATTTAACTTCCCCGTTTCTGTCTTTATTTGCTACTCAGCAGTTTTTCCCAAGGTCCTCTAAAAGACGCCCCCAACTTGATCTGCACACCCCACACTGCCTGGTACAGCGAGCAGGCATCGCTGGAGATGAGAGAGGCCGCTGCCACAGAAATTCGCAGAGCCATAACCGGTACAGACACGTCTTAGATGGCACACATTCCCACGCTCGCTCTCAGATTTCTCATTTCTCCGCTCACCAAAGCTCAATCTCGCCCCGACACAGGCCGTATTCCCGACAGCCTCCGAAACTGCGTCAACAAAGAGTTCTTTGTTACCACGGCGCCCTGGGGAATGATGGAGCAGCAGCAGCCTCAAGTTCACCCGGAGATCAATGGTGCCGCCTACAGGTAGGAGGTGGATTTATGTGAGCCCAGCATAACGCAGAGATCACCTGTCATTATGAGCGCCTGCAGTAGTGAGGTTTAATACGTGGGGGAGGGGTAGCTTAAATATTCATATGTGTGTTTGTAACAATTCTGCATAATAGGCTGGGTCCTAGTTTTTGTGGCGTATTTATACATAGAACTTGGCCCAAATTAATGAATCCCATGTTAAGTTCTCAGTCTCTATATTGTCTAAACCAGACTGAACTGCTTCTCTCACACAGCCGAGTGAACCAAACCATGGTACAGGCCATAGCAACGGGGGGAATGCAGGACAAATTATATACCTAATTCCCAACCAGGTAAATGAATACCATCACTGCTGGCCAACAGGCCAGGGCAAATGAATAACATCATTAATAAAACCAAATCCCTGTGAAACCTGTAGCCTTTTTCTGCCTCTCACTCTAACCTCCCTGTTCTGTAACTGTACCCACTCTACCCAGCATCCCATTGATTCCCCCGGCTCGCCCTCCCCTCCCTGAAGTAGAAACTGGAAAGCAGTACACAGGGTCACTCTAATGTTTGATGTTTTGTTTTTTTTGTAAGGAAGTGGTACATCTGTAGTTATGTATGTAGACTGAGTAGAATAAGGTGCCATTACTCTTACATTTCACGAGGGAAGACTGAAAGCAGGAAGTTGGGGGGGGGAGAATAAAAGATCTAGAAAGGGATTTGGTGGAAAAATCTTAATTTATAATATTTATTTGTGATTTTGTTTGCAGTGAGTGTTTTCCCCCACATTTCCCCCTTTTCACCGCCCTATAATAAAGGATCAATTCACCCAAACTGCTGTATTTTTTTTTTCTGGGAGGAGCTGTAACCAATTCACCGAAATCGTAAATCCTAAAATCTGATCTAATAAAAAAGGGTTCACACTGCAGGTAAAAGTGGGCTCAAATCTTCTTCTTTCTTTTTTTCAAAACAGCACCAAACACACAGAATCAGATATTTTCCAGTTTAATTTAGGGCCATTTCCATTTGTGTTTTGCTAGGCAGTGAGCACAGCCAGCAGCGGCACTAAAACCTGCCATAAGAGGTAGTCAGCCTGCTCTCAGTATGATATAAGTCTGTGATTGAATGAGGTCAAGTTGGCAATTACATGAAATCTATTTCTATCTACAGAGAGAAACTCACATTTAACTGTTACTGTTATCTCAAGATGACAGGGCATGAGATGAGCCTCCTTCTTCACAGAGTATTTTCATCTGTTATTTAAGATATTGATATTTAGTGTTCCTGTTTGCTGCAGTAGTTTGGTTGTTCTATATGTTACATGCCTACGTTTAAATTCTGTTTTATATTTATTCTAGTGCTGTCAGTGTTAATCTTGTTAAAATGGCGTTAATGCCGTACGCAGTTAACTCTCCGTTAACTCTTCGTTAGTGAGTTAACGCAGATTGCCCCATGGGTGGGGCTGTCAACGCGTTAGCGCGGTTAGCGTGTTAACGGAGATTTGCCGCGTTAACGTCATTTTAATGAGATTAACGCTGACAGCACTAATTTAATCTTTAATCTAATCTTTAATCGCATGCACGCAGGAGCTGCAGCTGAAAGAATAAAAACTGCAAGAGGCTTACACACTCTAAATATTAATTTAACGGAATAACAATAATAATCAGTCAGATTCTCCAGTGTTGTGATGAAGTGTGAACACACTAGTAGCTAAACTGAGTGGATCACACACTCACCTCAAAAATGGTTGTTTTTGTTCTTTTTTTTTTTTGCATTCTGGACATTTCAGGACTAAAGTTTAGCCGCATTTAAAAAAAAAAAGAAGCTGGATCTGATTACATCCATATTGAATGCTAAGGCTCTGCAGTGTGAACGCAGCCTATCTCTAATGTTTTGTTGTTGTCCTGGGGTTTTTTTTTGTTTTTTTTGTTTTTGTTTTTGTTTGTTAGTTTGTAGTTTGGGCGAATGACCCTTTTAGTTCAGATATGATCCCCTGACATTATCATTTAGAGTTGTGGTCAGAAGTGTACATGCACTCATCATGAGCATGAATGTCATGGTAATTTGGGGCTTTTAAAGATTTATTTTTCCAGGTTGGAATCATTGTGCATCTTTAATGACTCTTAAAAAAAGAACAAGAACTTTTGAGTTTAAATTGATTTTGGATTTTCTCTAAGACACACAAAAGTATACATGGGTTTCAGAAGGTCATTCCAGAAGCATAATGTTAGCCTGCTAACAGTTGAAGAACCTGGAGGTCGTCCTTCTCCGTCATTATTCTTTCCAGTTTGTACAAAGTACTAGCACCACTGGCAGCAAAACAGCTTCAGAGTGTGATGTTGAAAGCCTCACCTTCACTTCTTAAAAGATACCTCACGTCATTGTGGCCAAATAAAATCAATCTTTGTCTCGTCTGATCATAAAACGCTTCTCGAGGAGCCATTCTGCATCCTGTTTGGGCAACGGCAAATTTAAGTCGAGCTTGAAGCTTCTTTCTTGGTCGACGCCTTCTCGGTCCAGTGGGCTGGAGCCTTGGTGGTTCCTGGGTTTTTCCTGAACATCCTGACCAATTTGGGTCTTCTTCCAGGCCTCAGCAAAGTGGTGACACAACTGAAGAAGTTCTGATCTTTAAATGTTGATGCTCTTAATAATCTGCAGTTATTTGGAAATGGCTCCGCTAGACAATTCCAACTCTAACTGTAGAAATCTACAGTTCTCTTTCTCAGATCTTTGCTCAGTTCCTTGGACTTTCCATTTGCTCCAATCAATCCAGTGAATGCTGTCAAACAAATCCTTTCAAATCCCGATCACCAACCACAAATAAACAGCCTTTGGCCTCGTAAAGTTAAAGCCTAGAAGGAGCTTCTTTAATACGTAGAGCCATTTGCACCACTTGTATGTATATATTTATAAAGCCCCAGAGTACCATGACATTCATCCCAGGATGATGCTCCTGTACCACTTGCACTATTATTGGATATTTTAAAGCTGATGTTACTCAGTGAGTTCACTGCATAACAGTTGTTTAGTTTCTGTTGGTTTATTTGCATCCTCAGTGCATCATCGTGCATTACTTATTTCACATTACAACGTTTTTAATCGTGATTTTTTTTTAACATGTAATTTCATAAAGAAATTATCTGGAGTAACAAATATTAGTTTTTCATGGAAAAAAAATGTGTAAAATGTGAAAAATAACACTTAGTAGAAGGTTAACTCCTTAACATATCTGCTGATCACGCTTTATCTATCTCCAGATTTCCTCCTGGTGTGGTGGGCGTCGCCCCCGGTGGGATTCCCGGACCTATGGAGGGGTTGGTTGCCGGGGGAGTTCCCATCGCCCACACCCTGCCCCCTGGCACCCATCCGTCACAGGCCACCTCCCCCAACCAGCCCTCCAAACACGGCGACCCCATGAGAGAGCACATGACTGAGCCGTAGGACTGCTGCTGTAGCTGAGAAGAGGAGGAAACTAAAAATTGATGTAAACTAAAAGAAACAAACAAACAAACCCAGCGACCTAACAACTCAACCATCCGACTACACGTACGCTTGATTTCAGCCATCCGAACCTACCAGCAGACTGCCTGCCGGGCAACGTTTCACACTTTTTCTTCTTCTTCTTTTTTTTTTGTGAAACCACTAAGTGAGGACAGTGGACGTTAATACACAAATGAGCTGCCACACGGATCTGAAATCTCCCCTCCCTTCATATCTTTTATCTTCATTCCTTCTCGATTTACGCAATACTTTTTGATTTAGTATATTTTAGGGAGATTTCCTCCTGACTTATGGGACACGTTGACAGTAGCCACGTGCAGGATGGAAACCCTCCCCTCAAGCTCAACAGGACGACCTGTTTCCTTCAGTCGCACCCATTTCAGCACAAACATACCCTGTGTTTAGTTTTTTTTTTAAACTTTCTTCTTTTTATCCTATATTACTGTGTTTCTGTTCTTCAGTGTGTGAAAATGAACAGATTTACAGTTATCAGACAAGAAAAGAAAAACAAACTGGACTCCATTTTTGCCGGCTAGAGGCCGCCTGAGTGAAGAGATGGGATGCGGGGCAGTAGATGTGGAAAAATCATCCTTTCAAACCAAAACGAGGAAATATAAAGAATGAAAATGGCAGGCTTTCATGGTTAAATATCGTACATGGACCGCGTCACTTAAATTATGTATTCCTGTTGTAACTTTTCCAAACTCTGCTGAACTGAGGTACTTTTATTTGGTTAGAGTGGCGAACAGTGTCCCAAATATTATCTGTTTGCATCCAAAGGACCTTTGGAGAAAAAGAAAAAAGCTTCTGAAGTATGAAAGTTTTTGGAAAAACAAAAACAGCAAATCTCTTACTGACTCAGGAACAATATAATAACCTTCAATTCTGTCCAAAAAGGAATAGAAAAAAGTATAAAAACAAGAAAAAAAGGTCTTGATTACTGCTCCTCACGTCTCCACGTCTTTCTCCATTGTGGTATTTTTTATATATCAAATGTACATTTTTTGATGTTCAAGCTTTTCACTCCTGTTAGATTTGTATTGCCTTGTTAAATGTTCATATAATCGTAGTCTGATGTGACCAACCGTGTCCTCTCCTCCTTATAGTTTCTTCCTCCTTGTTTTTCTGCTCTAATGAAAGCCAGCTGTGGCGCCCTCGGAGGCGTCGAGCCCTCTCGGAACAACGGCAGCCACGTTCATTCCCTTTAGCCCCGTGACGTTAGCAAGAGGCGGCTGCTCGCAGATTGTTTGGTTTTTAGTGTGAGTATTTGTATTTGTTTCTTGTACAAGGTGAACATATAGCATACAGTGCAGCTGGAACCAATAAATAAAACTTACTGTTCTGATTGATCGATTGGCCCCGTGGAAGGTTTTTTGGTTTGCTTTTTATATTTTAAGGTAAAGACCTTACCGTTGTACAGTCAGATGACTTTCTATTAGGAAGCACTTGGCAATGGTGGGAAGGAAAAACTCCCTTTAACAGGAAGAAACCTGCAGCAGCAGCGCTCTCAGGGATTGCCCTCCAACTGCTATGATCAGGTGGGTATGAAGGGGAGAGCAAAGGACACCCTGTGATCACGCTACAGTTTTTACTTTTAAACAAGTTTTTGACAAATTTCAACAAAATTTGTGTTTTCTTGATTTTCATGACTGAAGCACTGTAACTCAAAGGAAATCGTGCCATCACAGTTCCATCACAGCGTTAGATGTATTGCCTGAAACTGCTTTTCCCTCTGAAAACCACCAACTGTTCATCCAAACAGTGAACAGTGGAGGGATAAAACATTCAAGTACTACGAAAATTGTCCAGATATCCCTGCCAGTCTCCTCTGGCTCCACGGCTCGTCATTTTATGTTCTAGGTTTGTTAGCCATGGCTCACTTCAATCCATTTATCTGAAGTGCAAAATTAAAATTAGCCCATAATGTATTATGGGCTAATTTACTGTTTTCTGTAAATTAATGGAAACTTTATATTAACTACAATAACTTAAGATGGACCTTCAATTCACCTGGTTGTAGTTCCACTAGAGGGAGCTGTAAACCTGAACACATATGACATGAAAAGGCTTTAGAAAGTAGGTCCAATTTAAAACAAACAAGCAAAAAACTTACACACTTAAACCTGTGGACATGTTGAGGATGTCATTAGCTGATAAATGAAGTGACAGGAAGCGTTTTAGTTGGACATTCAAAAAGGTTCTTTTATTTTTTTCCTTATTTTTGCCCGTTTGTGTTACACTCTGTTTAGCGATGTCACGCCTAAATCCACAAACCATCGTAGTCACAACTGCAACTATTGCATAAATACAAAGCAACGTACAGGTGATGCTCAAAAACGTGTATGACTTGAATGAAACACAAAGAGGTTACAGAGCGCGATGGCGAGAGGAAACAAGATGCAAACACTCACAGCAAAATAAGAGAGAAAGGAACAGCTTTTTTTTCTTTTTCTGTCAGCTTTGGTTTTATGTGGTGCAATCTGTCACTAATAAAAAAAAGCGGGTTCACATGATGACAACAAACAGGCTTTACAGAGGCGGCGATGTCACGTGTACCATGAGGGTGACCTCCACAACAAAGGCTGTAAGGAAGGTGGGGGCAAACAGGAACCACAAGACAGCGATTAGACAAGCGTGACTCAGAGTGGGTGGGGGGTGGGGTTATGTCCACACTCACCTGCCCAGAAAAAATAAAAGCACCAGGTTTTAGGCATCCATATGAGGTACTAAAAACCATACGCAAAAAACCCAAGTAAACTTTTTCACTGATGGTCATGATTGGTTCTTTCCTCACGGCAACAGTGTTTCTGTGCAACGTGTCTTCATCAAGATTGAATCATTAACAAAACCACAAAAAAGAGAGAAAATAATAATATACAGAAAGCTCTTATTAGCTCAAATAAGTTTCCAAACAATAAATATGTAGAATAAATTCATAGAAGATAAAAC
Source organism: Oreochromis niloticus (assembly GCF_001858045.2). NCBI lineage: Eukaryota > Metazoa > Chordata > Actinopteri > Cichliformes > Cichlidae > Oreochromis > Oreochromis niloticus. The sequence goes on along the minus strand of NC_031978.2, from coordinate 13,839,283 downwards.
ACACACAACTTCAATCAGTCTGAAAAAGGTAAACCAAAAGATCCAACATGAACGTTAGTGCGCTAAAACTTAGTGAGTGTAGATTTGACTTGTGAAGGGAACATCTCCCTTTTCAAGAGCTTCATATGTGACCTCAATTCAAGCAATGATACTGTATTTATATAGAAATGTTTTAATAAATGTGCAGTGCTTAGTATTAAGGATTAAAGTCATTTGTTATTACACAATCTCTTGTTTTTTTCATTAATGTTCTGGAGATAATAAGATTTATTGGCTTTGCCCCTGCCTGTTTGAAAACAAAAAGCCAAACAAGCCAACTCTTATGTGGAAAAAAACTTGGAAGTGTGCTTCTTTTTTTTCCCCAGTGCCCATATTGAATGGATATAAAGTATTTGAATCAATGCTGGTATATTTCCTTATACTCTTTTTTTTTTTTTTAACAACCACATGCATTTACATCTATGGATAAAGATTTTTTTTCTTCCTTTACATTTAAAACTCAAATCAAAATTTTGCATTCGTAAACCTTTTTTCTCTCCGTTAGACTCAGGCTGGTCTGAGTAAAGTGTTTAATGTGTATATCCGAGCGCCTGTGTTTGCCAGAAGAGCGGTAGTGTCTTCTGTCAGGTGGAGGTCGGGTGGGGGCTCGTGGTTCCCTGCCCTCTCCTGAAGATTTTTCACAGTTTGTCCGTGTCAGGAAAAGGAGGGGCAATACAACAACTACAACAACAACAACAACAACAAAAATCCCCAAATCAAAGAAAAACTAAAAGAGAGAGGATGGGGGAGGAGTCCTGCCCCCAGCAGACAGCCTCCCTCCACTTCAGCTTCGTCACTCCTCGTCGTCGTCGTCTTCCTCCTCCTCGCCGTCGGACAGCGAAGCGCAGGGGCGGATCTGGCGGTAGCCGTCCAGCCACTTCTCCACCATCTGAGTGACGAGCGGGTGGTTGCGGCGGCGGGAGCTTTTCTGAAGAGCAACCAAAACGCCGCCCTCTGTCACGCAGCAGTCCAACCACTCCCGCAGGAGCTTCTCCTGTTGCTCTTCATTACCCATCTGAAGGACAGGAGGGGACAGACATGACCATCAGAGGGAGCCCTGTCACCTCACTACAGCCCAAACACTGCTTACTCCTTCTGAACAGTAACTCCGAGCAGAAGAAGAGAAGCAAAGCTTACAAAGTGACACGGTCCAGACCACATCTACCTGCTGCTGAACTTCCTGAAACTGCTAGTTTGTAGTACAGGTTCTTTCCCCATGGCTTTTCTGTATGTAACACATTTGCATAACACCTCTAGTGGAGAGTTTTAACACCCACAAACAAAGAATGGCAGCTCCAAGTCTGACATTGTTATTTACTGGCTAGATCTGCATTTGCTAACTCCTCAGATACTTTTGCCTTTCTGCACGTCTGACACCAGAGGAACTGCAGACTGAGTGAATTTCTTTATCACTGGCAGCATCGTCCCTGGAATAGTAATTAAATCCTTAATGTTAAACGCTGTGTGGCTATGCTGCTGTTAGTTTTGATCATTTAACCATTGCCCACAGCTACGTCAAAGCTGTATTTCAGAGGATCCGCCGCCACCAGTCCAGTAAACAAGCACTGGAAGTGGGTCACTGTGTTTTCATACCACTTTTTATGCTGTAGAAAGAACTAAACTTAACTTCAGTGTTACTAATTAGCAAATATCTCTGTGTGTGTGTTGCACACATATAGTTCATGGAAGCACCACACTAACCAGCTGATAACAGCTCTCCACCCTTTGGTCTAACTGTGGCCATTTCTGGCTCCTCCAACTAAGAGCGCTGGCCAAAACCCTCACACTGAGGCTCCAAAATCTGGAGTCCAGAAATCATTGGGTAACATCATGATGGGTACATCCATCTTTTAAATACAGTCTAAGTAATTTAGTTTGTAATTTCTAAAAGTTTGCAGGTGAAAAGCTAAAAAGAAAAATGGAAAGCATACAGGCGACATCTGTCTTTTACAGTCTTTTCCTGTACCTGTAAATGAGCATAATGTGGCCACTTAATAAAGTATAAAAACACCACGTCTGTTGAGTGCCTTACTTCCTGCGCTGAGAGGAAGTGAATGTGAAGCAGCTTCCTCTCGCTGTCGACCAGAGGCAGGAACGTCACTGTCACGTCATCGTCCGTGTTGAGGTTGGCGCCTGCGCCGCGATTGTCAAAGCCATCGTTCTCCATGGCCACCAGCGCTGAGAAGTGGCCCCGCGTATATCCCAGAGCAATGGGGCTCTTCCAGCAAAAGCTCTGCTCCCACAAAAGAGGCAGGTACACACCTGGAGGGACGTAGAAGGACACAAAGAGATTTGGATTGACAATGTGCCAAAGTAATTCATTGTACTATATCTTTTGGTACTGCATAAATACATACTGTACAAATAATAATAGGAAATACATAGCTACATTACACTTCAGACACTATTTTTTTTCTGAGCAGATTCATGTTTGATTATGGAGTACACTTTTTTTTTTTTCTTCAGAACTGCTTGTAATACAGAACAACACATTATTCAACATGGGGACAGTATAAAAAAATGCATAAAATCTACTACTACAGTACTGCAGCGGAGTCTTAAACACTGACAAAAAAGGATGCACATTTGTTTACTCCTTTTTTTGTGAGCAAACTTGAAATACTTAACTTGAATATTTTGAATAATTTTGCTGTTATGATTCAAGGAGAAGATGAATTATGACGTACTTGCTTTAAATAGAAAATAAAAAAGATCCAAACAACTACTAAGTACACCTCATGATTTAATGGTTTGTAGCAGCGATAACTTGACATAATATTTTCCCCTCCAACTTTATCTGTCTCTCATATCATTGTGGGGGAATTTTAGGTCATGTTTCTTTGTGATATTGTTTCATTTTATAGAAGTTTGTGGACATTTGTTTATGCACAGCTTCTCTAAAGATCCCACCCACAACATTGTAGTCAGTTGGAGATTGGCATGGTCTTTTACAAGTCCATTGCAACAGCTTGGGCATGTTCCAATAGTTCATTTTGCTCAGTTAAGTTCCTAACCGATTTACATAAACTGGAAGTACCTGTGCTGCAGCCACAATAGGAGCTGTTTGACTTTCTCCAAAGGAGTTTCAACACTTTCATTACCTCCTTTAGCATAGGATACACTGGGGCTGTCCTTTATGAAAGGATCATTGCGATTCACCATCTGACCATGCATTTTCCATTTCATATCATAATCTGCTAAAATGTTTTGTATTTTCAGCAATAACATGTTAAATGCACAGCTGGACTCTGAAGATCACGCTGCTGGAAGAAAATCTGCTTCTCATCCAGGTTTCTGTATAATTCCACGGCATTAGTAAGGTCTGTTTTACTTTGAGTCAGCTGGGATAAGTGATGGATGGAGAATATTTAGAAATTCTAAACAAGGAGGAGGGAAGGATTTACAATCAATCACTAGATAAAACATGACGCATTTAATTTCACACATTTACTAAGTGATTATTGTGATGCCACAATTACAGGGGAATAATCAGCCTTCTTTGGTGAGCGGCGCAGATTAGTGTCTCAAAAACGGGCAGTCCCAATGAGGAAGCTGAGGAAGAGCTTGATGCAAACCTACCAATCAAAATACAGTGTACGCTCAGGTTTTACACGTTCCCCTCTGAAAACGCCATTTAGGTCAACAAGAGGAGGCTGAAGGAGGATTAAAATGTGCATGAGGTCCTGAGGACTGAGACTCAGGTGGAGCTCAGGATTTATTCAAAGAAGAGCTGCATTGTTATGAACTAATCCACCATATAAACCTGAGATCTGTGTGTACACAAACACTATTTACAGTTATTAATGAGCCGTCTGTCTGTTAATGAATACACTGACACTGACACACTTTTATTTGTTCTAGTAACAGCAGAGAGAAGTCGTTCACTGTGTGCACACTGCTGAGGAAAAATAAACAGTTCATTCATTTCTGTTTTTTTTTCATGAAAATGTATTAAAGTAAGTTGGGCTCAGCTTTAAATGCTCAAGTGAAGAGTTTTAGGACAGAGCCAAAGTTTTGGCACTGTACTCACAGCTTTGAACCATCTAACCAAAATTCCAATTAGGCACTCCTGATGATAAAATCTCCCCCTCAGTCTAAATAAATAAACACTCCTAGAAGCAGGGATCACAACCAGAACAGCCTTTTTTTGGTGTTAGATTTAGGGGAATTTGCAGTGCATGCCATGAACATTAGCAAATCATGCTCGAGTGACTGAGATATTCTCCTCTTCAAAGGGAAACTCCTGCAAATACATATGCCAGAAGGTCGGCTGCAAAAACAGCCCTATCCACAACTTGCAGTCACAAAACTGAAACTGTGCCTCTTTAGTAAATCCAGAAGCTTTTTAATGATGAAAGAAGGCTTTGCACTGCTGCTGACTGTTAGCAAGTCTGGCTCTAGATGTTGACTCTTCTTTAAAATCCCAATCTTTGTAATGAATGGATATTTTTCACAACAACACGGTAAGGATATGTTATAGTTACTTAAGATGCACATTTTGCAGTCTACCTGCACATTGTGGTTTCAACACAGCAGACACACTGGTGTCACACTGTTAAGGTGATTAGTGTACGGTCATTCAGATTCTCAGCGTACCCCTCCACCACCATCTTTGACAGCTGGTATGAGGCATTTGTGTTTAAATGTGGTGGTGCGCATTATAGACAAACATCTCCACTTTGTTCCAGATGTCTTGTGGTTTATTTAGCTCTAACACTGCAAACCCAAGCTCTGTTCTTTTTAGGAGAGAGGCGTCCTCCTGGAAACCCTCCAGGTGCATCATCTGACCACTTCTGGGAAGATTGTGGCATTGTGTAAACACAAACCTGAATGCTCCAGACCAGCAAACTGCTAGAACATCTGCTTTTATAGAGGTACTCTCACTTGCTGATGGTCAGTGAACCAAGGGGGTTTAATAAGCAGCACCTGCTGGCTACTATGGAAGCAGCAGGGGTTTACCTAGCTTTTCACAGGACTGCATAAAGCCCAGTTAAAACTGTCTTTTTCACACACATGACTTTATGTTTTACACGAGCAATTATAATCTAGAGTAGGTACTAACTAACCCTCACAAATAAATGTACAAATAGTTATGGGAACACTGTGTGCTGACATGCATCAGGGTAAAAGAATAGCTCAGCAGAAATTAAAACACTCAAAGTTACCCTGGATTGAAAGCAATGCTTGAATAAATGTCCCACAACAGTCGATGCTGACTTGCAAATACCAGACTGATTATAAAACAAAACAATGCAGGATGACAACACAGAGTGTCTCATATTTCTTTAGTTCCATAACACACAAAGGCAGCTCTCGCATCTCATGAATACCTCTGTAACCGACACCGCTATTGGGAAGCCTGTGTGTTGCTACTCTCCTAGTAACCACTGTGGTTTTACTGGGTTCACTTGTTCACCACTTTAATTGAGGTACCCCACCCCTCTCTATAGGCGCCCATAAGCATGCCTTCCACTGTGTGTGTGTGTGTGTGTGTGTGTGTGTGTGTGTGTATACATTGGCTCCTGGCAACAGTAAATCACTGGTCCATCAGGCAGGCTTTACCACAAGCACTTGGCCCTTACATAGCACTTTCATCATCCCCTGTACAGCATCACTCAGCAGGCAAATTGAATCCAGACTGTTTTTACTGCTAGTTGTAAAGGTGGCCCCCGCTCTCGGTGCTCTCAGGATTGTTTGACTGTTGATGATTTTCATATGTTCAGCTGTATCTGGATGTCTGCAACCACAATACGAATTCTCTGTGCTCCTGTGACTCATCCTGGCATTTTTTTATGTTGTTTTTGTTATTTTGAGCAACATGGTGCAAAATTACCCATTAAATGAAAGACACTAGACTAATAACTGTTGTAAACAATAATTACTGACTGATCAGAGGGGCAGTTATGTCACCTATGAAAGTTATACACACACATGTAGGCTGGAACTATTTCACAAAGGAAGTCTAGTTCTACGTCCAGTGGAATGATGTTTAGCACAACCGCGAACAATGTTTGACCGAAACGTTATTTCTTGCTCACCTTGAAAACGGGTGTACCCGAGTGTTTCGCCACGGAAACTTTTGTAGTACTTTACTCCATAGACGATGATAGGCCTACGAAGTATGTGTGCAAGAACGAAAATGTGGGTCTGTTCCAAGCTGGATCCTGGCTGCAAAAGAAAAACAAAACAAAACACAAAGTCAGAAAAATACAAAACAATGCTCCAGGACTCAGGGAAGCGATAAAATGAGGGTTCTTGAATGCAGCCAGGATACTCCAAATGTGAAAACATGGAAAACATTCAATTAATGAGCTTTCACACCCAGATATAATAACAGCCCACCCAAATACTTAGTCAGTGAGGTCACAAAGAGCAGTGAGAAGCAGAGAAGTGCTGATGACAGACAGGATGCACTTTCAGGGGGCATTACAGGTTAAGTATACTGCACCAAGAGCAGTAAAGCTTCTTGCATAATTCATGCATTATTAGCGTGTCACGTTTTAAGCACATCAAGCTCCTGTCCTCCATGTTCGTGTGTGAGTGTGTTTACTTCCATGTACATGTACCTGGCTGGCAAGGGACAGTATGAAAGCCCAGTCTTCCTGCCACTGTTCCTCTCGGAGGGAAAAGTGCAGACCAAAGCTTTGGGAATACCACGACTCCCACTCCTTCCAGCGGGTGTAAAACCTGCACAGACACACACAGATACACACGCACACAAACTGTTTAGCCTGTGACATTATTTGACCTCTGTGCAGCAAGGCGTGGGCTTGCAATTGACTACATTCCTCCACGTCTGTCGTGGTTTGGGCTGGATGGCATTACTCATTATATCTAAACAGCAATTATCTCACCGAAAAACCCACTGTTTCTCACAAATAGACGTGAGTCACGCTGGGCTTTGGAGTCAGACTGAGTGCCCCTCCACTCAAAAATGCATTTTTCTTTCTTTTTTTTTCCTGTCTCTTTCGTGTACAGAACAATTTATGTGAGTTTGACACCAGAAGCCTGCATTCAATTTTCATCTGCCTGAACGCTTGCACCTATGAGCATGTTTTGGAACATCGCAATCATTTTAGAGCCAGTCGTGATTCAGGGTGCAACTTAAATAGTGTCATGTGGAAGTTTAAAGAAGAGAATGTTTTGGGGTTTTTTCCAATTAAACTAAGAAGATGCAGGAGTCATAACAGATCTTTGAGGACATAAAATAAAAATTAAAAAAAGCCCTTGTTTCTTATTTCCAGATCAAAGCCTCTGATCTCTTTATAAGCTGCCAATCTAAACTTTGGATTCTGGGTGTACACCCCGGCCTCTAAACCACATGTTCCATAGACATGCTGAAGGAAAACAAAATGTAACTTGACACTTTTAAAAGTCAAGCTTTTGTTTTCCTTCAGTGGTGCACTTGAGCTCAGTCATTTCATGATCCACAAATGTTTCTGTGTAAAAAGGTCAGCTAAGCAAAAAAGAAAAAAAAAAAAAAGGAAAAACTGGATGAGACAGGGATGTCTGTCGGTAATAAGTTAAGAGTAAACATATCCCTCTTTATTCAGACAATAGTACTTAAAAAAATGTAGCTTTTTTGCCTACATAAGTTGTCTCCTAAAAGAGCAACATACAAGCTCCAATTCCTGTTAACACCTGTCTGAATTTTATGTTTGGTGCACTGCGTCACTCAGTGTAACATAATTTGAATTGGTTTAAAACAAGATGCAAATCAGCTCAAACTACACACCTAGTCCCTGTGGTGTCACCTTACCAGTGAGAACAGTCGTGCAGACTGTCATGGAGGGTTTTACGGAGTACTGAGTCCTTGTCATAGATGCCCCACGTAGCCTGCAGCACAGAGTCAAGGAGGCAGTCCCCAGCTGTGCGGTTCCACAGGGCATATAGTCGACTGTCTAACCTAGTCCCCAGCTCCAACGACCAGTTGATGATGGGAGACTCCTCTTCAAGTTCTAAACAAGAGGGGAGACAGCAGGATATCTCTTCAAAAATAAAATAAAATTCAAGCAATAACGATAATGATAAGGGAACATGCTGTACAAGGAAGTGCAACAGTGTGGTTGTACAGTGGTCATGGTGTTTCAGTATTAGTTAATGCCTGCTCACATCTGTGAAAATAGTTGTGACATATCAATGTCTGCCTGTAAACCACAAAACCAAATGACTACTAAGGCTCAGGTTATGACAGGAACCTAAAAAGAGATAAAGACAGAAATAAAGATACTGTATGGCACAAACATGCTGTAAATTGGGAGGGAAAGCACCAACGTTTGTGTTTTTTTGTCTGCTTTGACTTGTGGAACCGCTGCTTAAATAGATGAATAGGATTCATTTAGCAGCTCAGCTTTTTAGTTTATAAGGATAGCATAAAAAAAATCAACTTGTCTTTTCTCACTTTAAAGTACACTAAGAAGTCAATTATTCTTAACACAGCTACACAAAGCTTCTACCATTGACTGCTCTCTTCTTTGTGCTACTTTGTACTCTGATACTTTGTCTGTTTTCTGCAAATGCACGCACACCAAGCATCCTTAAGAACTTTTATAGGGTGGTTAAAAAACCAAATAACAAGGTTTTAAGGAGCATCATATTGGCTTCCAAATTAAAATGCAAACATATTTAGCAAGGTGAAGGTGACAGAAGGATTTTTGTTTACACTGCAGTTACTAATACAACGTTTGACACACATTGAGACGGTGAACCACCGAGAAGGGTACACAAATGAGCAGGGACCTTCAGGAAGAAAGGTGACGGCTTTTAAAAGTGTTTATGTGTGACCTGAAAGGAAATACAATCATTCAACAGTGATCAAAGAAATTCCTAAAACTCAATTAGGCTGATTAGGACAAAGGCAACTGGTACATATCCTGAAGTGAGAGCGCTTGGCAGAGTGACAAACAGGAGGAAAAAAAAAAACTGTTTGCAAGCAAGAAAATACCAGTTAGACAACATAGCCAGCCCTCTGCTGCCTCCTGTTATAGTATACAGTTTGTGAGGGGACTCCCCTTGTGTGCCAAGCAGCCAGACCATCAGGGGATCTGGCTTCTCTCTCACACTCTCAAAACAAGTGCATGGATACTTGAGGACAGCATGTGATATGTGTTCATAAAGCAGAAAAGAGTAAATATTTCACCTTTTTGTACGTCTCGGTCCAGCACCTCATCAAACAGTTTTTCCTGAACTGCTGGAGGCAAGTCCTCAATGTCTGAAACACAAAGAAGAGCAATGGGAGGAGGTCTTGGTTTGATTTACATTTTACCCTGATAGATGTGTGCATCTTTGTTTTAACTACATGTAAAACTTTACTAAAATGACTGAAAAATTGCTCTGACCATGTTTTGTTCTCTTCACAACAGCCCGTGGCTTTCACTGCCTGCCCTGAGCTCTGGTCAGCACAGTAGCTTATTCTTTAGCTAAAATAAATGAATGCATTGACTTTGTGGAACTGAACAGAATGGGTTTCTATAGTGGCCAGAAGCCAAGGTTGGCATTGTCCTGAACACTCTGCAAAACAAAAATCCTTAGCTTAGCTACCAGCTTCAGACTGAACCACAAGAGCAATTCCACACAGTACAATTCAACAGAAATAGCACTGAATGCCTGCAATTTCACCAAAACACACTGGCAAAACACTAAATATGGCTTTGCTATGAATGAAAGTCAAGCATAGCTGGTGCATAGTTGGCAGTACATGGTATTTTCAGTTTGCTATTACAATACTCAAACAATGTAGTCTCCATGTTGTGGCAGCTGGAAACAGACAACCGTGGCATTATGTCCCCGCAGCGATCGAGCAACAAGCAATCTTATACGCCAGAAGTAAACAAAACAAGCATTCTGATACACACTCAGAAAGCCAGAAGGAATGGCTTGGCTGGGTTTATTCAGCTACGGACACTTTGAAAAGGCTTCTGGAATTTATATTATGATATTTTGTAAACTGTCTTTTTTTTTTTCTGGCTGCATTTACTTGTTTGTTTGCTCATGAGGTGCTGACCTGCAGGCAGGGTGAACGTCACTAGATCGGTGAGGAAATAGCAGGTGAAGTCTCCCTTGCGCTGGTGAAGAGAGGCCGCTACCTCACGACGGATCTGCTCTGTTAGCTCAGGACAAACCATGGCTGGAATACACTTGGCTGCCTGTTGGGATACCTGCAGAGAGGAGAGCATATAGAGAGGGAATTTAAATCTACATAAAGTGTACAGGATACACAGAATAAGAAAGAAGCAAGAGCATTTCCTGCAACTACAAAGAACCATAAAACCACAAACTAATGCAAAACCAACTGAATGCAATGCTCCACTGAGGCCTAAGAAGAATAAAATTTAACAGTCACAGCTTCAGCGCCCTGAAAGTCACTTGACTTTGATAAGATCTGATGGAGTTAAGATAAAGAGATCTGGAGAGATTATTCTGAGCAAATCCTTTTGTCAGATACGTTATGTAAACGTAGGGAGGCCAAGAACAAGAAAAGAAGTCAGTTCAAGAGATCAGCAGCCCATTTTTATATTCTTACCTAGACTGAAAAACCAAAACCTTCTATGAAGAGAGAGATTATGAGCAAAGCGGTAAAATTATGACTGTGTGAAGTATCAGATTTATCTCTCCTTTTAAATAAACCCAGCAAATTTCTGGGGATGCTATTTAAACAAATTCTTCCACATTCGCAGTCTGAATACTTGGGAAAGTCATTCATTTTTGGGTCTGTAGGGAGAATACTTAGCTCACTGTGTTCTGAGCTAATTTTACTTTCACTAATCGAATCTAAATCACCTCCAGGACACAGCAAGTTCACGCAGGTGTCAGCTTTGGGGTGTTTTGGGGACATGATCCAGTGGTTACTCACTAACCCTCTTGGAAAAGAAACTGGGGCAGCGGCTGAGTGTGGGTGAAGAGGTGTGTGTACAGATAATCTGGGATCACAGTGCTGAAGGCAAGCGGGGTGCAACCAACATCAGCACATGCACAATTCAAGCAGACACACATGAACTCAGTGAGCCTCACTGCACAGACACACCAGGACGCTGAAAATACAATACCAATGCAATTAAATAATTACTGACAGAGGAACTGATTATTATACAGTTTGCAGAGCAGGAGTGTGCAGCTGAATTTTAGTCCCTCTCTTTTCTAAAAACACTCTGGTCCTAGGACATCTCCTGGCTGATCTCACTAAATGAGAGTAGGAGAAGAAGCTTGTTAGACCATCAGAGGCCTGCAAATGTTTATGATACAATTTTGGGGTCTAGCAGATACAAAAATAAAACTACAGTTACTAGGTTGAGTAGAAGAGCTCAACCAATAGTATTTTTCTTATTTAACATTTATTTACTTTTTATCAACATGTAGGAGTTATCTAATTAAAAGTTTAGGGTTTGTTTTTTTTTTCTTCAGATTGAGCCTAATTTTACTTTCCATCCATGCATTTTCTGAATCGCATCTCCAGCTAGGGGCATGGGGTGGATGAGTCTGTCCCAGCTGAGCCTGAGTGAGAGACTGGGTACACTATGGACTAGGTCTGCACAATAAATCAAATGTCAATCCCGATTGTGATTTTGGCTACCCGCAAAACAAATGAACACGAACAGCCGATACTGAAAATGTGTGCTTCAATAATACAAAAAAAAAACCCTAAATCAAGCACTCCCTAAATTACTGTTTGATGACATGCCAGCCTGTGCCAGTCGTTGTGGTTTTCCCTGTAAAGTGCAGCGTGAAGTTTCCTGGATGTAGCCTGGACAAGTAACACTACATTAGAACGACAGAACGTGAAGAGCTTGTTCCTAGAAGTTGATCATCATTGGTTGGTTGAAAATATTTCAGATCTAGGGCGAGTGGTATTAATCAAGAATGAACCATATTCAAAGAGTGCTGTAGAGCTGCGTCTGCACAGCAAACCAACACAACTAACCCATTCAACCACCTGAAAACACACCACTAACTACAGTGCAATCAATACATGAAGGCCAAGAAAAATAATTGAATGGTTGCTAACATGATTTGTCCGTCATCAAGTCAGACATCCATAAAGGCGAGTCTGTCCAGCGTGTCCATCAAGCTCACAAGACTGACTGAAATCAACAATGCAGTCAAATTCCTTGTCGCCAACATAAGTGTCCACTACACATGCTGAGTAACGAAGGCTTTAGGAAAACTGTAAACATTACAATCCTTAAATCCTTGCACATTTATTTTTCTAAAATTTTTAACACCAAACTGCATGCAAAATCTTGCAAAGGAAATAAAGTAGGAGCAGTGCAGGGGAGTGTTATCTATAAACAAAACATTTTGTCACTAAAATCAATAAATAATACGGTAGATAATGGTGATCTTAATATTGAGCCAAAGAATTGTGACAAAAATTTGGGCCATAATTGTGCAACCCTACCCCGAACATGTCACCAGTACATTGCAGGGCTAACACAGAGACAGACAACCATTCACACTCTCACATTCACAACCGCAGCTAATTGAAAAATCGCCAGTGAGTCTAAGAGGTATATTTTTGGACAGTGAGAGGAAAGCAGAGCACTTCGAGGACACTTGTACAGGCAAAAGAGACCAGCATGGTTGTGTGTTGGTTATATGCAAACCTTTGCAGACTATCATCTACAGCTGAGTACATCCTACAAAGAACACAGAAGTCATAATATACAAAGTGTGTCTTTGTAGTGAAGTGAAACGGAGAGTTAAAACCAATTAAAATGCCATCTTAAGCCAATATGTTCTTGCCGTTTTGAAGGACTTCAGGCAAGATCCCCAAATCCTTCACTCTGTGCAGCTAAAGCCCTATGAAAACAGACACAAACTGGACACCACAATTTCTGTTACAAGGACTTAAAAGCTAAACATGAAGACCCCAGCCGACAAGGTGTCTTGTAATTAATCATCTACAGCATGACCTATATAGTCACGTATTTAATATGGTCTAGTGCTTTGATAATCTACAAACATAATTCAGAAAGCCGATACCTTAGGGTAGGGGATTTCTGAAAGTGAACAAAGTCTCCACTGACCTCTGTGAGCAACACTGCCAGCATGTCCTGTCTCTGGAAGCGGATGGCTAGGTGAACCAGTGTGAAGCCATCATCGAATGCTGAGGGCCGGTTTAATAGGCGCACCTCGTCGGATGTTAGCTGTCTTGCGATGTCACCTCCCGATGTCTTGTAGGCTTCCACAGCTGCCAGGTCACCTTCTACAACACCTTTCAGACAAAGAGGGGGAAGGAGAAAGCTCCCATCAATAAACAATGTTAGCAAGTGATCACTGTGGACACAGTTTTGAAGTGAAGACCTTTTTTTTGCTGCTTTGACCCACATTAGCACAAATTTTTCATAAAAATGCATTTAACTGGCAATCATTTTCATGAAGACATTTAAAAGATAAAAATGAAAGGGCTCTGCTGAGAAAAATAAATGCTTTATCAGTCCACTTTTGGCTGTGGAAAAAAATCAGAAATGAGCAGATGTGCTGACCACTGCAGTCGAATCACACCAAGTCTTAACACAGCAGAGACATAAAAAGACAACCTTGCGCAGAGGTCAGTTTACACTACACTAAAATATATGAAATATTGGAGATCTGAATGTGCTTTATCTCTGTGGCAGCTGTAACAGCTTTGAGACTTTGCTGACTTTGAAGTCAAGGGGAAAAGACATCAGGGGGCACAGTGTGATCTTTCAGTTATGTTTTTTTCACCTCCTTAATCTTCATGTTTATGTTGTAGCATAAGCGTTGACGGATATGTTTGAGCAGCTGTTGGCGTGTCTGTTCTTTTCTGGTGGAAAGTGTAAATGAAACAACCAACCTCCAGAGAACAAACTCAAATAGTGACCAGCTAATGAGACACTACTGCAGGAAGAGTCATTCTATGAAAAAAACAGCAGATTTTTTTAATATATTAACTTTAGCATATGTACCGAAGCACTGCAAAATTTTATGTTTACTTTATGCAAACTGAGTTATAGTATAATTTTAATTTTTGTCCATGAACTCACACATGTGATTTGCGGACATGAACTGTTAATAGTCAGCTTTATGTTTTAATATAAGTTGACTGAGACTTATATGAACATGATCTGCTCAGAATGAAATAAATAAATTAAAATATTTGCTTTTCAGATCCTTTGTAAGGAAAGGTTACTGAAGTTAACTCAAACTAAAGAAAAAGGTCAAATTAAAGGAGAAGCGATCCATCTCGATGTGGCAAGCAGGGAACTTTGAGGTGAGTGATTGTAATGGCTACCAATGACAGCGAAGGATACTAACTGACAAATCACAGGGCTATAAATATGTTAAAGGGTTACCTAGGCAACCGAAGCTAGGCTCACCTGTTAGCAGCCAACCATCAGCAACAAACCAATGCGTGATGAGCTTCCTGCCTTAGAGTGTGAAGAACATTTAAATAGAAACTTTATTTTAGCAAATAAACAAAAAACTAAAACTAACTCAAACATTATTGTGTAAATATAAAAATAGCTATAATTTAAAAAAAAAAAAAAAAACAGGAACATGAAATGTTCTCAGCTTTAGTCTTTGTTATTTTGATTTTTGCAATATTGAATTATTATTGCACTCTTCTGAACTTCCTAAATCTTACAATTTGAGAAATTATTATCAACATCATAATAACCAAACTAATCCTGACATTGCAATAAATAAAAAAGATAATTAAAACACTTATACAATAAATGTTACATTGAAATAAGAAAATCCACTACTGAAATGGAACTGAAAACAAAAAGTTAACCCTACAAAAAAACAAAGTAAGTACTGGTATCCCTCAGCCTCCTAGTAGATGCACCTACGGTATCAATTTCAAAATTCTACGTGGCCTCGTTCTCGAGTTATCGCATTCACAAACTTGGGTGTCCACGCCACCTGTACGCTTGCCCTGCAGGGTGAAGACAATACCGCCTCAACCTTTTACAGCTGAGGTGTAAAAACTGATAGAAAATACAAAGCTATAATAACTCTTGTGCAAGCCTCTCGTTCTGTGATCGACCACAGTGAGACAAAATAACCTATTAGTAGTTTAAGCAGAGTAAAACATTGAGCTAAATGTGTTTTTATGAGTAATGAAAACAAAATCAAAGTGTAAATTTCTTTCAAATACGACAGCAGCCACAGAAATATCCTCTTCCCATTTCTAGCATATACAGTAAATGCTCATGTGGTAGTCTCTCGTACATTTGATAGCTTAAAACACTGTTGCGCTTTTGTTCTCGTGTCAAAGGACCACACACAATGCTCAGCTGTATAATCTGCATGTGAGTGAGACCGAGAGAGACATGGAGTGGGTAGAAGGACTTGCTGTGCCATGTGGAGCTGGCTAACGCTGTGAGGGATGAGGAGAGAAACTACACAATAGCAGCGCAGCGTGATAGGAGGATCACAAAACCACTTTCCACAAAACACTCCATTAGCGTGGGTGTGCCTGTAGCCCTGCAGTCAGTACTGTACTCACAGATCCTTTGGTGAACACAAAAGGCTCCAATATGCAAACAGACATACACTTAAAGACAGACTGATTAGACAAAATGGATCAGGCTAAGTGATTCTTGTCTTGTCTTTTTCTCCTACAAAGGACGCACATTTCAATAATGGCGATAGCGGCCGCCTCCATCATAGCAGAATCAACAGATGGATGTGGGTGATTCAAAGTCTATTTGTGATTGGTACAGTCTCCTGTTTAAACAGCCGCTTCAGAGAGAAAAACAGAAGTAAATGTTCTGTCAGCATACCTTCCTGTTCAAGGACACCTGGACTGGACATATTACATATCTTTATTTAACAGGAGCACTGCTGAAAAAGTATGTAAAAGTAAAAGAAAAACACAAATGAATAAAGCGCAACTGAATTTACAAACACATTTTATAGTAATAAATTCTTCTGTACTGTGTGGGTTGACTAAGTGGCACTTCTTAGTGTATTGTTTTGTTACTTTGGTGTAATAGTAACATGTTGACTTTTCCCTGCAATCAGATATCAAAATGATGCCCCTGAATGAGGTCTTTAGTAGTCTGACATTATATTGAGCATCCTGCTGGTATTGACACACCAGTCTGCTTTTTGTCTGAAAGGTTAGCAAGACAATCTCAAAGTATATCACACCTAACCAAAAAAATGAAGTTGGCATTGTTTTAGCATTTTATAATATAACGATATGATTTATAAACATTGTGATATGCTGCATGTTAGCATATCACTCTAAACTACTGTGGAAAAACAGGCATTAAGAAACACAGTTTCATTGCATATATTTCTGTTGTTTTTCATATATTTAATGCCAGCTTGGAGTAAATATTATATAAAAAAATACCAATAAATAATTAATATTCATGGTTTTAAGGGAAGTAAAAACAAGCCATCATTACAACTGCATCTAGAGAGAGACATTACAGATGGACCCTTACTGTGGAAAATCTGTCCATACAGATAGATATTGTCCATATCTGACAATGAGACTTCAGTAAAGACTGAATTAAATTAATGTTCTGATTGAACTATAACATAAACTATATCAGTATATATATAGCAACAATGTATAAATGTATGGAAATATTACTGCATTATTACTTTTATCCTTCAACCGGGAAAGGAGGACATGATTTTGTTTGATGTTTGCACATTCCTCTTGTGTTCACATTGGCTTCCGTTGACTACGCACCTGTTTCCTTTCACATTCCTAAAGTAGGAGGATCCAAGCCTTTATGCTGCATGAGCAATCCTCTTTTTTCCGAAAATAAAGAAATTTGCAATAAAACAGAATGTGATGGTTTGTAAAATCATTTGGATCCTATTTAACTGATAATTTAAAAAAAAAAAAAAGACAACATATCAAATGGTAAATCTGAGGAAGAGTATTATGAAAAATGGATGGTTATTTTGAATTTGATGCCAGCAACACAAGAAAACAACTCCAGGTTGACGAGACGAGAGAGAGTAAGCAAAAGTTTAAATGCCAGCATGTTATGGCATCAACACACACTGCAGGAGTATTTTCCACAACTCTAAATGTGCCAGTAATTCAAAATTACACCAGACTACACCTTTCTCAGGAAAGGCCTTGCCTATTTTAGGAAGATGATGCCAAACCACATCCTGCCCATATTAGGGTGGCTCTCTAGTAAAACCTCCGGGTATTAAACCCATCTGCCTGCAGTCTAAGCTCATCACACAACAAAAGCAACCATAAAAACTTTCAGTTTCAACATTTGATGTGTTATATATTATGTTAATATCAATTTTACATGATTTGCTTATCACGGCTTTTTCCTTTCTTTACGTTTATCATAGATTCACCACTTTTTTGAAAACACGTTTTCAGTGAGGGCCTCAGTGAGTCTGTGTATGTTTTCACTTTAAGTGAAAAACAGCACATCCAGTACATTTTTCCAAACCACCATTTTTATTCACTAAACAGTGAATAACAACATTTAGTATGATTATTGTTGTTTTTTAAATTATAATTATTAAATGTCTCATTACTAATAAAAAATGGACACAGGGCCAATAAACCTGCACTAACTAACTGGTGCTTAAAGCACCCCCTCAACTATATGTCTGCTGCATTTAATGATATAATACTAAGCATTTTGTTTATTTACCAACACAAACACCACACATTTGTTCAGTTTAAGGAGTAGGGTCATGCACACTGTAAGAGTGACGGTATGTTCTACAGCCACAGGCATTTTTTATTTTTGACTTATTTTACACGGAATGTATTTTACGTGCTAATTTTAGTGCATCAGGCTCCTCAGGAAACAACTTCAGGTATCGGGAAACCGTGACCACAGTTTCAAAACTCTAGGAGTGAAATTTTAATTTCTTTGCCCCCAGCACTTCACAGGTTTGATTTTATGAGAGGCTGTTTGGCACATCCACTAGTCTACCATAGCCTTAAAACTACTGACAATCTGAAGTGAATAACATTAACAATCTATTTAAAATACAATGTGCAGGTGTGGCTTGAGGACCATGGCAAACTTCACAGCACTGACCTGAACTCATCACCCTTATGTGACTGAGCATCAGCAAGCAGAGGCCAGCAGAACCATCCCAATTCACAGAGGACATCACTGTAATCACATTACATTTTTCTGTAATAATGTAATGCATTTATGTACTAATTTCAGTAATTACATTAGTCCCTAATCAAACAATTATGCTGTTACTTGTATTATATAAACTATTCAAACTGGCTTCTGTAGGAAAATGGTCTACAAATTTTGAAGAGCTCAGACTTTCATTTTTAATGCATGAAAGCACAACAATGTTAATTTAAAGTGGCAGAAACAACTATCCACTACTGCTAACACAACTTTGTGTCTCTTTGTAAGCATCAGCAAAGACAGCATGATTGTATGAAGCTAGCAGTAAAGAACCCTGGATCCAGAGTGCATGCCGACCCCAGCCTACTATCCAAAGCTTGAACAATTAATAAAAGCTGTGATTAGCAGACAGGCTTGTACCCATACCTGATGCTACAGTAGAATCTCTGTGGCCACAGCACATTTGTGAAGTGCTCTTTCTGTTTTTTCATAAAACACTAAAAGAAATATCCTCGTTACGACTGGGATTTGTGTCAGTGTGTAGGACTGTACATTCCAATTATATGACAATAAATCTCAGGTCATGTTGTAGAGTACTGCAGAATATATCAAGTAATGTAATAAATTACCTTTCTGCATGGAGCAATTAAGTAAGAAAGGGCTTTAGGTTTTTCAAAACATTATGAGTAATTACTTCAATGTTGCTCGGGACACACCCTATTATGCACTGCACCCAAAGGATGTGCGGAGAGCATTCTGATACCAGATGCCAAAAGACACCCCAAGAGGAGGTGTGCATGTTCAAAACAGAGTTACTTTGAGAGCACTAGGGATTCCTACATATTTTTAGGCAGGTGATTTTATTGTTTTCATGCTGATCAGTGTATGTCTATGAACTTCAACTTGCGAAAATTTTTGGCAGCACAACAGATGTTGTTTGTCAAAACATGAAGCCTTAAAAACATGTGATTTCTGTTACTCTTGTATGACGTGTTATTTCATATTTAACACTTTAGTCTGGCTTCACGCAGGATCAGAACCCATGACCAGGCCTGATGTAGAACCACATAACCACCGTGACGTCTCCCATTTGTTAGTGAAGACCTGTTATGAAGTCTCAAACTGGGTGTTTTCACTGTTGCCATCTATTTTTCAAATGTTTTCAAATTAAAGCTGACAAGCAAGGAGTGGCTCTGACAGTGAGGACACTGTAGAGTAATAGGCTAACAACTTAAGATTAATAACTCATTAACCAATAGGGATACCCTGGATGATCCTTATTTCTGTGTCTAATAACTACCATAATTTAAAAACTGGGCTTCAAGTTTTATTCAAAATTTCTTCAATCTAGTGACTAAACCAAAAATTCATCAAGAAAATGCTCAACTTCACAAAGTAGGTTGAGGGCAGTTTTCCAGTAGACCTCTATACAAGTAGACTTTTTTTCCCCAACAAACAGAAGTTTCCCTGGTGTCCCTGCTGGGTATGAAAAGGTTCTCAGGTTTAAGGCACATCTGGACATCTGTGGAGGCTTCGCTTTTCAGACCCAGAAGCTGTGGCCATCTTTATAGCATGTATCTGTAGAACTCATGCCAAAACTAGCAAAAAACTAATAAAGGTTATCCAAAACAGGTTTGATGGGTCAGTGCTTACTGCAGTTACAAAGGTTGTATTACTTTGTAAAGCTGCATTAACGCTTAAATCATTGATGAATGTTTAACATGGTTTAGTGGACATTTATTAATTTCATTTTATATTTAAAAGTATACCAGATACTTTTAAAATGGAGGATTAGTGACACTTTTTGTTATTTACTTTCTCTTATTAACAATAGTGCAGCATTTCAGCACCTTAACATCAACAATAAAACAAACAATATGCATGTGTGGTTCCATTTTGCTTAACTGAATAATGTCTGTGTTGATAAACACAGACATTATTCCTCAAGAACAGATAGCATGAAGCAGATATTGATATAAAACTTTCCAAAGTATGTCTAGTGAACCTGCCAAATAGGGAGTGGATTTAAAGAGATGTCTTTGATTTCTTTTCCTTTAACAGAAGAGGAATGAATTAGGAGACATTTCCGATCAGATAAGGAATGTTAACACTTGAATAAGCCACCCAAAAAATTATGCCTACTTGCATGAGAAATTTTTGACCAGATGAGACTTTGTCCCACAGGAACAAGCCACACAGACATGAGGGAATTCAACATCTGACATGCAGCAAGAGACCCAGAGCAGAACCAGAAACAAACTATCTGCAGTGATGTTGCTCTTACAGGCTTTGAGGAATGTAGCAGGATAAAAAGGCATGATTTTTAATCACTAAAAGGACTTCATTGGGATACCAAATGCAGGGAATACTGTCAAATTTGTGCATATATAACACAGTATACATAACACAGAATAATCAACTGTCAGAGGGACAGATAGGGAAAACAGACGGGAGGTTGAGTGGGTGTACAGAACAAACGCTACTCATCCATGAAAAAGGCAAGAGAAAGAGTAAGACAGTGGTGTGAGAGAGGGAAAAAAGCAAAAACTAGTTGTTCCTACAATGCGCATCCTTCCTCCCACTCTGCATTTGCTGGTGTACAGTGTGGGTGGCAGGACACTTGCTGTCTTTATAGTGAATTTTTTACTAGCTAAATGCAGAGGACTTCCAAGTATACATAGTGTGTCTGTAATGTTAAGATTAGATTCAAGATAATCTAGATACAGCTCTATAAACTAAGCAGTTGTCTTGCAGGTTGTTAAGTGACATATTGTGAATGATTCATACAAATTTGGGAAAAATACCATTTCACAGTGTTAGCTTGCCTTATATTATTCACTTGATTCACTGCCCATCTCATAACATAACCAAAATACAAGTCAAACATACTTCAGTGAAATCATCCATCCTTAAAAACTCACCAACACAAGCATTGAGGAACAGCCAATCACTCCGTCTCATCCTGTTCTTAATCTGCTTGAGTTTTTTGAAATCCACCTCAAGATCTTCTTTGCTCCCAATCCCAGCGCCTGATGCCAGTTCAATCCTCTGAAAGTCCATGTTCACCTCTGACTCCCGTTTTAACATTGGCGGTGACCTCCTCTGGCTGCTGCTACAACCCCCTACACCGCACACCACACCTCCTACTCCTTGACTAACCACGTGGCCAACAACAGCCCTCCTGTTGTCCCAGTCCTGGTCAATAAGTTTTGAGGATGGTTGTTGACTCTCAGGTTCCGATGCCAGTTCGATGGGCTCAGCCAGCAGACTATTGGGTCTGGGGTGATCGCACACAACACACTTGAGAGCCTTGGCCCAATTTTCATAAGTGCAGGCAGTGCAGGTCCAATGCTGTGTATGAGTGTTGAGCCTGTTACGGTCATTATATTCCTCACAAGTGTCTGTAGTAGTGGTTGGGGGAGAGGGACGACATCCAGAGCCTGATGTCTGGGGTGTTTCTGTGGGGCTGCGTGGCTGCTGGGTATGATGTCCTTGATGGGCTGCATGCTGCCCATGCTGTTGTTGGTGTTGTTGTTGTTGAGCCTGCTGCCTCTGGCACAGGCACTGAGTACACCGGATAGCTCGAGGCCAGTTCAGATAGGTGCACATGTGGCATGACCACTTACTACTAGTCTCGGGTATGTCAGCAATGCGAATGCGGGGTCGGGCGCTGGAGTCTGGACAAATAAGTAAGCTAGATCCCCCCTGAGATGGACTGTTGCTGAGGTCTGCAGGGTCCCACTGATGCACACTGGCATCCAGGGCAGGGCTGCACTTAAAGGGCTCCTCAGTAATGATGGCACCCCCGCTGGGTTTCTGAGCGCGGCACATGGTGCACTTGATGGCTGACGGCCAGTTCTCGTATGTGCAGTATTCACAGGCCCACTTGGCAACCAGCTCGGTCATCGTCGCACCGCCGCTAAGGGAGGCTTCCTGCCGTTCAGAGGGACTCAGCTTGGCAGATCCACTCTCAAGGAGATCACACAGCAAGCAGCACACTAAGGTTTAAAGGGAAAAAAAACCCCAAACAGATATGTTAAATAAATAATAAAAAAGACAAACCACAGTATCTTATTAATCAAAGGCAAACACTTCAGGAAGGTAAAGGGATTAAAAATGAGCTTGTTTCTGGGTTTAAATTAGCAAAACATGCTAAATGTCCCAATCAAAGCCTACTTATTTACAGCCACCTGTGTATTTAAATTATTGACTGTCAAACAAAATTTTAATAAACAGTTATGCCCACTCTTGATCTGGTATTATTTTGTAGTAACAACCAAAGCATCGTTTAGAGACCCACAAAAACGAAGTGCAAGTGCAAAACTGCAGTCTAGAGTGCAAAACTGCTCGTAAACCTTGACACTGATTATAAACACATACAGTAAGTTATATACACCAGGCACATGTGCCCTACAACAACCAGGAAAGGTAATAAGAGACAAGGACAGATGAAACCTGACGCCCAGCAGGGAGGCGCGTGACTGGTTAAGAGACTTATGCACTGAAACTAAATTCGCCGTAAAGCTAATTAAGACCTGAAATGATCCAAACTGCATGTGTCCCCCGCTGTATTCTGAACACTATTTCCACGACAAAATAAAAGATAAGGCTGGCTGGACAGGGCAGCTCTTTAGTCCCGTTACTGTTTACGCCACGCCTCCCAAGTTTACTAACACCGTGAGAAATTCAACAAATTCTTGTGAGCTGCACGTTCTGAAAACAACTGTGTCAAGTAGCTATGGTACTCACAAGCAATTAGCAAACCTGTCAATACACTCCGCTATAATAAACCCGAGTTTAATTAAATAAGCATTTGACTAGTTTCATTTGCAGCCAGTAGTGGTAAACTAACAAATTACACTGTATGGCTGTACCGTGTCTTAACAGAACCAGCTAGCTGTCACTTACCTTCCATAACAACCGCTCGGTTGCCAGCCAGGATCTATGGCCAAGCTAGCTGGCTGCGGCTCGCTAACGTTACGGGATTATGTTTTGCTCGTAACCGTCTGAGAGGCCCTTAACAACTCTACGAGAAGGTGTCTTAACGCTGTAACCCTCACCTTTTGCTTTGCTGTGTTTACACTCCTCGGTCCCCCCTCCCCATCCCCGCTGGAGCCAAAACCAATGGAGTTCCTCCCCCCCTTCACCCCCGGTCGGAGAAACCAACTCCAATCCGAACTCAGGCTCCTCTCACTTGGACGAAACTAGCCGCATATTTACTTCTTTTGGGGGCGCCGTTTACTTGGCAGTTGACAGTCCACACATACCGCGGAGTAAGAACCCTCCCACCCCCTCCCCAGGTCCCGTCCCTCGGCCTCTCTCTTCTGAGTTTTTAAATCATTTTCCCGTTTTCCACAAACACCAAGCGGACGGACTTTAATGGCGGCACAGGGGAAGGGAAGGAACCGAGGCAGGGCTTAAAATACACTACGAGGGAGAGCAGAGAGCTCTGGGCCGTGTTACAGTCAGAGGCAGGATCAGGATTTACCACCCGAATCTGCTGAGCAAGCCGATTGGTTGACACATGTGTATCCCTTGACACCGACCAATCGCATTCTACGTCTCTCATTCCAATTGTTAAAAGGCTCAGTCAAAGCAAAACAGACTCGAATATCACAGTAATAACGAAAAGAGCAATTAGAGCACATCTTCTTTCAGTCGCTAGGCTTAGTTAGTCAGAGTAAAATGTGTTTGTTTTAAAATTTATGCATCGCAATATGTTGCATATCTGGCAATCAACCACGTGGTATTCCCCCCTAAAAAGGGACGAAGGAATGATGTCATCGTAAAAAATACTGCAGCAAGCAGTCTGCAGTAATGCATGACAGCTTGACCAACAGTTTCCAGCGTGAAACTAGTGACGATATTGGCGGGAAGCTCCTATCATCCAAGCAGATATTTACATCCCACAATAATTAACTATTCCTCAATTTATTTTTCACCTGCAAAAAAAAATAAAAATCTATGCCTAGCTATCTTGCACAGATGTAACTATTTTTTTCTTCCCAGGAAATCCCAAACTCTAAGCACAACGTTTTGCTTTACATACTAAAGACAATACATCCAAATAAAATGCACGTATGAGGATTTACACCCACTTACATGTTAATGTCTCTCAAAAATTAAAACCTTAAAGCATACAATGACTGTTCATGGCAAGAAGAAAACAAAGAGGCATTATATCACATATGCATGTCTCATTTATTTTCCTCCCAGTTTAAGAACCTTATTCTCTGTGTTCATCCAAGCAAGTCCTTGGTCAGCTATTGTCAAGTACACAAATCCAGAAAAAAGCCAAGAAGATCTAAACTGGGCTCTGGACTTTGTGCTTTGGGGAGGTGTTTATGTTGCAATGAACCACTTGGGGGTGGAGGAAGTGAAAGGTCACTCTATACAGTAAGAGTACATGAGTGTATTGGAGCTTAAACGGTATACGATCCTAACAATGTTAGGTCTCTCACTCTTTACACCAGTGGTCTTCTGCCCTTTTGGTTTCCTATCATGACCATTTGGTCATGATAGGATGGCAGAAGGGATTTTTTAAAAACAAATTCTCTAGGGCTTGAAGACCAGGATCAAGAGTGAGGACCAACACTGAGAACTGCTGCTCTATACCACAACACTC
The DNA here is from genome assembly GCF_001858045.2 of Oreochromis niloticus. NCBI lineage: Eukaryota > Metazoa > Chordata > Actinopteri > Cichliformes > Cichlidae > Oreochromis > Oreochromis niloticus. The sequence continues at coordinate 13,814,557 of NC_031978.2, read as the reverse complement.
AACTGAGACAAGCTCATACGGTAAGTTCAGTTTAAATGCTACCCCACCCCCCGTGTTTACTATACATTCATTATTTATTTCCTTATTATATTCCAGTACTCAAAGGAAACACTCCTAACAAGTCGATTTTATCATTTCTTTTAACATTGCGTGATTGTGTTACTCTGGGTGATTATTCAGCAACATTTCTGAGTGCCAGTTCCCGACCAGTGATGCATTGGCATTACACATCAGGGCAAATCAAATGCCTTCAAGGCAAAAAAAAAAAAGAAAGACAAAAAGAAAAAGAAAGACATAAAACAGACTGTGTAAATAAAGCAGAGCTTGTTCACAAGGCAAAGTGTCTCCACCCTGAAATGTCTTCCAAACTGAGTGCAACCTCCTCACCATGTCACACAACCTCCACAAACAGTACAGTGCAAAAATCCATTCCATGCTTAATATAATAATGTCTAGAGACCCCCCCCCCCGCAAAAAAAGGAAAAAAAAAAAAAGGGGGAGGGCACCTTACATCCAGCACCAAAATCAACCCACACTCACTATGGCTGTCTTCAAATGGGCCAGAGGTTTAAAAAGCTGTTTGTCACCTCACCAACTTTGCCTTGGGTGCTGCCAGGTTGTGACACAGATTCGTTCTCACTTTACATTTATGTTTCCAGTTTCAAATAATAAAGGAAGCAGTCACAGTTGCAACATTAGGATACACATCCACTCAGAAGCCACCACGAAAGGTAGAGGGGAAAAAAAAACATCTTTGGAAAGCAGAAAAGACGGTTTCGGGGAGACAAAACATGACATTATGGAAATGCATGCATATAACTGCAAGGCTCAATCAAAAAAAAAAAAAAAAAAAAAGGTGGAAGTTGATTATTGCAAACACAACACAGTATTTTTTTTTTTTTTTAAATACAACTTCCCCCCCCAAAGAGAGGTCTGTGAATGTGTTTTGTGTGCAGACTGAAACTGCCCTGAGTGGAAGGCACTGTATACTGAAGCAAGGTCATGATGTTTTCATCACATTAAACCAGGTCCATATACTTTACACTGACCCAGGCAGGTCACAACACATGAGGTCTGCATTCAACTACACAAAAACATGAAGGTGATCGCTCAGTCTCTGTTCCCAAAGTTGCAATTCACACTGTACAGGGGTGGCAGCCATAATTCCATTATGATTTTAATAAAGAACATAGTGAGAAGTAAGCTGGAAGTGGTTAAATGAACATGAACATTGGTCAGTAGTATTGAGAAAACCAGCACTGTAAAGTGGAAGCAGCAGCCAGGTTTTTATATGAAGAAGTACAGATGGATGCAATTTTTTTTTGTGGTAGCTCTCTGTGTGTGATGCAGCAGCAGAAGGGAACCATAAGCATCTGGTTAGTAAAGCTACAGTACACTGTTTGCCCTGTGAACCCCATACAATGCAAAAGAGCTGAGCTGATTTTGGCTCAGGGTGGTCAAAGAGGACTACTCAAGTGGCACAACATGTCAGCATTGGTATAGCACATTATTAAAGAAATCTTAAATTTTGTTAAGTGCAGCAAAGCGCATACAATTTCAGTGTTATCCTAGAAGAACAAGACATTGACACTGTCAGTCAAATTAGATCAACTGTTAATCTGACAAAATATATATGTATATATATATATAAAAGCACCCATCCTAGAAGTGGCAGAGTAAATTTTGTTTGAAATCTAATCATTATTTAAATAGGCAACGGTACGGTTAATTAAAGACCGTGAAACATGGAAAAGAAACTAACAAGTTGAAAATAGAAAAGAGAAATGTGCACACTGAATAAATTCTAGTTACATATATATCTCTTTCTTAAAATTAAAAAGTAAACAATCATTTGCCTACTTCACTGAAAATTGGTTGAAGGCCGCAGAATATTTTCCCTTCATTTTCATAGTTGGTTTGAGTAGAAGAAAGCAAGAAAACAAAAGTAGTGCAAGAGGCAATGTAAGAGTGGGTGCTTAAAGTCAGTGATGCAAATTTGAAACAAAAAGATATACACTTAACATACAGAAAGCATGGGCTAATCTCTTAGCCAACCAGTTGGCCTGAATAATGTTAAAATCTTCACTGCTTGCCCTGAAATCCAAAAAAGCCATACTTAAATACCAAAACCGGCCCACTTTGAAACAAAACATAAAGACAAACGACTTTCCTCCCAGTGAGATGCACCTGTTTAAGCCTGCAAAGCCTAGTAAGGTTTCCCCTTAAAATGGAGATCAGACTAAGACAAGAATACACACAGTGGGACATCACTTGCACATGCCTTTCACTTTCAGGACTGGCACTTCTTTTTGTCTGTATTTGCCCATCTTTGATTGCTTCCGATGCCCACCTCTCAAGGTGTGTCACATATTTGTGTCCCTTACACATCCCGTGGCTTGTTTTTTTTATGTGGCCTGCGAGCCACGAGCGTCCCCGTCAGGGCTGAGGGCAGCTGGTCGACCTTGAGCTAAAACGCTGGCAGAGACCATTGGCAGGTGAGCACCTTCGCTCACTAAGTTCTCATATTCGCTACTGTCCTCATCATCATCGTCGTCCTCCTCCTCCTCATCGTCTTCCTGCCCTGCAGCTTGTCTGTCTAACGAGTCAGAGCTTGAGCCGTCACCATTGCCAAGGTAAGGAGTGCTGGGAGTGGTAACGGGATTTGAACTTGCGCTGAGGCCCAGGCCCAGCCCGTGGCCAAGACCCAAGCCCATCACGGTAGGGCCAGGGGTAGGGTGTCCTGGGGAGCCCACAGCTTGGGGCCGGGGTAACAGAGCAGCACTAGTAGGTGGGGAAGAAGAGGGCAGCAGAGAGTCATCTTGGGACATGAGGTCAGTGTAAGATGGTGGGTTAGGTGAGGTACTGGGCCGCTCCGGAGCAGAGGGTGTGGGGAAAGTTATCCCGGACAGCGGAGAAGCCTCACAAGGTTCTGTGTTCTCCTCTGGAGTGGAATGGGAGTCTGCATTTTGGGCTTCACGGAGCCCTGCAGAGAAGAGAGAAAGATGTAACTATTATAAACATGTAAGATAAATGTAAATGCCACTTATATGCATATTAACTGTTGACTGGTCTAATATTAACTTAAAAACGGAAATTCTCTGAATATGTAGCTTTGCATTATTAGCTATTAGTTTAAAAGGATGTTACAATTTATAGGATGTCAGTTCACTGTCCACATCCAACTATAATCCCCAATTTGTGGTTCTAAAATTTAAAGCAGCAAACATTTGAAAGATTAGTGACATAATTCCAGTATACAGAATACAAATCAGTTACGTACTTCTCTCCTCTTCTGCAGTCTTGCGTTTCCTGAGAGCAATTTGTTGTTTGAGTTTGTTCACATCCTCTTGAATTTTCTCTTTAACACGCTCACTTTGTTCTACCTCGCCACACACAGCCTAAAAATAGGGCAAACAATTTATCAGAAAAATAAAATCTCATGCAAAATTTAAAAAAAATAAAAATAAAATAAATATTCTACTGCCCAAAGAAGTTCATAAAATGTTTTAGGTGAAATAACAGGAATTATTCAACCCACCTGCAGTTTATCTTGTAGTGCACTGTAGACTTGGAATATTGTTCGGATATCCTTCATCACACCGTCTTTGTCAAAAAATTCAGCCCTGCAGACATATTCACCAAAAAAGATTTCAAATACATCTTTCAAGAAAACAAAACGATACACAGCACACACCTACATATTTTATCAATCAAGACCACAGATAATTTTTGGTTTTTGTGGCTGTCTTCTATAGTAAGGCTAAACCATAGATAACCACTGGCTCTTCAAAGTACAAGCTGCATAAGCTGAAGAGACAGGCCTGAGCAAACTTCCTGCAACACAGACGGTACTCTTCCACAGCAGAAACAGAGGGTCTAAGTTTAGATACAAAAACAGAAATACGAGAAGAAGCATGCGCGGGCCTTCACATACCAGCTTTGCACTGCAGTCACCAACAAATGTATGCTGATCCTACTTGCACAAAATGTCAACCATAAACTTTCATAAACACACACACACACACACACACACGTTGAGATTTAGCTGCTAATTATGCCCTTAAGGGTAAACTTTAGTATACCCTTTTCAGGTGAAAAGCAGGTGGATCCTGCAGCCCCATTCTTATCAGAGGAGACAATCCTTTTCCACCCCTCCACCGCCAAAATGGTAGTTACCAGTGACATAGGATGAACAATAAAACAAAACAAAACAAACGGGTAATTCAGACCTTACCCATGCTCTTTAATAACCTTTGCGTAGTTAAGTGAGGTGTTGGGAACTGAAGAGACTTTGTATTCCTGCTGGCTCGTGTTACCAAGGTTTGGGATTGAAAGTGTAATCCTCTGGTTGTACCTACTGAGTGGATATGACCAGTTAGTACTTTTAAACCATGAAAAATTTCTTCAGGAAACATTATAAATACTATGTTGTGCATCATAATTTGCCATTTACACATTTTTCAAAAATCCATTCTGCACCAGCTTGTTATCAAAAGTAACAAGTAGGGATGCACCAATCCATTTTTTTCTTTTAATAGCTTAACTCAGTTTATTTTCTGATACCAACTCACAAAACAATCCCACTGACGCAGAAATGGATTAACTGTGGATAAGGTGAATAATTTATCAAAAGCTGTCATTACCTTCGATTAGGTCTGAAGAGCACATATTCCAGAGCGTGTGTGGAGCTGTTGGCGGTGGAGATGAAGCTAAAAAGAAGGAAGACGAGGTCGGGCACACCGAGCAGCTGGGTCAGCTGTTTGTGGATGATCTGTTCCCTGAACGACATCTGCTGCTGCGTATTCCTCCGGAACCGGTACCAACCAATGACATTCTGCACGGCCACAAAAACAACTCTTTTAAAATGTGCTCAAGCCTCTCTATGCCCTGTTTAGGACAAAGTACCAAGTATGTGGAGAGGCTGAATGAACAAAAGACATCACAGTGTGTCTGCAAAAATAGAAACTTTTAGGTCTTATGAAACTTGTACATCCTTTGTTAAATGCATATGGAAGGGGGTGTAATGTCATTAATCTCAACTAGGGGTGGGTTTTAATAATCGATTCATCGATTAAAATCGATTCTGGCTTGGATAACGTGAAATCGATTCATTAAAATCCTGAATCGATTTTTTAATATAAATTTATTTTGCCCGAAACGCCAGAATCTCAGGTGAAACCTCACAAAATTTCAACAACCACCAAACAGCCAAAACAGTAAATGAGAGCAGGTACACGGATTCTGCACAAGGACGTAAACACACAGCGCGGACCCGCGGATCAGAATCAGTTAGATGTCGCCTTTCTCACCCGACGGGCGCTGCAGCTTTAAGCGGCTGCGCGGGCTCCCGTGGACGACAATCACTTTCTGGCAGACAATCACTTTTTGGCACAACAACTGCACGGACACGGTCGGGGCTGAAAGCCGACAGCTCGCTGATTCTGATGTTTCGGCGGGTCCGCGCTTTGTGTTCACGCCCTTTTTGCACTGATTCTAAAGCTGTTAGTTTTATCTCTCTCCAAACAATATTGACCGAACCAGCAGCAAAAGAAGATCCAAACTACGCTTCACATAAACATCGTCATGAAATCACTCTGACTTTTACTGTTTTGCTTCCACCACGATAAAAATCACACTTCATGCACAGCTCTCTCTCTCTCTCTGTACTTCAAGAACAGTTTCCCGTCTAAAAATCTGTTTTCTGCATTATTCGCTTGCTTGCTACGCACAAGTCTACCGTTGTTTACAGCACTGTCTGCCGCTGTTTTTTCCTTTTTTTCGTTTTACATACTTCCGAAAAGAAAACCTAATTTCTGCTGTTCAATATTGAACAAATTTAAACTTTTTAAAATTATGCAAAATGCAAAACGCTTAGCCATGTCTCTAATAAAACCGCTGTAACGTCAGAGGTAACGTTCATATGTTGATTAATGGTTTTCTTTCGTTTTTGATGTACTGCAGATACATATTTTTATAAAATCCCAGGCCAGGAAAACCACCTTCATGTTTTTCTGTGTTTTATCTTCAGCTACTTTGACACAAAGGCATCTGCTGTGACGCTCACACCTTTGATAAAGTCTTGCGTGTGTCAGCTTCCTTTTTATAGATACAAAAATATGTAAATGTACTGATCTGAATTATAATATTTCTGACTGTCAAAATTTCCCAGATTTAAATCGAATTTAATCGAATCGAATCGAAGTGAATTGAATCGAATCGAATCGAATCGAATCGTGGATCGAATCGTGGATCGAATCGATTCGGGACCTTGTGAATCGGAAACGAATCGATTCTAGAAATCAGTGACGATACCCAGCCCTACTCTCAACCCAATGATGATTTCACAAATAGGATTTGTTATGATTACTTTAAGCATAAATGTAACAAGACATTTCACAGCAATTCAGTCGTCTCTAAAAAAAAAAAGTTCACTTACTTTCCGTCTATCTTTAAGAATGCTGTTGAGACTTTCTTCATTGACTTTACCTGCGTAGTCATAAAAGCTGATGAGAGAGAGGAAGAAACAGATTTTAAATGGATTCATCATGTTCCCACTCCTCTGCTTTAGCCTTGTCATATGGGGCCATCTACTGTCCAACGGCAAATTAATACAGCATGTGTTAACATGGATTTAGCTGTAATCATCTAAACTGTCAATACCATAAGCTACTCTGTACTCTGTTTTTTGAGAGAAAAAAATGAGACTGATCACTAACACATGTTTTCAGTGAGTTAGACAGTAAGAATTCATCCACCTACCTTACCTTGTTAAGCGTGTGTTACAACAAAGTTTTACATCAAGTTTTCCTAAACCCCTAATGCACCAAATTGTTGACGTACAATGTTAGCTTCGATGAAACAATGTCTGTACTACACTATTACAACAAAAAACTAGTACATATACTGTGTACTGTACAGTGAACACTGAATGAAACCTGTTTAAATGTACAAAGCTCATATCTTACCTAAACAACTGTGCACAAGGATCATGGTGATGGATTTCTGGTGAAAACAAGCAGTGACAAGATTCTTTAGTTACTTATCATCATGTATGCAAATCTTAATGCAAATTTAAGGCAACGTGTAGACCCACAATTTAAATATATAACACAAAACAACATCAATGAGATGTCATTGACAATGGTGTATTTATCAAATTCAACAAGACATGTGTGACAGAGTCAGCAAACAAAAACCCTAACATCAATGGACTAAACTTCAGTCAGGGGAACAACTGAGATAATCCATCCACAATATGAGGTTAGTCATTAATATACTGCAACAACATGGGAATCGAACAGCTGCGAGAGAATTCAACATTAATGAATCAATGGTACAGAAGTGGAAGAAGCGCAGTTTTTGGCTGAAGAATGAGTTGATTAAGGTTTGACTTATCTGACTGTTTTTTTTTCGCTTAATGTGCCTTATAATCTGGTGCGCCTTATGTATGAAAACAGACCCGTTCATCGACAGTGCGCCTTATAATCCGGTGCGCCTTTTAATCTGCTCATTTCCCGCTTTCATGTCTGCCTTGAGAAGGAGCTTTAAAACTGTAATGTGTGAGCTTCTCAGTTCTGTCCGGTCTTAATCGGTCATCACAAAAGTTGTTTAGTCTGTTTCAGGGCTTACCTACTACCTGTAGCAGTTCAGCGCTGCTGATCTGTGTGTCACTGATGCTCACAGTCTCTTCTTGCCTTACATCTCCTAATAGGAAGCCCTCCTGTGTAAAGATGTTTTCACAGAATTGTGGTTAAGACACCAGTGTTATTAATTTGCTAATTAATTAACTGTCTAAGCATAGGTTTGCTTGTCTCTACCTGATAGAATAAATAGAAAGTATTTGCTAAAAATAAAAAAACAAAACAAAAACAACATTAAAAAACAACAACAAACCCATAATTACATAAATGTTCACATTTCCTGATTATATTAAAAATGCTGCTTTATTCTTCAAACTCTCCGTAGGTTGGCTTTTAAACTTAATACTCAATATTATAACTCAAAGTCACTTGGATTATCAACCCAACAGCGTCTACATTTTTGCCCCCCCCCCTTTTTTTTTTTTTTTTTTTTTTTTACCCAGTCTTACCCTTTGGACCAACTCCTGTTGTTTTTATATGTGTTATAAAAATAAAATGATCTAATCAAATGATGAAGTCACAAGTCATTTAGTAATAAATACCAGATATTATGTGAAATAAAGATCACTAGATTACCAATTCTGATAATAACACTCTTCCAATAGAGATGCCCGGATCTTTGCTGGTGAACAGGCTGTACTAAACGGGATTTACAAAGGAGTCACAAATAAAAAAAACAAATTACCTGTTTTACAAGTATTTTTATGACTCCGTGTTATTGTATCAATTCTTTGTTTTACACAGTAAATCATCCAGTCCTTTTTGGCCACTTAAAATATCTTTATAGAACCATTATATTTTTTGCAATTTCTGCTGCCCTCTTGGCCAGACCTCTCTTGGAAAAAGACATTCGGAATTGCCATGAGAATTTTTACGAGGATAAATAAAGGATATATAAAAGCCACTTTGACAAAACACTACTACCTTGTGACAGGAATGTTCTACCTACCTGAAAATGACTTCATGTCAATGTGATAGATATGCTTGAAGTGTGTTTGACAGAATATAGGCCAACAAGTCATTTGTTTTTGGCAAATACATGAAATCACTATTTGGCACTACACAGGAATAAGATTTTTAGCATTCTCAGTCTCCCATATAGCTGACTTCAAGCTGGTCTGTTTCATGCATATGCAGCCACATGCTGACATGCGATTAGTGGTAAAATGAGTAAAAAAGTCTGTCAAATTAAACCACTGGAGGAGCACCGCAAAAACATTTGCAACAACAAACCTAATCAAATCGCACTCACCAAGGTGAACATGGTCATTTTAAAGAAGCTAAGAAAGGCAAAGTGGCTAAACAAAGTTATCTAGAGCTCAGAGCTGGCTGCAAGCCAGCAGCCTCACTATGAGCAATAAAAGAATCAAAGCAGCATCAGGAAAATTATGGAGACGAGTAATCTTTCATATTTTGTTTTATTATGAAGACAATATTTTGCATTCAAGAAAATTAGATTTTTATTTGTATGTGCTGAAAATTGGAATCTGATACATTTCTACTGTCCATAGCAAACAACAACATAAGCCAGACCTATTTCACAGTAGGTAAACACATGTAACTAATCACCTTCTGTTCTAGAAAACAAACTGTCATTAATATCAAGTCAGGTCAGCGCATTTCTATAGCACATTTTAAAACAACAGAAGTTGAACCAAAGGGCTTTACTGCAAACATAGAACTTACATAATCATGCAACATAATAAAATTATTAAAAACATAACTAAATTCTAACAACAGCAAAACAATCAAAATAACAGAAATTGAAAACATTTATGGTGGGTTTGACCAAACCACGAGTAAAAACGAATTAAAACAGTCTTTAGAGCTGGTTTCAAAGGCCCAATTGCCTTTAGTTTTTATGCGAGAAGTATGCTCTAACGGAGGTTATGGGAATGGTAACCTCAGTAACCTGAAGGCAAAATGTTATTAGTAACACCTGTGTTTACCCAAGACTACATGTCAAAATATCTGCTGTGAAATAAGTCCACTGCAATTAAAAGACTCCTTGTAACCTGTAATATTAAACAACAAATACACTTTTTGTTCCTGTGTGAACATTTGGTCGCGTCAGCTGCTGGTAAACAATCAGCTCTTTCTGCCTATGCCAGGAATGCAGTCAGACTTGCAGCCCAGTCAAGCTGCAACTATCCACCTGCTCAGGGGCGACTTTTTAAAGACGAGAACGGATGTGAACAGAGGCTGTCGGCAGCTCGGTTTACTTATTTCACATATGCTTTTTAACTCATTTCTCATCGACGACGTTTCTCCGATGTTCTTAAAGAAAATAAAGAAAAACAAATCTGTGCATCCCAGCCGTTTAAATACACACACTGGTGACTTGAGAGTGAAAATCAGCGATTTGGCTACCAAGCTAATCTAGCAATGCGGAAACAAGAGAAACAAAAAGCTGTTTGTGTAACCTCGTTTTATGATTTATTGCGTTATCTCGCTTTTGAGGACATAGCAAATTCCTTTTAAATAAAAGGTCGACACGACTGTAAATTTTAGGAGCACCTATACACGGAAGTCACTTAACTTGGTAGCTTAGCTAGCATGCTAAGTAGTACGGGGTATTTCCTGGAATCTAAACTTTCCCAATAAGATTTCCTGCATAGACATAACAGGTGTTCTTTTATTGGCAAAACTATGGCTATATATGTTACAGTTGTGCCACCGTAACACATGACATCACCTTACGATTACTATCCCTGTGATCATGTTGCCCAAACTGAACACTCTGATAAATTATACTTGCCGGTAAATAGACGGAACCAATACTAGCTAGCCAGCAACAGGATGATGACACTGGAAAAAAAACAACACTAACTAACGTCGCCGGTGAACGAACAGACACACAGTTGAGCTACAGACGTCTCAGCAACCATCGCATGACAGTTTGTAAGCACAATTTAAAACACTTACATGATCTGCGTTGCTGTTGGCGCTGTGATAACACACAGAACTAAAAGTATAACCTGAAATGGATGCCGCCATGATGGAAACATCCCTATCAATCCCGATGACCCCTGCGGTTGGAAGCACGCCGTTTAGACGCAAAGTCTTGTGGGAACTGTAGGACACGTATTGACAGGCTAGACAAGCATGGAAGACGCCGGAGAGAGCACGCGTGGCTGTGAAAATATCTCGGATTCAGAAGAAGACCGATGCTCAGAAAATGACTTTGGGACGTCCAAACTCGGAACTAAAGAGTTGTGAGTGTTTGTAACGTAAATTTATGATTGTGGACGTCTTGTGTCAGGCTACACAGTTAGCTAGCGGATACAACTCTCAGAGTCACTTTACACATTTTGTCCACTGTGCTATAAAATAGACACAACTTATAGCCAACAAATCAAGCACGAAGAGGTTTAATTTTTTTGCTACAAGCTTACAGGTAACCATTGATAAAACGAAGGGTAGAAGTAGAAACGTGTAACACTTAAACTATTAAATTAGAGTAGATTAAGTAAGGATTAAATACGAGCTTTTTAGCTGAATCCTGCTGACTTATTTATTTACTGAGCTACATGAGTAATTTGTTTTGACGTAACAGCATCTCATGTGTATCCCATAGCATTAACAAATGATCTGGGGTGTTTTTTGCAGCTGGGATGATGCATACCAAAAAGAGCTTGAGACGTTCAACGATATTGGAGATGTTGGTGAGATATGGTAATAATGCAGTGTATTGGCCACAGTGGTCATAGCCATAATAATTTCTCGAGACAAATTGATGGCTTGCTTCACTTCACAATAACCTGTGGCTTCTTAAAAGGTTTGGTGAGGAAAGCATGAGCCGTGTACTGCGATGGATGGACAAAGCGAAGATCCCAGAGAATGCTGCCATTCTTGATATTGGCACTGGAAATGGAGCGTTTTTAGTTGAGCTGGTATGGACAAAGTAAAATTAATGACACTTTATGTTTGTTCTTTTATGTAGTACCCAGTACTGTACCAGTGTACAAGGTACTGGGGTTTTGTTAGGGGAATTAGACAAAAATAATCCAAGTAAACAGAAAATGCAGTTTGTTTGTTTTTTAAATGAGGATTTCATTTATTAGGGGTAGAAAAAGCTATACGATGCTACCTGGTCCTATGTGAAAGAGTAATTGCCCCCTAAACTGATTGTGCCCCCTTTACTAGCAAGAACTGTAATCAAGCATTTGCAATAACTGGCAATGAGTCATTCATATTGTTGTGAATATAGAGAATTTTATCCCATCTTCTTTTCTTTTCTTTTTTAAAAAAAATTGAACACAGTTGGAGGGTTTGAGCACAAATGGCCTGCTTAAGGTCATGCCAAATTATCTCAATCAGATTAAGTCCAGACTTTGATTAGACCACTCCAAATCATCGAGTCATTGTCCTGCTGCATAACCCATGTGTGTTTGAGCTTTAGGACACAAACTGGTGGCTGGCTAGATAATCTCCCTGAGGAGGTAGAAGAGCAGAATTCATTGTTCCTGAAGCAGCAAAGCAGCTCCAGACCATCACACTACCACCACCATGTTTGACTGTTGCTATGATGGTCCCTCTATGACTTGCTGTGTTAGTTAGACAGATGGAATGGAATACAAACCTTCCAAAAAGTTTACCATTTCTCTTATCAGTCCACAGAATATTCATCAAGATTTTTTTTGGCTAACATGAGACAAGCTCTTGTGATCTTTTTTTTTTTCAGCAGTGATTTTTGTCTTGGAACTCTCCCATCTATCTGCTCTTGGAGTAATTTTGGTCGGCCAGCCACTTGTGGGAAGGTTCACCACTGTTACAGATTTTCTCTATTTGTGGTTATTGGCTCTTAGTGCAATTCACTGGAGTCTCAAAACCTAAAAAAATTGGTTTGTGACCCCTTCTAGACCTAAACATGTCAGTGACTTTCACTGACTTTTTTCTTTAAAAAAAAAAACCCTCAAGTACAGAGATTTTTGCATGATGTCTTGGGTTTTGAGACCTTTTAGCTTTCTTTACTTAGTCAGACAGGTTCTGTTTAAGTAATTTCTTGATTCAGCATGCTTGACAGTAATCAGACTAGGTGTGGCTAGTGAGATTGAACTCTGCTTTCCAAGAAAATTGTGGTTAATCACAGTTAATTCATGATGGTCATGGACTTTCTGAAATGCGTCCAACCCAGTTGTAGTTTTTTTTTTCTTACCAGAATGAAACTGAGACTTTTGCAAGCTATCTTATCCAAAACTATTAAACCAAAAATCTACAGCTAATGTATATTTCCAATTTCCATGCCTTCCTCTGTTAACACTTGGCACTTCTGGTACCAGTCTAATACAAAATCCCTGATCTTTTTGTCATTGTTGCTTTTCCTCTGAAGTATTTTTACAAGCACCTAACTCAGTGTCTTGTTTTTACCAGCACACGCAGGGCCAGATCACATAAATTGTTTAGTTTATACCTTTACAGACATGTTAGTAAGGACAACAAAGGTTATTATTGTAACTGTTCATAATTTATTTTTTATTTGTTTACTTTCCCCCCCACCAGGCCAAACATGGATACAAGAATCTGACCGGCATAGATTATTCTCCTGCGTCTGTCGAATTGGCCAGAAGTGTGCTTCAGGCAGAGGGCCTGACAGATGTCACTGTAAAGGTGTGTCCAGTCAAGATTTAGAGTTCATTTAAATTTTTAAGGAAGATGATACATTGTATTCATGTTCACAGAAATGACCAGCAGTAACGCCAAACACACTTTATAACTGAAATTTTAAATATGTGTGGATTTTGTGCATTAAGTTGCTGCCACTCAATGATGATCGAACCATTTGAACCTTTTAATTGATTCTGCATAAATATTTAGAGGACTAAGTGAATCTTTTTTTCTGCAGTGTACAAATCACCCTTTGATACAAAATGAATCCCTCCTAAGTTCCAATAATACAGTATAGTTTTCAGCATACAGTGAGCCAACCTCGAGCCTGGGAAGGTTGGAGGAAACTTTCTTGTGTTTACTATGTGGGAGAGTTGGATAGGAAGAAGGCCTTGAATGTGGTGGATGTCTGCCAACCTCATACCCCAAATAACTTGGCAGGCTTTAACACACATCTTCTATCATATACATGCAAGAAAAACAAGTTATGGATGCTGGCTGGTCTATAAGGGTTGTGATGAGTGACTTTTCCACTCCTTCATGCATAACACAGTTGCATATATGTTGTATGCATTTCACACCTATGATGCTGCGTGCTCTGCTTGTGCAGAAAGGCTGCCACTGAAGTCAATATTGACCTTAGCTGTGCAGGGGAAGGCTCAGTGATTGTATGTGAGAGAGAAATGGTATGCTGGCATCTGGGTCATTTCTGCACAACTGCCAACGTAAGTTGTATGAATGTGCCTGTTGCTCAGAGGTCATTCTTAGAACTATGTCAGACCCCCTTTGCAGTTTCCATTAGTCACTCTCTGCTGCTCCTTTGACACTTTCACCTTCACGCATTCCTACAACGTCTTTCCACTTTTTTTTTTTTTACAGACTCACACTAAAGTCAGTTGTAGCAGTATATAGCTGTACCTCTCCTCAGGGAATCTCTGTTGATCCTCCTCCATAAATCTAATATGTGTCGTGAGTAGGTAGCTCTAGAGCTCACCCCAGAGATCTGGTGTTCAGCCATCTGTCCAGATAAAGGAGTCCTTTCACTAGTGGTATGGTGGGCCAGAACCCTCAGCAAAATTAAGTGCTGTCATGTCAACAGTTGGAATTTAGTTTTAAAGTAAACCATCGAAGTATAGCACACTTCATCTTGGTATATGCTGAAAGATTTCTTCTGCAGGTAACTGTACACATTTCTGTAGTGTTGATCACTACATTTTTACCTTCTCGCTTTTTCTTTATTTTAGGAGATGGACTTCTTAAGTTGTCAAAAGGAGTTAAAAGGTTTTGACGTCTGTATCGACAAAGGAACATTTGATGCAATAAGCTTAAACCCAGTCAACACCAACGAGGGCAAAAGACAGTATGTCCAAGCCCTAAAAGATGTTCTAAAGGATAACGGATTCTTTGCCATCACTTCCTGTAATTGGACAAAAGAGCAGCTACTTGACAGATTCAGTGAAGGTGAGAAAAAATTAATTACTGTTTGGAATGCACTGACTTACCATGGCTGAGGATTGGTATTAAATATCACATCAGTTTTGTGTTGGCAGAAATTTCAAAGACAGGATGATAAAGACCTGAACGCCTTAAAAATATGTACATGCTCACTGGCCATATTATTAGGCATGCCTGTTAAATGCTGATATCAATGCCAGTCAAATGGCAGCAACCCAAGTTAACATGTTAACATGATCCAGATGACCTGCTTATATTTAACTGAGAAAAAGAATGGAGAAGAAAGGTGATTTTAGGTGACTATGAATGTGGTATGGTTGTTGATGCTAGATGGGCTGCAGTGAGTATTTCAGAAACTGCTGATCTGCTGGGATTTACCCACACAGGCATCTCTAGGATTTCATGAGAATAATCCAAAAAAAGAGAAAATAACCAGTGAGTGGCAGTTCTCCGGGAGAAAATTGGCTTGTTGGTGTCAAAGGAGAATGGCTAGACTGCTTCAAGCCAACAAGAAGGCAACAGTAGCTCAAATAACCACTTGCTACAGCTAAGGTATGAAGAAGAGCATCTGTGAGTGAATTACATTGAACCTTGAAGCAAATGGGCTACATCAGGCCCATTAGACAGTTTAAGTAAACCTGACCTTTGCTCACGCATTTAATTATGCAGCCAAGGATTATGTTAATTAATTCCTCAGGCAGTTTTGAGTCTACTGATATTACTTAAATGCTTCCTGAATTTTTTTTTTTTTTATGGTGTTGCAAAAGGCCGGTGCACTGGTGTGCACATCTAAATGTATTTAAAACACTTTACTAAGGCTTTAGTGGAGCTTTTAACTTCAAGTAATGTCATGGGGTTCTTTTTTTAACATTGTTTAAGATAAGGCAGTGAATTATTTCTTTGACCTGCAGACAACCTAACCCAGATCAAGAATTTGCTGCAGTAAATCACACAAAAACTGCTTGGCTGTTTTGTTTTCTGTTTTTTCTTTTTTAATGAGAAAGTGAATACATTTAATTTGTTTGTTTGGTTTTTTTTGTTTGTTTTTACTTAAAGGATTGATAAGTTCAGCTTTCTTGAGTAACCTATTTTCTATGGGTTTTTTTTTTTTTTTTAGGGTTCTCAGGGACTTTACAGGCACACTTGCAGAGTTGTAAATGGGTTAAAACATTTGTCAAAACATGTCGATCATTTGGGTGTGCAGCTGTATGATTTAGAGTTGTCTCTTTGATTTGTAACAGCTTTATATTTGTTTTTTTTTGTTGTCTCATTCTTATTTAAGACAGTTCAGCAATCGCTACCTGGCAGGTTGTTAAGCTCCAGGCAAAAAGAGCCTGTTAAGTCCAAATTTCAGTAAGATTAGCTGTCATCTGTTCCCTCATTGTAGTTACTCTGGAGAGCCTGCAGGGGGCCTTGTGATTGAATAAGGAGTCTGCAGAACATAGTGTGGGCTTTCCTCAATGAAAAGAGGGTTTTCTTTAATGTTTTAAATGTGATTGGCTGTCATCAATTAAGTTGGTCCGAAGTCATTTCCACCTAATAGTTGAGCAATGTCTACTTTGGTTGAGGAGGGCCCACTACTTTTTGAGATCTCATCTTTCACAGTGACAGCCTGTCTTCACTAGCCCCCCAGGATGCATCACAGATGGTCAATGGATCTTTGCTCAGTTCTGCTCCTTTTTTAGTAACAAAACCACAGAAGATGATAAAAGATTCTGGCCATCTGCTAGTTTTGTGCAATGTACATTTCATAACTTGCACATTTTTTTTGTGTGTTGCTTCACAGGATTTGAGTTTGTGCAGGAGTTGTCTACACCCACTTTCCAATTTGGAGGCAAGACGGGCAACAGTGTAGCAGCGCTCATCTTCAAAAGAGTGCATTGATTTACGTCAGACAGGATATCACCACAGGAAATCGTCACATCTTTGCACTTTAAATCTCTTCTTTTTTTTGACTGTGTAATGAAACAAAGTTGCATCAACTGAGTGGGATGGTTTTTTTCTTAAAATAAACCTTTTTTTTTCTTGTTTCCTTTCATTTCCAAGCAGCCTCATTACTAAATGCATATTAACTAAACACCCATTTAGAAGTATTTATTTTAAAAGTTTATGATCAGAAATGCACATACAAAAAATACTGATGTTTGTCTGTACTTTAAAAAGTGCTGAATTGCATGATGTTAACTGCTTAAATGAGTTAATGAAGTTGGCACACAATGTATACACAGTTAGGTTTATATTAGAGGTTTTCATTGAAATGGTTGGTTAACTAATTTAGTTTGATATGACATGTCCATCCAAAGTCTTTCCATCTGTTACAACATTATTTAATCCAGTGGAAAATATTTAATGGAAATATAGCTTTGTCAAAGGTGATTGTAGCAGAAAGGCATCCAGACAATAAGTCAGTGTTTGATTTGATTAGTGATCATAAGCTTATGGGCAAAATGCATTATGTCATCTCTGCAGTAGCTTGTACTCAGTGTTTTTCCTTATTCCATAAATCATCTTTTGACCTTTAAAATTGCTTTGCAGTGACCCCGTTATGAGTCCTGACACGCAGAAAACAAGTGTTCAGCCTTACGAGGTTCTTAATTACAGTCATCTTTCATACCATGCAAAGAAGCCCCTAACTAATTGGATAAACTGGAAGCAAGTGGCACTTGGGGGTCCTGGGTACTGTGATTAAGAGCTGCTAGCATAATGAATAAGCAAGAGGCCACGGCTTCAGTGGGAGGGAAGCTTGTCTGCCATTTCCTTTCTCAATGGCATCATTAATAACTGCCAAACCCTGGATCCTAATTGCAGGCTGGGACAGTGGCCCAATGGGAGCTGTCGATGTTGAGGCATGCTGTTGAGTAAACACATGCAAGCTTTACAAGAATTACTGCCTGGAAATTTACAAGGCTCTGGATATCCTGCCTGGATGTGCATGTTATGCCCACATTTGAAACTCTCACAGAGATTTTCCCATGAAGAGAAATGTGCTTCATTGAGCTTCAACTAAATAGACAGTCCTTTACTTTTGTCAACATTTAATCTTTCTGTGTCTATTTTTTTAAGTTGTTAAGAAGCTCCTATGAGTCAGAAAAGTTTAACACCTGCTTAAATGAATACATAGGAGGGGGCATTTTCTGAGAAACAGTTCAGTCCTGGATCCTTGGAACTTATAAAGAGCTTTCAAATGTGTTAAAAATCAAATAAAAATATATTCCTGTATACTTCTAAGCAAAAACAAAAACAGGTAGATAGTTACATCAACTCAAATTATCTTTAAAGAAAAAGAGCTGGACTAATTTCTTTCCTTCATCTTTAAAGATATTTTATTTCCAGCCACCCCATCATGAAGGAAAATTAGACAAGAAACTTGCTGGTTTGAACTCAGCTGTAGTCTGCAGCAGATTTACCCTCATCAGCGCTTTCACAGCCTTTGGGTTGGCACATGGCTGAAGCTACACTTTTATTCCATTCATAATGTTAACCTATAAGGTTTTAGTCTCTGTGCCATAACCCACTGGCTGCACTACCAGCACGAATACCATGCTTTCATTTCAACTTCTCAAGTGTGATGCTTCAAATATTTATGTTTTTTCACTCCATCTCCCTGGAAACAAGTTTGAAGGTCTCCTAATAGGATTTTTGTGGATTGATTGAATTACTTCAGCATGTAACGGTGAACTTTCCATGGCGAGACGTGGACGAACAAGTATTTCAGACCTTTTCGCACTGAGTAATGACTACCACTGGTACACTGGGGCGCAATAAGGCTTTAATTAACGATTATAAACTTTATTTTCTCGTGGTTCACGTTATTACGTGACGACATGTCTCGTTGTTTTAGGCAAAACGCATGGCACCGTGGTAGCAACTTTCAGTTGAGTTGTTTATCTTTGCTTATTTTGACTCGACAACACTCATTTATCTACTCAACATCAATGAAACGGGCTGCATAGTAATAAAAAATGAGCACGAGTATTGTAAATGCCCGAGGGCACTGGAACGTACCAACTCGAAAAGGGTGGGGGTGCAAGTTGTAAATAAAACTTCGCCCTTTGTGTGTTGACATATTGAAGACTTTTGGTGTTTCTGGATTAATAATTATAACTTTACGAGAACACTACACAACAACCCGGTGTCCCCGTGTCCGCATTAGTTTGCTAGCCGGTTAACTTGTTGCTCGTCTTTCCCCCCGCTGACTTGAACTGCATGTGTACGCGGATATTGTTACAATCAATGCTGAAGGCAGAAGCTCAGCTCTCAGCTGCTTGCAGTCTTGCTTGGTCCTACGCTGAGGACGCTGGACTGGCGGCTGCAACTGCGATAAGCTTTTTCTTTTTCGCTTTCCGTTTGTTGAAGATGACCTAACCTCGAAAGAGCCTCTGCTAGCCAGGTAGTAGCACGTTAGTTAAATTATATGCACTGAACGTCTTTGTCTTTGTTTCTTTCACTGCTCTGAAGTTTACTCTGTTCTTGCTGGGTTTCCCCGTGTAACTTGTAAGGTTACTTTAAGAAAACATAAATGGCTTTTTTGGGGATGAATTTCTTAAAAGAGTATAAACCTTTTTTTTGTTCTTATAAAAATAAAAAATAAGAATGTGGCGTGTTAAACTCTTTTTGGGTGACTGCAACTTAATTGTTCTGCATTCAGTTGTTATGGAGCTTCTAAATAAATATATGTATATAAAATAATCTACATGACCGACCTGGTGCTGCTATAAATGTCCCCGCATAATAACCCGTTTTGAGGTTTAGGGGCTTCACACAGGCAGCAAGCTCTTTGAGGCTGCAAACTCCCCCTTCATCTGTCAGGCAATGCAGTGAATCTGAGACTGCTGTAAACTACACAGTACCTGTAGGTGGAGAAGCAGTGTGGTTGCTTTGCAGCATTGACACACAGTTCCTCACCACAACCCATGAGATGATGTTAAGAGACGCTTTAGTGCTTTGAGTCATAAGGCTTGGCTGCACAAGTCGCACCAATCTCCACCGCACATTTAGGTTTTTGTTCTCTTTTCAGAGAGGAATCTGAAATTACTAAATCTTGTGTTTTTTTTTTTTGTTGTTGTTTTTGTCCTGAGCATCAGAGTAGGTGCCTTTTTTAGGCTGAGGAGCCCGAAACTATTGGCCACTTTGTTCTTCCTCAATTTCAATTCTGTTTTATCAGCTAATATATAAGGCTGCAGCCTTGAAGTACAACCGAAATATACAATGTGCTTATGACTACGTGACAGAGATGCATGTATTATAAACTAAGGCTATGATGTTATACATATATGAAACTGAAACCTGCATGATAAGAACTGATAAGATGCTGATAAGAACAATTATAATTTAGGTTTGTTATCTGCTGGCATAGCTACGAGGCCTCTGTTTTGTTTTAGGCTTAAACTGTAAACGAGGACTCTGAATATAGGGCACAGTGGCAGCAGAGCACTAAACTGCTTATTTGTCATCTTTGTTTCCTTTGTGGGTTAGGAAGTGTTGGCGCTTATGTTTTGGTACTTATGTTTTGCCCTTTCCGATGCTAACCACAGCTGGCTGAGCTTTGTGGACACCATCAACACCATACCCTGAAGAACTGGTTTGGTATCAGGGTACATTAATTGGAAATATTTGGGAATTTTCACAGGGACACAGAAGCAAGAGGTCGTCCTTGACTGGCTAGGTTGGTTGGTGAACTAAACGTGAATTGCCGCTTATTTGCAGAAAATGAAATGTCTTCGCAATTGCAAAGGTTAGCTGAAGTTCAGATTGGAAGTGAAGCAGAGTGCTTGGGCAGATTTAATCACCTGTCAACTCTAGTGACTATTGGCATGCTGATAGAGGTGTCTCACAAATGCGGGTTTGGCTTAGATGTGACCTGTTCTGAGTACTTCTTATCTGCTTTTCCAGTTTGGGGAAGATTTTGATCACTACACAGTGCTTTGATTTCCAAAATAAACTATTGCTGGAATGTTTCAGCTTGGTGTGAACAAGTTCATGAATCTGCAAATTTGCTGTTTGCTCTTGCAAATTATTATGTCTGACAAGGAGCAGGGTGGAAGTGACCTGTCCTGGTGCCAGAGGTTCGCAGAGGTCCAGAAAACGAAAGCAATCTGTTGTCTTCTATATGTTACTTTGGCTGTTTTATTTAACCTCTAACACGTTTGGAAATGTTGCTACTGGCTAAGCAGGCATATTGAAACAAGTCAATCAACAGAACTTTTTCCAAAAAAGTGAAAACACTCCTCGCGTTGAGAAGGGAGCAGTTTACACATTTTCATCACAGTTCCTGGTGATCGCTTTTTGTACTTAATGTACTGCAATTGTGCTCAACAACAGCTCTGGTATTGTTCATCTGTAGGCTTGTTTTGGACATACTAGAGACATAATATATGGAGGCAATTAAGGGCGGTGGGTTTTTAAAGGGGATTGCTCTGCACTCCAGTGTGTGCTTAAGACGCACACATTTGCAAGGTCTTTGTGTTGCAGAAAAAAGGCCCTATTAGAACTCTATTCTGTCAGTGGGCAGCTGTGTGCCTGTGTGCTGAGCAAGCCACTGGCCCATTCTCCGTCTGTGTGAACAACTCTCACTCAGTCCACATGCTGACGCACATGCTGCCACTTTCACCCCTCTCGGTCCTTTGCTTTTTGCCTTTTTTGCATTTATTAATCATGCTTTTTCTCCTGTTTTTGACTGTTATTTGTTTTTCTGTTCCACTACTGCTCCACTGTTGCTCTCTTTCCCTCCCTTGTTCCCTGACCCAAGGCATTATGCAAACCTACCAGAAAAGGATTGTTAGCCATGGCTGTCTCTGCCACCATGGTACTCTTTATTCATTTCAGAAGCTTCCCTTTCTTCTCTGTGACCTGCAGTCATAATTGCTGTGGCTTCAGACACATTTAAACTCACCCCCACCTCCCCATTTAGTCTTAAAGAAGTTAAAAACAAATACCTCGGTTATTTGACTCTGTCAGTGTATTTGTTTCATTGTCAATATTCCTCGTTTTGTTTATTCCTTCCTCATTAACATGATGGATTTGTAAGTCTGGCGTCAAATCGCCCACAGAGCCACAGACCAGCAGCTGAAAAGAAAAGAAAAGAGGCATTCTCACATACACCAGAGAAGCACTCCCCCAACCCCCCAAGACACGCACCAGACTCTACTTAAAGATGAAAAGCATTCTGGGATGCAATAGAAATGCTCCAATGAACACTCTGCTCTAGTCTTTATGTGGCGATAGTGAGGAATTATTTAAAAAAAGGGAAAAAAAAGGATGCCTACCGTGTTTGACTCTCAAATAAGTCTTTATTTATTTTTTTAGTCGTTTGCATATCCTCTATGTGGTATTAATATGTTGTGTCCATGTGCATAACCTGTATTCTTCTGGAAAACCCCAAATCCCAGGTGAGCCGGTATTTTCTCTTGCGTTGCCTTGTGTCATCATAACACCACACTTATGAATGGCAGCGGTTGGCATTCTACTGTTTATTTTCCTCGGCTGCTTTGGATTGGCCTTTCCTTACAATATGAGCCAAAGCAACTCCAGTCTCATTCATGCCGTTCTTTACCGTAGATCCAGCCTGATGAAGGAATCTCCCAACTGAGTCCTTTATTTATTTAAAAAAAAAAAAAAAAGACAGAGAGAACTGAAAGCTTCTGTTAGTGTACAGACAGCCTTATCTGATGTATTTTTAGAACCTGTTTTCCACAGTTGTGACAAAACCTAAGCATCTAACTTCCTCTTTCAAGTATTAGGACTCTAATTAATAATGACAATCATTTTTTGATATATACTAATGTGACACTTAATGTGTCACAAGCAGGATTGTCTGGTCACACTAGCTCCGGGGTCTGCAACCTTTTACACCCAAAGAGCCATTTGGACCCGGTTTCCACGCAAAAGAAAACACTGGAAGCCGCAAATACTTTTTGACATCTAAAATGAAGATAACACTGTATATATTGTTTTTTATCTTTATGCTTTGTGTGAACAACTAAGGTGTGCTGCTTATGAAATCCATGAAGTGCACAGAGAAAATAAAATTATATTTATGTAATCAACACATTTTGAACTCTTAAAGAAATATAACAAAAGGAAAGACACCAACCTGAACTAAAATGATCCATGTAGCAAACAAAAACTGTTGTCAGCCGCCACCCTTATATCGCCTTTGGGCTGTTGGAGCCTTGACCTGACTCTTAAAAAATAATTGGAAAAAAGCTCTATGCTGCTGAAAAATGAAAAATAGATATTTGCAAAATTCTGCCTAAATATGTATTTTACCTGGTTAATTGTTGCGGCGGGGCGTGGTTTGCAGCGCCGCTGCAGGGGAGGCGGACGCACCTGAGCGACACCCGCAATCACGCCTCGCTGCCTTTACGTCTGTACTATCTGTGCTGTTGTGTTGTTGGTGGTGTATGTCGGGCTGTGAGCTGAAAAGCTACAGCCGGCTGTATGCGTACAGCAACCGTGTGTAAAAAGTGCTCAATAAAGAGATGCTCAAAAGCATGCTCATGGAAACACCGTCGGGTCTGCCGTGATTTGTTTACAATGGGACTTCTGCTCCTGAACCTCTGCGCACAGAGTCCGCAAATCGGGGCTATACGAAGTCAGTTTACGCAGGACTGTAAGCTGTCATCTGTCAGGCGTGAACGGTGTTTGTCTTTAACATAGTTCACGGTGGAGAACAGCTGCTGACATAATGTGGATCCGAAGATCCATAATTGGCCTACCTGGGGTTGAAAGTCTCGATAAATGCACGGCGTTTCGGCGGGTATACCGGCTTCCGCGAGTGTGACTCTTATTTTGAGCGATGAAAAAATAATAGAATATAATTTTATTTTTATATTTCAATATCACAATAATCTTCCAATTTAGAACTACGAGTTAAAAAGAACTAACATAAATAAAATACACTTCAGCTAAATACTTCTAATTTATTTGCCCAAACCACGCGGAGCCGCACTATAAGGACTAAAGAGCCGCAGGTTGCCGACCCCTGCACTAGCTTCTCATGACTAGACTTGCACTAACATTATTATTGATTGGTAATCTAAAGTCATACTTTAGATTATGTTGTACAACTCCACGGGAGTTGTACAACATATTGGTTCTCGGTATTTGGGATGGACTCTGTTTTACATACTTGTTTTACATGCACCTGCATGTCATTACACAGAAGCTCAACAAGTAGCTAGCTGTGTAACATATTAGATTACTTGAATCAGATGAGCTTATTAACTGCCTAATAACAAACAGTATTATTAAGATGTTGTATATGGAGATGTAACTGAAGTATTACAATTGAGAGTCTTAATTCAGAGACTGATTGGAATTCTACTGTGTATTATATACTATGCACAGAAAGCTCCTAGTCCAACTATGTAGAAGCTTTGTCTACGGACATTATCTTGAACTTTACACAGTAGCAGTTTACTTTAATCCAGCACCAATTTGATTTGCTTTCGTTTTTCAACAAAGATGAGTGCAAACCACGCATCCCACAATTTGAATGTGAAATGGCTTGTTTAAATTATTCAGAGTCATCACTGCTGAAACTAACAGATATGTTTTAAATTGATAATATGTCGTCTTCTTCCTATTTAGCTCTGCTTAACATAGGACTCGTGAGTCCAACATTTTCTGTATGTGGTTATTTCAATGAAAAAACCTTAAAATGACACGTCTTCAGTGGGATTTTCAAATATCTGTTTTACATTCCTGTTACACATTATGCTGAGCAGTCAGAGGGTCCATATGGTGAGCTGAGCCCCCTCATGAATGAATGAATGGGCTGATGGAATGCTGCTCATAGTTTTTGTTCTGAAAATCTCCCACCCATACTCACTAAAAACTCACCCACATCTCCAAAAAATGTATGTAATAGAGCAACAGAAAGTAATTGATTAATTACTCAGTACTGCAAACATATTTTAGGAACTATCGGTGGAACTTGGCTCCAACAGGGCCGCATGGCTAAACGGCCTCCATCTCTCATGATGGTATGTGCAGCACTGTTTTGCATGGCGGCTTCATACACAAAGTCAGTGTAATTGTTGTTTTGTAGAGCCCTTCTGCTTAGACTCCTCTTGCATATTATAGCAGACCTACTGTATATCTTTATGTTAATAAGCATGAGTATGCGAAAGCTTATGGCTAATTAACATACCATTACATATGAATATTACAAAAGCTTATTTTTCAACCTAGATATACACACTTTGGCATTTACACAAATGCATTTTGTGCTCATTTGGACTGCACACTTCACCACAAAGCTTTTCTAACTTACCACTAGTGTCCTATTTAATGTCAGTGAGGAAGCAATTCCTCCTGCTTCTCCAGTCACTGCTGTCACGAAATCATCTTCATTTGTTTGATTTTACGCCATTGTGCTTCACATAACAACAGAAGCACTTTTAACCTCTCATCGGCTGCAGCACCATGGGCCACTGGCTGTATACAACACTTTCATGGACTACTTACATGCTGTAAAGTCGCTCATGAATGTATCATCTTTCCGATTCCTGTTGACCAGGTGTACTTTTCCACTTTATTTAGTTTTTATTTACGGTAGTCAAAAGTTCAGTACACTTATATTCTTTAATCCTTCATTCTAGAAATGATATTTTAAGTTTGACTTTTCAGGACACTTTATAGAAATCAACTGGTTTTAAGAAAATGTATTTGTAAATTATGAGCTCTATAATTTTAGTGATTACAGTGTACATGATAATATTATGTGTTAGACTGAAGATGACTGCTGCTCTGCCAGAAGCATGCGATCTAGCTTTTTCTAACAAGCATGGTTGTTAGAATGTGGTTAGCATTGGTAAACTATGGTACAGTAGCCACATCTCTCTGACAGTTTTTCAGATTGACTTTGACTCATTGATGACTTATGCTTTGACTGCTGTTAAAAATCTCATGTAATAGCACTAGTCAAAGACCGTTAATTTTCAAGAGTGTTAAATTTTTGGATTTACTTTTATTCTTTTCCCTAGACAATGTGGAGTTTGGATTGGAAGGGGCGGGGCATTTGTCTAGTAATTTAGTAAGTTGTTGTTTTTTTTTCTGCTTCAAACTAGAGTTATTATATTGATCTTTAAAAATCCACTATATAGGGTACTTATTAGATCATTGGTACTGACAGTGAGTATAACATCACTTGTTTATACAGCATAGGAATGGCCCCTCCTATTGAGCTAAGCAATTGCCGGGGATTGCTAGCAGAACTGGAGCATCTGGTGTATGTAATGTACCCCTAATGGATTAGAGCTCTAGTGTGCATAGAACAAAATGGAAGAAACCACAGGCAGAAAAGCAAGGATTGCTGGGTCAGTTGGAGAGGACAGTATAGTTAGTGTGGTACCTACTCAAACACCTGATCCTATGCCTGTCAAGCTCCTTAAGCTTTCGGTTAACTAAACCCCAGTCTAAGAAACAGAGGTCAACCCCTAATAAATTTCTTGAAGTACCCTAAATAGAAAGAGTATGCTGTGTTTGCAGGTTACATGTCAGAGTGCTTCACGTTAGTAAACTGGCCTTGCTCAATACTCCAGTTTCCTATGACAAACAGATTTACTGATAAAGACTGATGAGCTGTCCAGACATTATTCTTCACTAGATGGGTGACATCTGCCTTTTTCACATCACCAGTTATCATTGTTGTCTTCTGTTGTGTGCTTGGCTGCTATGGCTACCTATTAAAATCCTAGAAACAGTGTACCACCTAGCAACTGTTTTGTGTCTTAAGTCAGAGTGAAACTACCCCAGGAAGTATCAGAGATTCATTTTTGTTGGAAAAACCCCAAAACAAAAACTTTAATGCTTTACACTGTGGCAATTTTACCTACCATATAGTAGATAACATGTCCGCTCTCAGGCTGTAAATCTATGATTAAATAAATGTTAATGTGAAATGATGGTAGGATATGTGTATGTGAAGTTAACTCGTTGCCACAGTGCTCGGTGGATATCACTTGGGGCTTTCTCCTTTCATGTATTTAGTAATGACACACCCAATTCAGCAGTGGCATGTCATGTGACCACAAGGGAAGTAGAACTCCTACTGCGCAAAGGGAAGTGTGCTTGCTTATGTGAATTATGTTAGTGTCTTCATGCCAACATAGTCGAGATAAGAAGACCAGTATTAACTGGACTTGCAAGTTAATTCTAAAGAAAGCTTTGGGGTTCATGTTTACTGCTCTTATTTTTATTGCAGATCTGTTGTTAAGAGTAACAGCAACTTAAATTGGAGCTTCAAGGCTGTATTCATGCAGAGATTAATGGTCAGTGTCATGAGAGAAGCATTCAGGGTAATCTCCCAAAAAAGGCCACAACTTGACTACTAAAAATACTTAAAGTTTCACTGAATAAGCTCTTCAGTGTTTATGTACCTTTGAAGGAGTAGACGGTACTAGGGTGATAGCCAAAAGATTCAATGGTATGTCTTGACCTCCCAGACCATTTTTACAACCTCGACCACATTATCCAAGAGAGGGGTCGCTGTGTGTTCACCCTGAATTAACAATGGACATCATAGGCTTTCACAAAAGAAAGCCTCCTTTATTCTTTTTAAGGCTTTCATTTAGTTTCTCATGGACATCTGAGCTATTTAAAACAGGTGTCAGCGTCTAGGCTTTTCCGACATTTAGTGCCACTTTGATTAAGGAAAACTGTGGCAGTAATTTAAATTAACCTTATCAAAACAAGAATATGATCTGCCGAGGCTTTTCAGCCATGCCATATTTTGAATATTTGGGCTTCAACATTTCATTAGTGCCAAATGAACTGGTTTCCTCCAAGTACAGCAACTGATCAAAGTCCTGACACCAGACGCACTCCACACAAGTATGCAGCAACGAGAGCCAATTAGTGATGGACACCAAACACCCCGTCACAGAACTTTAGGGGGGCGCAAATAGGCTTCTATTCATCTGCCCGTACAAATCACAGCCTGGGCAAAGAGCCACATTATCTTAGCTGCTCTTTCTTGTGCCCTCCTGAGTCACTGACTATTGTGAGCCAAGAGCTGCTGTCTGCACCCCAGCATACACAAATCAGTTCTTGAAGTACCAGTGGATTTTAACTCAGTTATGCTCAACATTTTGTTAGTTTGATAAGTTACGACTAAGCAAATATCATATATATTTGAGATTTCTTGGGAAAGATTTCCTTTATTTGAATCAAATAGGGCTGAAATGGGATCCCACAAAACTAATGATGAATCTCAGTCGTCTCTCCTTGTCAGGCAAAGCATTATTGCAAGTTGATCTATAGCAAGTGGAAGTCTTTGACTAAATCAGTCAGTGCTTTCCCTGTTCACTGTTTTGTACTGTTGAGCTATTTAAAAAAAGTAATTAGTATAATAAAAGTATTAAGTAAAAAAAATAGCACCTGTCCCATGACATCTATCATAATATGACACTCTAATGAAGGGAGAAGTAGCTCTTCAAGTTTCAGTTTTACGCCTCATTTAGTATCTGCAATGTCTTCTCTGGTATTTTAACTGTAAATGATGAGACACCATCATTTAAGTCACTTGCCTTTGTTTGATGATCAGCCTGACTCATGATAACAAAAACGGCATTTTTCTGTGTGGGACATGCAGCTGAGTTTGTGAGATTTTGTCTGGCTTTATGAAACATAGTTAATTTAAAGCTTAGTAAAATTGATAGTGTAATGTAAGGCTGTTTGATCATAATCATAGCTATTTAACAGTTGTTCAGTGACTTTGGAAACACAAATTTACTGAGCAGTAGATTTCCTCAACAGTGCATTTCCTTCCTCAGGGGTGGGGTACAACCCTCACTATCACAAATCACCCAGCCCACAGTACAGGTTCCACTACACTGCAGTATTGTCACAACTATGTAGGACTTCTAGGTGTTCATTCATGACCCCACAGATAGTATCTTTGCACCATGAAACAAGCACATGAGTGCAACAGGTTTATCTGCGGCCCTTTAAGATTGCTTTCAAAACAACTTGTTATCCGCAGGGCAAAACCACCTTGTTTTAAGATGGTATTTTTCAGATGATCCAACCTCAGCTTTCATTTCACCACTGCTTGGTGAACAATGCTTTTGTTTTCAGGGAGGCAAGAATGGAAAAAAGTTGATGTTTTGCTGGATATATAAAAACACAGTAATGATTGTTTTTATAATCTTTGAAGACCAAAGTTTTACTTAAAAATGATATTTAATTATTCTCCCAGTGGAGTGTAACAGTGACCCATCAAACATCAGATGAACTGATAACTTCCTGGGTTTTTGTTAGGACTGACATCTAGTCAAACAAAAAGGCTTTTCAAACAGTGTGATGTAGCCAGCAAGGACTCTTGCTTTGAAGAGCAAAAATCGGATCGGATCTGAAAATGGCTCTGCACAAGTGCTCTACACAGCCCATTAAGCTCTGGTTTCCCCATCATGAGAAGTCGGTTCATTAAGTAAGCATGGCTCCAGGCTTGAATTCACACTCGTCCTGCCCTCTCCCATGACCCTGCTTGCCAGACACTACACACACAAGTGCAGGTTAGCATAAGCAGACATGCATGTACAGAAACGCATGCACAGCTAGCTCTTGTTCTCAGAGATTCTGTTTCAGCCTTGATAGGACAAGTCACACTTCCTACCCGCATCAGTCAAACGGCACACTATAACAACCTTTACACACAGCCGTCACGCTCCTCGACCCTTATTCTGATTAGCACAAACATACACACACAGCAATACATTGCCGCACCCATTACTCAGTGTCACTTCTAATCAGTAGAGTAATCTGCAAAACTGATCATGAAGAACATGCTCTTTACTTTTTACTCCCACTAACAGTACCACCTTCTCTTGCCTGTGGAGGCCCGGTTGTGCTCCACCGACTCTCTGAAATGAATGGAGATAATGGGAGTCATATGCCGGCTGTTGGTTTCAGGCAGGCCTACATGAAACATTTATTTACTTAGTCTTTATGTAGTCATGGGGCTGGAAACAAGAAAAGGGACAGAGATGACATTGTTAAGTAGGAATACATGACTAGACTGGTTTAAAAAAACAAAACACTTTTTATCGATCCATGTTGTTGTTTTTGTTTTGGTTTTTTTTTCCTCTACAGAAGTCAGTTTTTTCAGTGGTGCACACTTCTCCGTAAAGCATCTTGTGTTAGTGCAACAACCCTTACTTAACACAAAACCACGTTTCATGGGCAGGATAGCATAGTAGGCCTGGAAGATCCATTAGCCTCATGTGTTGCTCCAGTGTCGAAAGCTGTCATTAGCCAGCAGTTGATTGGGGATCTGAACTATGCTGGTACTCTCTAATTGGATACTGTCAGTGTGTTTGGTGGTTGGTTAATGACGGAGTCCAAAGCCACTGCAGCTACTCTTATTAAAGAAACCATAACTGAACTTGCCCATCATCCGCCATAGTCATTCACATGCATTGAAAAACATCAGAAAGGCTGAGTTGAGCAGATGTGACAAGGCATGTTTGTCCAAAAAAAAAAAGATATAGACCATCTGCCATACATATAAAGCTTTTAACGGTTGTGTTTACCGAAGCAGCTACTATCTGGACTTTGCTATGTGTGGGTGCAGGCAGTCTTTGAGTTAACCGCAGCTTCATATATGCTTCTTTTCTGTTCGTGTTTTCTAGCCACATCTGTAGTCATGTGACGTGAGTAATGTCTTTTCCTGGATTAGCCAAAGCTAGCCTTCTGTTACAGCATGTTTAGATTCCCCCATGTTCAGGGTAATATTGCTGACAGGCTAAATGTTCTGTTATCCACAGGGATGAGGAAGCAGTTTAACATATATCAGCACATTTTGTTTTAAAGCTAGTAGCTTGATAGGTGTCTGTATGTAGTGTGTGGATCTATATCGATGACTGAAGGGTTGCTGCAAGTTTTTGGATTTTAAATGCTGAATGGAAAAACATTAGGTGTGCATATAGCAAACATGAATCACATTCACACCGTGCCCCTTTCAATCACTGTTATGGGTATGTTAATTAAAGCTGTGAGGAATGTTGATGTTAAAGTGATTTATCTGTGAATGACAGTTATCACCTTACAGATTGATTTAAAAGGCCACTTGTTTGTATTTGTGAGGAACCTTTCTCTCAAGATATGTTTTAAGAAAAAAATACAGATGCTATGTTTTTTTTGGTGAAAAATCTTAATGAGAATGGCACAGAACAAGTTAAAGCAGCCACAGTTGGGGTTAAGAAGCCAGATTTGGCGCACTATTGATTGTTATGGCTATGCTTAAACCTGAGCTTTATTTAGGCCCAGCTTCCTGCTCATGTCTTGCAGCCAGAAACATCCTTTGCACTTTAATTCAATTAGTAATGTTTTTATTTCCCCTTTTTCCCCATTAATACAGAGATTGGCTGACATTTGAGAGACCTACCTCCACCACCTTCACGAGTACTGCTCTTCAAATGGGAAATCTTCATCTGCTTGTTGCCCAAATGCACTGTCTGCCCTCTGCTCGCATATAAGATGGCTGCCTGTGGCCTTTTTCTGCACCTGAACAGACTGGAGCAGAGCTACTTGCTACCATGGTGATCATTTTCTCACAAACACTGGAAAAGAAGAAGGCTGCCAATGATGTAACGTCCAAGAGCATCGAGAGACGGCTGGTGAGAGAAACTTTACGTTTTGACTTTCACACAAGGCAAACTTGTAGGTAGTGTACCCACAAGCATGTTAGACCACAATAAGTTGTTCAATAAAGGAATTTAGATGTCTTCAACTGTCATTAATATGATAGATAAATTTTCACTTTTGAGGTTCTCTTACTCAGATGAGACATTCAGTGTAAGCTTTATAATTGTTCCTTGAAGACAAAGAGTTCTAGGATGTGTTAGCCTAGAACAAGAAGGAACCATTTCCCTAATAAAATAAAGGGAACTGGTTCAAAACCATTCCAACATGTCAATGCATGGTGGATCAGTGGTTATAGCTATTGGCTCACAACAAGAGGGTTTCTTCAGGAGCTTTTTCCTACTAGTGAAAAAAAAATGGTGGTTTAATGTTGCCTGTGTCAAGACAGTCTTGCAAAAGACATTCTAAATGTCAAGAGTTTCACTTCCTGAGACTGGTTAACAATCCCCTGGTAATCACCGGTTGCTTGGGAAAAATGTGTATTCTCCAGCAGGTTGGCAAGTGGTTGCAGGAGGTTGCTTGCTGTCACTTGGTGAAATTGGTTGCGAAGAAGAATGCTGCACTGAAAACCTCCTCCCAGATTGTTGCAGCCCCCCCATAGCACGCACCAACTACTCTGAGTGGTAGTGAAATGGTGAAAAGTGTGATGCAAAATGGAAACGGTGATGTTTGCTTTCAGTATAAAAGCTGTGCCTTTTAAAATTTTCTAGTTTGAGCGGTAAGGCTCAACTTTTATTTTACAGGCTGCAGCACTTTTTAACTCACCACCAAGCAGCAGTGAAAATGTAAAGAGTGTTTGCGTTTTACATCAAAACTACAGGTGACTGTGGCAATATTCAAACTTTGTTTGAATATTGCCAAGTTTTTGGTACAGCACACTCTTTGCGACTGATTACACCCAACAAAGGTCAGCGGCCTCCAGCGAGCAAGTCAGGAGAATAAATGTTATTGCTTAGTGAAT
This sequence comes from Oreochromis niloticus, assembly GCF_001858045.2. Lineage (NCBI taxonomy): Eukaryota > Metazoa > Chordata > Actinopteri > Cichliformes > Cichlidae > Oreochromis > Oreochromis niloticus. Next base: position 13,782,247 of record NC_031978.2, on the reverse strand, counting down.
GACCTGTGTGACTAAAGCTATTAAAAAATGCAGTGTATGGAACAAAAAGAAGCTTTTTTTATTTCAGTAAAATGGTATTTTTGGGGTGTCACCCCTGAGAATTATTTCACTTTTTTAAACCAGCACCTAGGTTTCACTTCTCAAAGTAAAATAAGGGTTATTTACATTTTATTTTTATCTCACTACTCCATTCAGACAAGCACGGAAGAGTAGTTTTCACTTTCCCGCTTTTATCATACTGCTTATATGCAATTTTTAATCTACAAAATCTCAACACTCCTTCAAGCGCTTGGATGGTGAAAGATTGCAAACATTTCTTAACACATTTAACGTCAATGTGATTTGTTCTGAAACGTCCAGGAATTATTTTCTTGGGCCCAACAAGTCTTAAATGTTTTTCTTTTGTTAAACCTCAGAGGCCATCGTAAGTCTTATATAATGTACTGTAAACTGTAATGACATGCATATTTGGAAAAAAAAAAAAATCAAAAAGGCTTATGGACAGAGGTTTTTCTGCTACCTTTACACTCATCAGCTGCTCACGTTAAAGGCCTGGGGGTTGAGTGTGCTAATTCTGTCATTTGATCGTCTTCTATGGCACAATAGCCTTTATTTTGAGTTCTAGGCTTGATATCTTAGAAAACTTTTTTTTTTTTTGTTATAATAACCTCGAGGCGAGTCACTGCAGTGAAATGTGGCATTTTCTTTTTTGTCCTGTGTGCAGACAGCCAACACCCTCCTGTAAGAAATGAACTATGGGATGGATGGGTGTCTGATTAAAAGATAAGTGGGTGTAGGCAAAACTGTTTTACACTCCCCTAATAGCTTTTGTACCTTAAACCCGAGAAATAAAACAGGTGTGTTACAAAATTTAGTTAAAGGTTCTTTTGTATTGTAAAATCATTGTCCAGCTGTCCTTGAAGGTATTTCATGCACCCTGCAGTGAGTTAAAGGATAATCTTTAGTGAATAGTTTCCAGCTCTGACAAAAGTGAAAGTGTAAAACCAGTCCAAAAGAGTGTAGTTCACCCACTGGATAATGGACTACACTCTTGAATCCTTGAGTTTTAAGTAGCAGCAATAGCAGCGATGGTGTGTTAAGCTGCTTGTGCTAGCTAGCTAGCTTGGGTAGGTGTAACTGTAGTTTACTATGATGTCAAAGCACTTGAGACTTAACTAACTTTAAGCTTGGAAACTATTTAAATGTGCAAGTCTTACAAAAATGTATTAAAATTTATATACAAGCGGAAATTATTATGAAGTGGAAATTAGTGCAGTTTTTTGTTTAGTAAGCTCGTTGGGAAACACCCTACATATTCAGCTAGAATGGAGCAAATTAGCATTCATTTGGAGTCTTTATTCATGGAGTCTAATGCTCACTCTTTTGTGCGCTGCTTACTCTCCGCCTCCTCTTCAGAAATGTGTCTAATTCTTTAGTCACCAGCTAGTTGCTGAGTATGAGCTATTTGCTGTGAACCAAAACGGTAAACTCGCAGACCATAAAACTTAAACAGTAAGCTTAAAGTAAGTAAGCATTTGCATTGGCTTTGGTTGACGCAGATCTTTGACTGTTTCACACTGGTTGTTTGGCAGCAGCGTGTAAATAATCCTGACCTCAAAATGAAGACAAATCAGTCTTCTCATTTGATTTGAGGGCTGAACTTTTGTTCCTTGGCTTTTGTTTCTGACTTTTGCTTTATGTTCGCCTGTGCCCTCAACAGTGTGAGGTCCCCACCATGAGCAGAGGGACCACCCTCCTCTCCCGTGGAACCGTAGGTGAGTTATCTTCATTATCTCTCTTTATGTCTTTCTGTTTGTCTTTCCCCCTTTGCTCCTGCTTCCATTTATTAAGCGCCATCCCTCTGTGCTCTGCATTTAACCTCTGGAAAATAGCAGTGGCTGATTATTTGTTAAAAAACATTTCACAACTGATATAACACAAGTAATTGTCCCCTTTAATTCCCCAATAAGTTGAAGTATCAAAATCAGCGATTGCAGTTGTCTTGTTGTTTATCCCCTGCCACACTCGATCACTCACTTCTCCCTTTTTCCATCTGTCACTCATCCCCCACTCATGATCAGAGTGCACCTGCCTCCACACAACGTTGCACAGCACTCTCATGGGAGTGAACTGTAATTGAATATTCTGCTGCCTATGTCAACAATTTCCCTTTGGCTGTGTTAGTGTAATTATCCTCTGTGTTAAAAGAAATGCTACTGTAAATACAAGGCCAGCTATCTCCCACCACCCTTCTTTTTTTTTCTTCCTTTTTTCCCCCCCCATTTCTTTTGGGTAAAGATTTTTCCACTGTTAATCCTGACATTAAAATTGGCTAGCGTGTTTTGTTAGTTCGACCACTTGGTCTTTTGCTTTCAAATGGTGGCCTTTTGAAGTTCATCCCTTTCTCCTTTTGTCCAGTTGTTTTCCTAACATTCCTGTCAGGTCGTCACTGTAGCCCCCGTACATTGTTTGTCCAGCCAAAACAATGATTTCCGTCCAGTAGTCTGGGAGAGAGCGTGCCAGAATTGGAGGCAAGCATCCAAAAGGATGGTTTTTGGATCAGCAAGGGGCTCTTTTTGACAAAAGCTTCAATAGATTCGAACTTAGCCACACTTCACTGTAGGTGTATTATCCTCCACAAGACTCTTTTGTCCCGATGGTGAGACAGCTGGAAATTCATACTGCTTTGACGCATATCCTACTAACCATTTGACTAATGGGAGTGACTGCCCAACTGTTTCACTGGCTGATTCTTATCATAATGTGTAGTTCATGTTTTTGGAATCAACGTTCTTGCACGTCCAAGTTTTAAATAGTCAGGAATGTTACTGCTGGAAACTTAAAAAAATGGCCAACATAGCAGTCAGTGGAGTGAGCTGGTTCGTGCTGAGGAAGAAAATTTATTGTAATCTGGGTTTTTTTTTTGGTTTTTTCTGTTTTGTTTGTGTGTGTGTTGATGTTTTTAACCACAGTATTATTTATTTATTTGCATATTTAACTCTAAAAGTAATGGAGGCAGAAATGTGTTTCTCATGCTCAGCAAGAGTAATGTGCCAGTAAGAACTCACAGCTGAGGTTTCACTGCATGTTCTGCAGCTGTTTATGTGAAAAACAAGCAGACACACGGTGATCTTGTTGAGTCCTACTGGGCATGTAGTGTGTTATACTGAGCACTGTGACTTTTGGGGGAGGCAGCCAACTTTTTAAGACTTTTAAAACATTTCCATCTTTGAATGCACTGATGTTTTTTCCAGAAAGTGACTTTTTTTTTTTTCTTTCAACATTATTGGGAATTTTCATTCCAGCTTTCATTACAGTTACTGAGGAACAGCACTGGTTTGAACTGTTATGGTAGTGTTATTTCCTCTAGGCATAACTTTGTCAATCATGTTAATACAAAAAAAAAACACCACCGCCTTTTTTTTGTAATTCTCCAAAGCTCATGATTTTTTCTTCTTTTGTTGTTGTTGTTGGTGTTTCTACTTAGCTGTTTCTTTCTTCTTAGTTAAATAGCTCACCATTGCAGTTAGCAGACAATAATCTCCCTTTATTCTTCCAAAGAGTTTGTTCTTACACCAACCAATCCTCTTTGCCTTAAGCTTATTTCTGCTTGTGTGTTTCTTTGTGTCTTTGTAGTTAGGTACTAAATTATCCTTCCAGATATTGTTGCTAGAATTCATCATGCTCTAGTTAACAAATGCAGTTTTTGCTTAATATTGCTTGTCGCACAGATAAAGATGTGTCAGAAGGGCTGCTGTTGAGGTCAATTAGTGTGAGGCTTTTATGTTTTTCCTATTACAGAGGCAGATAGATGGTTGGATATGGGGCGAAGCTGTGCCACCCAGCAGAGAGCTCCATGCCAGTCTGGTACTGCTCTGTGGGATGTGACGCCTGATCACAACAGCCACTGTGCCAAGGAACCAGGCAGCACGACAGCAATCACCAGCCTGATAAGAGATCTGAGTCTCTGCAGCAGCACTCACGCCACATCCGCCACTGCACACTACACCACTACAGCCACCAGCCAAACTCCTACAGCACCCCCGAGCAAACGTCAGTGTCGCTCTCTGTCGCTCTCTGAAGAATTCACTGGCTTCCGCTCGTCTTGGAGGCCCCAAGGGTCCCGAGTATGGACAACGGTTGAGAAACGAAGGTGCCACAGTGGAGGGAGTGTCAGAGGAGGGGGGAGCCATTTTCCCACCATGCAGCGTAGCTCCAGCTTTAGTTTGCCCTCACACTCCAGCATCACTTTTGATGGAATCCAGGACCTGCCATTCTTCAACCAGCCGCTGCCTCTCCACCCTCAATTCACTGCCTCTCCAGTCTCCCCTACCTCTCTTGCCACACATCATCACCACTCCCAAAATCACGTCTTCCTCAGGCCTCTCTCACTTTCCCATGAGCAGATCAGCCTGCCAGAACACCAGAGGGAAGAGGCATCGGAGACCAGCTCTACAGACTCCACCCCAGAGCTGGGGAGACGAGCTAGCCAAGGAGCCAAGGGAAAGGGGTGTTTGTCTCGGAGCAGGTCTCAGCCCTGTGTGCTAAATGACAAAAAGGTCGGCATGAAGCGTAGGAGACCAGAAGATGCTCAGGAGCAGCGGCCCTCCCTGGACCTGACAAAGATGACTCAGGTTAGCAGGAAATGTTGAACATATGTTGACCTGCACAGACAAGCACTTACATATTCATTGATTTGAATGCATTCAATTGGAATTTGACTAATTTCAGAGTTTAATATTACATGTGTTTGCTGATTGAACACAAATGAGTATCAGCTTATTTCTAATCTTGCTTTAATGCTGGGAAATGCGCTCTGTTGCATTCACTTTAATCCTGAACCAGATGCACTTACAACACAGACAAATGCTTTTTTGTTCTTAGACTAAAGGGAAGTTCAAGACATCTTCAAACAAAACTAAGTCTGTCTCTTTCTCTCAGAGTTTGATCAGGGAGTGGATTAAATTAAACTATGTTAAGTTTTCTGCGTCGTCAGTTCGAGGCTTCGAGGCCAAGTGATCTCAGGCTTTCCTCCCTCTAGCTTAGGGAGCGGTGCTTACTAAGAAAGCATTCCTCATGTTCAGTCACGCTGCCTTGAACCACGCTCTAGCAAGCCCCTCTCGGGTTTATAATTTCATTAACTCTGTTGGGTAAACAAGTCCATCCAAAGGTTGGACTTCTCACCATTTATTTGCTTCCTCTCTGCAACTCCTAGCCAATATTTCTACCTGTCAGAAAAAGCGGGTGAATTATGGGTATATTTCGATGCATAGAGCTCTGGATGGATTTCCCACTGTCAAGGGTTTTTGTTCTTTTGTAAGGTCAGAGGAAACAGTGCAACAGCCAGAGAGTTAACCCAAACCCAAAATAGATCCAGAGAAGTATTTTAATGGCATGAACTCTTTTGATTCTTGGCAGTGCTGTGTTTCTTCTTTTTTTCTAGTGCCCTGAAAGATCTTGATCTGATTCTTGTATCACATTCAGCTCATTATTTATGTGAATGCTCTGGGAATTGTACACATTGTGATATATTTACCCATCCTTTCCTGATCACATAAGTCATTTGATACTCAAAAATCATCCTTCACAGTACCTTGTGTCAGGAGAATATTGTAATTTTCCTGTCTCTTACTAGAAAGTCATCATCAGTTCATCCATATACCCCCCTTTTCCTTTCTAAAATAATATTAGTTCCCAGCCAGTCATACTTAGGACCTAGCCAGGGATGGATTAACAAGGCATGGGTAATGGAGCCTAGCAAACATGTTTCCTCTTGTATTGCCAGCTTCTAAGAGGGGAAAAATCAGGCATGCAACATATAAAGAACGAATCCACAAACACACACATGGAGCCAGTTTTACATTAACTCAACTTGCCATTAGTCGCTGCCATTACTCTGCTAGTTATATACTATTGTCAGAAAATTATCTATTCTCAAAGGTTAGTGGGTCAAAAAAAAATTTCACTTTTTTTGGGTGTTGGAGTTTACTTGCATGAGTGCATGTTGATGAAAGGAGTCCGGTCGTGCAGGTTAGATGGGTCATTTCAGATCTACTGTAACCATGTTTACATTCTCACCCTCATGCACACCTCGGGAAAGTTACCAGTAAAGCATTGCATACAGCACAGACAGTATGAATAATACGTGCTCCCTTGCTTCATTTTCTTTTCCTGTTATTGAGACTTGATGTCAATAACTAAACGAGGTCAAGTGTGGCCAGGAACTTAAACAAGCAGGGTTGTAATATCTTGCTCTAAGTTTAATAAACCAAAAGCACCAAGAAGCTACCGCTGGAGATTGACATTGTTGTTACCAAAAGTGGTTGACCTTTGTGAGAGCCTAGGGAAAGAAAAAGATCCCAGCTGGCAGACTCTCTGGAAAAGGAAGTGTTAATGTGGAAAACTAGGGCTGGTTACAACCTGTGTCTGATCTACTGGGGACAGAACATGCAAAGTACTGCCAGGGCTGGGAATATAATAGATTTTACCAACTCTAATGGGAAATCAGTTATTTAATGTTATCTTTCTTCTGACGTTATATGTTTGAGCATCACAAGACTTCTTAACTGGCCTCTGTGTCATTGAAGTGGCAGTTTTTTTTTCCCCTGGTTACGCACACACAATTCCTCCCACTCTTTCTCAAGAACTGGGTGAGTCTAATGACAACATTATCACCTTTCATACCTACGTAAACAGTAGATTTAAAAAAATTTTTTTTTTTTACCGTAGGTGTGTTTTGAGTAATGCTGTCTAACACTGATTAAAAGAATAGCAAACGTGTTGTAGATAGGGCAGGAAACTGTGACACTTGTCTGAACTGCAGTGGATAAAGACAGGTGTTGTTTGATTAATTTTCTATGGAACGTGCGGCAGAGGCTCGCCAAGTGAAGGATCATGGTGGTCAACAAGCCCTCAGTGTGTGTTAGTGGAACATGGTGTAATTTGGCCTCTAGATTCCTCGACCACGTCAATGAAGGCGGGTGTGAATTCTGGGGATGTATGTCATGCTAATCAGCTATAACTTGACTACCGTGGGGATTTACATGCAGCCACCCCCAAAATTCCTTGAATGTCCTCCCAGTCAGCCATGTAGATGAGTTATCTCTGCCTGCACTTCCACCTTGGAGTGTCATTGTTTCTTTTTTGGGGGATTGTTTTTTTTTTTTTAATGGAGGCTATTGGGCATAGCAAACTCCATACCCCTTGCTGAATGATTGTTGACACTTCTTGCACAGTGCATTTGAGGAAGCTGTGTGCTTCAGTCCAGCCTGGTCAGTTAACTTCAACTGGGCTATTGTACATTTTTGTCCAAAATATTTAAGTGTGTGTGTGTGTGTGTGTGTGTGTGCACGCGCACGTGTGTGTGTACAAACTTTTATCCCTCTCTATTAATATTTTTTTTTTCTCCTGGCCCAAGTTCAAGCTGCTCTGGTCTTCCCCCTCGTTCTTCCATCACACACACTCTTCATTCCTTGGATGGCAGACATGATGATCATAGCTGAGCCCTGCATGCTTGTGGGAACACCTAGGTGGGCGTCTTGAGGTGCAGCTCTCACCGGGTATAATGACATGTTGTGACTTGTCATAAATGAGCATTGTAGAGCATCGCCAAACACTAGTCTGTAGTGATACATTATTATCGCCTACACTTTTTCAACATCTGACAGCACAACACTTTTGTCTTTCATCATCATTTTACCTCTGGGCATTTGCATGAATAAGCTGGGCATTCTGTCTGCAGAGGAGTAAATTCCAGATGAATACACACACCAAAGCAAAGACTGTGCGTGAATGTCTGTTATAGTCTCCTGTCTTTGCTTGCACCTCCTTGTCCTCTCTTTTGTTTTAACGTTGTTTGCTGCTGGAGGTCTGATTGCATGTCATCCTCAGACCAGTGTGTTGCTGAATGTTTATGTGACCTAATTTCGGCACAGAGCTAAACCAAAGAAGCACCATCGACTCGTATACTAATAATCTGAAGTTGCACAGTGAATGCAATGTAAAGTACCTGCACCTCTTAGTAGTGTACTATATGTATGATTGTGGTTGTAGTTGGGTTCACAGCAGGACCTTTGCATAGCTTTTAGCTCGGTGATTTTTGTTGTTTACCCAAATCATCAGGAGGGTATTTGCCTAACCTCCTGGCATGTGTTTGTGCTTCTTTGACAGCAGCTGCCTTTTGAACCCATGCTCTAAATAACATCCTTACAGTCCAAGCCATTGTTGTGTAGATCACAGTATAAAATAATCCACACTTACTATAAAAAAATACCACTTAGCTCTAAAATATGTGTTCTTATAGGATATTGGTGAATATTAAACATAAAAACCAAAAACATATAAATCAATTCAGGGGATCTCGTGTCTTTGCCTCTGCCATCAGCGTTACTATCAGAGTTCAATTTTTCGATTTAACATTCAAACATGACTCACTGGAAGGCATGCGTGGCTGTGGTGGACCTGATGTGTCACATATAACTGAAAACCATGCTCTCATTTCCCTTAATGTGTACGGGAACATCGATGAAGTTGTATGGTTAAAACATGGTTCTGCTTGGGACTATGCTGAGTTTTGCAGAGGCACGTATACAGTGCTGTGCAAAAGTCTTGAACCATCCTTCATTTCTCTATATTTTGTTAAGAAAATGTAAAATGGTTGTTTTTCTAACATGTGAAAACATACAATGAACTGTATCTTTATTCCTCAACAAAGGTTGAACTCACTTAGACAAGCTTTTTTGGAATTTATTTAAGTATACCTTAATGTCTAAAGATACAATTTAAATTGATTATTTCCTAAGTTGTCTATTACATGTAGACATAACATAGGTTCATCCTATGTAGTAGGTGACTTTTTTATGCTTGAATGATTTATGGGTCAATGTTAAGTGGCTTCAGAAGTACCAAGAAATGAGTGAAAATGCAGCCAGTGTCTAAAGAAAAACTTTAAAAAGGCTGGCTCCAGACTTTTGCACAGTACTGCACATGTTGTAGCTGGAGCTGGAGTTACAAAGATAGGGTGCTCTTGGTCAAATTATGAGTGATAGAGAAGTCATTTGAGTGAATCGGAGTAATACACGTCATGATTTTGAGCTGCATTATTGACGGGTATTTCTACTCTTGAATATTACACAAATTTATAGCATCATGGGAATACTAATTATCATTTTAAATAATCACTTTAGATGATGACACTGTTGTTTTCTTTGTCCTTATTTATAATTTTTTTGGTTTTTTACTAAAATAACATCATTGCCTAGCCTGTCAGTCCAACTATATAGTCCAAGTTGACTATGACATTAACAGACTCAAGAATTCCTCTTTTGTATTTCTGCTTCTGGTCAATGTGCATTTTATTTTGCAGAACAGATGTCCCAGACCCGTGCTATTTAAATGCACTTGCCAAATCAGCAAGAACTGAAAACTGAAAGGAGCACATCACCAAGACTCCAGAAGTTCACTTTATTAGTCATAGTCTTTACAATCTGCTGTATTGTATTTTCTGTGGATTAGGACGAGATGTGTAGAGTTTAAAATCTTTCAAACTCATGTTTCAGTTTTTGTTATTGTTTTATTTGACACTTTTTTCCAATAGCTTTTTTTGTGCTTGATTAATCACTTAAGAAATCTCCTCTTATATTCTTTTAAAAATGTTTATTGTGGTTCTCCAACCTTAAATGAAGTGTGTTTCTAAATAGGGCTTATGAGGATAATAACTTTAAAGTGGTTTTTCTCTGTGTATGGTTAGATTCCTGGTAATGGCAGTGGGTAATATGAGACATGACAGGTCTAGGGTAGCGAGCCCATGTGTGTGGTAATAGTGATTTGTGTGTGTACATGGGTGTTTTTCATCTGGCAAAGCTGGGTACACAGCAGAAATCTAACCCTGCTCCCCCAGCCTACCACCACACCCACCCAAATCCCAGTCAGGCTCAGTAGATTTTATAGAAAGCATATTGTATAGAGGCAGCCTCTCCACCTCCTTTCTCTATTGCTTTCGTCTCCTCCTCTGCTGTGATAATTAGTAGTGGGGTAATACCAGGGGTTGAACTGAGAGAGCAAGAGCTCTGAAATCCCCTTTTCCACTCCAGTGGGGTAACTACAGCAAAGGCCTCCCCCTCCTCACATGATCACCTCAAGCGTTTTCAGATGAAGCATGGTGTGTTTGAGGTACTTGCATGTAAAGTTAATCCTGAAAAAGTGAGCTAGCCTTAAACTTAGCCAGCCAAAATCCTATGTTATAGTTTTCTCTTGGACGAGGAAACGGCAAGCCTGCTAAAATGAGATTTGAGAAAGGGTGTCTCCAAGTTCATTGTAAAAGGAAAGGCAATGTCTCAACACATGCTAGGGAACATTAGAGGTGTCTGTCATGAAAGCCTGGGCTTTATAGAGAAAACCTCATCTCTATTCACCTCCATGCCTCCAACATCTGCTGCTGAGGGCACTCCAGAGATCATTAACCCCTTCGCTGCGCTGCACGGCTGCCTGTCTTTGTTGCAGGGAGGAATTCAGGGTGGAAAGAGAGCATGAAAGCAAACCGGGAGCCAATGTCTTTGTGAATTGAGTCTCTTTAAGGTCAAGTTTTGAGAGCAAAAACGTAGGCAATTGTTCACATCCAGATTGTCCCTGGCACTCCCTAGTGTGAGCTCCAAAACATCATAACAACTGTGAACAACAATGGCTTAAATAAGAAATGTCTTTTACCATACAGGGTTGGGTTAGGTATGTGTTTCAAAGTGGTTTCCAGTGATAAATAAGCCTAGAGCACAGTTTGACACGAGATACATTTTGTGGTTTGGTGCTCATTTCAGTGTTTTGCTCAAACAAACCAGAGGGTTAGCGTTCTGTGTATACTCTTCAATGCCTTGTGCGTGTACTGGTGTTTTTGCATGTTTACATGTTCACATGCCATCAGTGAAAGGGAAAGCCGGCTTTTAAGATGACCCAACTGAAACCCAATCTCAAACTGACATTCTGGGAAACTCTGAGCTCAAATTCTCCCTGACATAGTCTTTGATTTCTGTAGCTCTTCATCAGAAAGAGGCCATGATGTGAGTGTGTGCAAAAACGTCCAGACTAACTTTTCTTTTTCTTTTTTTTTTCAGACTTTACAGAGCTTAAGCTGCCCTGGATTCTCATCTAGCGACAACTGCCAGTCAGTCCTATCCCCGCCCACCTTCGACTTAATCGACCAACCAGATTCAGACTTCACAGGCGTGTCTGAGCTGGGACTAGAGTCATGGCAGGAAGTGATAGGAGATGACGAGGAAGAAGATTCATCTTACGAGGATAGCGACTCCGCTTGTAGTGTGGACTCACGGCCTGGGTCTCCTGTAGGCATCGAAGATGGTAAACGCACCCTCTGGAAGGGTGACTGTGGGACACAGAGGGACATTTTTCAGCTGGGGGGAGAGCTGGATCTTGAACAGATTGAAAGAAACTAAACTTTGCATCGACGATTTTAAGACTGCGTCTGGACTGTTGTGGTTGATGTACCGAGAAATGACTATTAAGATAAATATGAGGAAAAATAATAGCTAATTTTGTAAGGGAAAGGCTTTGAAAAGACAAGGATGGTGATACATATGATGAAGCATTGCATATGTTGCTAACGGCTGGCTTCTTTAATGACACCTTTGCCTTGAACATTCTTACTGTTTGTTTAAAAAGCAGTAACCTTAGTTTTTGTGTTTTTGTTTGTTTGTTTTTTTTGGATCAGATATTCAGCTTAACTCAGGAGTGGGAAATTGAGGGTTTGTCTTAAATAAGTGTCTCAGCCCCCTGCTGTCTTTTAACCTGATGACCTTTCCAAAGTCAGCTAACCTTAAGTTTGTAGTACTGTAGCAGTAGCTGGGCTCTCTTATATTTAGCTCAAGTTTGTTTTTCCAGAGAAAGTGGAGGGCATCAGTAATGGGGTGACACAGAACGGGGCAAAGACAGACTAACCCTTGGCCTTCCTCTTCATCTTTTGTGCACACGTGAAAATCTGATTTTTGTTTTTGTTTTTTTTGCTGAATGTAGGCTCAATAAGCTTTATGTGGAGTTCAGAAAATGTAAAGTGCCTTCTTCTGGATGCTTGCTGTCTCAGTTCTCTTCAAGAAACTTGCCTCAATTGAAGCCACCTTTTCTGACCCAAATAGACAAATTGTATTTTTGAATTAAACACTGAATCTCAAATTTTCAGTTCTAACATCAGTGTATATTTTTCTAAGTAACAGTTTTTTTTATGAGCTGTTTGTGCAGGAGCAAGAATATAAGGTCTTTGTTCTATAAGAATGAATATGAAATAAATGGACATCCTGCACTCTTGTCTGGTTTAATTTGAGTTTTGTCATTTTGTAATGACTGCTGGGTGGTAATCAAGATTTCTGTAAAAGATAGCTTTCACTCAGACAGATCAAAAGTCTGAACACGCTGCAAAGTTTCCAGATAATCTTTAGAAGCCATACCCACACGCAGTCGCTTCCTGCATAACATTTCAGAGCCATTTCATTGAAGCTCACTCAGCTTGTATTGTTTTGAATACCCACAGGTACATAACGCGATTATGCAGCAAATCGTTTCTCTATAAATGTTTTCTCTGTACAGTGGCTACCTAGGCTATTGAAGAATACAGCAAGTCAGGTTTAAAAAAACAAAACAAAGAAACTTATATTGGTTGTGTGCAGGTCCCAGACAAAATGGCAGGATGTCTAGCAATGGAATATTCCTGTCCAGTAACCCTGCACTGGCCAGAGGAGGTGATGTCAGGAGAAAATGTCTGGGGAGCCAGACATGTTGACCGGACAGGGTTCTTCCACTCTGGGATTTCCTATCATTTCTGTCCAAGTTTCTGAAATAAACTCAAAGCACCGTCACCTTAATAAGACTAACCTCCATTTAATCTATTTAGATTAAATTTGAGTCTTGTCTCATCATCATCATTGTTATTAGCCACGAGGGAGGCTGATTGCTGAAATTAAGTGATAGGACAGATTGTTTTTCCGGCATGGGGAGGAAGGCACTCAGTCCAAAACTGTTTATGTTGAAAACAGGATGTTGGAGTCACTTGCAACCTTTCCTTCAACGATGGCCTTGAAGGAAGGTGAACTCCGACATCTCAGCGCTTAGGTGTTGGCTTACATAAACATGCATCCAAACATGTACACTTATTCGAAGGCCCTGAAATAGATACTCAGTGTGCTATGCTTGTATACGCAGAAAACCAGTCACCTGGCCTGGAAAACTGGATTAGCCATCGCTTCTCCTTCTCTTTCATTCCCAGTGGATCTGTCCATCTGATGTTGGAAGAATAAGGATTTGCAGATGAGAAGAAGGTCACAGGGCTCAGATTTTGAACATGGCACATGAAAAGAAGCACACGATGTCTGAAAGTTCACACTTCAATGGTGAACTGGACACAAAAGACTGGAAACATAAAATCATGTTGCTATCAACAGTAGTCCGGTTACTCGTTGCTCCCAGAGGTCAGTAAACCACACGCACGTACGCAGAAAACACACACACATATTTCCTCTTTGGCAGGAAGTGGCATGCTAAGCGGGGGAGAGAGTTAATATCTGAGGTAAAAGCACTATAAATAGGGAGCATTGTAGTTATGGTTGCCAAATGTAGACTTTGGAGAGAGGGAGACAGGAAAGGCCACGTTAGACAAATTTACAGCGCCCTGGACTGATCGACCTACATTATATGTGAGAAAACATTGGCTGCATTTTCAGAAAAAGCTTCACTTAAACACTGTCAGCAAAATGACTTCAACTGTCCTTTGAGAACTTCAGAGGAGGGGAGATTAATGACATCAGATTTTCATCAGCCTTCTCAAGTGTAATCTAGTGTTTGCGTCCAGATGGGTGGGAGTCGTACTTGCACTTCAGCATTAAAGGATACTGAATTGTTTGATGCCTCCAAGTCTCCTTTGGTTATACTCGTCCGTGGCTCTATATTTGAAGCAGAGGCTGCTTGTTTTGTTAAAAATGGCTTTGTCAAGAATAGCAACAGGGAAACAGAGGAAGTAAGAGTCAAGAGCAAAGAATAGCATTAATATGTATAAAAAATACACTCAAACAACCAAGAGAAGTGGTTCTCCCATTGTAATTATGCCATTCCTGTGCAAATCATCAGTCTAAAATCTTTCTGGCACAGTTTCAACAAGGTGTTGGAAACATTCCTCAGTGATTTTGAACCATATTGACATGATAGCATCAGAAAGCTGCTCAAGATTTGTTGGCTGCTCATTCAAAATACGAATCTCTCGTTCCACAACATCCCAGAGGTGCTCTGTTATTCTGTTAGATTGAGATCTGGTGGCTGTGGAGACCATCTGAGTACAGTGTGATGTTGAAGGAAAGCAGTTTGAGATGATTTGAGCTTTGTGACGTGAGGTATTGTCTTGCTGTAAGCAGCCATCAGAAGATGGGCACACTATGGTGATACTCAGGTAGACTCAGTTGGTACTAAGGAGCTCTAAGTATGCCAAAAAATATTCCCCACACTATTAGACCATTACCAGGATGAACCAAAATAGCAAAATGGCTCATGCTTTTATGTTGTTTACCACAAATTCTGAGACAGTAACTGGTCTTCTGCTAGTGTAGCCCATCTACTTCAGGGTTTGATGTATTGTTAACCCAGATCTGTTAGCCCGGAGAACTGGCGCTCACTGCATATTTTCACTTTTTCACACAATTCCAGATATGGTTGTGTAAGAAATTCCCAGTAGATCAGCAGTTTTGGAAACACTCAGACTAGTAAGCAATCATGTTACATTTAAAGCTGCTTAAATCAGCGTCTTGATGATGTCTACGTGCCTAAAAGCGCTGGGTTGCTGACTTGTGATTGGCTGATTAGATATTTGCATTAACATGTGGGTCAACAGGTATACCTAATGAAGTGGCCAGCTAGTGTACATAATTCCTAGTTTTAGCATTTGCACAGTTTTATTATATACACCATAAACCACAAAAACCCACAAACTTTTGTGGCTTAACATTCAGGTGGTAAATGCAAAATAACTGAACATCAATAAAAATGTTTAAACATTTAAAATAACGATGATTGTATTTAGAATACAAAATGCACTGGCAGTTGTACTGACATCAGAACTGTTGCTTCCAGGCCTTTTATTACTTCTTTGCTAATAGCACACAGTGTGTGTTAAGTGTAAGGGAAAAGAAGAGAGAAAAAGGCTTCAGTTAAAACCAAAGTCATAATTATATAACGGTAGCTCCCAAACAGGCATTCCCACCTTGTTGTCCATGAAAGAAAAATGCTGACTGCTGCACCTTCTGTTTATTGACACTACATTTTGTGCTTAAGGGTGGACAAATGAATCGTCCTGCGTTTACCTGCATCTACATGTGTGCTTGGAAGTGCTTTGGCAGACACCTAGTTAGACAGGTGGCTGGGAGTGTCATATGTCAGTGACTGTCTAGTTCTCCTCACAGAGGTGATAAAGTGCAACCCAACACGTCGTCACCATGGTTCCCATGAATACAGTGCCATCCCTTCCCCCTCTCAGTGTGATTTACATCTTCATAGTATCCTGTAATGACTGGTTTTCTTATACACCAGCCCCCAGAGTACCTGAAAATCCCTGGAGCGCAAGCTGTAGATATCTCAAAGATCCAATAATGAGCTGAAATTTCATGACGACTTTCAGTAGGCTTCATGAGTACAAAAATAATAACAATTAAAGTTAATGTGCTTATAAAATAAGTGAAAGATTATTGGCTGCCTGATTTGCCTTTTCCAGCAGCCAATAACTTTCCCAATTAATCAATAGACATTTATGTTCTTAACACAAAAACCAATAAAAAGCAGCCGTAAACACTTTAGGCCATTTGAGTAACATTTGTCATCAACTTCAGAAATCATTTTAATGAAAGTAAGAAGTTATGTTGTTACTTGGAAGCTATGGAATGACAGAATAATTGTATCACCTGCACAGTACCTGACCAAAAAAAAAAACCCTGGAAAACCCAGACTTAATTTTGTTACACTGCTCATAACGACTGCACAGTTTATGGGAAGCAGATGGTAATATTGTTTGGTGTTGATGTCCTTTGTGGTATTCCCAGCAGCTCATTCAAATCAAGTGCTTTTCAAAGGAAATGATCAATGCTGCCAGCTCTCCCTGCTATAAGAAAAAAAAAAGTGCCACAGGGCCACAGACTGACAGCAGACTTTGACAACACGTGCGCTGCCAAGCATTTATTCCATTTTGGAAACGTGTTGCCATGCCACCCAAACATTTCCAGTTCTACATGTGATGCAACCGAGCATGTGTTTTAGAGAAAATGAGAGAGATGAAAGTGGGAGAAGGGCATTTTACTCAGTGGAAAGACGTGTGCTGAGCGAGAGGAAACACATGCTCCCCTTTTTTTTTTTTTTTTAGCAAAAGGGTAGTACACACAGGAGACTGGCTGTTGACTTGCTATATACACAATGATGACTGAATACCAAACAATGGGAGACTGAAATAGGCATGTTTTTGCAGCGGCTGGTCCTCCTCCATCCATCACACCGGTTACATCTGGGTCAGCGAGCGCTGCCTGGATCGACTTTCCCCCTGGTGTACGTCCAGAATGGCTGCCTCTCATGAATCAAGACAAAATATCAGCCATGTGCTGGAAATTTAAGTCAGTGAATATCTGGAGAAAATGTGCTTTGGTCTGTCTGTCAACAAACAATAAATACGTCCTTGCCCTTTCACAACAGCTCAGTTTATATGTGGCAACAAAATTTTCTACGAAACTGTAACACATTGTGCATAGAGTTAAATCCCTGGATCATGCAAAAGCACTGCACACAGATTTATCATTGCTCTGTATGAAAGTCTTGATTTATAATCTGGCTTCAGGTCGTCAGAGGACGCTGCCCTGTCAGTTTGACTCGCTGATGTTTGTTTTGCAGCTCCAGTTGGCGAAATGACTGACCAGAGCAGACAGGGTTGACTCAGGACTTGCCACTTGGTCTGCAATCAAACTGAAATGAGCGATTACTCAGGGGTGACTATGAGAAACAGCTTCAGGAGCAAGAAGACAGTCAACACAGCTGCTGCTTGGCTGTTCACCTTTGACCATGGGCATAAATGTAGATAGCAGTGGATCATAGCACGGAGGTGTCATGCTCTCACTGGCTGAACTTTTGTAACCAGCACCTGCTGTGATATTGGATGTAAAATGACCCCCTCGGTTTGAAAACAATTTTACTGTTTTACACACATTTGTAAGGCAATATTATAGTTTATAGTACATAGTAGTCACTGCATAATAAAGTGTATGGTTAGGGATGAATTAGGTGGCCTTGAGTCCTCGCATAGTTAAGCTGCAGTAGGCCTAGGCTGCTGGGGAATTCCCATGATGCACTGAGTGTTTCTTCTTCACTCACGTTTTCTCACTCTATATGTGTTTACATTTAATCGTTAGTTATTATTAATCTGTAGCTTTCTTCCACAGCTTGTCTTTCTTTTATTCCTGTTAAAAGGGAGTTTTTCATTCCCACTATCGCCAAGTGCTTGCTCAAAGGGGATCGTCTGATTGTTTTGGTTTTCTCTGTATTACTGTGGGGTCTTTACCTTACAATATAAAGCACCCTGAGGAGACTGCTGTTATGATGTGGCACTATATAAATACAATTGAACTGAACTGAATTAAAAACATCATAGGTTAAATGTTTAAATGGGAAGTAAAAGTATGAGAGAGACAGAGAGAAAAAAAATTACCTGCTGGTGTTGGCAAAAGCTTGTGTAATATTGTTTTTATAATAACCACACATTGCTATTGATTACTGGCTTACTACACATTTATCCAGCCAACATATATGAGCTATTTATCAACCTGTATCCTCTCACACATCTCGTACATCAGTTACTTCAGCTGGCATGGTGACCTCGAAACTAAACTACTAAACTACTGCATATATTATGCAGTACAACACCTATATGGCTTTGCGTGGGTCAAATTTATGTGCAGTAGGTGTTTTTAGCTTGACCAGACATTGTGTTCATGACAGGTAACTTAATTTTATAAGGGGCTGGAAAATAGTGAGCTACAAATAGCATGTTTTTTTTCTTCACATGAACAAAAAGAGAGAGACAAACACACACTGGGCACTTCTTTAGGCACACCTGTTCAGCTAATTGTTAACACAAATCTTTGATCTGCCAGTCAGTCATGACAGAAACTCAATGCCCTTAGACACATAGAGTCGAGTTGATTTGCTGAGGTTCAAATCGAGTATCAGCATGAGGAAGAAAGATGATTTATGTTTTTGGTGGTTGTTGGTGCCAGACAGGCTGCTCTCAGTATTTTCAGAAGCTGCTGCTCCACTGGGATTTTCCCAAACAACTAGGATTCTAGTATTTACAGAGAGTAGTGTAAAAATTAGAAAATATTCAGTGAGCGACAGTTCTCTGGGAGAAAATGCATTGCTGATGACAGAGGTCAGAGGAGAATGCCTAGACTATTTCATGCTGATAGGAAGGCAACAGTAATTCAAATAAGCACTCATTAAAACCAAAGTATGTAGAAACACATCGCTGACATGCTGAACTCTAAAGCAGCAGAAGACCACATCGGGTGCCACTCCTATCAGTTAAAAAAACAGGAAACTCAAGCTACAGTTTGTACAGGCTCACCTGAAGTGGATAACTGAAGATTGGAAAAACATGACCTGGTCTGGTTCAACTCATAATTAGCAAGGTGTATCTATTAAAGTGACTTTAATAGATTATTTAGAGAAATAATAATGAAGGATTCACTGACCATTTTATATCAGTAGAATAACAACCAGTATGGCTTTGTGGTTGTCTTCAATGCTTGTCACCAGTTTTCTGCTGCCATTTCTCATTATTTTTTTTATATAGTTAGCAAGTTACACTAGAAAATAATTTACCAGTTCTTACTCCCACATACCAAATTCTTGTTGGTGTTATTTTCCCGACCGTTTTATATCAATGGAAATCTGTTTGAATTGCAAAAGAAATGAGGTATGTGCATGGTGCTGCAAACAGTTTATGAGGCATGCAGTCCTAGCTGAGGTTATTCATCTTTCTCAAATCTCTACAATACATCTAAAAACATGAAATCAGCCCCAGTGGTCACAACTGAAAAAAAAAAACAACCAAAAGCTCAAAGATACGATATCTCAAATGGTTCCAGGCGTGTGAAAAGTAGAAATGCTGAAAAGTGTTTTTCTGTTTAGCACTGTAGCACTTGTAGCAAGACACAAGAAAAGCTAAAAGATGAAAACATGAGACTCGGTGTCAAGCCTTTGCAAATTTGCTTCAATAAGAATTAAAAACATGCAGTCCAAAATATGACTAAAACAAATTGAGTTCAAACCAGGCTTGAAATATGTTGTGTTTTTAGAAGTGTGTTGTGTAGATATGAGAATAATACGTTTGATATCTATCAGATCTACTCTACCAACTTACAGCTGGGTGCTGTGGGTGTGTCCAGGCGCCTGCCATGGCCTTACATCTATAAACATAGGCAGACGAGTAGGCAGCAGTCGCTGATGTTATCACAGGAGACATTAGCTGCTGGGCAGATAGCAAATGAACATAAGAATGCTAATTAGGTTCAAATTAAGTCCCCGGATAAGCTGATTCGTGGGTTTCTGCCTGATGAACAAACACACCTATAGGACACTTGATTGTGTCGTTAGATTAAAAGGATGTAGTAACAAAATATGCTTGATCTTCTTGATCGTTTTAGTCATTTCGAAGTCTCAAAAATCAAACATACAATTTAAGAGTTTTACAGTCAGACAATGCAAAACAGACTAGCCGAAACTGCACGAAAATGCTTTTAATACATACCCAATACAATACAAACCCAAAGTCATTACTGCTTTCTTGAAATTGAAAATAATTCTTTCATTGAAGAATTTTCCTTGGGATTGTTTCTCAGGAAGTCTTCAATTGGTCCACTCATCCTTTGACAAGTAAATGTTAACATTTCTTAGACTGAAAATACTTTCAGCCCCTTTATTAGGATGAAGATTTAGTGCATTTTCTAGTTCATAGCAGCTGCATGTTTGGCTTCCACGTAACAAAAAACTTTACTTAAAACATTAATTAATTAAGAGACACTGTTGTCACAACTACTTAAGTCATCGTCAGACATATCATCTGCAAGCTTGACTTTACTTAGGAGACAGTGTATGATGAAGTTAATATTGCAAAACTGGTTTATTAAGGGAGTTATTTGGCACTATTCTTTCTTTGAACCACCTCTTAGCCTTTCCTGTAAAGCAGTTATAATAATTCCCATATTTCAATCCGCAAAGTGCTCATTAAGGAGCTATGCCTGTGTGATGAATGGATTGAGTTTGATCAATGTTTTCATTTCTTTTCAAGCAAAATCTACGGGGAGGAGGAACAAACAGGATTCTGTGAGTGTGGGAGAAGATATTCTAGATGTGGCTGTTTTCAGTCTTTTTGGGTTCCCACCAAGTACTGACTGATTTCTAATCTGTGCGAACCAGTGTTGCTGCTTTGGTGTGAGTTTGTGTCAAGGATAGACACAGATAGTTTTGTTTGATCTTGGTAGGAAGAGAGAAAATTAGCGTGCGTAGAAATTCCCTAGTAAAGCACTGGCAGCTTGCCAATATCTTAGAAGTAGTGCATCGTGTGTTGCACTCTTTTTACGTCTCATTTTATCTGAGCAAAGATTTCAAGGTTAGAATGAATACGTTCTTCCTTTTGCCTGTCTGCTTTGAAGAGACGGAAAGGTTACACCTGTAACCGACACAAGGAGTGACAAAGGGAGGTTTTACTGCATGTATACACTCATCTGTCTGCAGCTCTCTGTTGGAAAGCTTTGACTTTCTTTATACTTGACTGTCGAGTCTGTCTCCTCATGTTTTCACTTCCCCTTACATCTTTGGTCTCTGTGTTGCACAAAGTAAACCAAACAAGCCGCCCATAAAAGCTCTACGGGGTGATCAAGAGCAAACTGTAGGTGTATTTGTAATGGCAAATGCTCCATGATAGAGATATATGAAACACAGAGGACAATGGAGCTCCAGGGCTAGTGTCTGTTTTTTCTGCCTCCCTATAGGTTTGCATGACCGTGACAAAAGAGAAAGGTCTCTTCCCATGTTTGCACAGTGAGTGCTCTCCAAGTGTGCACCATGCTTCTGTACTTTTCTCTGCACAGTCTATGTATGCCTTTCAGCAATTAAAGAATGCGGTTGCCTGTGTAGGAGTAAGTCACTGTTTGTGTATCGTACTGAGTGAGTCAGTTGATGCCCTTAATGTTTGTCTGAGATTTGGATGTTTCCTTTTATTTGGGCTCTTTTTACTGACTCCCTTCCTTTTGCATAGACTCATAATCAGTAAGATGAAGGGATGGGAGGGAGTGTTGGAGGAGGGAGTTGAGATATGGGGTTCCCATATTCTTTCTTTCCCCTACTCTTCTTCTTTATTCTCATTCTCTGCACTCCATCACGGAGCTGTGCGATCCCTCCTCTATGGTGCACGTGGCAGCTCTTTCCCAAGAATAGGGAGCATAGTCCATTCCGAGAGAGGAAGTTAAACTGTCACTGATGCTCCAATTTAAGCTTCCTGTTAAGATTTACAGTTGTAGCATGGCCCACTCCTTTACACACGGATCCTCATGCTACTACAAAGAGTGACACGCACACACCCACACGCACAGACACAGACATAGATATATGTGCACACCCATGCATAAGCACTGACATGCATGCATACCACAGGCGTACAGTCCGAGTGCGCACTGTGCACACTTCTCTCTGTGAGAAAAGAAGAAACACGATGGGGAGATAATGAGTTGTGAAGGGGAGAGTTGTATAAAGTACTGAACCAAGAATGCAGCAATAACACATGCGGTGAAGTTTAAAAACTTGTCCTCTACAAATATACAGTGTTACAAGCCAGACTGTTGTTTTTCACAATGCTTGCAAGTGTTAGAAAGCCAGTCAGGCCACAAAACATTTTTCATCCTTTGTCTCTCATCGAACGCTGGATATTTTGTCACCTGAGGTAAATACTAGTAAAATTCACTACAATGTAGTCTATAAAGACCTTGTGAGAAGCTAGGATTTGGAAAACCCCATAGCATGCTGTTCATTTTCCCTCCCCTGCACTCGCCAGCCCACTCCACCCGGCTATTATGGCGGAGTTGCTCTCCAGGGACCCCCAACACAGACGCTAGTTTGGAAACCCCAAGCATGCAGACCGCGTGCATTTCAGTGAGGAAAAAAGGGGAAGGAAGGACAAAGAGAAGGAGAGAGCAGCTTTGTTCCTGGCTGCATCTTCCTGCGTCTGTGATTTCCATCCCGTGTGAATGTAAACAAACAAAGACATGAAAGAAGAAAACATGGCCAGAATGAAGAAAAGAAATGATTTAGAAAAGGATCAGAGGAGACTAACAAAACAGTCGAGAGGAAAAACATGTCTTGGCAAGAGGCGTGAGATATAAGTCACCAGCTCATTTAACGGTGCCACTGCCAGACACTGAGACAAAAAACACATGCGGGCAACAAAAGCTGGCTCCTAGACACACTGGCACAGAGAGAAGTTACCAAGAAGCCCATGACAAACCTCTGACACTGTCTAAACTCTGGATACTCAGACAATTTGCATGTTTATGCACACTATATCACTTGTACTTTACAAGCTTAAATGGCTGTAAAATATATTTTGTATTTCGTTGAATACAACAGCTGTCTCCTTTTCCAAGAGGATATCAATTCATGAATTTCACTTTTCAAAGTGAAAGCCTGGGTGCAGATTGCCGGTCTCTTCAAACAAAACTACAAGGGCAAACATGATGACACTAGATAAAGTGGTTGTGCAAAAGAAGAGGAAGAACTGTTTGCATTTTGGCTTTAAAAATAAAATGACATTGGCCTTGCAGAGATCTGTAAATGCCATTCCAGTTCAGAGAGCACATCCTCCACCAACAAGATCAATGGCCTTTCAAGCAAATTTAAAGGAAATGATCTGGATTTGCTCCAAAATCTAATGGGTTCATCTTTGACTGTACTCCCCCTCGATTTCATTTTTTCATACATCTTGAAGTGAGTTGCACAACTAAGTCAGCTCTTGCACTGCTGACAGGCAAACAAACATATAAATGCCCCTGAAAAGAGTAAATGTTTCTTAAAGCCTGTCTTCAGGCAATACTTGATTATAGAGTTATTATAACTTAGGATAGCCACATGATTTGAAATCTACATTACACTGACATAAAAATTGCAGTGAAATCTGTATATGAGTACACTGTTAACAGGTAAAGTTCCTCTCCTCTATGTAACCTGTGCAAAGCAAAATAGTTCAACATGAAGGTATATGTTCATGGGTGGACCTGTGCAGAGAACTGAATGTCGAGGACTGATTGATTGGGTGTCAAAAGAGGAGGTGGAAGGAGCTTTATGAGATTTTAGCTCCAGTTTCTGTTTTCATTATTAGTCACTGTGTCCCTTTCTTTGTCATGAAACGCTGTGTGGCAGGCAGGAATTGGACCCAAAATGCAGGCTCTTAGACACAAGGGATGAACTCAAAACCACAGCTTTATTCACGGGCTGGGAAAGCATACAAAGTAAACTAAACTAAACGGGAATAACACACTAAACTTACAGGGAGACACCAGGAGATCCACACAGCATGAGGGACGACGCGACACTGACTCAGAGAAACACAGGGTTTAAATACACTGGGAAGTAACGAGGGGAATGAGACACAGCAGGAGAGCACAGCTGGGAGAAATCAGGACTGACAAGACAAGGGAGCAAAGCAGGACACATTTACATAAGACACGGACCTTCAAAGTAAAACAGGAAGTATGACACAGAGACACGAACTTGGCACAGTGGAGACAGCAACTAAGAAACACAGAGACATAAACCATAAGACAGAGGACTCTAAGAACCGAAAGACACAGAGGGAAACTCAACATGCAGACAGACTACACAGAACAGAGGGGACACAGAGAAACACGAAGGGCAAGGGATCAAAACTAGAAACGATACAACTCACAAGAACAATACTACAAAAATCATAAAGAATTAAACATGCTGGGTCAGGGGACCCAGGACCCTGACATTCTTTCTTCCCCACTAACCTGTCTCCTTTCCTTCTCTTTTCTTCCCTCTCTCACGTGTAAGGTTTGAGTGTTGCAAGCTGTACAATTTTGTTTCTGCATTAAACTAAACATGGCCTCTGTCGAGTGAGATTATCAGATTATTTTTTTCCTGTTCTCTAATTTCCTCCGCAGGGGAAGACTGGTAAACATATACTCACCGGTTTAAGCCCATATGGAGCCATCTACATGGATCTGGGTGGACTCAAAGACTTGGAAAGTCTCCTTGCAGAAAGCAGGGAGGTTTCATTTAAGGCAATTTCCTTCTTTTCTTTCATTTTCTTCACTCCATTTTATCTTCCCCCTGTGCATAGCATAGACGTTATAGTGGTGTTTCCAGCTGCCAAAATCAGCCACAAAGTGCTTTAAAATCTGTGTCATATGTTTTGTCTCTCCTTTGCTCTCCCCACGGCCTCACCACTTAAAATACTGTGGCTGCACTGACAGAAAGACAGAACACACTGGGTGTTCATCTCATGTGTACCATTTTTTTGTTTAGACATATTAGCACATAAACACTGTTGAGGTTCTTTTAGATCTTTACACACCTGTAATTTAGTCATCTAAATATTTGCCAAAAGCTTCCTCTAATTCAGAAAATTTTAGGTTCAGGACATTAGGAAAAAACATCCACCCATGCATAATATTTTGGAGCCAGTCATTTTGGCAAGTAATCTTTTAAGGATGTGACCCATAAGAACTGGATTTGATATACTGTACATTGATGTCCTGACACAGGAAGTAAGAATAACTGAAGTACTGCATAGTGATGCCTTGTGTTTCAAGTCTTTAAGCGTATCTAATTTAAGAAAGGAATGCAAGTTAGCTGTTAGCTGATTTTTTGGAGCACAAATGGCAGATGAATAGGCTGAAAATAAAAAGTCTGAAATGACTTTGGCCGTCTGTTTTAACCTTCCTTTGTGTTTGCCTTGATCATCTCTTTTATGAAATATCTGCCTTTTGTAGCTGCAACTGATGCGCTATAGGTCTGCTGTTCTTTTGAATGCAACACAGGTGGCATTAAACAGGTGCAACCAACCTCTGGGCCTCAAGTTATGATAGAAACGCGAAAAACTGTAGTTCACCAAATGGCCACTTGAGGCAACCTCCAAAAAGAGAGCCAATCCCATTGACTCCTGTGTTAAATTAACCAACTCCACGGCTTCAAAAAGCATATTAACAGCCTGGACCAAGATGTTTTTGGCCTTTTGAGTCTTCAGCCTGGGTTTTGGAGTTAGGGGTGTGGCTTAATCGCTTGACAGGTGTCCCAAAACAAGCAGCTGGATTTGATAAATTGCTGCCAAGCCTCATCCACCAATCATTAAACTTGACTGCCACACTGCGTACGTGTTTTGGTGCTGATAATTTTTAATGGATTTTCTAACGAATTATAACTTTCTATGTGCTGTAGCCCAGTGATGTTCCTGGTAACTAATTTGCTTATCATTTGAATGAGAATGTTTTAAAAATAATGTAAAAGAAAGAAAACCCTCTGAAAACACTGACTGACATGGGTCACTGAACCAAAACTCAAACATATTTATTATTTTTAATTCAGTTATGTGTCTTGGTATAGAGTTAGTTTTATTAAGATACACCTGACAAAGTTTCTTGGTGAGGAAATATGATTATTTAACTTATATTTTTTTGAATATGTCAAGCTTAGTCACACTCTGCAGACCAGCTGTACACCAGCTGACACCTCACCTGATAGCTCTCTATGTATTTGGTTTGCACATCTCATATAAGGGGTTGTATTTAAGCTTATTTAGTCTGTCTCCATTTGCTGTACACATGCAAGCTACTTTGCAACCACCTCTGCTGCTGCTTTCTTCTGCTTTCTTGACTTTCCATGTAAGCATGTGGAAGGAGAAGTATGTGTGAGAGACATGTTGCCATTATAATTATTGCAGATGAAAATGAGAAATTTCATTTTGACTGTTGGAGTTCCCGGGCACAGCATGCTAAGCAAACTAACAGATTGTTACAGCTGGTAACTTACCTTTTCATCCAATCGCTTCTGGCTTCAGAAAAGCACAACGTCAAACTGCCAAAATGCCAGAAATTGAGTTCAAAACATTAGCTCAGTGGTTGGTCACAGTGGTTACTTATCTTTATATACAATCTTTGATTTATCCCCAAAGAATCTGCTTACTACGCAGGAAACAAACAAATCAGCTGAAAGAACACTGTCTACTTAGACGCTCTGCCGAGCTGAGATCATCAAAGTAGTTGGAATAATTTTCTCTGGGTTCATCACAACAACTGAGATCTTTCACGTGACCGCTCAGTTCTTCATGTACTTCATTAAGCCCATAGATGATAGATGTATTGATTAAAAAAAGATTTTTCAGAATAAACAAAGTAACAGAATAAACAAACAAACACTGTGGCTGATTCTGTTTTCTTTGTCTGCTTCTATCTTTGACTGGAATAACTCCAAGCTTGTGACACTGCCTGTTTTTCCAAGTAGATGACTCGTTCTGTCCCTTTTATTTTGCCTGTAAACCTGCTGCAAACACGGCCCTGTGTGTTTTGCTTGGAATTACTTGAACACCGTGTCGTTATTGGCATCGGGCCTGTTGGATCACTGAAGGTGTTGGTCCAACAGCAAATGTCAGAGAAGGAAAAGCACTCGGTGGTTACATGGAAATTGCGGGTTTATAAGAGAGGGAGTGATCTGACATGCAAAACAAACACCACTCTTCCTTCTTTTGTGAAACACTGAAGGGAGAATTCCCTGCAGGGTGCTATCTTTAAACTGTCATTGAGTGGTTCAACACTACATCAGCTCAGGATTGTTTTTCTGATAAATGCAGTGCCGATGATGCAGGTTGATCAACCAGTTGTGGTACTGTAAACTTTTCAGAGGAGTCTTCTCTTCCTCACCTACTGACTGGTGTAAGGTTTCTGCTCTCCATCTGCCTGCAGACCCCACCACCTCCCCCATGGCTGTGATAAAAATCAACAGGCACGGGTTAATGATCTCCCACATGCAAGTAACCTGGTTTGACACATGCAGGCATCATAAAGTCAGGTTCTTAATTTGTTGGACAAATTTTCACAGTTTTGCCCCTGTACACCACCACAGTGGAGTTTATCCAAACAGATGAGATATGATTAAAGTGCAGACAGTCTTACAGGAATTCCAGCCATGTTTTATACACAGTTCCTGATTTTCACTAGCTCAAAATTAACTACCGTAATTTTACATGTGTGGATTGTTTTTAATACTTGGATGGAAATCTTAGAAATACTGAGTTTCATCCCTTGAGATGCTCCAGTAGGCCTCTACTGCAGCTGTCTTCAGTTGCTGCTTGTTTGTGGGTCTTTCTGCTTTCGGTTTTTGTGTTTAATAACCGAAAAGCATGACCTGCTGGACTGGGATCATGTGGCTGACTTGGCTAGTGAGAACATCTTGGGTGGCTTTTACAGTAAGCATTGGGCCATTATTTATTTCTGTGATCAGATTTGCAGCATTTTAGAGAATAGAGCATAGCAATGTACACTTTCGAATCTATACTGCTACTTCTATCAGCTGTCATATCATCAATAAACAGCCCACTCCACCCCATGAGCCACCCCCCCGACCGTGGCTCAGGGGGTTGGGAAGCGTATCTGCAACCGGAAGGTCGCCGGTTCGATCCCTGGGCTCTCTGTCCTGGTCGTTGTGTCCTTGGGCAAGACACTTTACCCTACCGCCTACTGGTGTTGGCCAGAGGGGCCGATGGCGTGATATGGCAGCCTCGCCTCTGTCAGTCTGCCCCAGGGCAGCTGTGGCTACAACCGTAGCTTGCCTCCACCAGTGTGTGAATGTGAGAGTGAATGAATAGTGGAATTGTAAAGCGCTTTGGGTGCCTTGAAAAGCGCTATATGAAATCCAATCCATTATTATTATTATTATTACTAGTGATCTGATTCTACATGCAGTTATAACAGCCAGTGCCATAACATTGCCTTCACCATGTTTGACAGATAATGTGGTATGCGTCAGATCTCATTCTTCCCATCATACTGGTACAAGTGCATCTCTGCTTCATCTGTACAAATCCATTTTTTTTCAAAGATGCCATTATTTGGTGCACTGACATCACTTTAATCCTCGTATTTATAATTACAGTGAAAACCTATAAAATATAAATTCAACCTTAGATTTTATGCCTGTTTCATTTCTCATGAAATAATAAAGGACCAAGCCTTGTCTGGCTGTGAAACTGCTTGTGGGAAATAAGTATTGAAACTGCTGCAATTTCTAAACAGTTAATGCAAAGATTTTTGTAAAACCCCTTTAATTAGAGCTGCAAGTCTGCACTTCAATCACATCATGAGTGTTTGATTAAAAAACCCCATAAAAGTTGTGTTTTTGTCTAAAAAATTATGGATCTAACTGTAACTATTTATAACCTGATTTAATTATTACTTCCTTGTGATGGTGGTCAAGATGGAAGATTTTTCTAATGGTTAAATTAGTTACTTTTTAAATTTCACTTTTATTGAATCATTTTGTGTTGGAATGTTTTTGCGGGTGCTCTCGATATAGTGATTACATAACATCTGTGTTTGTAATTACCCATCAAGTTAGATATTATCCGGCCTTATCATGGATTGGTTACTTAATGGTTGTTTAGTTTTACTATATAGTGAAGCTGTTCCTTCCAATATGGAAATCCTTCTTGATTTATCATTGTGACTTTAAAAGCCAGCAGCAGGTGAGCTTAGCATTGCACAGACTGGAAGCAGCAGGAGACTGTTGGCATGGTTCTGTATAACAGTACCTGACGCTCACTTTAGTATTTTATCCATACAAGAAGCAAAGTGTCAAAATTACAGCGTACAGTTTTATTGGGAGTAATCTAGCAGACTATTTCCTGGCTGGAACCATCTGCTAGGCAACCAAATGAGACTCCAGGAAGTTATGTTCAGAGCCAAGAATCTGTCAGCACATGACATCCTTTAAATGGGCTAGTTGTTATTTTTATACTTAATGGGTTTAACGGGAACCAATGAGATATAACTGGTTAATAGGTAAGCTTTGAGGATGCTGGTAGATACCAACAGAGCTACAGTTGGTGGCCTTTTGCCTCTGTGTTTCCAGTCTGTATGTTAAACTAAGCTAACCTGCTGCTGGCTGTAGCCTCACCATCCTCATCTATACCTCCACCAATGTAAATCTCAAACTGTCCAACTGCTTCCTTGAATATATGCAAACTTGAATGTAATTTAAAGGGTTTAATCGTGTCCTTACAGATGAATATACAGTGTAAAAATAGGGAAGTGTTTACTGCAATTCCGGGGGGGTTATCTATAATTCAGGAAGTGCGTGTGTAATGAAGGAAGCCTAACTAAAAGATAAACACACCACACCTCATACTGTCTTGTCCTGTCAGATCCTGTCTCACTCTGCCTGACTTTTTGTTGCTGCTGCCATCGCTGCTGCCTCTGGGTCGGTAGAATCGGCAGCTGCATGCGCAAAACTTTTTAAACTCCTACAAGGCTTCAGGTTTAGCGTGAGGACGTCAGAGGCAGCACTCTCAGAAGAGAACGCTATTAGTGTGGGCAAAGTTGAAGAAAAGAAAACGTGAAGAAAAATGAAACTAGGTGTGTTCGCTACACACCAACTTATCTCAGTTTCAAGGGAACAGCTTGTACTCATATGAGAAAGATCCACCAACTGACACTTCTTAAGCATACTCATACTCAAAACCACATCATATCACGATTTCGTAAAAATCTTTTCATTAATGAAGCAAGCACTAGGCCAGATTTACCTGTCACTCCCTCCTGTAGCCAAAAAAGAAAACGATAATAACGCAAACAGATTCAAACAAAAAAGAAAGTGAGAGAGCAGAGCACCGTGTGTTTATTTTATCAGCGCGCCATGGCGCAGCCAGAACAAAAGGCCTCGTTTTTGCCACACAATACTCCTTTACAGGTTATTTCTGTTGCTCTGGCAGTGAAGAAGGATGAAAGACTGGCCACAAAGGAAAGAATGTGGTTCCTGTTGTGGTCTTAGGGGGTCATGAGCTCGAGTAGTTGTGGGGGTGGGGTGTCTGGCTTTTCACATTGGGTGGCCCCTGGGGTGCATGAGTCAAGGTCTGCTATGGGAGGAGGGTTAACCGAGGGAAAAGTAGGTGTTTATAGGCCGGAGTTGGAGGGGTCAAAGGTATGAGTTGCGCGATGGGAACAACATGGTGCAATGGGTGCCTCCTTGGTTTTAATGCTGCCAAAGATAAGAGTGTTTCATCAAGGAATGAGGACGGTCAGACTTGGCACTGACTCACAATAGTGAAGTGGAGTGTGCTACGGTGTCTTTTTCTTGCTTTGGCAGCCCTGACAAATCTCCTGAAGGGATATCTCGGCCTCTGCTAGTACGACAAAACAAATACTGACAGAGTAGATATGTAAATTCCTGTAGTAACTCTGTGTACACCTCTTGTGTTTGTGCGTTGCAGATGTGAATGCGCGCTTGTTAAAGAGAGAGATTATGTCGTGACAGTAAAAGTAACACTTCAAAGATCCTGTTTCCATGTATGCATGTTTGTGTTGCACTTATTCTTACAGGTTGTGTGCACATGCTCCATTTTTGGCAGACTCTCGTAACTGCCATCGGAAACGCTGTCACAGCACTGAGTTCTGCCACTGTCTGCCTTTGTGTCTGTCTATGTTTGCCATAGCCATAGGGCTATCACACACAAAAAAGCCCTGTCATAAATGAACAGCTGATGAAAGAATGCATGGGCATGCAACTTTTTATAACCTTAAAGATTCTAATCTGAAAGTTGCAGAAGGAGCTGGATCGACTCCAGACAAAACAGAAGAAACAATTCAGACAAAATTAAAATCAAGAAAGACACATAAAAACGATCTTTTGTGATGAGAATGATGTTGAAAGAAAAAATAAATAAATAAGAAAACACTCATACTTTTTTAGTGTTCAAGACACTGTGACCTCTTGCCTGGAAGACTGGCACAACAATACAAGAAGCCAGCGCTTATCTGGAAGAGTTGAGGAGGAGGATGCAAAAAAGAAGTTGAGAAGTATGAAGGATTTCTCAGTAAACTTGGCTGGATTCTTCTTTCAATCATAGATCAAAAGGAATGAAAACAATATTTACAGAGGAGGGCAGCATGTGGGAAATCAAGATGAAGTTTCATGCCTGAGTGTAGAGGTTTAGAATCCAGAGGATGTTTATCATCCATTGCACTGATGGAGTTGAGTGTGTTGTCTAAAGTACACTTGACATACCTGTGGGAGGTATGGGTCCAGATGGCATACCTGTGGGAGGTATTGAAATGTCTAGGACAGAAGTGGAGTGGCAGAGAAGTATGTGAGGGTGGTGCAGGACGTGTATGAGGACTGAGAGAACGTGGAGAGGTGTGGGGTAGGAGTGACAAATGGGTTAAAGGTGGGAGGGGATTATGTTAGGGATCTGCTCTGAGCCCCTTCTTGTTTGCAACGGTAATGGAGGGGCTGACAGATGAGGTCAGGCAGGTGTCTCTGTGGACTATGATGTTTGCAGATGACACTGTGATCTTCAGTGAGAAGAGGGGGGCAGGTTGAAGTGAGCCGGGAGAAAAGAAGTCAATAGACGCAAGTCAGAATGCACGTGAGTGAAGTAGAAGGAGACAGCAGGTGTAGTGAAGCAGGTGTAGTGAAAGTAGATGAGTTTAAATATGTGGGGTCACCATCCAAAGCAATAGACAGTATACAAAAGAGGTGAAAAAGAGAGTTTACAAGACAATCGTGAGTTCTGCTGTGATGCATGGTTTGGAGACGGTGAGACTGGTAAAAAGACAGGAGGCAGAGCTGAAGATGCTCAGATGTTATTTGAGAGTGGACACTATGAGATCAAGTTGAGTGGTTTGGAGACAAAGTTTGGACATGTGCAGGGGAGGGATAGTGGATATATTAGGCAAAAGATGTTGAATATGGTGCTGTCAGGCAGGATGAAGAGAGGAAGACCACAGAGAAGATTTATGGATGTGGTGAAGGACACCAGGGTTGGTGTGACAGAGGATCAGCTGTGGCGACTCCTAAAGGAACAAGCTAGAAGAAGAAGAAGGTGAAGAAGGAGAAAGTCTAGAATACCACTGATGTTAAAGGACACTCTGTGCTTGAAATACCCCAAATACAACATTACAAATTTCTCAGTAGCCAAATTTACATCTTTCTTGCTGCAAAAGCACTTAACAGAAAGGACATGCACAAGTTAAAATTACATTACTGTTTTTAATGTAAACATCACGTTGTTATATTAACACAACTGACTTTAAACAGTTGCCACACTATTAAAAGCTCCAGTGACATTTTATTTGGTATTGCACAGTCACAGAGCTGGTGTGACTCTGGGACAAGATCTCAACACCATCCATGAATTAATTTTATGGATCTGATGTAATTAATAGAACTCCTCTATGCTGTGTACCACAAGGTCAGCTCCAGAGAGATGTTGAAAGATGATGAATCAAAACTTAAGCAGTCATTAGTGGAAGTGATTTATTATGCTATAAATCATATGAATGGGAGCTTTAATCAGTGGAATAACCTGTTAGGCGTGCAGTTCAGGGAGTATTGTTTTTTTTAAAATGTTGGTGACAAAGTTTTATGACTGTTCATAACCTCGCTTGTTGTGTCGGCACCAGATGAATGCTGGCACTATCAGCACTCCCTTTGGAGAATCAATAAATCTGAACTTATGCAAGATTAAAAAAAAATCCTCCTGAGATAAAGAAAAAAATGTGTTTATGTGGTTTTTCTTGTGCAATTACTTAAAGTTTAGTCTGGAAAAATATCCACAGACAGATTCTCTTAATGTGACCCCTGACACTGAAATGTAGAAATGTTTGGGAACCTGATTTCTCTGCTTTTATTTTTTCCTATTGAGTCATGCTTACTATCCACATGAAATATTGTGAGCAAATCCATTTCATAACAAACATAAACACGGAAATTCTGAACAAAGACAAAGAACAAAATTTGCTGATGTTCTTTAAAGAGACATAATGATCTAAGGCAACAAGATAACAATATAGAAGGATGACATTTAGCACTCAGTGGCCACAGGGCTATCCACTTTTAGGTAGAACTGTGCAACTGCTCATTTCTTTGTACATTTAGGCACACGGTCAAGATAACCTACTGAAGTTCAAACCAAGAAAGCTGCTTTATTATCTCTGGGGTTTACAGGGAACGGTCTGAAATAGAGAAAGCATCCAGTGAGCAGCAATTTTGCACATGGCTCCATCCTGTCTTTTATGAGTCATTCATGGTCCTGGTGGTATAATAGTGTGGGGGATATTTTCTTGGTACACTTTGGGCTTCTTTGTACCAATTGAGCATTATTTATTACCACAGCCTACCTGAGTATCACCATAGTGTACCCATCTTATGAAGACTGCTTGCAGAAGGATAACATGCCATGTCACAAAGCTCAAACCATCTCAAAATGGTTTCTCAAACATCTCAGTGAATTTCCTGTACACACCAACCTCACCACATCTCAGTCCAACAGTGCGCCTTTGGGATGTGGTGGAACAGGAAATTATGGATGTGCAGCTGTCAAATCTGCAGGAACTGCATGACGCTGTCATGTCTATATGGACCAAAATGTCAGAGGCCAGAGGAATGTTTCCAGTACCTTGCTGAATGTATCCCATGGCAAATTAAAGGAGTTCTGAAGCTAGGTGTACCTAATAAAGTGGCCACAAGTGCATGTCCACGTAATAGATACAGTTAAGAGAAAGATAATCATGAAGTAAGAGTACAATGGATTAGAGAAAACCGTTACTGGTTAGTAAGTTGCTTTTTTTTTTCTTGTTTTTGAATTGGCAAAATAATGGTAGCTAATGTCTGTCTCTGCAAAAGTTAACCCGCACACACATCTGCACACACACACACTCACAGAGTTATAGTTGGAACATGGAGCAGGACATAAACAGGTTTGGGTTGGGCAGCAGATAACTATTTATGCAGTGAACCAAACTTTGTGCATCTGACCTTCAAAAGAAATCAACATGTGAACAAATTATACTCACGTTTTAAGTAAATGCAACTTTCCATTAGCTGTAAACTCAATATATTTACACATAGTCTAAGGTCTTTTCCTGAAATGTTATTTACAGACCGAGAAAAAGACAACTAAATGCCTATCTGCTCTAAGGTTGGGAAATTCGAGAAGCCATAACTACACCAATAAATCTGCTGATGATTATTCAGCACCCTGGCAGAGAGGCAGCTGTCAGAGATATGTAGTCAGAGAGAGCCAGTGTCTTTGAACCTGAGCAGAGTCTTTGTGGCAGTAGATAGATGATGCCGGGTGGAGAGCTACACTGATACTTCAGCATGGCAGCTGTGTGTGTGTGTGTGTGTGTGTGTGTGTGTGTGTGTGTGTGTGTGTGTGTGTGTGTGTAGCTTAGGCAACAATCTAGCAGTTAACCTTCCTTCAACTGCCAGCTGAGACGACCCAGAATAACACTGCTAATGTTTAACAAACACAGGTGACAGGGTGTATATATGTGTGTTTGTGTGTGTTTGTGTGTTTATATCCTTTGATAACCCCGTGTTGACCTGGCTCATCTTCTAATAGTCCTTGTTAGGGCCACTAATCATTTCACAGACTGTTACACAACATATTTCATTCTCCCCAAGGAACACGCTGTGCTGCCGGTGACGCTCATACTTAATAAAGCCTAACCAGCAGCCTCCCTGTGCAAAACAAGCACAGGCACACACACTTGCATGTAGGAGAATGTATGTTTTAGGAATATTATGGCTTGGAGAATTTTATTATCGTGAGTAAGACAGAACATGTAAAGACTAAATCTGGTGATAAAAATAGTAAAGTCTGCAGGAAAGAAATCCAGTTTGGACAACAGCCCCTCATTACAGTACTGTGAAGAGCCAGCAGATGGCATCCTATCATCTCGTTTGCATGGAGGTGATTAGAAACTGAGCAGCTAGTCTGGGCTGACTTGTCCTCAAGTCATCATAAGTTAGAAGCTTGCTGTGCCTTTATTATAAAAATTAATTATAAAATGTTATTAACGTTATGCTGTTTCAGTTTGTCTTTCTTTTCTCAGGTCATAACATCTTTAACAGTGTGAAAAAGTCTCTAGATGCTCCTCATTTCTTTATATTTTGCTCTAAGGAGCCTGACTTTCTTATAATTTTTTAAAGGTGGTTTAAGTAATAGCCTTCGGGTCTTTCAAAGTTCTTTGGATATATGCTCTTTTTTCACTCAGTTGGTGTTTACGCTGTTTTCCGGAGCTAAATTAGAAAAATGTTTTACAGTTTAACAAAAAATTGACATAAAATGATTGTGTACTCTTACACAGACAAGGAAATTCCCCAAGAGCTATTAGTCGAAAGCCTGGCATATCTCAGTATGCAGAGTCCTTAAAACAACTTGAGGAAACTGGACAAATGCAGGACAAAAGGTCTGATAAGTTTTGATAATCACAGCATTTATTTCCAGTTTTTCTAGCAAATGTCAGTGACATTTTCCCTTCCCTCTCCTCTGCACTTTCACCGCTCACTAACACATTTTCTTTTGTTATTTTGTGTCATTTATTTGATTATAACCTGTTCAGATGGATAAACTGAGGCTGCCGAGGAACGTTTGAGGTAAGATCTTTAAAGTCACAGCTCCCTCTTCTGACAGAGAAAATGTCAAAGCAGCAGCTCACTCCTCTCTCTGAGAGGAAAATAATGACCATACTGTAAATAATGCTATGAAGGGAAATCAAAAGTTTAGGATAAGATATAAAGTATTTGTACTTTGAAAAAAACTGAATGACTTATCAGTGAGAAACACAATCTTTAAAATCTGAATGATGTAAAATTATTTCTAATGCCTTTTCAAATTTGGGTATTTTATAATGAAATAACCTGATGATGATACTTGTGAGATAAGCAATGACGTAATACTAGATAACCTCAGATTTCAGCTTAAGTAATACACAGGATGAGGCAGTATGATACTACCCTGATTCATAATCCAACGAAAGAACTCATATCTTCTGCTTCCAGAGTTGAAACCAGTAATATGAGCCAAACTTTAACCTTAAACCTTAGAATGTCTTCAATATATTCAGTTTCTATTTTATATTTCTGGAATATACTAATATATAACTTGAAGGTTCTTTCCACCTAAC
The DNA here is from genome assembly GCF_001858045.2 of Oreochromis niloticus. NCBI lineage: Eukaryota > Metazoa > Chordata > Actinopteri > Cichliformes > Cichlidae > Oreochromis > Oreochromis niloticus. The sequence continues at coordinate 13,745,981 of NC_031978.2, read as the reverse complement.
TTCCATATCAACAGGACTTTAAAAAGCCCCTTAAAACAAATAGTTTTGGTTTCAGTGACCATGTTTTGAGATTCCCCTTGAGCTTGTAAGTGTTGCACCAACAGGCCACCTCACAATAAGTGATGTGAATCCATTGGCCAGCTGGAGGCATCTCCAAGTACTCCAGCTTCCTCCCACAGTCCAACAACATGCACGTTTGGTACATTAGTGATTCTAAATTGGCTGTAGGTGTCAGTGTGAGTGGGAATGTTTGTCTGCCTCTGTGTATTAGGTCTGCCTGGATGGATGGATAAAACACTTTATGACTAAACAACATTCACATCCAGCATACTTGGGTTTAAAATCCCAGAGTGCTATATTTAAAAAACTAGATTATCTGTGTACACATCACAAGAGGCAAAAGAAAATTTGTTGTTTTGTTTATTTTGGTTAACACTCCTGCATTGAATTATCCTCTTGTGTTTATTTTTAAGTGTTTTAAATTTCGTTTACCCACAGTGCACTGATTTTTATGAGGCTTGGATAAGATGTGGAAAAAAGCTACCTGAGTTGGTTTGGGCATATAGGACACCTAGGTGAGGTGTTTTGGCCACATTTGGCCACGTTGGAGAGATTATGTCTCTTGGCTGTTTTGGGAATGCCTTGGATGAACTAGGGGGTTGCAGCTGAGGAGACAGGGGTCTGGGTGTCTTTGCTTAGATTGCTGCCCTCCCAACCTGAACCTCCATAAGCTGGATGTATACGTGATTCTGTTATTTACTCTGTTAACTGATAAAATTGACCACAAAGGGATTAAATTTTGGAGATTTTAAAATCTGGAATCAAAAATAAAAATAAAGAGAAAACAGACGGTGAAATCCAATCTTATTAACTCATACACTAGCAACCATCCTTTAAATTAGACTTTTAAATGATAGACTATGGCCTGTAATTGACCAATATCTTAACTAACATAAATGGATTACTGGTAGGAAATTCAAGCTATTCCCTTAGAGAGCTCTCAGTGTCCCAGAGGTCTTATCAGTTGCCCTTCTTGTCCCTTATACTCCCCTATTTGCTGCTAACTGTCACCCAGCCAGATAGATCGGGGTCTAATAGAGAGGCCTGCTCTGTTAAGTGATTGAGCTGTAAATACAGACTGTCCCGATCTAAGACTCTCATCATCTGTAAACTCATTCAACACTCTGCGTCCTCTCCCTTGACGTCTGGGAGAGTCTGAATCATTTTCATCACTGAGCGGGGAGGGGCCATCTCTGATCAGGAGACAGAAAGAGGAAAGAGAGTGAGCCACACAGCTCATAGTATAAATATATACGTGTGTGTGTTTCTGTGCGTGTACCAAGTGCATGTGAGAGGGTGCTGAAGCATCAAACTACACCCCTGAGATGATCTTTCTATCAGCCCCACAGAGAGCGGAGATTGTCCCGGGCAAAATTTATGAAAATGGTCATAAAAGGTAAAGACTTCAGAAATGGAATATGTCGATAAAACCCACAGCGGCACGATATATGGCAGTTTACTGAAGAGATGAGTGGCCCGGCTGTTAGACAACTCAAACCTAATTTTCTCAAGTCCTGTAAGTCAACAACCCTAAAGGTTTCATAAATCTTAATATAGGACAGATTCATCTAGAACATATTTACTGTTTTGATGGCGTGCCAACGCAGCATTAATTGCATCACTACAAGAGCTCTAATGGCAAAATGTGCTGTTTTATATCAAAGAACATTAATGTGCAGAAAGTTACTCTAGCTCAGCAATTTTTAAAAACTGAAATGAGTTAAATTCCAATGCCACAATTATTCGCTTAATTTGAAGCATAAATAAAATGGTTTGATGCTTTAAATGTTTCAGATTCTGATTCTGCAAAATAGGGAATAGATTTCAGAAAATATTGAATCATGGTTAAATATATCTTTTTCCCTTTTTGGTTTGCTCCGAGCTTGAAATAGAAAACTTTGAAGCTAATGATACTGAGCTTATACAAGGACTTTAGAAGAAATCTGGCAAGTGGCTCTTTTATCTCCTAATCTGGATTCCTGACTTGAAATCAATCGGGTTAAAGTGAAGTCAGCTCGTTTTAATTTCATGGACTGTCCAGTCATATCTCATTAAGAACAATTAATGACCCACTGCACCTCTGACAGACAATACTCAGATCAACTGACCAGATTTATTGGTGAGTCACAAAATAATTTAAAGTATTTAGTGAAGAATTCATAATGTGCATTGAAAATCTGTAAACTCTTTAATCTGTTTTGATCCACCTAGAAGTTTTATTACATCAACCTTTCTGGAATAAGAATCGACAATGTGCAATTTGGCGTCTCTGCTTTGGACCGTTTTGGCCCTAAAAAAACACAAGTGCCAATTTAACTTTAACAAATGTCCCACTTTTTCCCCCTTCTGCATTCGGCCCTTTGACTGCAGGATGCTCCACATGGGCAGTGGAGCCTGCAGAGCCAGACAACCAAGGGGGACGCTTTATGAAAGCCAGCGACTCCTCCCACTGGAATCAAACCTCCCCCTGGACCCTAACCGTTTTACTAGCACAGAAGGGCAATAAGCGCTAAAGGAAAACAATTATACCCCAATCATTTCCGATTCTTTGGCAGCCATGGGCCAAAACGTCTGAGGATGAAGGCTGCAGGGCACTAGAACAGGGCACAGCTATGAAAACCAACAAGAAAACATCTTCAGGAGATGCTTAAAAGCTAAACAGAAAAAGCGGGCAATATTCTGCTTTACATCCTTTAAAAAATAATCTACTGTGAAAAAATCATCAACTATCCAATGAGCAAGAATGGCTGTAAACACGTTTTTTTTTTTTCAAAAAAACTGCTTCTGTAAAGGGTCAGTACAAAATACAAAAATAATATCTTTGTAGGTTACAGAAATAGTATGTAAAAAAAATTAATGAGGAACGGCAGTATTGATTGTTTCAGTTGTTTGGCAGCAGAGATATCAGCAGCTTGTATCTTAAAGTGGAAGATAAATCCAGAAGTCTCTGCAATTCTACACTGAAAATGAAAGCATACAGTAAAGTATTTTCCTGCATATTATCAGGGTAATGTAAAATGCACACAGGGTAAAGAGATCCATTCTAGCAGGTAGGAATTGGTCCTTATTTCATATGTGCCAGAGCATTAATTAAAGCCTATGACTGCAGTTTATTACTACATTTATGGGCTTATAATAAATCCGAGATATATCAGGGCTACCTTTGAGTTTAATGTGAATGGCTAAAATATAACACAAAACTTTTAAGGCCTTGTATGAGTCAGTGGTCATGCTCAGTGTCAGCAGTGAAGCTGCTCTAGGGAAGCTGGATCAACAGTAATCCTCCTCCCATGGAGGTCACAGTCTAGTTATGAGAGGCAAAGGTTCCCTTTGCTGTTTGCAGCTCAGCTTCCATTAGCAATCTGTTAGCCACAGTCCATTGAGAGGGAAGACCGCAGCACAAACTCCTGGGAGCACACAAACATACAAGGACGCACACACATGCTCACGGCACAGACCTTGTTTGATGAAAAAGAACAATTAAGGGAGAAATGAGGGAGAATCATCAGGGGAAATGGTTGATGAAGACTTTATTGATTAGAGCGGCTCCACTGATCCAGCTCTCACTGTAGCAATTACCACCGGCTGCCAGTGACAGTGGGGGCCTCACGATGTAGGGCCCCATTTGAAGACCGTGGATCGAAAAAAGAATTCTTATTTTGTGCAAGATTTTCAACAGAACATTTTCTTTACAGAAATAAGGGCCAAATGCAAGTTTTTTCCACTCTGTTTAGTCACAAAAATAAAAAATAAAAAATCACAGAACACTTCAGAAAGACTGTTAATATATAACAGAGACAACTTGACTGGAAAATATCTCTGAACTCAGGACAGATGAAAGATGGCAGATGATTACAATGTAGAATTTGCTCTTCATTATCATAAATCACTTACCAAAAGAACCCCCCCTTTCGTTGTGTAGTCCATATGCATGAAGCGGGCTAAATTCTGCATATAATTGCACGGAATAAAGCAGCGTCTTCCTCTTTTCTTTCCCCCTCTCTCTCTTTCTCACACACACACATACAAACGCCAATGATTAATTCAAATCCCTTGTGAATAAGGCAATAAAGTCTAATGGGGGCACATCTGAGTCAACATGCCTACATACCTACCAGAGAGGCCAGTTGCTGTTCGTTTGTTTGCTCAGCTAAGACAGCTTGGTATTTGTATTTAAATCAGACTGTTGTGCCTTCTCAGACCAAAGACAAAGGCAAAGAGTACGCTGCATTATCAGTGTTGTTTAATTTGCAAAACACAAGCTGCCATCTTCAAACCAGTGTTTTCTCTACTCACAGATTGCAGTGTAGTTTAAGCTTACCAGCGCACATCACTAAGACAAGAGCCTGAATTTCTTAACAAGGGGAAATAGGTTAGATCTAACTGTGTTATGAGTTTGTGGTCAAGAGCTGTTTATGTTAATGTGGCTTACGACGTGCATCTTCATCACTGCAGCTGAGGAATCAAGCTCAAAGGTCAGATGAGGTGACTTTGGGAAACCTTTATTTGACTAGAGGATTTGAAGAAAATGTAATCTAGGAAGTGACCTGGTTTGTTGCAAATACAACATGAGTGGCGTCATAAAGGAACCCAGGCAATGGCCAACACCATTTTTGAGTTATTGAGGGAAATGCATGTTGTGAATTTACATTTTCTATAAAGACACAATGCTAAAACTAGGCTGAAATTGAAAGCTAATTTTGGGCATGGGACGCACCAGTCCTTCCAGTCACATGTGCCATTACACAGCCACTGCGCTCATTCTGCAGTTCACTAACTACAGTCTCACAGTTTCACAACCTCATGAACTATTTAGCAAGGGCACAGAAACAAAACAGAGATAATGGTCAATGGAAAAATATAAAGGGACAAACACAATCTGTTTCTGCCCTAGATGGAGATGAATAGAGTGTAATCCACCGCCTTCCATCACACCTACCCACCCTGCACCGTGGCTGCTCCCTGCTTAACTGCAATGATGATTAATCCTACACCCACTATTTATATTTCCTAATTGTAATTAGCGTGAATTATCAATTATGGTTAGTGCCTAATTGCCCTTCATAAAGACAGCTCCCCAGGTTTAAACGGGTCCATTTAAATAATGTAACTAATAGCTCTTGCCTTTACGTTGCAGATATATCTTCATTGTTCCACGCGTGAACCGTGATGGTTGCTCGTAATTTAACAGGGCAATCGAGAGAAGGAGTGCAGGTGGCACTGCGAGACTAATTATTGTTAATGAATTATGATGTGACCTTCTCAGAACAATGGCTAATCAATGCTTGTGTTGAGTGACAGTGCGCTCTGTGCAGATGCCAGAGCCATTACTAGCAGGCCTCAGCCTTGTGGAAAACAGGAAGCTGCAGCTCTTTCTGCCTGTATCCTCTTGGTCTTTCTAATTGTGCACACTCTCCTCTGCTCACCATGACATTCACCTCCCTGTGTGGGCAAGAGATGCTGGCCAAAATACCTGTGTAGACTAATTTGCACTCCATATAATCTATAGTCCAGCAGGGACAATAGATTAAGCCAACCTGGCTTTGTACAAATGACAAAATTCTCCTATGTAACACATTTACACCAAGCAGTGTTTGCTGTTTGTATTTCATTTCTAAGTGTTTTTACTAGTATGACATCAGTGTTTAATGTTGTTATCCAGTTACTGTGTGACTGAGGTTAAAGAATAGAAATGAGATCAAGAGCTCTAATCGCTCTCATCGCTCTCATGAGCCACAATCATGATTTTCATAAATGCATACCTATAAAGCACACAAACTTTCCTCTACAAGCCGTCCTCAGATACTTGGACGAGTTCAGATAAATTCAGATATATTCATAAATTCATTTTGTCTCAAATCGAACACTGCATGTGCACTTTTATGTGCCGATTGCAGCTTTTCACTGTGATTGGTGGGCTAGATTCTGCATTTCCTGAAGCTTTCCAATTTGTAAAGCTCTGGACACAAACGTGGGATTAAATTCTTCCACAGTGAAGAGAACAGGCTAACGCTCGTGGTCAGCACTGCTACTTTACAGGAAACATTTTTAAGTTCCAAGTATTCGATCGATGTAACCATCGTGATGGCACCCACTGGCGAAGTCATGAAATGAAACCTCCAGCTGAACATTTCCGCTGTCACCATTTTGGTGTTTGAAAGCTGACATGATGAGCAAGAAGTGAATCTGAGCACGAAACTGGGAACACCCCATGCTCACTGGCTAACGACTTGCTATTGACAAGGTGTCTGTAAGTGAGCATCGTGTCTGTAATCCTCAAATAATGACCATGATTTACAAAACGTCATGTTTTATTCAACATGAGTGCATGAACTCACCAGGAAAGTGTTTGCTGGAGCATTTTAAGTTCAGCAGAACAGGTAGACTTTCTTCAACTAGAGAAGTCGCCCCCTGCTGACATTTAAAGAGAATGCCACTTCAGGGCACTTCCACGCTGATTCACAGACCTAAGAGTTATAGTAATAATAAAAAATAATACATTTTCAATTAAAAGTGCTTTTCAAAACACCCAAGGACACTGTACAGATCAAATAAGACAGGCAAAAAAACTGGAAATAAACGCATGTTTTACAATGCCCATGGTTACAATCTCCAGGTTGGACGTGGTCTTTGTGTGTGGATGTCTTTGTGCCTTTGTGGGTTTCCTCTGGTTGCTCCAGTGTCCTCACACAGTTTAAATATAAGTTAACCAGCTGTGTGTCAAACTGAGAACCAAATACAGGCAAATAAACTGTGTGAATGAAACAAAAGACAGGCTGCTCATCACATTCTGCAGCAAAAGTGACAGCAGAAATAAAACAAACAAACAAAGAGAGCAGGCACAGGGTCATATGATGATAAACAGAGGGAAATGCAAGACTATATGTATATGCACAGGCGGTTGACTGGTAAGTGAGACACAGGTGGGAAGAAGGCACAAGTGGAAACAAGCGAGGTAGGGCACAAAAGAATAAAAGCAAGAAAAGGAACAAACAGAGGAAGTAAAATCACAAGACACATGTGAAAACTAACCTTTCAAAGTAAAATAAGAAGTAACCAAAAGACAAATAACTAACCTGCAACATTAGGACTAACACTAAAGTTTAAGAAAGAGGCAGAGAAACATGGAAGACAGGAGGAAAGGGAAAACTAAAAACACAAAAGGGCAACAGATATGGTGAGGACCGGAATGCTCTCAATGTCTCTCAGTCCCCTGTTGGGCTGGCGACGGTGGTCAGTCTCCATCCATTCAAGGTAAGCTACAGCTTTGCGTGCTCAGTCACTGACCATTACAGTACACCAGATGCTCGTAGTGTAGATACATGATTCAAACATTGGGCATTCAAACAGAAACAGGCCCGTTTAGCTTTGTGCATCCAAAAAACCACCAAAACTAACTAATAGTAAACACACATGAATCTAACTCAGGGCAGTTTTTCCATGACTGTGGATTAAAACAAGTCTTGGGTAAAATGGCTACCCTTTCAACTACACCCTCCAGTCATTATTTGGTACAAAGTTTGCACACTTTCCTGACCCGACTACACTATTCTGTGACGCTAGCTGACAATGTATGAACTGACCTTTACCTTGTTGTGACAGTAGTGTGGTATGACTGACAGTGTCCCTCAGCATAATTTACCCCCATCCCACATCGCCCTCCATCTCCTCTGCGAGGCAGTTGACCCCTTTACAAATCACCCCCAACTTTACACATCTGCTGCCTGTCAGCATCTGCCAGGCGCACTCACCCGTCCCGCCTGTAATGAAAAACTCTCATTACTCGCCTCCACCCAACAGGTATACAGGCCGTTAGGACAATTACTGGGCAATGCCACTGACCTTGTTGTCAGAGAGTCACACAAACACAGAGGGCTAACTGAAAGGAGGCCTGGCTGGTTGTAGCATCCACAGGCATGTGGTGAACACAGAAGAGCTGGCAAAAAAAGGTGAAGTTTTATGCCCATTTAGGAATATTATACTGTATTGATCTACACTGGCACACATCAGTGCCAGTGGTCTGCAAACACAGTGAATGCTTTGAGATAACTCCAGAAAAATGATTAAAACTACTAATGTGCATGTTAGATGCACTCAAAAATTGATTGACAGCAGGCAGGTTTTCTTTATGTTTCATGTATCTTCACTTAAGAGCTGTTGACTTCTTACACTTTCTTACACTTATTTATAAAACTGTCAGATCATTGGGTGCTTAATTTAAGAGACAAAACTTCCAGTTTGGTCAGTTTAGTTTAGTTTACAATCAAAACAATGAAACCTCACTCTACTATGTTGGTTTTAAAGAATCACATTAGACTTTTTTAAGTTCACTTGAGTCATTGATGGTATTTCAGTGAAACACTGCGCACTATAAAACTTGATTTACTCAAAGACGTTATAGAAATGGTGATTGCACTCAACTGTGAGTGCTTTTTTGCTCTAAAATGTTGAACAGACTCACTGAAAAGCCTTTGTGTTAACATTCATAAAATGTGAAATCCCATTAATGTTGATTTGAAAGAATCTTCTTTAATAATTCAGTTCAGAAAAGGCCTACATGATCTGGGAATAAGATGCCTAAACAAGCTCAACATCAAAAGTAAGTTAAAAATATAACTGAAAGGTTATATGTCAGAAACACTGGAATGAAGACAAAGAAGAGCATTCAACCTCTTTTCTGCCTATAAATGAATCACTGCGTGATGATCTTATACAGCTATGCTAACAGCTTTGTGAAGCCGCACTTAGAAGCACAATGTAGAATTTTGCTAAATGTCAACATAAGAATGGTAAAAAAAAGTCCTAATAATATTATATTTAGCAGATATCAAATCAAATTTTAATGTTCTTAATTTCACATGTGTTAGTTTCCTTTCTTTTGCTAAATCTTTTTTGTTTCTGATCTTTCTCATTTACTCTTCCACACTCTTTTTCTGTCATCTTTCCACTGTCTCCCTCAAATGAACATGAGTGCCAAAGCATGCAAGCCCATGACTATATTCTTCAGTAATGTGTCTTAAAAAGTTTTGGCAGCTGGGCCCTTAAAGGTTAACCAGACACTTGCTGAGCCTTTGTTTGAGTCCCACTTTACAGGAGATTTGGGGTGACTGTGGACTTTTGAGAAAACAATAGACACTACAGTGTGTGAGTAGAACTGGAGCTCATAATGTTGCTCCTGCCATTTAGACAAATTATCTGATGTTTAGCAGACTTGGGGCAGCCTCCCTGTGAAGTGACGACTTTACTGACCCTGGAGGGGGGTCTTGGTTGGAAGTGTGTCTCTTTGGCTCCCCGCTGTGTTCGACAAGGAATTCTCCTCCTCTTTGAAGTCTCCTTCTGGCCCGTACAGACTCGGAGCTGAACCAGCTGCTGTTCCCGCTCGCTGAAGTCTACCTGAGGGCCTCTTTGTCCTCGAGGCTCGTCCCTTTTGTCCCACTCAAACAGATGTCCGGCCACTGGGCTTTCACGTAGGAAGTTGTAAACCTCCAGTGTGCACTGGGCTCTATTCATATGGAGGGACTACAGTAATGGCCGTGCAAGGTGCCATATACATGTAAATGCTGACATGAGGACACCCTGTAGTGGTGGCTTCAACAAATGTTTGACTATGTAACTACAGACTGTGCCAGTCCAGAAGGCTATGACTGGAAAGTAATAAAACTCCCATGTAACACAGTAATCATCTTGACCTGTGTAAGTAACACAGGAAACTGTGTAGGGGGGCCTTTAACAGTGTGCAAACACGTGGAGATCCCCCATGAGCAAGAAAGTAAGTAATTTTTTTAATTATATGGCACCTTTCAAAACCAATGTTAAGAGGTACTTTGCAAAAGAATGAAGAACAAAGACATTAACAATCATTACAGCACTGGTAGCCAGAATTACAGAGATATTACTTGTCTGCCTTCTGTCTCATACTCACAACACAAGGACCTCACAGGCTTAGATAGTAAAATTTACATTACAGTTTTATTACACAAGTACATTTTTGCAATGACTCTTTAGTCTATTTCTAGTAAAGTATGAAAAAGACTGGGGATTAACTCAAAATAAAGTATTAAGAATAATTTAGATCATTCTAAGATTGAAAGAAGTTTCGAGCGAGTCGATCTGTGCAGTTTCACTTACTAGTTTAGCTTCCCAGTATCCAAAATAACTGTCTGTTACCCATCAGGTTTTATCTGTATTGGACACCTGCTGAGAATATTGATCCAGTGCTGGTTTCACCATTTTAGCCATCAGCAGGCATCAAGCTCCAAACAACCTCGTGTCACTTTTTATTGAATACTAATTGCAAGCACTATGGATCCGATTGACTGTGAATATAAATCGATTGCACGAGGTGAGAAAACAATCAGCTGCATTTATACTGTGCCTGCAATTTAGCTTTGAATGCAGCATATAGATTAGTGAATCCTCATGAATTCCTATGTCTTTGTTTAATTTCCTCTATGCGAGTAAATTTTACATCTTCAAATATCAATAAAGAACAAACTTTGTCATTCGAGGCTTTATCTTCTGCCCTTAAAATGTATACATTTCTTGCAGTCCACAGGAATCTAATGTACAGGGCTCTTAAAAATACTGAGACTAAGGTTACTAAGACTAATTTCATGAAAGATAAGATAAATTATTTAATATTAGAAGACATCTGGCATTATAAATAGGCAAACATTCTCAACAGAAGGGTTTAAACTGCCATCCGAGATGCTTTTTTTTTTTTTTTTGCAATATTTTAAGCCAAATCTAATGTGTCAGAAGTGACATTATTGTCATAATACTTCTAAATAATCATTATCAGTGCACTCCTAAATATTTAGTCAACATCTAAATATAATCTGGGTACTTTACAAGCCTACAATTTCAGTGGCAGCAAATAAACAGCTATCTGTTTACAGGCAGACTCTGAAAACCCCTGATTTCTCCTAAAAGATACACGAAAGTCCCCGTCCTAGTGATGTCTACAAAAAAGGGAGAGAGAGAGTCCAATTTGGGGAGACGGGGCGATCTCTGATATGGATCAAGTGCCATCTGTGCACAATTTACTTTCAGATCGCGAATTGCGGAATTTAATGATATGGGTGATTATCGGCGAATACTTTGAGCCCATTAGGGGGTCGTGTGAAACGCTAATAGTGTTTGTGTCACGTGTCTGGTTTGGAGACGGGTGGGGGGGATAGACGCTTTAAAGACTGCGCTCCGGTCACGGTGCGAGACTGACAGACTGAAGCAGAGGAGTGAACACAAGAGGTGATCACCGCCACAGAACCCGGTCTGATGAAGTTTGAAAACAAGGAGCAGACTAAGCTATGAGAAGTTCCTCTCTAGGCGCGTAATCGAGCAGCACATCTATCTCCAAGAGTCTTTCTGCGTAAAGGATGCCTCAGCTGAAGAAGTGACAATGACGTCCAGTCATAAGATTTCCTTTTCTATAGTTGACATATTGGATCCGAACAAATTCAACAGTAAGAAGGTAAACGAACTTTCCATCATCAAGGAGAAGTTGTTAGCTGCGCCAAACGCGGAGAGAACAACTTTGGAGTCGGACAGCACTGCAGGTGGAGACTCCAGACTCGAGCGCACAGAAGCAGGTAGAGAAAACGCCTCAATTTTATTATTTTAACACACACCTCATAGCTTGGCTCTATTCTTTTCATTAAATATATCATTGTTTGTGTGCTTGGATCTGTAAATTACTTCAAAAACAGACAGGCATGTCTTATGCATATTTATAACTGAATGCCTAAATGAGACGTCTGAACACTGTAAAATGAGGACGTATGAAAAAAGTTAAATATTTGAAATACTTGAAAAGTTTTATTTTCCCTGAGCCGAGACCAAATAGCAGAAAGTGAAGCGCTATCTCTCAGATTTATTGTCATCTCTGTATGACCTTCCCTTAATTTCCAAGGCTGCGTTTCCTTTCAAGGAAGCCACAAAGGCTTGCTCCCAGAGCCCCAGTATGTGATTGGCATTGGGACAGGCAGGCTAGATAATTGTTTAAATCGTCCCATTGAGGATGCCTCTGCGCGCTTTGATCGATATCCCATTACTGCATCCTGCATATCTCCCTCCAGCACCTTGCAGGTACAAACTTCACACCCCATCCATGTCTGATCCTAAATATCGTTCGATTAAAACTTCCCTTTAAATAGATGACATTTATCGATCCACCCGCAAATATGAAACTCCATTAGCACGTCATGGCTGAGGTGGCGAAGCTGGATTTAGACGGGATTTCTTTCCGCAACATGACATTTGAGGCTCTGTGTGGTTTATAAATTATTTAAGGATTAGTGACCAAATCTTCCCCTCCTCAGAATCTATGCTTTGTTCCGCTTCAGCGACCCCAGGATCCTAATCAAACGCTTTACAGATGTCAACTCCTAGGCCTATGTTTGGTAAACTGCAGTTCACACGGAACAAAGAGGAAAATCACTCCACAAGGAACACGCATTTCCTAATCAGGTTACACGTGATGTCTGTCCTGCCAGGAACTGTCCTTCAGCACCACGGAGTTAAATCCACTCCTTGGCGTTTGGTCCCAATTGTTTAAATAACAGACTCACTTAAATGTCACCGTTTTTCTCTAAAATCAAATAAAGTACCTCTTTAAAAACACAGCTCAGTCTTGCGAATCACCTCAAAAATTATTCACCCAATTTTGCCAGAGCAAGGAAAACTCCGGTATCTTCTCATACTTTGTCAACTAACACCTCACAACTGCAGCTCAACTCAGTTTTTAGAGGAAAATAAATAATATTTAAATTTGGCAATTCATCACTGGGTTTGCTGCTGCGACTTTCAGGATGTGAGCTGACTTTTCTTTTTCTTTTTTATCACAGAAGATGCAAGAGATGAACAATCTGCACTCTCCAGGCATCCCGAAGTTGTTGTAGACCCCATTCTGCTCTCCCCACCTGCGGACACGGAGCCCTGTCTGACCGGGCAACAGGACAGTGTAGACGGGGAGTCAGCGGTCACCTTGCAGGACCAGTCAACGCACAAGCGCCGGCGCCCTGACCAGGCCTGTGCCAAACCACGGCGAGCAAGAACAGCGTTCACTTACGAACAGCTTGTGGCCCTGGAAAACAAGTTCCGCGCAACTCGGTACTTGTCTGTGTGCGAGAGACTAAACCTGGCCTTGTCACTAAGTCTGACCGAAACCCAGGTGAAAATCTGGTTCCAGAACCGGAGGACCAAGTGGAAAAAGCAGAACCCCGGGGCGGACAGCACCTTGCAGCCCGGCTCCAACTCCCTTATTAATGTTAGTCCGAACCCAGCCACGTGTGGGTCGAGCTCTGCCAGCTTCCACCAAACTTTCTCCAACTTCACCTCTGGAAATGTGATCTTCCACGCAGCTGGTGGTGTTCCGCTTTCAACCACTGGAGGGCTCCTGCATCCCTTCATGTCCAGCGGATTCGTCCAGCCGTCTTACTTTAATCCACATTTATAAAACAAACCAAGACTGATATGTTGCAGCTGGTTATACTCGGAGAAAAGTGATTTTTTGTAACACTTTGGGACAAAATAAATGCTCATATGTTGTCAAACTGACTCACCAAGATGAGAGTTTATAATTATCAATGCCCTATAAAAGGCTATATTTCCAAAATAAGTGACCCATAACTTGTGAGCTCAACCATAATTTAAGCAATTATTTAAGTGTTTCTTAGTTCTGCACTAATAGTTTGTGACTGGATCTGCCGACACACCCCTCAACAGTTGATTTGACAGTTCATATTCTGTATCAACATATTGTGTTACACCTGAACCTGTGGCATATTGGTACACTGTCTCTACCTCCCAAGTGAATGCACATCTTTTTCTCTTGTCATTTATACAAAATTATCAGTGTAACTTATAATAATAAAAAAAACATGAAACGTGTATGTGTGTATCTTGTATCAGCATTAAAATGAGAGTACATTTGCAGAATATTCACTAAGACCTTTCCAATTATAAGCGCCCGATGAGTCAAAACAGTGATTGTATTAAGAGTTCATTAATAAATGACTAATGATTTAAATATTAATTACATGCACCTAAAATGGGCTGTCCCATGTTAAAAAAATCACTAGGAATCTTGCCAGGATCAGGCAAGATACACATACTAACAATGTCACCAGATATTATTGATTATTGTGGATATTACTGATTATTCTAAATATTGTTAAATATTGTTGTTATTCTAAATTTGTTAGCAATGACTCATAAATCATTATTGTTATTAAGACTAATCACTTCAGGCACATGACCTATTAGTTATTTTCATGCACTATGTTGTTGTGTTGGATTGTTTGTTATCCATATCTGCAAAACATTAGAGAACATTTTCTCAGCTAGAAACTCACAACTATATTGAAAGAGCACCGGTTTTAGGTGATAAAAGATTTCAATTTAAACAATATTTACACAAGACAAAACTAAATACAGAAGAAAACACTAATAGGGGCCCAGAATTTCACATTCAGCATATCCCTGTACTTGGCCATCAATACAGCAGTTAATTCCAGTTTACACCTTATCACCTTATGCATATGCAAAAATGACTAATGACTTTACTATGAGGATAATACTTTTTCAGTTTATCTCAAGTAAATTAAATGATGTCAAAACTTTTATAATAAAGTGAATTACTTTCTTCCAGTACTAGTTCCTCTTTACAACCACACAGTGTCACTGTTTCATTTCTTTTGACATAATATGACTTTATTTACTGGATTTTTTTTTCTGGATACAAGAAATCCTAATAAATTGGATATTATTTTCATTTTAATATATTGTGCATCTCCTTTAAACCCATATTTTTATTTTTTGTTTTGTTTTGCTGCCAGTCTTGCTTTATGCCCTTTTAATCTCTGTAAGCCCTTTTCCTGGGAAAATAAAGTGATATGTAATGCTTTACTTTGGAAACAATAGATATGAAGGGGACTAGGGAATAATCCATGCTGTTTTCCTATGCATGCCATTTGAATTCAGAATACAGTACAACAGTTTAACCAGATGTAAGTATGGACCCCCTGCTGATTCAGCATCCCTTTAGCATAACTGGTATATGATTGTTGAGGATATACCGTTCTCTTCAGCTTCTCTTCATCTATTTCTTTCTGCATGCATGCATGCATGACTGATGTAATGTATAACTAAGCTGAGAGAAGCCAGCCAGCAGAAGACAACAGCTTTAGGTAGCCAGGATCATCAATTTAGTCTTTTAGCAAAGGTCTGGGAGCTTCAAATCCACTGTTGAGCTGTTGTCATTAGTTGACATCTTTCAACTGTGCATTGTGCGTTTGCTTCTTTGATCTACAATACACAAGCTGAATAAGTGGCTTGTGCCTATATCTGCAGATGTGCTTGTGCTGCTGGAGGAAGAGCAGACTATGGCTGGTACGCAATTTTCTCCTGACATTGGTTTGATGGTTAGAGGGCTGACAAGCATCCCTCAGTTAGATGGGATTTGCTTCCTTCTGTCAAAACATGGAAAATGTCAACCTGTCGCCAAGGTGCTGGTATTGGCGTGGTTGTACTTCTATATATTTATCTATAGATATTGCTATTTTTCAAGCCCTAATCCAACACCATGAAAATACCGTTACAGACACATGAATATTAAAGTATAATAAGGTATTCTTTAAACTATTTTTTTCTGTTCTTACTTGCGCACTAATCCCCCCCCCCTTCTGTGATATTTTTCATTTCAACAATGCCTGACATGCAGCTGAAGAATTTGACAGTTATGATCAATATTCTGACAAAATCAGCATAAGGAACCCATCCTATATTTAAGCTTGAGGCAACTGTTATATGACACCATGATGAATAATTTTGCAAGGTATTTAGGGGTCATTTAGGCCTGGGTAAAGAGGAAGCTTGTTTAAAATTCATGCTGGGGAATGTGCAAGGTCAGATGTTAATGGTAATTGTGTTTTTAAGCTTGCATGTGTGTAATGCTATGGGGGGAAAAATTTCCATCTTCAACCCCCCATTCCCTGCACTTATCTTTTGCAGAGAAATGAGTGGGAGGCTTGAATAAATAAAACAGAGCTGAGGATTTCCTGGTGTTTGTGCGTGTGCTATCTTCAGCTGTGTCAGCCCACCGGGACTGACATCCTTTCCACAGAGGTTCACGGGTCAGATAGGATGAATGGTGGGGTCGGGAGAGTGAGAGGAGAGATAGAAAGAAATAAAGACACGGGAAGACAAGAGTGATTCCTGAGGATATAACCATGCTGATTGGTTCTAATAATTTACAAAATAACCACACATTTAAATATTTATCTTTATATTTGATTCATGCTTACACAGTCATAATATCAATTATTTAGCAGTTACTCCTTGACTCAGCTACAAGAAAATGCATCCTGGGAAAGATGAGTAAATAACTAAAAAATTTAAACCAGTTATAACATGGTCACATTATTAACTTACCATGTCTTGTTAAAGGCTCTACAATATTCATTATAGTCACTAACTTTGCCATATTAAGTATTGATTTTTTGAACTGGAAAGCTTCCTGCTGAAAATGCTTGTAGCTAGAGAGGCTTCTCACTGAGAGTTTCCTTTTTCACAGCCAGTCTGTGATGGGATCCATTTTTAACACAAAAATATTCCTTGTAAGCACAAAGGTCCTCAAAGAACTTTAGATGGTAATGCAACACCATGCACGGCACATCCTTTAAGTCAGGGAACAGAGGGTGTAAGTACCTTTACATCAAAGGCGAAAGTTTTTTCCTCGATTTTGGAAGCAGGGTCCAAAATCTGACACACTTTGACACACTTTCCACTTTGTGGCTTTATCCAGGGATTTTTAAACCGCAAATCTAAGTCTTCCTCAACAGATGGATTTCACTTGGTTGTCATGGAAACAGCTCTTTTGTCATCACGACCTTGACAATAACAACTGAGCAAACGCTATATGCCAACAAGCAAAACTGCGATAGCTTGTAGGTGGACTTTAGGATAAGTTTAATAAATGAAAACACAATAAAAACCTTAAAACCGATCTTTACATTGTGATTTTCAGTAATTAGTAAAACAACCTAACCATCCAGGTTTCTACTTTCTACTATGTGTAAGAATAGCAGCAAGTTGGTGTAGAACCCAGAGTGGCTACAGCTCTGATATCTGCACCTCCATACACCAGGCTTCTGCAGCATATTTAAAACTCAGTTTCTTCCTCCTCTTTTTGCTTCCTTTTTTCTCTCTAAGTGCAGTATGTGGGTTGTGTAGTCCTACTTAGGAGAGTTTTTAGAAGGGGATGATTTCATTCTTACATGCTCCAGAATACTGTGGATAAGGCAATGCCACACAAGATTTGCACATGAAAATATCACTCCAAGCTCTTTAGCTTTAATATCTGATCAGTGGGTCTACTTAAAGATTAAACTTTCACAAATCATTGTACAGCAGCCCGGGGTTTTACAATTACAGTTTAACCGCATCCACATTATAATATTTTACCAACTTCACATAATACAGATGTGTGTTCCTGCTAACAGTAGAATCGCATGATTTTTTAATCTGTCTGTAAATCTGTCGTGCTGTGAGTAAAATGGTGGGTGAAAGCATAAGCTAGTTGTAGAGAGTTTGCATGCAGGGATCCTGTTTTTGCTTGAACTGTCAGAGTTTTGCTTGACATCTCTCTTAGATGCTTTGTATTTCAGCTGCATTCACCAGCACAGCAGGGGCCCCAGCTGAGACAGGAGGAGATAAAACAAATTTCTCCAGTACCAAGCCGCAGTCAGCTGGCAAAAGGAGCCGAGCTGTAAATGTCTTTTAATCAGCTGTGGAAAATAAAAGTCAGGTTGAGGTTTAAAGGGTGGCTGAGCCTCTGAGGTTAAGGGCTTAACTGTCAGACGTGGGCTTCACTGTAGCACTTCAGCTCTGGGTCAGTTCAATGACAAACCGTGGAAGTCATAAAAACTTAATTAGCACCATTACCGAGATCTGCTGAACAAGTCTGAACATTTTTCGACGTAGCATAAAGAATATTTACATTATGAATGTGACACCAGCTGTTAAAATCCTTGAAGCTAAAACACAAATTGCACCAAGTTTGGACAGTTGTGCTTGAAAAGTAGATGAATGCCAAATGCTTGACAAACCAAATGCTCCATTCTGCTTGCCCGCAGTCTATCATCATTTTAGCTGTCTTCTCCAGCTGTTACCAGTCATTAGGAAAAAATGTAATGAAAAGAAATCTCCAAGTATAAGTAAGCATCCTCTCTTCTGTATTCATAATTAAACCAGAGTTTCTTTTAGTGTAAAAGATTCTGTTTTTTACTGTATTTTGTGTTTGGATTTGCCTGAGGGAGCAAAGCGTGTGTGTGTGAAAGTCAATATTTTGTCTCATTCAGTCTGGCATTGCCCTGCCTTATTGATTTCTTCCTCTGTGATGAACAGCGTGGTTTTGATAAAGCAATTTCTACAAAGAAGTGGGGAAAAAACGCTTTCTGTGAGGGTCAGAAAATTCAAAGTGGCAAAACCATTAAAGGAGCCCGAGCGAGCTACAGGAAATGCTATTGTGATTTAGACTGAGACTTCAGGACTAATCTAAGTTCAGTGGAAGTATTTGGACAACTTCCCAGCTGGGGTTTTGCTCAAGACAGTTCTGAAACAGCATGCCAGTGTGTGAGGGATTTCTTCAATAAATCTCCTGCAGGCAATGCTGTTTAAGCTTGTCTGGTCCATCTTTTCCCTTTTTTAACTGCATGCATTTTAAACTTGCACACCAGCCAACGCTGACATGCTGATGTGATTACAAGACCGCTGGCACAGGAAAAGAGCTGTGAATGAAAAGAGATTTTCCAAAGAAAAAGTTTAAGATTCAGTTAAACGTAAAATGAGGGGGGTTTCCAGACCCTTGAATCAACTTGAAACCAAAGCTACTTCCCTGCCATCATCCTGCTTTGAGAAGGCTGGAAATATTCTCATTACACACATGTTGGTTGAAGGAAATAATCCTACTGTCTTATCAGCATGGGTCATTATTAGCTAAAGATTATGAAAAAAAACCTTTTTGCCGTCCATTGCCTAAATTTTAGGTTATTATCTCAAAATTTCAATTCCCTAACTCAAACGTATAAGACAATAACTGAAAATTGAGAAAATATCCTGACATTTTGAATGATTAAATAGAAAACCTGAGATAATTACCTAAAAATGTGACTTATGGATGACGATTTTATTGTTTTTCCACTGGCGGTAGCAAGCTTCTGTGTTTGGTGATGAATCTGTAAAACATTTTGTCTGAAACCTTATACAGTGGTTTAAAGGGAGGATGAATAATAAATCAAAAAAGAACGCATGTTCAAACCAAATCTGTGTATTGATGTCAAAGAAACAGCAACAACTGTCTCTCAATAACTCACTGACAGTCTCTGTTTAATATTCTCTTCACCTCTGCTTTTCCTGAACAGAGAAGCGTTACCAGATGTGTTGTTTCACTGATCTGATGCATTCAAAGGTCAGCTGAGCTAATAACACGGAGGAGGACAGAGTGCTGTTAATTACAGTCTGTCTCAAAGTCTACGACCACGATGGTGGAAGAGAGCTTGTCCTCCCTCGCGCATTTGTTCTCACTCCAATACGCTCCAATACCATCATTAAAGGACATTATCTCCCATGTTCTGGCATTCTCCTGAAATCTGTTCCTGTTGTTAGAGTTGGAATAAGTATGCAAAAGTCGCTTCTCACCTTCAGATTCTGCAAAGCACAATTTCCAAATCGGAATAGTCTGTTTACTGATGAAATCCTGTGCTGGAAAATAAACACTTCAAGGTGACTGACATCCAAATATTTGATTCAGAATTAGAATAGTGGATGGAAGCAAAGTATGCAATGTATGCAGAGAAGCTTTCAGCTTTTAATGAGCATTGCTTCCCCTCTAGGGTCCGCAATAGCAGTATAAAATAACTTCCTTACCTTGTAAAAAGACTGCAGTCTTTTCAAGAATACATAAACTTCCCAGAGACAGAGAAAGCTTGCAGATCTGTGCTGTGTGCTTGTGGTGTAACTTGGTGGATTTAATAATGTATGCATGTTTAAAAAAAGCACTCAATCTACTGTTGATGAGTGTTTTTGAATAGTAATGGAGAAGAACTTAAAGTAAGAAGGTGAATATAATTATAAAGTACTTTATGTAGCAATAATAATGTGAAATTACAAATGAAGAGTTGCCAGAGTTGCGGATGCAAAGGCAGTGAAAAAAACATCTCCGTGATAAAGCTCATGCTTGGTGTACGATAACCAAATGATAACCTGATACTGTGTATCTGCAAAGCATGTTGATGAAAACCTCTAAATACCATTTCTCGTTATCTTAGTGGTAAAAACCAGTAAGTCCACGGCACCACCAATGAGAAGATGCAGTCAGAGCATGTGACACTGATAATCAAATCTTGTTTATCAGTTTGTTCAGAGCGTTATCATGATGGTGGTTTCCAACTTGGTGCATTGCTTGTTATCTTAACTTACTTCACATGACATGACTATTTTTCTGTTCATTTATTTTTGTTAATTTATTTTTGATACATAATTTTTTATATAAATGTTATATTTTGATCTTGATTTTGAGTCGTTTTTTTTTTCATCCCACCCTGAGGTGCCAAGGGTTGGATGGAGGTCTTCTAGGTCCGCTGTTTATTAATCAAAAATTGACATAAGCCTTATATCTTAGAAATTATGATTGTTATAAGTGTGGTGAGTATTTTCAACATATAGAAAGTACTGTATACAGGTTTAAACTTTCATGTAATATTGACCTCTTACCTCTTCAATAGATGCTATTAATGCTATACGGAGCTATTTAAAAGTATGTTACTTACTGCCATCGTTTCTTTTGACAACATATAGACATATAGGGAATCATATATGAGGATTCTAAATATCATGTTGAGATCTTCTTCAAGGTTAAATAAGGTCAAACTTTATTGAAATGCCTTTTATCTTCAAAACTAAACTTAAAACTTTTACATTTCACTCCTGCCTTTCTTTCAAGTTTATGCGTAATAACTTAAAAGAAAGTATTGTCAGCAGAAAGAGAATGAGCTACTTAGAAATATAGTGTAGTGTAATATAGTAAGCTCAAGTTATTGGCATTAGAAGCAGTGCAAAATCACACAGAGTCGCAAGTGCTAGGGTTTCAGCTAACTGAGTAGCAAAGAACGATCCTCAGCCACTACCTTAAGTAGTGGCTTCTTCACGAGCCTGTGATTCGCACAGGTGTGTTTGGTCAAAGGCGGGAACTCGTGATGGATCCTACCCATGAACAGACACAAGCAAACAAGCACAGAGAGACGAGACAGAGAGAAAAACAAGGGAGAGACAGAAAGAAAACAACACCTGCAGCAGACAGCCAAGGAGGACTGGGGGACCAAGAAAGTTCTTGTAATTATTTTTTGCATTATGTGCTGGAGTTTCAAGGTTTCCTGGTTATAATTTAGTCCCCGAGTTTCAGTTTATATCATTTTCAACTAGCATGTGGTTTATTTTTTCCTAGCCTTCCCTGTGTTTCCTGTATCCAGTTGTTAAGTCTCCCTTGGTGTAGGTGTTTTCATGTTTTGCTTACTTCCTGCTTTATTTTATCCCTCGTCACTCGTCCTGTGGGCTTTATGTTCAGTTTTGCTAGATTTTGTCCACCTGTGTTTCATTTTTCCCCAGCTGTGTCCTCTCTCCCTAATTAGTTCATGTGTGTATTTAAGCCTTTAGTTTTCCTCAGGTCCTTTGTGTTTTCTCTCTCATGGTGTGTGTGTTTTCCATCTTGTCTCAAAGTTTTGCACTTCTGGCTCCAGCCTGGCCTTGTTTGTATTTTGTACTTTGTACCGTGACAGCCTATTATCCATTACCTACTCCGACTCCATAATGTTTGTGTAATCAAAGGAAACATTTGTCAAGCTTTCCTTATCTGATTCTTACTGTACTATTACTAAGTATGTTTAAAAAGAACAAAGAAAACACAACAAATACAAACCAAATACAAAACTGTTCCCTTATTAAAAGTAAATACTGCCCAGAGAGTGAGCTGCCTTGGTGGAGGACTATGCTCTCAGAGTGCTCCCTGTTTTGTTTTTTTTAAATATCATTATATGTAGTTGCACTGTGCGGTTGCTGGTGTTCAGTTGGTTTGATGTTTCATTTTGAATATTCTATTTATCATTTCCAATGTTTCCAGTTGTGTCTTTAGAAATGATGCAATCTGTGTCTCATCCAGAGGTGGACTTGGAGGTTTCACAGTGGGTTTTGGTGGAAAGACAAACAAATGGGTTAAAAACCAATAAACTGACTTTGGGTAACATTTTAGGAGACATATGAACTTCTGTCTTTTTAAAAGTAAGGCCGGGCCGTATGGGTATTAAACTGTAGTTTAAGTAGTGGAAAGCAGATTTTGGTTCTGGTAGTTTTATGATAATAATAAGCCGCCTGTTGTGGTTGAAAAAGCTGCTATGGGAGTGAGCTAGAAAAGTACACAAAGCTCCAAAATATCCGTAAATCATAGTTTCTATATTTCTATGGCAATCTACTAAACAGCAAAATACTCTAGTCTGGCCCTAATATAGTGCCTCCCTCTTAGTTTGGCTAAAAATTCTTGAGATTAACTGTATTTATGAAGATGTGCCAAGATGGATAACCATTTTAATGTTGTGTTTTAATACAAAAATCAACAACGAGCTCATCCGATCCATTCAAACTGATCAAAACGGATTCATTAACTGCAGGAAATTAAACTTCTTGACTCCATTCATACACACAGCTTGTGCATCTCGATGAGATGTGAATAAATCACAATCAATTTAATAGGAATTAACAGCAATTAGACTCGCCGTCTCATGCATATGGATACATTTGAAAGAGGAGGCAGTTTATTCAAATGAGACATTATCTTCATATAGCAGCGTCAGTCTCCCAGGGCAGCCTCTTGCACTTGTCAGAAATGAACTATTTTACCTCTTTAAAGTTGCAAGCGGTGGGAGTTCCAAAGATGAACATCATGGCAGCCCTCGACATTCCATTTCATCCCTCTCAGTATTTTTCTCCCTGTTTATTCCCTGCAAGAAACAGATGTCATGAAAGATGTTGAGGGAGTTGGCTCATGACAAAAGAGTTAGTTTCCTTCAACTAAAGAAGAGGAAATGTGTCAATGACTTCAGCAATTCCTATTTTGTCTGATTTACAATAAAATGAAATGATTCCTTAATCAATAGTCCCCCTACTCTGTTTGAATTTTGGGCATATTGTTGTTAAGTGGTGTACTTAGGGCTCTGTGGTGACAGCTGTGGCCAGAGTAACTAGGTTTTCAGGTTGTGTTTCCTTTTTAAGCGCTTCCAGAGAGTTGTTTTAAATTTAGCACAAAGCTTCACTTTAGATTTTAGATTTTGTTGAACAAAGGTCATAGGTCAAGCTCACTGTAGCCTCACAAAACACACTTTTATTTTACTTTGAAATAAATAAATAAAATCTTGCCCTGATTATGGTGTAATTTTTGACAGTTTGGTCCAGATACACTCAACATGCACCACTTTGATAGGTATACATTTGTAGCTGCATATTAGACTGGTGAAGAGGGCCTGCTCTGTCCTGGTCCCCCGCTCCATAAAGGAGGTGGGTGAGAGGAGGGTATTAGCCAAGATAATGCCCATTATTTACAATGCCTCTCACCCCCAGCATGAGATTGTGGAGTCCCTGAGCAGCACCTTCAGCAGCAGACTGCTACATTATGGAGAACTATTACAGTACCTTCACCCCAGCAGCAGTCAGACTGTAAAATATGCACAGGATACAGGATAGATGCCTGCTAAAAAAATACTCGAGTATATGTTTTGATTCCCACTGCATCTTTTTTACATGTCTTTTAGTGTACATAGTGCAATTTGTACAAATTTCTCTTTATTGGGGCGATCGTGGCTCAAGAGTTGGGAGTTCGCCTTGTAATCGGAAGGTTACTGGTTCGAGCCCCGGCTCGGACAGTCTCGGTCGTTGTGTCCTTGGGCAAGACACTTCACCCGTTGCCTACTGGTGGTGGTCAGAGGGCCCGGTGGCGCCAGTGTCCGGCAGCCTCGCCTCTGTCAGTGCACCCCAGGGTGGCTGTGGCTACAACATAGCTTGCCATCACCAGTGTGTGAATGTGTGTGTGAATGGGTGGATGTCTGGATATGTAAAGCGCTTTGGGGTCCTTAGGGACTAGAAAGCGCTATATAAATACAGGCCATTTACCATTTATTGTTTTTATTATTATCGCATTTTTAGCAGAATTAGCATTTTTTGTTGTACTTTTAAAAATGTATTTATTTTTCTATTTTTCTGTTTTTCTAATATATTTCTCATTGACTTTTTCTTTCTGATCCTTGTGCTGATGTAACAAGCTAATTTCCCCAGTGTGGGATTAATAAATAAATATATCTATATCTATTTTTATGAATATATTCTGGTGAAGATGACTATCTGAAGCTCAAACTAAGATACAGAATGGGGAAGAAAGGCGTCTTACTTGACTTTGAATGTTGCATGGCTATTGGTGCAGGATGTGCAGGTCTGAGTGTTTCAGAAATTGCTGATCTGCTGGGATTTTTCAGCACAACCATCTCTAAAGTTTACAGAGTTTGCAACTGTATGATGCTATCGTGTCACTATGGACAAAAATCTTTGAGGAATGTTTCCAGCACGTTTTTGAATCTTTGCAATTAAGAATAAAGCCAGTTCTTAATGCAAAAGCAGGTCTAACTCAGTACTAGCAACAAGCACCTAATAAGGATGTCCTATGCAGCTTCAAGTCCTCAAAGGCTGATGCCACATTTTTTTCAGCTCCTTAAATTCAAGCTTAAAGTCTCCACTTTAAACTTCCATTATTCACATACCAAAGAGTTAAATGTGTTTTGAAACACAGCTAAACAGCAAAAGTTGTGTCAGTGTCCAAAAACATGGTTGGATCTAACTGTGTAGATGTGTGTCTGGACATGGATGTAATGTAAATGACAGCGCTGTTAGAGTGCAGTTAAATAACACTTTTGGGCTTTTTGTGTAATCAGAGAACAAGTGCTTGCTTCTTAACCAGTCGTTATGTAACACACACATCATGCTGAAAAAGTAAGAAAACATATACCACGATGTGTTATTAGTAACAAACACTGCAGCAAGATAAAAATGTGTCTCTGAGCTGGCAGCGCATTGGCACAGGTGCTCAGCTTACACACTCGTGCCTGTTCTCAGAATTGTAAAAAGTGGAAAACACTTCAAGAGACTGTGCGATAATCACTGAAATGCCTGTGGATTTTTTCACACAGCATCAAGAGATGGCAAAGTGTAAATTTCATAAGTGGTAATTTGTATAAATATGTGTCCTGTACTCTGTAAACAAAATGATGAATACCACCATCACACATTTGTGTGGACTTGGAGTTCACTTCAGTTTCAGCAGCTTGTGTTTTTGTCATTAGGCCCACTGACTCCTACTCATACAGAATGAGTCATGACATCTAATGAAGGGAAAAAAATCCCATTTATTTAAAAGAACATCATTTAAAGATTAGCAGCGGTGACCTTTCATGCGCATAACAGTTTTTCTGGTGATAAAATGTCCCAGATATAAGATATATCCTAGATGTTTCACAACCTGGAAAAAACCCTGATTGCATAACACTGTTCACACCAGCTATGAGAACAGCTTCTAAAAAGTTAGCAAAAACATTCAATAAAAGCTTGTGAATGTTGGACTTTTGAAGCTCACCTCCACTTTGTGTTTTGCATCACCATCTTTTCATCTTTGTTTCAAAGGGGTTAGCGCCCAGTAGAGATTAAATAGTAATACGCTTTATATCAAGGCTGGAGTGCTACTATGTATTCAAAGAGTCTGGCCTGTTCATGAAAGTAAAATCACAGGGACGCAGCCAATCTAGATTAAATGGAGCATTTAGAGGAAGTGCTGTATATGTTATGGAAAGCTCATGTTATTGAACTGTGAGGAGTTTCTTGAGGACTCTTGAGCAGTGTGAAATATTCACACTGAAATATTTAATTTAGTAAAATCTATGGTGCTAAACACTATAGATTTTTTTTTTAAACTTTAGTTAACCAGGAAAAAAACAACTCTTGAGATGAAAAATCTCTTTTACAAGAGCGTCCCGGCCAAGAAGGACAGCAGTACGATCATAAGCTGCACAAATTAATAGCAGATAGACGTCAGAATCCGCACACCAGTTAAATAAAGGCAATGAGTAAAAAAACACACACAAAACAACCAAAATCTATAAACGTGATGATCAATAAAGAATGAATACCTTAGTAATGTCTTGTCTAATACCAGAAACAAAGGTATTCATGCAAAAGATTTGCAGCCTGAATTAACCGGTCATTTAAAATGACCGTAAATTTACTAAGTGAGAGCAGTTCCTTAAGTCTTATTTGATTAAACTCTAGCTTTTATAATTAAACCATTAGACAGATAGATAATATGTCTGCATCCATAGTGGTCACCCTTTTAACTCACAAGGGTAGCTGAACTATCTTCTACTTTTTAAAAAAAAATCCCCTTCTCCCCAATCGACCAGCAGGAAAACGCCAATCTATTTTAGCTGATATCCTATCGGTTATATCACTCAGCACTTCGAAGAAGCTGAAACGTAGATAAGACTGAATCTGCTGCTGCTGCTGCTGGTGGTGTTGGAGGTGGTGTTTCCTGCTACTTGCGTGCACCTCCCCTTTCTCTTCCACCTCCTCCTCTGTGATACGCGCAGGAGAGCTCAGTTGGATGGAGACTCCAGACTCCCGCGGTTCCTCGACGAAACCGAGCCGGCGTTTGTTATTAATGAAGACATCGTTCATACCTAGGATCAACTGGCTGTGCTGTTCTTTCCCCCCCCTGACGCTTAATACAAATACCCGTCAAGTCGCTTTGATTACCTTAAGTGGTGGTCTCAGTGGCTCTTGAGCGGCTGCACAAGAGACTCTTGGAATAAAACCGACTGAACTCCAGCGTGAGTATCGTTATCCACCGGGATAATCACAATAACAGGAAAAGTGACAGGAAAAGGATTTGGTCATATTGTTGGTATGATTTAAGAAGGTTCCCAAGCTGATTTATAGATTTTTAAAAAGTTTATTTTTCTTATACTAAAGCATAATTGCGTACTTTATTTAATTAATCCTTTCGATATATATGCAAGTAAACGACAAGGTAATATGGTCAGATAACCTGACAGCTTCTAATAGACATCTCCTCTGTGCAGTACCCCCCATAGTCTACTGCACTGAAGTGTAACCTTAAAAAAGATATATGCCATAAGAGCACTGCATATGCTTTCTTTAACCCCCCCCCTCCTCGCCCCCGAAATTGCTGGAATTTTGCCTTTGCATGTTTAAAACTGACTAACCCCTTATCTCCATCACTGAACAGCTGCAGAACATCACAGTGTCATGTCTCTGGGGGTAAAAGACTTTTACCACCAGAGAGTTTACCACCGACTGAATCACAAACTGGGCTGTGTTATAGGGTTAACATAAACTGTGTACATGCTCTTAATGTCCTTGTCTTGTAATTATTATTCCGTTTATTATTACAAAGCAAAACCAGAAGGTTCTACGTCAACATCTGACTATCTGAGAGTTTCCCTGGCAAATTCCTTTCATTATAAGTCTCTATCTCATGTATCCACCAAACAAGATGCGAAGTTAATTGTACAATGTGTTCCCAGCTCATTGTTTTGTTTTTGTTTGGAGAGCTCATGTTGTGTGATATGTTTGTGCACTCCCTGTAGCTGTTTGACGTTAAGTTTCTCCTCTCAGTTGCAGTCTATGCATGGGGCGCAGAGCAGAGGTCCTGACAGGCAGGTGACCTTTGGACAAACCTGCCTCTCTGGGCTCTCTGTGCAGCGTCGGAATATCTAAAGTTGTATTTTATTGTTAATTGGAAGGACAAAGCGTTAAATCTGAAAGTGAGTTAGGGGGAAGATAGATTTAGTGTGTTTTTGTAAAAGGTAGCACCTCTCCACACCTCATTACACCTCACACACCCAAACTAAACCACATTATGGCTGCTGCACCTATCCCTGCACTCTGTATGGTCTGCTAGGAAGGAAGGTTTTAGGTTGCCCCCCTGAAGTCGTGGAACAAATTTCTAGAGCTGCTAGGATGTCAATGCCATGCTTCTTTTGGCCAGCGTTAGAAGGCTTAGGTCATGCTAGAAGTATGAGAGGGGAGAGGAAAAGCGAGCGAGCGAGCTGTACCATATCAGATTGTTTAGACTGGACTCTAGGGGTCCACTTCAAATGGAAGAAAATGATTCTGTAACAGAACACTGGGAATGTGGGAGGACTGCGTGATACTAAAGTGTTTTGGCATCTTGGTATCTCAGAGCTTCTATTTCAAGAGTTGGCAGTTTTAACCTGTCATGACAACAAGCCTCAGTAATCCAAGATTGACTCTATTATTTCAGGCATGAAAGCTGGTTTTGAACGGATGCTTTAGTGTAGTCAAACCTTTATCTGCACCTGTCACTCTCTTGGCGTTGAGTAATTTTCCTGATGGATGATGTTTTTCACTCTAAGTTTTTTTTCCATTTGTTGTTCTTTCTAGTTTGATTATCTGTTATGTGAACATCATACTTTATACAGATGTGCCAGAGAGATTTACACTTGGGTGGAGTTGATCTTTTTTCCTCTGTGTTTGAGTTGTTTTTTAAAAAGCTTTTTTTTGACAATTGAAGCACAATTTTTAAGCGGGTAAAATTCATCAATTTAAGTTTTCCACCCTGAATGAATTCTAGTGCGTTTAAGGAACACAGTAGTCAAAGTATATAACTGTAGAAATAACGTTTGTTTTAAAGTAAATTGAGACACATTAACTAATATTTTCAACATTTCTTTCTTAGTTTTATGTTAAAGTTGCGCACTTTAGTATTTACCCATAAACAGCTTGAAGACAAAATAGAAATCTAATTATCCACATACTGGCTGTAGCCCTGAGTCAAGTCTGAGTCACTAGGCAAGACAAATATTTTCTGTAACATATGACAACATTATAATGTGATATTAGGCAGTGTTCCAAGTGAAGCAGACAAATAAGCGATTAGTCATTCTGAATATATAATAATTATTATTGACATTATAAACATGAATTAAAGTCAAAAGAGACAGATTTACAGGTTAATGATGAGTTTGAACTTTAAAGATATTAAGTCAAGTGAGTATGTGGACAGCTGTTGGCTCAAAAGCTTTCATAGAAATCAGGTTAGGTCAGTCAAGCTGCTGCATGTCTCGTATCCACACCATTTGCGTGCAAATGGCATTTGCATGGATGTTTTCATACCCAGTCAAAAACAGTTCAGTTGATAAAAGATCTATCAAACATTGCTGACAAGTTCTTTCTTCAACTGTTTTCTTTATTAGTATAGTGGGCAGCTGAAGGCGAAGTCACTCAAGAAGAGATGTGCCAGGTTCAAGGAGAAGACAAGGTGTCGGTTACTAACCAAAGCCTGAACAGAGAAATGAACAGAGTTTCTGCCTCTTCTATCCACTGATAGAGCAGGCTGTGCAACAGCAGTAATATTCAATGGGAAGAATACTTCAACACAGATTTAACTGTCTGGTTATACTGTTGTTATTCTTACTTGTAAGTTATTGCACAAGTTTACCATGGAGAAACTACTGGAAAAAAGTGGGTGCGGCAGACGATCTGACGTATATATGATAAATACCAAGGTTAGGCCTAATTAGTCAATCAAATGTCAGCAACTAAATGCATTTAAGCATGCAGATATGTCAAGTCAACCTCCTGAAGCTCGAAATCAAGCGTCAGAATGAGAAAGAAAAGTGATTTAAGTGATTTTGAACATTTTGTCACCGATGCCCACTCTTATTGTGTGTGGTGGGTCTTCCCACCTCTGGAGTTTCCATGTGCGCATATGGAAGGGTGGGGATGTCTAACAGAACAGAGGCATATGGCACAATATAAATTACGGCAGGTGGAAATAACAATCTTCTTTCGGCTGCAGTGATTCTGAGTGAATTACAGCAATTAACTCACGGTTAATGTTATGGAAGATTTAAAAGAAACAGCGCAGATTATCACTTTAAAACAGGAAATGCACATGAGAGTTTCCTGCGTTAAGGTTCCCTGTTTAATTGGTCCAGCTATGGCCTTTGTCATAATTACTGCAACAACTTTGCCACTCGAGCAAACACAGTGGCACAAAAGGCACTGTTTTTTTTAAAATGAGAGAACAGTCACTGGGATGATGGATCGAGCACAGTGGCAGAGTGTGAATACTCAGTGGGTCCCTAAACACACCGCAATCTTGAACCTTTTGCTTTTTAGTTCTCTTATAGCCTCACTTGTTCTTTTTTGATCTATTGTACTTCCTGTAGGCTTTCTTTGCAAAGGCAAAGGGAGGAATTATAACCAGCATTTCACATGTGATCACTGCTGCTTCTCACAGCGTCACAGCTCACCCATGCTGACCCCAGGTCCTCAGATGTTTCCCTTCCATTTATTAAACAGTAGTGATGCAAATGTTCTCTGTTTTCTGTTGATATGACATTGGTTTTAAAGTCTTACTGAAGCAAATCATATGTTGATACTATAAATTCATATGCACGTAGATGTACATAGTGGCATGTATCCACAAATTTAACTGACCCTCTTGAGATCTGGACTCCAGATGTCAAGAATGTCTATATAACTTGTTTTCTAGTTAAGGTTTCTTTTTGACTGTACTAGTGGGTGTGGCTTACGATTCAGATTCCTGTAGAGACAAAATGAAAATCAACCAGTGGTTTTGGTTGTTGTTGTTTTTTTTAGTGGGAAGTAAAAAGGAAAGGGAGGCTTAGTCCGGCTCTATGAAGTAGATTAAGCCTGTTTCCTGAGATATTTGTGCTCTCGGGGTGCTTTTTCCTGCTGATTTTATTTGTAATCTCACTGTGAGGGCCTCTGAAAGGAGAAAAAAATATAGAGACATGAGTACCTCCCAGAAAAAAAAGTATTTGTTGTTTTCTTTCCTTTAAATTGCTTTAACTTTTTGATTTCTTTTTCATCCACATTGAGAAAGTTTTATTATTACCTCCGTTTGGAATCCAATCTGTCTTTGTTTGACTTCCCCATCAACAGGGAGACTTTCTTATTTCCTTTTGTGGCATCAGGTTTTCCTTGTACCTCCCTTTTCCTAGCGAGGGCATTCTGCCAAATCCCACTCACAGAATGCCCTGGATCACATCAGGATGTGTTTACACAGTTATAAACATTAAGACATGATTAAAACATGTTTCAGGAGAAGCGATAATATACGTGTATACTGAGTACTTACTCTTGGAAGTCCCCTCTCTGAATAATTTTCTGGTTAGAGTGCATTCACTCAAAGGTGTTTGAGAACTCATATTTCACAGACTCATCATGTGAAATGCTATACAGAGCTGTGCTGCAGTTGCATAGCATAAAGCATTTTGTTCACTGGATGAACTCTGCGGAGATGCTTGTAATCATTGTGTCTAATTGCTATCGTTTTATCATGAACACTAGAGATAAAGAGCAAAACAGAAATTAAGGGTGTGAGGCACTGAGGCAGGTTCTAATGAGCGTGCCTTTGTGTAACCATAAAAGCAGGAAGTGTACATACTGCAAACCTGTATGCGTGCAGGACTCATGCTCCCATGTATACATTTAACATCTCAAGCAAGATTTTCCGTTAGCAAATCAAACAGATGCATGACGAACCGCCCGATATCCAAAATATTATAAATGCAATCAAGCTTGAGTGCACCACCTTTCGCCTATGACTTTTTTTTTCGATCCAAAGAACAGAGGGAACACAAATAACATATGTGGAGTAGGCCTGTTGTTTGACAGTAGGAATTGTTCATATTTATCAGTGGAGTAGGTTGAATTCCAGATCTGGCACACATCTGTTAAATCTGTGCCGCTGGGGCTGATTAAAAATAATGAGCTCTTGTTGTTTGTCCATTTTACAGCCACAAGCTCTTGATAGGCTAAGCCACCACTAAACATATTGCCATTAAGAATCAGAGGACATTTTATTTTCACTGTAACACTTGTGAGTACACTCCAGACAGACGGAAAAGAAAGAAACCACTTTTACTATTTGTTGACCACAGCCATATCGACTGCATGGACTGGGATGGTTTCCTCTAGCCCCACCATAAGGTGGATTTTTTTTTACATTTTTACTGAAATGGGGTAACATCAGATTTAGTTTTACAAAACAGTGCTAACTTTGATTGTATGAGCAGAATTGAGGTGTGTGATTTACAAGAAAAATATTCCTATATTTAACTGCGACATGTTTGACCTAATCTTTGGCATTAAAGGGAAAAAAGAAAAGAAAAGAAATATGGCAAAAAAATTAAATGCTTTTCACATGATCGGGCTCAAGAAATTCCAGAAGATTTTATGGAAGTTTTCACATTAGCTCAAGGAAAATATTGACCCGAGGATGGGGTCAGAGGAATAACAGGTGTTAAAAATGGAGGAAGTTTTCTCTGTGAGTATTTGGTTGTTTGTGTATGTGTTTTAACGGTGGCACTTCCTTTCCTTAAAACATTTTAACATGACTCCTTGTGTTTGGCATTGGCCAATAGGAACTCACTAAAAACATTACCATTAATCTTTCAGGGTCAAGGAATGTGCACTGTAGGAAAACTCACATGTACGTGTTGCAATATGTTGATTTGGTCCAAAATGTCCGATGGACTGAACATCTGCATCTCATGTAAGATGATCCTGGATCAGCCCTCTTTTCTACCAGTTAGCATGGCCAAGTATTCTAAGGAGCCACTCTTGATGGTTGACTCCTTCCTGAGCAGAGAACCCTAGGATGTCCAAGCAGAAATGTGGGATCAAGTTCCTCTTCCCACAGCTGATATGTTGTAACGTGTATTTCATGTTCTGTTTTTAATCGTTTAAAAATGTTGTAATACAGGTGCATCCTGGCGGTCTCATGTATGCCATCTAGCTTAAAACTGAGGTTATATAGTATACAACTGCATGCGAATTCTATTCGGATTCATGAATCCAGATAGATTTATTGGCCAGAGGGTTCCAACTATAGGTGTTTCAGGTTTTAAAATATTTTGTTTATATGAGAAACAGATTTTATGAAGTCAACCTCTTGGACATAATTTTAGCTGTATAGCTCACATGGTAGAGGATTCTACTCTTAATCTCCGGGTTCAGGGTCTTTTCCCCATGTCGGAAAATCTTAAATCTTAAACAGTTCTGAACATTTAAGCCTAGTCACAGACCAAAAGAAAAATCAAATGAAGATCACCACTGAAAAAGGTTTTTAGTCTAAGACAAGGCTTAATCCACGTCTGGGAAACTAAGCCTTAGTATTTAAGAGATGTTAAAAACCCGTTGCTTTAAGCCACGTTCACACTACACAGTATAGGCACAAAAAAGCCAGACTGAAAACGAGTGTTCATCATTAAAATTTATAGTTTTATCCACAGTGATGAATTATGAAATACTTAGACTAGCGTGACAGAAACTTCTTCCCTTCTCTCACTAAATTGAAAAGCAGACTGAAAGCAGCATAAAACAAAGGTAGTATCTGAATTGTCATCACTAAAAATTCAAAACAATAGTTGTGTTTAATAAAAACTCTATCTGATTTATTTGTATATTCTCTGTATGTTGTCCAAAGGACAATGGACAGTATATGACTGCATGAGCCATAAGCTTAGCTACTCCTACTTAAACTTCCTCGTGTTTACTTTGTGACTTTTGCCTGAGTGAGTGAGCTAAGGTGCTACGGTGCCAGAGTCATGGGTTGAATCTTTGTTGATGAAAGGCCCTTATGGTTTCCAATTTAAGGTGTAGATTCAAACCATTTGTCTTTAGATTTCATTTAAGTTGTCTGATGGTACTTCCCTTGTGTTTGCAAGCCAGAGTCTTTTTAATAACCCTCTAGTAATTAAAATGATGAGACTCTTAATTCTAGAGGCTAGAAGTTCAACCCTGTGAGTGGTGAAGAGATTTCATCCAACTTTCTGTTCATCAACATCAGGGAGTTGCTTAAAGCCACATAGACACAAAAGGACCTGAAAAATGTAGACCTACAGAAAGAAAAGAAAATCTGTTGCAGTAATCATTCTGACTTTGGTATTCTTGCACAGCCATCTCAATATTTTGTATGCTTAGGACAGCAAAGGCTTCTAACTCAATGATAAATGCAGGTTTTTATTTTGGTTTATCAGGATTTTTTGGTAGGGTTTCACCTCAGCCAATCCCACGTGGTGTTTATTGCTTCTCGTCGTTGATTGATTTTGAGACCAAAGAATCTAAAGACCGTCTTTCCTGCACGTTCTCACGCTGTTTTTCTCATCACTGCTGCTTCAGTCATCCACTCTGTGCTTTACCCTTGACTTTCACTGTCCTCTTTATGCTCTGTCACATTTCCAAATCCCTCTCTTCTCCCACACTTTGAAATTTGCCCGAACCAGACATAAATCTTTAATGGTGATAAATAGATAAATAGATACAGAGAACAGAAAAAATCACAATTACCTGGGTTTGTAGAAATAAAACATGAAGAAACAGAAAAAGGGGAAAGGAATAATTTATTAATATGATTATGGATCATTAAAAAGAATGAAAAAGCTTGTATATATGTGAATATATGGTGTATAAGAAATAAAGATTAGTATCGCACACAGCCATGTTTACTCAGAACATGAACTGTTAATTATGATATGTATTACACCTTCTTTATCCACCGATATTTCACTAAATGATCCCTCACAACTCTAGTTGGATCAAAAATAAGTTCAGTCTCTGCAGCTACCCACGCAGGCTTGCAAATATCGACATGCATTCCTGATAAGTCTGCTAGGGCTCAGATTGGTCCCATTATGAAATCTGCAAGTCTGTGGGAATTGTTTAGGATTTTTGAAGCTCCATGTGCACATATTTATCAAATGTGCTGCAGACCTTGCGTGAGTACTACACAATTTACATCAGTGTTGCAGAGTGACAAGTGAAAGGCTATAAACATTAAACAGATGTGCATCCATTGCGGTAACACTGAATCACAGTAGGATTTTCAGAAAATTCCTTGATGTTAAGCTACAGAAAGAGTAACTTTTAGGTTTTACA
The DNA here is from genome assembly GCF_001858045.2 of Oreochromis niloticus. Classification (NCBI taxonomy): domain Eukaryota; kingdom Metazoa; phylum Chordata; class Actinopteri; order Cichliformes; family Cichlidae; genus Oreochromis; species Oreochromis niloticus. The sequence goes on along the minus strand of NC_031978.2, from coordinate 13,710,827 downwards.
TAATGTAACTTGATATGATCACTCGTTAGACTCTCTGGTTTTGAAAGCAGTGCAGCCATGTTTATAATCCAGACTTCAATTAAAATTTGTTTGAGGTAATTCTGAAGGCACAAGTATAAAATCATCCTAGTGAAATTAGTAAATTGAGTCTCATTTGGGGTATGCCGGTACGCACACAGTCCACTTTGTTAGAACTGCTCAAGTGCTTGTTACGCATTCTTATCAGCTAACCAGATGTCAACAACTCAGTGTATTTAGGCACGTAGACATGTGTGGATGACCTCTTGAAGCCCACACTGGGTGCCACTTAGAAAGCTGAGGCTACAATTCACCCAGACTCACCAAAACTGGACAATAAAAGTCTGGAAAAATGTTGCTTGGTCTGATAAGTCTTGATTTCCTCTGTGACATTTGGTTGGTAGAGTCAAAATCAAGTGTTCAGGCTTCTGGTGGTGGTGTTTTAATTGTGTGGAGCATATTTTCTTGGCACACTATACGCCACAAGGTACCCATCTCATCTCAAAACAGAGCAGATTTTTTCTGTCTGTATTCAGACAGCAGTACCTTGTGAACGCCTTGTAACCCCGGTCTTCTCATCTTTCCAAAACTGCTTGAATTTTTTCTCTATCACAAACTGTAATGGAGTTATAGTCATTTAGTGCTTTTAAAATAGGCCCGCCGGCGGGCCCATGGGAAATAAAGGGTTAATCTGGCTTCAGTAACAGACGAAGTAGGTTACAGGAGAAACCTGCCCTCAAGATAATATGATAGACTTCCAGTAACTTGTTAGTGCGCAATAAGCAAACAGTCATGAGCAGGTGGGACTTTCTCTTTCACTTGAAGTCATTTAATTACTGGAACTGCTTGTTTGGTTGAAGGACTGAAACACTGACGCATAATCACGTTTCACCATAATGGATTTTGTGAACGGGCTGAGTCCAGTATCGCTAGCGTGGTTGCATTTTAACAGACCCGTTTCCATAGTAAGGAAAAAGAAGTTGATATCCATTAGAACTGGTGCAGGATTTCATTCCCTGCTCCAGTGGGATTGTTAAGTCAACAACAAAAGATAAATAACTGTAACTGGCTGAGGACATGTCAGAGTAAAAGGTCTTTTAATAATGTTTTACACTTTAGTGCTGGGATTTTTTTTTCAGCACAGCATTCTTGAAATAATAATGCCTACTTTCTTATTATTCATGTGGTGGGAAAAGAAAACAGTGTGTGCACTGTTTGGCCACCTGTATCAATACCTAATGTGGTTTTCTCTGTAAAAATGAGTTAATCTTGAAAATAACATTCATAGGTTACAAAAATAAAGCTCAGAGTGGGCTTTTAGCTCGAAGAGAGTAATCGTGTGTTTTTAGTTTTGAATTACAGAGCTACCATTATTCTGACCTTGAAATTCTTCTAGAAGAGCTTGCTTTTGCATGTGCTTTATACCCCCAATCATCAAGCCGGAGATCTCCATATAGCAGACCACACACATGCAGCAGCTCACCTCAAACATTTTAGAGGTGACTCCTATTACAGAATGGAGAATAGGATGAATTTCACATACTGGTGTGTGAGAGTGGCAATAATGACCCCAGTGCTAAAAATGTTCACATAACTTTTAGTTTGGGTGACACTCCAGAACGTCAAAGGAAAGTACACTGCACTTTGATCAAAAAGACGTGTTGTGTTTTAACAACTGTTTCTGCTTTACAGGAGGCCACATTGAAGACTCAGACACATGTAGTAAAAATGAAGACAAGTGATGACCTGCAGCTTAATTTCACTAAATTCTTATGGGTAAAACTAAGCTTTTTTTAGAGAGTAATTTCCTTGCTTCTATTTCTACATGCCTGCTGTGATTCTTGGTCAGTATGTCACTATCAGACTGCAAAAATGGGAGCAACACTCCAATTTTCCACAACCACCTTCACAGCTTGCACATTGCTGAAAACTATGCAAAACGGCCCGTCCGGACGTTTTTGGACTTCAGGGACACAAATGTGGCTAAAAATCTGGACATCAAACATGTTCCTATGCTTTTTTTCAAGAACCTACAGCGCATCTCGAAAATCAAAGTGGTTAGCTTCCTCCTGGGCTTAACATTGACATTTTTCATAATGGCTTCTTACGTCCTAATGTGGGATAAGAAAGGACCTTTGTTCACTCCGTCAACATATCAGCTCAGACCTGCAGCCATCCCAACCAGCACAACAGCAACGAGAGCTTCTTCTAAAAAACCCCCAATAAATGTGAAAGTGCTTGTAAAGCTCATCAAACAGGAATACACACCCAGGAAAGTGCCTGATGAGAAGGATGTCATTGCAACAGACTCTCAAGTAAGTTTGCTGCAGATTTTTACAACAAGAGCTGTCACTGTAAATGTTTCAGACTATTGTCACAAACAGAGACAACGTATAAGTGATAACTGAATGTATTTGTTAAGCGTTTTTTTATTTGTTGGCAAAAGTGAATTATAGGTGTCAGTTAAGTTACAAGCACCTTACAGTCAACCCTGCAGTAAATGCCTATTTGGTGAAGCTCATAATGACAGGTGTTTGCTAAGAATGGTTTCACAAAGCATTGCTAAGGGCCTATGGACCACTTTTACTATGTGCTTTTGCAGATGTCCTGCGTTTAGCGTGTCATCATACATTTCCACATTACAGTGCGTAATTTTGCAGTATTTATGCAGAGAGCATCATCAGTTGTGGCTGTTGAGATGTACAGTTATTACTACCATTACAAATGAGTCATTAGGAGCAACAGTTAGTGGGAAGTTTGTGTCAAACATTTGGAAACCCAACAGAATTTTTCCACGTGGCCATAAATTCTTTACTGGCTATCAACAACTTGTAAACACTGGTGTGCAAAATTGGGACATAACTAACAGATGCAGATACTGAACTATACAGATGACAGGTTTATGCTAAAACAGCATCATACAAAAATGACAGATTAGTGTGTGTTTTGGGTTTTCTGATTGTTTTCTCTTCCTGTCCAGCTTTTTTCAGTGATTCCTCGCCATTTCTTGCCTGGTATCAAGAGCCCTTGCTGGTACGAGGAGTTTTCCAGTAAACCTGGCAATGACCTATACAGGAGGAACCTCTTCAAACTGCGCTCAAAGTCCTTCAAGACTGTGTGTGACCGCCTGAGGGCCAATTTCCACCAGCATTTATACCACAAAGATGGGAAGGACTTTCGTCTGCGGTGCCTGCCATACTTCTACATTATTGGTCAACCAAAGTGTGGCACGACTGACTTGTTTCACAGAATGCTACTTCATCCAGAAGTCAAATTCAACATAATGAAAGAGCCACACTGGTGGACCAGGAAACGGTTTGGTAAGTCATCAGGAAATGGATGTCATTTTGGACTTGTTTTTGTAATTCTCATAAGTTTAGGTAATAGTTTAATCGATCATTATGACAGATAATTTGATGTAGATAAAGCACGAGCAGATGGTACTAAATCAACTGGTTTAAAGTGACTAAGAAGTGAAGCCTTAGTGAGAGTTTATGTGAAAAACTGACCTGAACTCACTCAGTCAGATCAGAAAATAAGATTATTCCCATGGGAGAGTAGAGGCCATTTATCCCGTCTGCTGCACACGCTACCCAGGCAGAAACTTTTCTTCATCCAAAACTAGAATATTTCCTCTGGCAATAACTAGTCTGACACATACAACCTCACATTCTGTGGTGCATTAGAGAAAGGGCATCTGTGGACAGTATCCCGACATAGCATTGTCCCAGGTTCGTGTGTGGACATAGGTTCTGAACTCATTCAGGGGCATTTACCCGAATTTTTCACTTCTTCTGTTCCTTATGTATAACCCAAAAATGAGTGTGCAGAGTTTTTATAGTGTTTGTGCAGATCCTTGTGTGCGTCATCTTAAGATTCCAAACTTTAGGGAGCAAAACAAGTTTAGCTTGCACAACAACTAAACATGAGTTAATCACTTACCTGGAACATGACAAACAAGATGACACATTCATCACTGACCTTCACTGGAAGCTCAGAAAAAAATGTCAGGCTCAAAAAAGAGTTTACAAACCATAAAAAAATGTTGCTGTAGCTAATGTTACATAAAAATAATAATATTCAATAGTTTGTTTTAGTTACGTCATTTTCCCCAGTAGCACTAACAGCTATATTAATGGATGGAAGAAGTGATGTCTGCTTCGGTGAGGCTGTAGTGTGCTCTGAATGGAAGAATTTTATTTAGGGAAGTTCTTTGCCCTGAACAGAGAGCAGGGTGTACTGTTTACTGAATGTACAGCATGGAAAGTTACACAACTCTTAACTGCAGAAAGTAACTTCCTGAAGCTATGAGGTCACTGCGAGGTTAGAAAGGCAAGCAGTGGAGACCGCAGGAAGTCATGGTCACAGCACATGTTCCAGCAACCGCATCCACAGTCCACATTTTACACAACTGTCCGTGATTAAACAAACAAATAGTTTACGAATATGAAGAGCAGCTTTAAGGAAAATGAAAAATGGGTGATGTGTTCGCTGTCACTTTACCTTTTATGCTTCCTACGCTGTCTGTTTTCACCTGATTGAACTTATGCTCATTCACATTCTTGCAGTATTAAAAAAGTACACATTTTTTCCTTTAATGGGGCCAGCATCTGTATAAACTTTATCACTAAAAGTACTTTTTGAGTCTACAAATGAAAGTCTTGTTAGTCTTACTGAATTAGTTGCAATATGCAGTGATTTTGTTGTCAGTGTTTGGCTGTTTTTCAATGAGACAAATGCAATTGAAGGGGAAAGTATCAATTGGATTTTTCCTTCTTCTATACAGTAAAATACATAATAAATAAAATGGAGCTTTTAAATGTTTTTAGGAAAATAATCTTGTAGTGTGTGTCTGTATAAAGTCATCATTATTTGCTGATTGTATGTTATGTAAATGTAGCTAGTGTGCAAAATGGAGTCAAATTATTAGCTTATTCATACACAGAATAAAAAAAGTTCTGTTTCAGAGTCCGGAGTTTGTTTGTCCTGCCAGGGTTAAAGTGTACACACTTCATTCTCTTAATTTAATTACAAAGCAGTCTAAAAAGGAATACATCATAAGTGATGTTTTGGTGTAAATGGGGTTGCAGGTTATATCCGTTTCAAAGATGGCTTCCAGGAAAGTTTTCCTGTGGAAGATTACCTGGATCTGTTTGACTTGGCAGCCCACAACATCCAAGAAGGAATCACTGGAAATTCATCTGGACACCACCGTGCACTCCAGCTCATAACAGGTGAACACATGTGAAAGTGTTTGTGTGTGCAAGTGGTTATGATCTATTGTTAGTGTCACTGTGCATCAAATGGAAGAATGTCTTGGCTTTTTACTTCTTATTTTGTATCTTCTGAGGGGCTTTCAGCAGCCAAACAACTGTATCCTGACCATAATTCAATTGAGTTTTTTTTCTCTTCTTTTTCCTTTAGCGTCAGGCCTTGATCATTTTCAGCAAGTGGCTCTCATCTCAGAGGCACTACAGTGCTCAAGAGAAGAGCTGGAATGACACAATGTCGGCATTATTCATGATATATATTTTTGCAATGAAGAACAGATAGCTCAGTGTATTTATAAGTGTACACAGAAAGCCAAATGACTTTGGGCTCTGTCACGAGAACATTTCTTGCAGGTCATTCTGTTGCATGTTGAGATTCGAAATGGAACTGGTTTCAAACCTGGTAGTGAGAGACAGCAGGACTACCAGCATCTATTTTAGTCACACACATTTCCACATTTTTACATGTAAAAAGATAAAACTGTACCCTTGCAAAGTAGCTCAAGCATATACATTTACTGTATCAGGCTGCTGTTCCCAGTTAAATAGTGACTGCAAAATCTTTTTCACAGTTTTGCTTAATATGAACCTTCTCTGTGCTATATTCTACCCAAAGGACTGCGCAACTGTATTAAATCAACTGCTGTTACCCAGAATGATACTGAGACTGTCACTGTCTTGTCAGGTGAAGCCAGTGCATCCACTATGTGGGACAATCAAGCCTGGAGCTATCTCCATGCAGACAAGGAGGAGACGGAGCCCCCCTTCCTGGCCCAGGACTTTATCCATGCAGTCCAACCCGATGCCAAAATTATCATAATGCTCAGAGATCCAGTAGAGAGGTAGAAAGAATTTCTTCCCCACATCCATCTGTGTAGACATAGACTTGAATTTCTGTAGATAAACAATTTCTAACACTTCTGATTGCTTCTATAGGACTCCCCTATGCTTTTTCATTGTTGCAGAACATATTTGTTTTCAATCAAAAGTCCCACTGCACAAATTGTGCAAAATGTGCTTTCCTGCTTCCAGTTGATTTATTGTTTCACTTTGTTTCCAGGCTCTATTCTGACTACTTGTATTTTAAGACGGCCAACAAGTCTGCAGAGGACTTTCATCAGAAGGTCATAGAGTCTGTGCAGTTGTTTCAGTCCTGTGTCTCTGAATGGTCACTACGTTCCTGCACCTACAACACCAGCCTCTTCAACAACATGCCAGTGAGCTAAAATTATTTTCTCATTTTTAAGAATATTAGGAGCCTTTTATAAGCATTTTCAATGATGAAACATTTGTACTTTGAGAATCCACCTGACATTGTAAATGGATGTTGCTGTGCTGAAGTGAAGCAAACAACTATCATGCAGAAGTCTCTTGGGAATAAGCTGAGTTATGAGCTCTGGCTGTTGGTCACTTTTTATGATAACATGCAGATGACAACACTGTTATCTTGGAAGATTTAATACGGTAAAAGCCAGTTCATCCTGAAAACACTGTGAGCCAAAGAATTTGTCTCTGATCTAACAGCAAGTTTAGAAAAACAAACTTAATCCTTTATTTACACGACTCTTCTCTTACGAAAGAGAAGATGACTAGGGTTTGTGACACTCTATTTGACCAGTATCACAGCTACAATAGGTGATGTTGTATAGTGGCGCCCTCTGGAGGAGTCATAGTGTCTGTGCATTTAGATTAAATATTATACTGTCTTGCTTCCTGTTATTATTTAGGTTCAAGAAGAAAATTATACTAAATAATCACTATAACTGAATCCATGCATGTGGGTCACATTAGTTTACTTGCTGTTAATATCTAATTTATTTTTCCATATTGTCAGAGTAAGTGGTAGTAAGTAATTCGTCTGTGTTTGACACCAGTTGTTATGGTTTTGAGAAATATTGAGACTTTTGATCCACTTTGCCACATCTGTATAAAATCAAAGACCTTTCCATGCAACATTTCTGTGAAAGAAGGAGACATTCTTAAGAGCTCTCTGAAACAGTAGTTAATGATTAATCATCCGTTTATTAATGTAAAATAAACTATTTACACATTCTAAGAGATCTATATGTCAAAATTTGGTATAATCATAGAAATCATACTGTAAAGGTATCAAACAGTATGTAATAGACTAAAATGAGCAGTTTAAAGTGGTCAAGAATTTAAGATCAGGGCTTGATATACTACTACTATGTCAATAATGTAGTATATTAGTAAATCCCATGACAAAGGAAAAAACCCAAAAACAATTTTTACGCTACTGTGTGTGCATTTTTTCACTTAAGCATCATAATTTTAACTGATGGTTTAAACAGAAATAAAATACTTTTATCATATAAAAAGCTCAACTGTTTTTTAAATAATGTATTTGGTGTTTTGTTTTTTTTTTTAGATATCTACAGGAAGACTCAAATTTAAACTTAAAACTTTCAATTAATTAGTTGATAATAAGAAAAAAATAAAAGCAAGAACAGTTGTGCCCCTTTAATTTCAATGACTTTAGATCAACAGGTCATATTCGGATTTTATTTTTGGCCTTTGTAACAGCAGCTGGCTCACCACAGCAGATTTGTCATGTTGATTTGTTGTTTTTTTTCTTTGTCCCACAGGTGAGATTAAATCTGGGGATGTACATTGTCTTCTTACTGGACTGGCTGAGTGTTTTCAGTAAAGAACAAATCCTAGTTCTTCGACTGGAGGACTATGCAGCGAACCTCAAAGAGACAATCCAAAAAGTTTTTGATTTTCTGAGTGTAGGTAAGTGTCCAAAAAGCTACAAAAACATCAGAGTGACTTTCTCTTTGTAAGGGAAATAAAATACATTTTCGCTGGTTGATTATGCATTGTTTTACTTTTCCTGTAGGTCCTCTGTCACAGCAGGTGGAGGCAGCACTGACCAAACAGCCTATGTCTAACACTCGGCGGGAGGAAGACCGGAGTCTTGGTCCAATGCTTCCGGCTACCAGAAACATCCTCAGGAAATTTCACCAGCCTTTCAATCGTAAACTGGCCAGTCTGCTGGACAACAAAGCCTTTCTCTGGAATAACTCCTGAAGGAGCACAAGCACTGATAAAATGTGGATAGATGTGAATGAACAATCAGAGCAAACAGCTAAAAACAGGAATGTTTGTTATAAGAAATGAATGTGTATGAGGTCTATATCAGATGTATGGGTCTTGTTTGAGATATTTATGTGCTTTTGGAATATTGTGAGCCTTCGAGATAAGATAATAATAAAAATAATTGAATTTGTTTTTTGATTTTGTAAATTGTGGCTTTGATGCACTGTTACAATGATAACCAATACATTAATCTACACTGAATTAAGCTTTCTCTTCTTTTAGGCCTCAAAATGCTTTTATTGAATATCATAGGGTCATGGTACTGCTATTTTATATAAAGAAACATACCTGTCCTAGTATTGTGTTTTCTCTTTCAAATATTGTTTGCAAAGATAAATGGAAAATAATTTACCCCTGTAACAATACAATTTATGAATAATCCTCAAATGAAATGGATGTTTATAATTATAAAGACTACTGTGTACTTTGACAGCACTGGTCTGTGCTGGTCAGAAGGTCCAGCAGGTCTGGAGAAAGTCAGGGTTGATATTTCCTTACTTGAAAGTGAATCTCTTAAACCTTAAGCCATGATAAAAATGCAAATTCAAATTATAATTACAAATACAACACTTTGAATCAACTTCAGATATTTCTGCTTCATTTTTCATGAAATAAAAAGGGAAGAGGCCTCACCTGGCTATTAAACTGCTTGCCAGTCATTTGTCTAATTACTTTTGAGCCTCTGAAAATGGGGGACAGTTTATAAAACTAAACAATTAATGCAACATGTTTGTAAAACACCTTGCATTCAATCCCATCTTGATTATTTCATTTAAATCCATTGTGGTGGTATACAGAGACAAAACTACAATAATTTGTCTTCGTCCAACAATTTATGGACCTAACTGTAGAACTAAACATTAGTATAAAATAGATGGCTGCTATGTGGGATAATGAATTAAAGTAACAAAACAGTGCTGGGAATAACTACACATCATGTCATTCAATGTGGCCACAAAATCTCAACAAACGCTTACCCTATAAACATGACTCTTGGGTTTGAAATTTTTTTGTCAGAGTAAATATATACACATAGATTCAGAGTCAAACCAACTTTGGGGGAAATAAAAGGGCAAATGAGGATGGTAAATAGTTAAACATATGATACGCGAGAGATGGAGTGACGTCTGAGTGACACAAATAATACATCATGCTGAAGTTCAGGGATTAATCACAAGAGGGCATTAAAACACACTATAGTTCAACACTTTAACACCATGCAACTAGACACTGAGACATCTCAAAGTATTATAGGTATTGATAACAATTTCATAATGTAATATGTTATTAATATTCTTATTATTAATATTAGGTCTGTGGACACTTTTCAAGTAAGAAAATGTTGAAATTCCAAGTCACTTATTCAAGTACAAAAAGATGTTCTCGTGAAATTAGGAATTTTTAAATATCCAACACTTTAGTTTAGTAAAAGAGTCTCCTTTTCTGTGATCACCAGTGTTTTGGTTTGTGCCACTGAAAATTACACTTTATCTTTTATAATGACCTGCCTTCACATTCCTTGTCTTTAAGGACTAATTGGCTTTCAGCTCAAAATAAACTACTGCCTCATGATGTTGCACTGAGTGAATTAAAGTGCCATCAAAGTTTTGCTCACATGAACTGCTGTTTTACGCAGATGAGTTACTCATGCAAACACTTTTCTATAGTCATGCTCAACTGTTATTTGAGGAAATTACAACTATTAACTCTGACATTTTAACTCTTCAGCTGTTCGCCATGTAATTGCTGAGAGAAAAATCAAAGGTCAATGATTGAGAAAGGACTGCGTGTGTGTGTGTGTGTGTGTGTCTGGTCTTGGAACTCTACTTTGTCTGATTGATCACTGGAGTGACAACTTGGTTTAGGTCCTTTCTGATATACTGCCTGATTTTTCAGTGCTGTAAAACCAACAGAAAGGGTGGTTCCCACAATGCATGTTCTGGTCATGTGTCCCTACAACATCATAAAGACAAGGATAGAGGGTGTGTGTGTGTGTGTGTGTGTGTGTGTGTGTGCTTAGCATTTTGATTATGATGCATGCATTTACAATGTCACTTGTCTCATAGAAGCCAGCAGTCTTTCAAGGTGTGTTTCTATTGATGTTAAAATAAGAGAAAAGTAATTCAAGCATTTCAGGAATGGCCTCTAAGGGTGATATTGATGGCAATCCTCTCCAGAAATTTCGAAAGCACAAGAGACTGATAAAATGGAAGAATTTCAAATGACACTTTATCAAAGCCGTGAGACATCTGAGTGTAGAGGGTAGTGTGTGTGTGTGTCTGTGTGTATTTAAGGTGCTAAGATGTTGTTAGAGTCAAGTGCCTTTTTTTGTTGCATCATTCCTCTTCACACCCGTTTTCACAGTTTCAACTCATTCACACCTGAGAGCTGTCAAGAGAAGCCATAATAATTACCACCATCACGACTGAGCAGTTTTGCTATAGAAGCATAATATCCAGTGCCTTGCTCATGAGCACGTTGAATTTGGTTGCACAGAGTAAGGCTTCTGTTTTTCCTCTGTGTGGAATAGGTGCTGTAGCACAATCATCCCTGAACATAAATACATTAACAGTTCAACACTAAGAGTGTTTTTATCAGTAAAGTCTAGTGGAAAAAGCTGATAATGTAACAATCACCAGATTTGTAAGCTACAGTAAAAACACATTTCTTTTCACTTGAGAGTCACATGTCACAGTGAGCAAAGCGTTGGTGTAAAAAAAAAAAATGTAGACAATAAAAGATGACATTCGTTTTAAAAATTTTGCTTAAAAAATCTTGCTTTTGTTTTCCACTCTCAGCTCATGATGACCTTAGTTAAATTAGAAAGCTTTCATGTGGAAGAAAAAAGCAATCAACTCCTTGAAGCATCCTCAGCTCTCTAATGAGTGGATCAATTGAGAATGCATTGAATAATGATCATTAGTCTAGACCTTAAACATGAAAGGCTCAAAGGAGACAGAGACATAATGGGAAGAGGGAAAAGAGAAGGTCTAGGATATTTTTAGTAGTTATTAGTTAAGCTACCTGTTCACGATTGAAGTAAAGCTGTTGTTTGCTTAAATTGTGAATACTGTAAAGTTCATTTTGGTTCAGTACACTGTTGATTCAAAGTTGCAGTTTAAGAGAATAGACGGATTTCTCTCAAAACACTTCTTTGCTTCTTCTGTTGTGCTCTCTTTTTTGCATTTTGAGTTCTAAAAGAAAGACTGACTGGCAGGATTGAAAGGAAACCTCGCTTATCCATGTATTTGAGCTTAAAAATCTAAAATTCTCTATTTGTCTGAAAAAAGTTTCGCAGATAGCAAGTGGAAATAGGAAACTATATTGTTGTTCACTTAACTTTTGCTCCTTTTAAAAATCTTATTTTGTTTGTTTCTGTATTCTCTGCTCTTCTTTGAGGTGTAGGTAACTGATTTAAAAGGCCATTGCCATTTCTATTTACCGGTAATGCATTCAGGTTTTATCTAGTAAAGCTTCTTTAAAATACGTGAGGTCAGAATGAGAAGAATGAGCCTCTTGATAATGATGACTAAACAAAAACAAAACAAAAAAACAAATGCAAAACATTAGCATGTAGTTTGATGCAGATGCTTGGATGTCCTGTATCCAGGGTCTACAATTTTGTTGTGACATCCACATCTGTACTGAACACAGTGAAGTGCCAACCTCTAGCACTCTAATTAATTCAACCCAATTAATCACTGTTCATCTATACCCCGATTATTAGGCTGAGAATGTGCTGGCAGCTGTTGATGTGCAATGATTAGCCAGACTCTTAGCAGCAAGGAATTACAAACCAGAACTATATGTTTCTGCTACTCCTTAAAAAAATACAAAAAAAGAAGGGTTGAGTCTAAACTAGCAGACACTGAGCAAAGAAAAATGACTCCAAGGCTCAGAGAAGCAGACAACAACAACCAGTATCTATGAAAACATCAAATATGTAAATATCAGAGCATCAACTCTTACATGGATGTCCTCGGGTTTTATGTTTTAATGTGTTTCTCTGCAGACGCTCTGGGTTAGAGTGGAATTTGGCAGGTGGGGGAAGCAAAAGTTCAGGTGTAGTGGAGCAGTGCATGGCCATGTTACATTTGCCATTATGGGTAGCCAGTATAAAGCTGGAATTTGGCAACAGCATAATGTCAAACTCAAGTCCTGTTACTCAGCGACAATATTGTAAAGCATCTGTGCACTTGTATTTACAATTATTTTGACTCAATATCTAACTTACCTTTCATTTCAAAGGTGCCATGTCGCTCTCTCTCTCTCAGTTTATGCGTCAGTTTGAGCGCATTTTGGAAAAAGAAATTCAAAAAGTTACCTTGATTATGCCCATTAAATGTCTGTAGAGCGAGCTAGATGCTGAATATGGAAAGACCGGTTGTAAAAGTGGCGTAATTTGGTACTAACGGCTTTCCGTACATGAACACAACTTTTTATCTTACCCCTTATCCCCATCACAGGGATGAGACGGCAAAAGCATTTGTGCACCCTGGATCATGTGGCGAATTAACTGTGTCTGTCGCATCACCTAAAAGGATGCCAGACTGCAACGCATAAAAAACTGAAAACATTTGACAATATTTTATATTAAGCTGCCAGTCAGATTTAATTACTCATTAAGAGAAGGTGTTGGATCAGCATTCTGGGTTGGCCCACTTTAAACCCTGCTGAGCCTGCATCTTTATTCTGACTCAAGCGGTTTATAAAGGTACTCGGTAAGCAACCACGTGCCGTATATTTCACATGAATGATACATATAGCGGTGTCTAGTCAAACAACAAACGCTCATAAGTGTCAGAAGGTATCTAATAAATTACTTAATATAAAAAGTTTTAAAAGAGATCCAAATTGAATATTGGCTTCGATTTCTGAGATTGATTTATATTTTTTGCACAAAATAGAAAAAATCTTTCCTTAATTTGGAAAAATCAGTGTAAACATCAGGTCAACTGAAACTGGAGCAAACCATTTCAGACAGTCAAACAAAGTGAAATCATGTTTTGTCAGTGCAATTATTACTTGTCTCTCTCTTAACTGTCCATGGAGACCGATTTATAACGAACATAAAATTCAGCTTGTAGAAAAAGTTAATGAACAATTCACCAGCCACTTCATAAGTTTAAACCTCTACTCATGTGCCTGTTAACACAAACATCAAATTAACTACTCACATGGCAGTAACTGAATACATTTAAGTAAATAGACATGGTCAGTATGAGATGTTAAAGTGTAAGTGAAGCATCAGAATGGGGCAGAAATGCGATTTTAAGTGGCTGTGAATGTTATGGTTATTAGTAGAACATGGGCTGATCTGACTACTTCAGAAATCTCTGATCTACTGGGATTTTCCCACTGACGCGTCTCAGGAATTTAAAGAGAATTGCCAGGAAAAGAGAAAATATCCAGGAAGCTGCAGTTCTTTGGGCAAAAAATGCCTTGTTAATGCCAGAGGTCTTAAGAGGGTGGTGAGACTACTTAAAGCTTATAGGAAAGCAAGATAAACTTAAATGTAGAAAGCCATCTCTAAACACAAAACATGTTCAAAGATAAATTCTGAAGCAGATGCCCTAATGCAGCTGAAGACCACAGCAAGTGACACTCTTGTCACTTAAGAACACGAAACTGAGGCTACAATTTGAAAAGCAGTCATCAAAATTGGACAATAGAAAACTGGAAAAATGTTGCCTGGGGTCAAAATTTGGCATAAACAACATGAAGGCATGGATCCATCCTGTCTTGTATTACTGATTCAGGTGTAGTGGTGTGGGAGATATTTTTTGGCTCACTTTGGGTCTAAGTATACTAAGGGACTCTTAGTATACTTAGTATACAGCACTGTTTAAACACCACAGCAAACCTGTGTATTGCTGTGTTATTTTCATCTTTTATTTACACTGAACAGAACAAAAATGCTGCAAATGGACCAGCCATGTGTTGAGGACTCCTCATGGTGTGTATATTGGTCTCTAAACAACAGTTTCTCATTTTTTTCTTTGCAGGGACTGGGGTAAAAGAATGATAGAGATAAATCTCTGTGTACTACGAGTCCTGAGCAGAGGCAATCAGTCATGGTTGAACTGTTCTATGACTTCAATTTCGGTGTGAGGAAACTCATCCTGCTATCTCATTTGATTGCACAATAGAGTTGCCCTCAGCTGGGACTCTGTTTTTGTCATTCTGTTGAAATAGAGAAATGCAACATTTTTGTCAATGATTTTTTTTCCTTTTCAGTGTTTGAAAAACACACACTCATGTTGAATGACAATGTGCACAGGGACACATACTCATACAAGTCTGCCTATGTTCAATATTACAAAAAATACAAATATAACAATAAAAACAGAGTGATAAAACACTCAAATAAATACAAAAAAGCGGCACATAAGTTTTATTAAGAAAACATTTCCGTTCTTTATACTCTGGAACTCAAATACTGTTTTTCTGAATGGTAATAGTCAAGTCACTACCTCCATAACCATTAACAGGAAGCTATAGCCAGTGCATTCGGTAATTTCTTCAAAGTGAATTCATATTCTCTGCGCTATGATGTTTACTTGCTGTTAAGTAATTTGTAGTCTTCTTTCCATGGTTGCAACCCCTATTCTTTTTGCAGTGGCAGTGCAAGAGTCTTTGTGGCTGCCTGGGCTGAATTGACCACACCTGGTGAAGTGTGGATAAAGGCTTGCATGAGGCAAGTTTTGTGGAAACACACCAGTTTTTGTCTTTATCCTGTTTGTGGTACCAAATGTTTTAGCAAACTTATTATGTAATTTAAAATAAAAACTATTTTAAAAAATAAAATCTGGTGTCAGTTTCTATGGTTATGTTGAGGCTTTTCAGTCGGGTTGTAATGCTGCCTTTGTAATCGTGTGCCCTGCCCTACAGTTTCACCTGTATTGTATAAGTCACACCAGTTTCCAATAAGCTTATCACCCTCTTCAGTAGTTAAACTTCTAGTTGTTTACCTCTCACTTGTCAGACCCGAGCTGACAAGCATTTCCTGTGGTTCTCGTGTATTTTTGTGTTTCACTATATTTGCGGTTTTTATCCCACATGTGACCTTTTGTCTGATTTTTTGGAGCTGGTCTTTTATCTGCCCCTTATGGGACTTGTTTGCCTGTGTCTGACCTTTGCGAGGATTTGGATTTTGCTCCTTCTACCTCCTTTGTGTTTACATTTGGGTCCTCCAGTAAACAAAACCTATTCCTTTACATGCAACTTAATTAGTGTTGTGTTCTCTATTGCATTGTTTTTCTTCTGTGTTCTTGTTTGATAAATGGGTTAAGAAAATGTAAGAAAAGTAAGTACCTTTTCCCTGTTATTTGTCTTGATAGTGTGGTATATTTGCAATAGATTTGCATGCTATTCAGATTATCTTTTTTCATTTAATGATTGAGTGTTTTAAGGATTGTTTGCCTTTGAAAAGGTGCATTTATTTTTGACTCATTTGGCATAGAGTTTGTAGTTAGTATGTAGATTTTCCAAAAAAACCCCAATAATAATAATGTGTATGTGTTAGTCCCCGTAGGGAAATTACTCCTCGGCATTTAACCCATTCACCCAGTGAAGCAGTGGGCAGCCACCAGTGCAGCACCCGGGGAGCAGTGTGTAGGGACGGTATTTTGCTCAGGGGTACCTCAGGGTAGCCGTTCAGTGGATTCAAACCCCCGACCTTCCCATCATGGGGCAACCACTTTACCTACCTGACCTGCCCACAAAGCTAGTGTGTTAGCAACCAATATTTATAAATGCTCATCTTCATCTAACATTTGGTGTTTATATTCACAAAGCATTTGCAGAATTTTGTACTTGACAGACTATGCTTTTTTCCCCTCATAAATCACTACTTTGCCAAAGCTGTTTGTTTTCTTTTTTTATTATCAGAATTATTTATCTATAGTTAGGGAGGAATTTAGGTTTTCTTCCTGCAGGTCTTTCAAATGTTTTTTGTATATTGGCTGCTTTTTCACTCATTGGATGAACCGCTGTTGTGTCTTCACATAAGTGACAACTTATCTTTAGGCATTTTGTTACTAGCTTGTCAAAAAAACAGCAACAGGTTGTATGGAGTCTTATGGAGTGATGAATCCAAAACTTGATGAATCCAAATTTGAAACTTTTGCTTCCCATTATCATATATACTCATTTTCATCAGTATATATGGAGGATGTCAGATGAGAGGTATAACAGTGAGTGTCTACAGCCATCTGTAAAACATGGTGGAGGCTCTTTCATGGTTCAGGGCTGTATTTCAGCCAGTGGGGATCTTGTCAAAACTGATGGAATATTAAAGCAGAAAAGCTCATCTCTGATCAACCATGTAATACCACCTGAAAACAGTCTGATGGACAATGACTTAATGACAATGATCTTCCACACACTGCTAGTGCAGTAAAAGCATACCTGGATAGAAAAGCATACAGTGAAACACTATCAGTCATGCATTGGCCTCCACAGAGCACAGACCTCAACATTATTAAAGCGGTGTGGGCTCATCTTGAAGAATCTAGATGAATCTAGAGAATGGGAACAAAAGGCAAAGGAAAGCTTTGAAAGTCCTTCAAGAAACCTGGAGAACTATTCCTGAAGGCTACATAAGGAATGAGAAGAAAGTGTATAGACCCTGTTTTTCCCTAAATATGTATCTTTGCAGATATTTCTATAAATCTCTCCACCAATTTCTCATTTTCCTACAAAATATAAAAAAGAATTAAGGGTGACTCAGTTTTTTGCACATTATTATGTTTATAAGACAATTGTAGTCATGCTTAAATACAAAACATTGTTGACTTTTGGATTAAAACAGGACACAAATAGCTGTCTTCAGTACTTTAGCCCAGTTTTTCATGTGTGATGCATAAAGGGCTACATCTGCTCTCACAACACTGATCGAGGCTTAGAAATTGCTCTGAATTTTAACCTGCAAAGACCCACTGCAGAACTCCTGTCTCCTGTGTAACTTGTTGTGAAACTACTATTCTTTCCTGGTAAGGAAAGAAATACACGTGTTACTCTACTGATGCAAAGTGATATTATGATGTTCACAAGTACACAGAAGTGTGAGTGATTAAAGAAGATTCAATTAATTTGGATGTATCATGTGTGACAGGAAACGTGACGGGAATGCAAAAAATATCATTCTGAATCACATAAAGCGAACATGTCTATTTATAAAGTCATCGACCAAGACTCTTTGTTCAGTCAAGCAAGGTCAATCTGCAACTATCATCTGAGCTGCTGTATTGCTTTATCTCTGACTCATCCTCCTCATTCGTCACAAATAATTACAGTATGCCAAACTTAAAATGCATTGATAATTGCTTTTGTAACGTGATGATGTGCTGAATGATGATTCAGATTTGTGAGAAACAAGAATCTTTGTTGTTGATGCTATTAATAAACACACAGTTATTAAAAGTGAGTTATTATATAATAAAGGAGGAATATGAATATCTCTTTTTTATGCTCCTTAATCATGTGGAAATGATTTTTACCATCAACATTAAAGTACCAAATTAAAGAATATCCTTTCACAGAAAGATATTATAGCCTGTCAGTAGATTGCCAAATATGTGTAGATTTAAAGCTTTTCTGGCAACACTACAAGACCCCAGCAATACTACCACACGTTATACTATATACAATACTATACATGTTATCGTAGTATTTCTTGCCGGTAATCTATCACCAGACTGGAAATTTTTCTCTTGCCCTTTTAGTGAGAAGTGTGACCACTGGACCAGGGTAAATGTATAAGAAGCTTTCATAGTTCACAGCAGGCGATGATTGCATGATGATTCCCTTTCTCTCTCAGGTTAATGTCATGCCAGCTTTTATTTGCTTTCCCTTTTAGATCCCTCTCTTTACACGTGCATACAAACTCGCTCATACAATCACACATATCAGCTAATGGATGGCGGATGGTGTTGCCACCAAAAGGCACGATCACATCACCCCAGCTCTAGCCATCTACACTGGCTCCCTGTTAAATACCATATCATTTTAAAAATCCTTTTGTATACTTTTAGAATTTTAAATAACCTGGCACCCAGTTACGTAACAGACCTTCTCGACGTGTATAGCCCCAAGAGAGCGCTCAGATCCTCTAACCAACTGCTCTTAGTGCAACAAAGGTCCCGACAAAAGACTAGAGGGGACCGAGCTTTTGCAATTGCTGCACCCAAACTCTGGAATAATCTTCCTATCGATGGCCGCATGTCAGATTCCATTCAATCGTTTAAATCACGCTTAAAAACTCACCTGTTCCATCTAGCTTTTCAAGCCAATTAGTTTGGACTTCCACCTGGTCTGCAGTTGTGCTATGTAACTGTAACTGTCACAGTAACTGTAACTATAATTGTTTTTTTTAAATTGTTTTTAACTGCTTTTGTTGCCTTTGTTGTAATCTGCTTTGCTACCTTGTGTGACGCACTTTGATGGACACTGTCCTCTTTAAATGTGCTATAGAAATAAAATATTGATTGATTGAATGATTGATGGTGCTTCTGCTGTGGAACATGTTGCACGTTCTGTGTTTGCAAGGAAATTTAACATACACTGCATATATTCCATGTCCTGGCACATTTACAGTCCTTCAAAAGGTTTCCACAAAGTCACACCTACAGTTTTCCACTTCGCTTGATGAGTGAAGTGTTTAAAATGTGAGGAAAATTGAGCATTGAGATAAAACCCAGGCAGACACCATTCAGTGGATGAAACCAGTTTTTTTTATTTCTTTTATTTGTAACAGTGCTGTAAGCATAGCTTCACTTGGTTCAACAAAGCTTTGAACTTGTTCTTTGCACTTGTGCTCTAGCTAATGTAAATAGACATAACTGCCTCGTGTCGTTTATTGATGACACTGTGCAATGAAAAGGATCTAAAGGAGTGTCCTTTCAAGATGTGGTTAAGTACTGAGCAAGGAACTGGAATGCTTTTCAAATTCTTCTCAGATCACTACATTTTTATTCCGGGATGCACTTATGTTTTCACAACGGGAAACATACAAGAAGGTCATCAGCAATTGTAGGTGTCTCTCAATCATTGTTCTCAAGTATTTTCACTTGATAGTGATTCTCCTTTTCGCAGCTTGTATGTTCATTTGACCTCTGTGAGAGAGGCTTATTCATGTGTAACCACAGTTCTCCAGAAAGTGGCTCCATTGTCTCCAGTTCTTTTCAATGCTGACGTCTCTCCGATAATGAAATGACTTGATGGATTTTCCCTAAGCCGTGGGCTCTTAGGTGGCTGAAAGAATAATTACATGGATCACTTTTGTTCGCAGTTCTACTGATAGATTCCCAATCCCTCTCATTGGGTTTTCTCTGCCTCTTATAATGGCAGCCTCCTTACATTTCTCCCGGAAATTTCCTCAGCATTTGAGGGTATTGACTGACTGGAACAAGGCTGGAAAAAGACATATATGGTCAGCGAGCGACAGTCACATCCTGTTACGTTTAAATGCCCTTCTATTTCTATTCTTCATATTGCTCCACTCAGCATTAGTGGACATATTTTTCCCTCTCGGGGCATGAATCTATCAATGCAGTATGTTATAATATAACCATTAGTGCTTTCTTCACTTCTGCTTTTGCTTTAACCTTCTGCGAGCTTTCACTCACCTCATAAAGGATAAACGTCGTCCCTGTGTCAGTTTAGATGTGCCCCTCTTTGGTCTCAATTATTGTCTGATGGGATTTTTAATGGTACCACATGTCACACTGGGTCTTTGGCACATTTTTATCACACACAACCTTCACTGCAGCTGACAGCAAGGTAATGAAAAAGGTGGAAATACCTGTCAGGCGCATTTCACGGCATCGGCTCATAGCCTAAAGTTTATCTGAAGGATTTATATCAAAATGACAGAAGCTAGTGATGCACTGGTGTGCTTATTAGATATTATAGAAGTAAGCTGCTTTGAATGAGCATGTGACTGAAAACAACAGTTTTTCTTGCATAATTACATCAGTAGAGTGCCACTGTGGCTTGATAACAGCGTGTAACAAATTTAAAAAATGCATTTAATTAAAATTGAGACACTATCAAATGAAGTTAATGGATTTGAGTAAGATGGGAGTCTGAATGCAGTGTTCTATCAGTGAAGTAGGAGGCAGCTGTCTGAATATGTGCCTTGTATACTTGGCAGGATGGGTAAACATGGGCTGCATGCTAACTCGAAACATGAAGGTCAGAAAAAGACTCGGAGAGCACAGACAGCATTTGTTGCTGTAAGCTTGTCAGCAGTTTGTTAAAACCAGACTTAACTTGTCTGACACAAAGTCTCCAGACGCAGGTGCAGTTGTGTTATAGCTGATGTAACACCTCGGTCATTTTATATTACATGCACACATTGTTAATAGGACAACCTGAATTAGTTTTACTGCAGAGCACCATCTGATATAACCCTCCTCATTGAATGCCAGTCTATATTTCATGTATTCATCCATCTGTATGCTGCAAGCTACAGTATTTATCTTTCAGCTATCAACTTATACCTTCAAAAGCCAACTCGCAAACATGGAGCTTTAGAGCTACACCTCATAACTAAATCTATTATTTCATACCGAGTTATATTTTCTGCTATTTCCTCTGGCTAACTTATGTTGTTAATGTAAAATATCTTAATAAATCAAAATGAAATCAATCATTTGACAAAAATCAAAAGTTTCACCGGAAGCCATCTGTTATTCACAAAAATCGCAAATTCACCCCAACTTTCTCCCGTTATTGTATCTCGTGATCATGAAGCAGATGGTTAGAAATGACTCAGTCTGAACACTAGAGCCACATACATCATCCTCCCATTAACTGTCAGCAGTGATGCTCTCAGAGCAGCTGGCACAGTTAAAGTCACCAAAACATTACCATATCCACATGATGCCTTAAAAGTGGCCAAGCAGGAAATCACCGAGTACTGTGGAGTACTCTTTAAGAAGCAGTCATGAAAACCTGGAGCAAGCATTTGTATTTAAATAGATTAGCTCTATTACTCATTTGCAAATAAAAGCTTCGTGTTTACACCTTAACCTTTCTGCTGCCTTGTCTTGAATTTTGATGAGGAATAAAAAATGTGGAGCATCTTTTACCCTCTGATCTATTTTTAAGAAGTGTAGAAGAATTCCCACCTCTGGAGCTTTCTGTTTGATTCAGGGCAACATTACTCAGCTGTGTGTGTGACTCAGACAAGAAGAAGCTGCAGGAGAAAGAGGAAGTACTTGAAGTGAGGTCTCATGTTTCCTTTATCATACATGTGCATGAGTCTTTCATTCCCTCCTGTCTTTTCCTGTAAAATTGAGAAATGCACAGATCTGAAAGAAGCATGTATCCCTTCAATAGATACATGTTTAATTGATTTCACACTGAATTCACCGTGAAACTTACTTTTTGATTATTCTGAGGACGGTGGCGGTAGTGTAGTTCTCAAAGCTGGACAACAGGCAAGATGGGGTTACAGTAAGGCAAGGCAAGGCAAGTTTATTTATATAGCACAATTCAACAACAAGGTGATTCAAAGTGCTTTACAGAGACATTAAAAACAAAAACAAATAAAAACCACGATTTAAAATTGATTAAAACAAACAAACAAACAAACAAAACAGTATATAAAATCAAAAATTAGAACAGTAGATAAAATCAGAACAGTAGATAAAATCAGTAGTAAAATGTAAGTTTTGAAATTTAAGCTTAAAAGTGTGGATTTGGTGCTTTATTCAAATGCAGCTGAGAATAGGTGACCTGGATTTAAATAAACTGAGTGTTTCAGCTGATCTGAGGCTTTCTGGGAGTATGTTCCAGATATAAGGAGCATAAAAGCTGAATGCAGCTTCTCCATGTCTGGTTCTGACTCTGGGAACTGATAAAAGACCGGATCCAGATGACCTGAGGGATCTGGAAGGTTCACACTGGGTCAGGAGGTCACTGATGTATTTTGGTCCTAAACCATTCAGAGCTTTATAGACCAGCATCAGAACTTTAAAGTCTATCCTCTGACCTACAGGCAGCCAGTGTAAAGACCTCAGAGCTGGACTGATGTGGTCCACTTTTTTGGTCTTAGTGAGGACTCGAGCAGCAGAGTTCTGAATGAGCTGTAGTTGTCTGACTGATTTTTTAGGTATACCTGTAAAGATGCTGTTACAGTAATCAAGCCTACTAAAGATGAATGCATGGACTAGTTTTTCCAGGTCCTGTTGAGATATCAGATCTTTTATCCTTGAAATATTCTTGAGGTGATAGTAAGCTGATTTTGTTAATGTCTTAATGTGTTTTTCTAAGTTTAGATCTGCATCCATCACTACACCCAAATTTCTTGCCTGGTTTGTGGTTTTTAGGTGTATAGATTGAAGTTCTCTGGTGACCTGTAATCGTTTTTCTTTGGCACCAAAGACTATTACTTCAGTTTTGTTTTTGTTTAGCTGAAGAAAATTGTGGCACAACCAATGATTAATTTCCTCAATGCATTTACCAAGAGCCTGTACAGGGCCTCGGTCTCCTGGTGACATTGTGATATATATTTGTGTGTCATCTGCATAGCTGTGATAGTTTATTTTGTTGTTCTTTATAATCTGTGCCAGTGGGAGCATGTAAATGTTAAACAGAAGGGGTCCCAAGATGGAACCTTGGGGAACTCCACATGTGATACTTGTCTGCTGAGATGTGAAGTTACCTATTGATACAAAGTATTTCCTGTTTTCTAAGTATGTTTTGAACCAGTTTAGCACAGTTCCTGAAAGACCTGCCCAGTTCTCCAGTCGTTTGAGTAATATGTTGTGATCAACTGTATCAAATGCTGCACTGAGATCCAGTAAAACTAAGACTGACATTTTTCCACTGTCTGTATTCAGACATATGTCATTAAACACTTTGGTCAGAGTGGTTTCAGTGCTGTGGTTCTGTCTAAAACCTGACTGGAAGGCATCATAGCAGTTATTCTGTTTTAAGAAGTAATTGAGCTGTTGAGAAACTGCTTTTTCAATGATCTTACTTAAAAGTGGGAGATTTGAGATCGGCCTGTAGTTGTTCATTTGTGTCTTGTCAAGATTGTCCTTTTTCAGTATAGGTTTTATTACAGCAGTTTTTAGTGATTCTGGAAACACACCTGACATTAAAGAAAAGTTGACGATCTGTAACAGGTCCGACTCCAAAGTCTTTGAGACCTTTTTGAAAAAACCTGTTGGCAAGACATCTAAACAACAAGAGGAGTTCAGTTGACCTAAGATGTCCTCCATGACTGTTATGACTGTTTTTAGTGATGATGTCAGAGAAGTAGGACCTCCTTGCACTCCTCAGTTGTAAATTATAATTGTGAAGTTTCTCTTTATAGATGTCATAATGAACCTGGAGGTTTGTTTTTCTCCATCTGCGCTCAGCTTTCCTACACTCTCTTTTTTCATTTTTCACCAGTGTGGAGTTTCTCCATGGAGACTTTTTCCTTCCAGAGATAACCTTCACCTTAATGGGAGCAATAGTGTCCATTACATTTAACATTTTAGCATTGAGGCTATTGACGAGCTCATTGACTGAACCTCTGGACAGGTCAGGTGTTAATGGGAAGACCTGGTCTTCATGGTAGGTTCATTAGTGCCTTTATTGCTTTGAATCTAGAACAATGTGGTTCTCACGTTGTACCATTGTGCTAGCAAGAGAATCTCTGTACTTCTTACTTAGAGCTTGCGTGCAGCACATGAAAATCGTACCACGAATGCCCTTTGAAACAAGTCTTAATAACAAGATGTTATAGCTACAATAACACTATTGTGGGGATTGCATTAGCAGATGCTTTTTGTCTGAAGTCATGGAAAATTTGTTTTTTGATATCTTTCTTTTCAACAAACACAACAAAACAAACAAAAAACTTTTTTGTTTAAACTTTTTTCTAAACAAAAACATTTAAAAATGGCATGTTTTTACCAACACTGTTTCTCAGGAGACCATAAGCTTAAAATTGCATAAGTGACTAACAGAGGGGATGGATGGATAGATGGAGTGATATGATTTAGTGATGTAGAACCATTCCAGAACAACGGGAAATCTGAGTGAATAAAATTACCCTAAATTAATGTGTTTTCCCAGTAAAATAAATAGACCAGTTTTCTAATATCATCATGATGACTTTTATTTAAATAAATAAATAAAACTTGATCCTTTTGTGTTTATGATTATTGAAAATTGAACTATTTGATGGCTTGCCAATGCATTACACAGGATGACTGGTCTCGAGAGGATGAATGCCACTGACTCCTGTGGTTATACAGCACAATCACTAGTCTGAGGTTGACATTTGTGCTTCAGAATGAAATGTCTCTTTTGGTCTCTATTGGATGGATTACAATTCAATTTAAGGTAGACAGCTATGGTCTCTGTTGGATTTGGTGACTATGTCACCCCTCCCACTGTCTCCGAGGTGGTCCAGCCCTGCTCTTGATGATGACTGGTTGACAAGGGAGGGTTATCAGCCATTGCAGTTATCCTGGGGCTTCCAGGTTGTAAAAGCTGGCCCAGATGAATTGCTGTCTGTCTACTCCGCTCACCCTTTTCTCCAGCCCTTCCAAACAACCCTTACTAGTTCAGTCTTTTTCTGTTATACTGTCATTACATTTAGCATGCTAACTAGGATCTGACCCAAATGCAGACGTGGGTTTTTTGTAGTTTCTCTGAGTATTGTCTGACCTTGGGGTCAGTCTGCTGGGATGTCCACTCCTGGGAAGATTGTAGTACTGTGCTAACACACACCAAGATGCTCCACACTAACAAAATGCCAAAACTAGTGGTCACACTTGCTGATAATCAGTTAATTAAGTGCATTCAATTAGCAGCTGCTAATGACCCTCAGTTACTGTTCAGTAATGGTGCGCTTTATTTTTCACAGGACTACAAATAAAACTTTCTTTTTCACATCATTGTAGCTTGAGCCAGTTTGTGAAAGTGACCTCTTTGACCACTTATCTTAAATCATTTGTTTTATAGTTTAAATTTGTCTCATTTTGGAAAAGCAAGTGGGCATCAGTATGCAGTTAATGCTCAAACATGCAGATACATAAACACATATTGGCATGTCCATAAGCAGTAGAATCAATGTTTACAAGCTGAACAGATGGCTGGAGCATAACAAACTTGTAATGCTATTAATGTAATATTTGCTTGACATTTTTGCTGCAGACATGAACACGCAGCATGGACTTTGTCCTTATGGTGAATTATCCATGGCATCAAAACAAATAACTCTTGCTGCTCATTAATTTTATCATGTGAAAAGCTTCCAAATCAGATTGTTTTTATCTTTATCTTTGAGTAGATTGAATTATTGCCTCTTTAAATTTGTGGAATGTTAAAATTAACCGTGAAGTCCTTGAAGATACTGAAAACAGTAGTATGAGGTTTTCCCTTGAAGGCAGTGATACTCTTTAAATGTTTCTGCAATGGTTTTGGGGACAAAAAAGAGAAAAGAAATAAAAAATAAACAACCCAGGGGAAAAACAAACAAATGCAGCATTCCTGGACAAAAATAGATGGTCTTTTTATTACATCTATGAGCAGGGCAGGCTGTTTGCTTAAGGGCATGGGGAATACTTTGACATTTAAACCCAACATTCCCATGATTCATATTATGTGGTTTGTCTGGTAGATTTACTGGAAGTGATTTGGATAAACTGCTATATAAGGAATACTTGGAGATTAAAGACAAAGAAAACTAGAGAATAGGGGCCTAGTGAGACAAGGGGACATAATAGAAAGTCATGCCTTCATTATCATCATTATCTGCTGTTTTCCTTGGATATGCCATGTTTAAACGTCTACGGATACTGTATGTAAACCCGTCTATGTGCTTCTGCAATTAATGAGCAGACCAGAGGGAGCTCACGGTGAAAGATTGTCTGACAGAAATTAAAAAGATCAGTCAGTTACGTTTTCTCAGTGTGTGCTGTGTGATTCTTTTCTTATTCAGCTCGCTGTAGCTGCTGCTGATTAAAAGAGGTTGCAGCACACGGGTGACTCCAGCTACCGTGGCAGTCTTGCACAAATTTGACAGCCAATTTATTTTGCTACAGTCTTTTAAAAACACCCGTGTGAAATGCCACATTTAGCTCGTAGTGGCTCTTTAGCTCTAAAACTTCATTACTGCATATTTTCAGGAATTTAGAGGTCTGCCATGTTTGCATGTTTTTATGAGTTATTAATGTTTTCTTTATGAGCTTTGTCCTTTATGATAAATTTGCACACACATACTGTAATCTATGTAATCTACTGTAATCTATTTCTACTTTACTTTACTATTGTGGTATGATGACCTGCTAATAGCTTGTTCAATAAACTCACACAACACTGTAAAGACGGTGACTGCACTGACTTTTTAAACTGAGCTTGATCAGTTTAAGAGACATGACATAATCTGATCAGGAAGTCACATTTTTACAGCGTTTAAAGCTCACATAAAACAATAAATCCTTTCATACTCAACTGAATTTTTACCTCACATAGTCCTAAATGTTTTTTTACATGAACAACTTTTGCTTTGTCAGAGTGGGAGAACTGTAGGGAGCGCCACTCCTTGTGCCCCGACACTCGGGTCGCATGAAGTCATCCAGCGCACTCATCTTCTTCTTCTTCCTCCTCTGCTTTCTTGTCCTTCCCACACACAGTGACTTAATCGCTAGGTCTGTACACAGCGTTTCGTGTATGGCAGGTTTGTGTCTGCCACTACCCACTCACTAAATCTCCCAGGGAGATGTGGTATACACACACCTCCAGACTGGGGCTCCTTCCAAACTCTCTGAATACTTTCAGCTAATTGCCCTCGCTTGGTGTGCTTCACAGTGATATGGTCAGCTCATCTTTTGCCCTTTTGGTGAATAATTCAATTTACTGGGGGCAGTTTTGTCTTATGACAAGACATGATCGTTTCAAATTTTTGATTCAATTTGCTTTGCATTGGATTTAAGTAGGATGGATGATACAGATGGCAAGGACCTTTGAAAACTGCCACAGCAGTTGGCAAGGTAATGCCTACCTCCATCCCTTTTTGTGGCTCCTTTTATTCTTTTCCCACTCCTTCTAGAAGCTCTGCAATTAAGAAAGCCTTTAACTTTCAATCCTGATGCTTTTGTATTAGGTCTTTGTTCTGCTGCCACATCAACAGCAGCAGTTGTGGGAGGAACCCATCTTAAATGATTTTTCATGTTAATTATTATTTCTCCATGACTTAATCATCGTGGGAGAATAAAGGTGTTGGCAGACTGGTGCTATAGTAAAGCATTCTTCAAGATCAGATTTGCTGAATTCTCTATGCATCATCTCAATAAAAATACAGATGATAAATGTTTAAGAAGACAGCTTGGCACAGTTTCAAAATGTCAAAATGCACAGCATTTATTGCAATATCATCACAAACGTATTAGCAAAAATCAGACATAGTTTTGACAAAAATAAATAGATTTTTTTTTTTTGCCTTTTAAAGGCTTCATACTGTCACAGTAAAGTAAAAACACAACATCCTGATTAGTCAGTGTTGTCTTACAACACAGATATCGCACAGCCACTCATATGACATGAGCTCAAATGTTAATTACACATTACCGAATAGCTGCTACCACATTCAATAACATTTCACCTTGTGTTGCCTTACGCAACCAAATAACGAGGTTGTATTACAAAATAAACATTACTTACAAAACGAACTACCTAACAGGATTAAAATCACAAACTTTACCATAACACAACCATTGAGAAACGTGTTCCCTCTGTTGAGTTGTGATTCAATCAGAGACTTCATAGGCACTTTAGAAGTCAGGCCTCACAGTTATACTGTACAGTATTTTCAATAAAACTATCAGTGTGATGCAACACAACTTTAAAATATCATCTGCTTTAAATGATTCCATGAACACATGAAGTACTTAATCCAGCTTTCTTCATCATGAGTGAGGTCAGAGGTTATGCTTGAATTTCACACATGCAGCCATTCGCTTTAGGTGGAACACAACACTTTGAGCATCTTTTTCAAACAATATAACTTATAAATACATCGATTTGAGGTAATACATATACTTCTGTTCCTTTGTTCCGCATTTTGGAGATGGGGCGGCAATCTTGTTCACGTGCACTGCAGTTTGTGCCTTTGAAACAGTCACTAGATTGCCATGTCACAGCAGTCTAGGTATTTCACACAAATTTACCAGAATGCTACAAAACTATCTCACGAGAAACAGGTCCAAGACCTTTGCAGAAAAAGATGTACACTTGTATTAAATCCTCAATGCCATTAAAGTCTACAAACATAGCTGGCCTACATTTCTTCCCCCCCCCTACAATTAACCTACTCAACTGAGAGTTAACAAATAGTAATTGAAAAACACATCTACAGTAAGTAGCACTGTGTGACATGCTTCTTGTAATCATGAACACGGGTATCTGCTGTAAATAAAGAGATGTCACTGGCAATAACGGTCAATGCATTTTTGCCTTCAGGAATACAGATGCAAAAAAAAGCAGAACAATCTGAGCATTTAGCTATCTAAGTCAGAAACTGTGGCAAATTAATAAAGTATGGAGATGCAGAGTAACACGTTGCTGGTTTTGGTCTTTTCATTGAATTTGTTCACAATAAAAAGTACAAAATATCTTGTCCCTTAACAAGTAATTACATGAGAAACGTTTGATATTATAATATCACTTTTTATGTTATCTCAAACTCAGAAGAAAATGTCAGCATCCAAGATCAACGCTTCAGTCGTCACTGTGTTGACGTTCACTGGCCGAGGGGTTTTTCGGTTGGTGGTTGGACACCGTTGGTTGCATTGGAGGAGTTGTCACTTCTCCTTGCATTGTTCTCTATCCTGAGCGAGGAGGAGTTGAACGTGCTCCTCTTGAGGACTTTGTTTGCCAGAAGGCTGCAGGTCTTCCTGTACTGGTGACGCAACAGTGAGTAGACAAATGGGTCACTTGCTGCCTTGCTGTAGGCCAAGCATTTGGACAGCACACCCCAGTGAGGATTTATGGGTCCTGGGGTGACAAGCTCTACAATTCTACCTCAAACAGAGAAAAAATGGGAAGAAAAGTCACGTACAATTGATGGACAAAGTGCAGCTTCTTACATGAGTGAAATGGAAGAAATCTAGAACACTTAATGAATCTCCACCACTGCCTCAGTACTGTGAAAATGTCATCACTTCATTTCACTTCACTGAAATGTCATCACTATGTTTGGGGAATCTGAACAGATGGCTGTGATTTTTGTGGATTCTCAGCTTCTTGCAAATAATGATTTCTTTTTAAATTCCTATTACATAAAAAATAAAGGCTGGACAAACCAGCAAGAGCAATTTTTTGTTCTTGTTGTAAACAGTAAGTGCAAACAGTGAGTGCACATTATACTGTAAAGAATGAAGTAAAGATGTAGTAGCTAAAATATTTAAAATATCATCTTACACATACAGTAGTTACCGCCATCTGTATTGCTGTACTTGATAAGCTTTTGATCATTAGCTGTAGTTCGATATCTCCTTGACGAGAATTGTTAAAAATGTACTTTTAATCGTTTGATTCAAAATGAAGAAAAATGCACGAAACCTTCACATCTTCTGGTGACAGTATGGTGGTAAATATCTCTCACAAACATGGATTCTGCTCCCACCCACCCACACATACACATCCACAAACCATATACAGCGTTATACATCGCTGCTCACCTTGTAATGACATAAGGCGTGAAGCACACCACAAATGTGCCGATGAATGTACTGATTTTTTTGGTGGCCCTCTGCCTCCTCTGCTTCTGTTCATCCAAGCATTTCTGGCGTACACTGTCAAAGCACACAGGTAAGATTATCTCCCTTGTATGCATGACCAGAGACATACAGACATAATGAAGCAGTCCAAAGAGAAGACATATGGGGCAGACTTGAAGAGAACAGTACACTGTGCACTGTTATCTAAGACAATTACATCAGAGATTCTCACACTACAGAGATAAAAAGAAAAAATGCAAAGAGAGAGCATTTCAGTTCTGTTACTAGGAATCAAATGTGGTTATTTTCTTCAATCAAATGTTCAAAATTTGATTACAAATTTTGATAGATGTGATCAAAATGATGGACAGCTTTATAACAGCCAGTAAATCTGTAAAGATTCTGGTTGATTTAAATAAATGCACTAAATAAAGGTTTTCTTATATAATCACAATTTGCTGACAGAATGATTTAACGTCCAAAGTATCCAAATGATTCTTCGACAATACATTACACACTGGATAAGATAAATGACAACGGGTGGAAATGTTTTATGAAAAGACACGTATTAAAAGGACAGGTGGATTAGAGCGAATGCATCTCTAATGCTTGTTTACCTGGGGTGGATATCCACAAGCAGCACCAGTGTCTGCATAGTGATGACGTCGATGCGTTTACAGTGAAACCTCGCAACTTTGAGAACTTTCAGATACGTTACACACAGCACGATCAGCGTGAGAAGAAAAGTGAGAGAGTGCAAAACCACGGTGAAAATGATGAACTGCGTCCCGGCTCCCTTCGCTCTCACACTGCACAGCGTGCACGATGCGTAAAGGTGGTTGTAGCCGACCCAGGAACGGCAGGTAGCCACCGTGGAGAAGCAAAGTGAATGTATCCACGTGTATCCTAGAGCTATCACTGCATCCCGGTGCCGTATTCTTGAGTGGTAGCTCAGCGGGAAAACCACCGCCACCCATCTATCGATGCTAAGAGCTGCCATGGTCAACATGGAGTTTGTGGTGAGAAAAGTGTCGAGGAAACCCACAATCTGACAGAAACCGCTGCCCCCAGGGTGGCCCGTGGTGATGAGCCCGATCAGAGTTAGTGGCATGTTGGACACGCTCAGCAACAGGTTGCAAAACGTCAAATTGAGAATAAAAAGACCGGGTACCTGTTTGCGGATCTCCGGACTGTACATAAAGCAGATCAGCACCACAACGTTGGACAGCAGCGACACGACAATAATCCCCAAAACCAGCACAGAGGCAACTATGTCCGCTGCGTCCATCATGCTTCCTCTCAGAAACCCAGACTTTTGAAAAGTGCATCCACAGTCCTGATGCGAGCTGTCATCGTGAGTTGTGGGCACAACGTATATGAGTCCAACACATGAACATGCTGCTTACCCTCACCGGGATCCGAACGTCTTCATTACACGAAGCTACTCTTCCAGCAGCGTCGAAGATGGGGTTGTGGGAAATTCGCACAGAGACCGCTCACCTTGTCACTGTGGGGGAATTTAGAAGTCTTCTTCACTGGAATGGGGTCACAGTAGGAGGCTGGTTCTCTTGCGGCGCTGCGGTAGTTTTTTCAATGGCCATGTCACTGGTCTCACACATCAGGGGTTCCTGCTGCGCAATTGCGCACTGACATGATGGACGGCTTTTCTTTTTTTTTTTTTTTTAAGGACAAAAAGTGCTTAAAGCAGTCGCTGTGTTTGCGCACTTACAGTCTATTGTCTTTTACTGCCAGCGTCTGAAGCACGCTGGTGCACTCATGTTCAAAAATAGCTTTTTAGTGTAAAAATAGAAGTGCGACGCACGATTACGCGGCTGGTGGTAAGGCTGATGTCATAAACGTCACGTTGAACTCTGGAGTTTGATAATGAAATGTTTTTGTGGGGTTTGGTGAAAAAATAGTAGCTTTACAAGAAGCTTTAAAATACTGAAATGGCTAATATTGTTTCGCAAGTCAGTGTGACGAGATTAAAAGGCAACACTATCATCGCTTTATTAACATTTCACAGCAGTGAAGAGAATACACCTTTGCCCAGAGCTCAGAAATCGTTGCGAGAATTGAGTGACTGGAGCCGTAACAGCGCAGTGTTCAAAGCTTTAAGTGGTGCTGTAATTGGACGCAGTGCAGCTGGATTACATCCAGGGTATTAGTCCACAGTGCAGCAGTACCACCGCCTCTGGCACAAAACAGAACCGCGTGCATCCCCCAGCCCTGCAAAGGAAGGCACACTGTTAGAGATACTGTGTTTTCAATAGCCCAGCAGTATGTGTGTGTGTGTGTGTGTGTGTGTATGTGTGTGTGTGTGTGTGTGTGTGTGTGGTTCAAGATCTTGAATGAGAAGATATTTCGTTTCATTCTTGTCTTCCTTACAAGACTGTTCAAGATTTAAGCGTTAAAATGAGAAATGCGTTTAGATTATGTCTGAAGTTCAATATTTAGAAATGTTGATTCGGAAGTAAGGGACTAGTGAATTTATTGCTGGGAAGAACAAATACGTGTTTATCCCCCCTGATGTACTGTATACATCATTTGCCATCTTTGTGAATTAAAAATTAGTCTTGTTTTAGTTCAGAAAAGCACATAGGTATTAAAATATAGAAAAGGCGACCCACATAAATGCTTTATTGTTTATCAATGGTTGCACATAATGACAACATTTTTACATAAAGGTAGATCAAACTGATTTCAGTGAAGATTTAGAGGTTTCAAGAAAAATACAAAGGAAATACAAATGTAACCTATATTACGCTGATAACAGTGCGCTATAGGTCTGTACACATATCATTCACTACCCATACATTTGAAATATTATTTTACTTTATCGCTGTCCCTCACTATCACTAATATATGTGTGATAGTTCTTTTCTATTTATCCAAAGTAGTTCAAATGCAACATGATGCCTACTTTTGAATGCAGAAAGTTCAGCTTCAGACATACAACAAAGAATTAAATATTCATGCAGCGTCCTCTTTTCATTTCAGTTAACAGCCAAATGAAAAAAAAGAAAAAAGATAATGAAATGTTTAGGCTACAAAAGTCTTTGCAGTGAAGCACAAAGTTAATGGTTCTACAGATTTACCCTGTTATGTGAAAATGTTCACACTGGATAATATATTTTAAGGCTGACAACTGTGCAGAGCACTGAAAGGGAAAACATGATGTATTCTTTACAAATCACTAAGTGAAACTAGATCAGACTGATGAAAGCAGTGAATAATGAGTTACAGTGATTACATGTTGTATGTGTTTTGGCACATGCTAAATCTTATGTCAGGGGTGAAGCAGGAAGGCCAAGACAAGAAGATTTAACATCTCTGTCATGCTGCAGTTACTGTATTGTATTATAATGCTGTTACAGTCTGAAAAAAACCCAATCTCACACTACAAACCTGTCGACTGTTCATGTGACAAATGTAATTTGTGACCATCGCATCAATATTAGTCATATAGCAGTTTCTATTTTCACATATCCTTTAAATACACAGTATAGAGTCATTAACCACTGTCGCCATCCACCACACATGTGAGCTCTTTGAACATTTCAATTAACCTGTTCAGTGAGACCTGCACAGTAAAGGTGCAAATTAAAATTACCAATTTCCACAAAAATCATTTAACTCAGATTAGCTTCAGGGCCAAAATTAAAAGCATGGATTTGATGTATGGTGTTTAATTGAAAAAGATTTCCCCACTGTCCAGCTACAAGGTGAGAAGCCAGTCTATTTGCTAGAACAGTGGTCACATGTGCAGCTGTCTAGCCATCTTATAAATTAAAGGTAATGACAAATATCTAGCAGGGGCTGCACTGATTTTTTAATTAATACCACAGAGAGAGACGTTTTTAACTTTTTCATACAGGAGCAGATGGTAAGTCCACAAAGAACATCAATTCTCCCCGGTGCTCCCAAAGCCAAGATAAAGTCCAACTTCATTTTCTTACAGAGACTGAGTTAATGAGGTGAGAGGTTACAACTCCAAATGGCCATACAAAGAATCACCCAGTGGTCTCTGCAGACACTAGAAGTCAGAAGTAATCCCTAAAACCTTTGATTTAGTTAAATTCTCGTCATTTGTGTTCAGACTGACCCCAAAAAAGGATTAAATCCATGCTTTAATTTTGTTTCTGTTTGAAAAAACCTTTCTCTGGCGCCATCCAATGGTGGGAAAAGAAAAAGACACCACGATCAGACAGCGTGGGCACAAGATGAGCGTGCTTCAAGCAACAGGTAGATGGCTGTGTGTGTTAAATCATTTGAAATCTGCTGTAATACACAAACAAACATTAAAGCAGCACAACTGAAACAAAAGTCGCTCTTGTGTTGACAAAGTGCTTCACAATGTTTGGCTCTTCCTTGTTGGCGTGTTCAGCCGCATTAATGCAGGTGTCTTCATTCATGCTAAGGTCGCATTTGACCTGATAATAATGCCCCTGGTTTCGGAAGGCTTGGTTAATCAGTGAGTAATATGCTAACGCACACCAGAAGTTTTCGCGTGTTTGCTGTCGGACGATGATATCTGTCTCTAAGGTCTTTTCAAATGGGTCGCTTAAGTGTCTGTTGCTGTGTAGATGCAGTTTGTGATTGGTTAATGGCTTTGCTATGTTTTCAGCCGATGTGGTGCCTGTTCAGTTGTTGTGTGCGCATTAAGGTAAACTGTGATTGGTGCTATCCACAGTGGTCAGTTGTTGTCTTCTTTTAAATGTTCGCTTTTGCATCCTGCTTGATCGCTAGATTAATATATATAATATTACTGTTTTTAGAGATTACTATAAGGATGAGGCCTGGTTGCAAATACCGTGTTTGGTTCTGAATGTGTCGCTCTCATGAACATACATTAGTATTTTGAACATGTATGCCTTCTCACCCAGTATTATTGAGTTCCATCTCAGATGAGAGGGGCTTGCTGGCATTCAAATCACAGTCTGGAGTTCATCCACATAGGTTGGATGCATCACAGTGTAGAATATTAATTTTGAATTTGAATAAGGTCAGTATCTAGCGACAGCAAGCTTAATGCCACATGGGACACCGTGATTTAAGCCCGTTCTCATCAATTTGCTTTCTCCACAGGCGGCCTTGTTTGTTTTCGTGGAGTTGTATGAATCGACTAATTAAAACTGACTGTGCCATTGATTTGTCTGCTTAGCTGGACATCTCCTGTGTCCATCTGCACAGTTACTGCTTCGTCACACCGAACATGCTACTGGCTAAAGGAAAAAAAAACAAACAAACTTGATGACCTTTAAAGGAGAAACACAACATTCCCCATCTCTGTATATTTTTAGGCCAGTTACTCAGTCATCCGTGTGGACTTATTTCACATGAAGCTGATTCCCTCAGTGTGAGCTTCTTCCTGCATCAGTGTCCGTCCTGTGCACCTGTGCTGCTGCCTTCAGATGTTGGATTGCTTTCATGTTGAATTTACACTTCATGCAAAGCTCTGGTTTTAATATTGGCTAAACCTCAAATGGCTGGTTGTTTCTTGGCTGTACATAATTGTTGCAGCCATTCCAGGCTCCGTTAATCATACCCATCGCCCATCTGCTTTGATGTCCTTTCTCTGGTAATGAGTGTAACATCGCTGTACACAGTCGTGACAGTAAGCAGCTTCCACTAGCCTTTTTAAATGGAGTGCTGGGTAAGTTTTAATGAGATATCACGATGGTACATGTCAGGACCTTCATAATCTGGACATATGAGGCCTTGCTTTATCCTTCTGGTCTCTCCTAGCACCTACAACTATGTGTGTGTGTGTTTGTTCCTAACTTTCAGTTCTTATGGCAATTAAAAATTGCCAGAAAAAAATGCCTGACTGCAGCCCGAACTGGCTCTTTTGTATTTTCTGGCTGTCTTTTGTTGTTCTTCTTCTCTGTTTGGAGCCACATCACTTTTTTTAAGCACAGTTTCATTTCCACATAAATTGCCAAACTGCTAGACAATGTCATGGTTCATCCTTTTGACAGAGGAGTGCACAATTAAATTTCTGCATTTTAATTTCTATAGGGGATGTCTTAAGTTCAATACTAGTAACAGCATGTGTCTATTTGCATTAACTCATTAAAGTTATTCTGTTTGAAAGCTTTTAATACGGTGATTTCTTTTTCTTCTTCTCTGGTGAAAACACTTCTAATAGCAGTGGATTCTTTGGCTCCTTGGGGTTTTAGAGGAGATCCTGGGTGGATTGGGCTTCTTCTGGTTGAAGTTTGGAGGGCTGGTCAGCACCCAGCGCTCTTTGCTGCACTCTCATTCCTGAGTCGTTATTGCAGTGTGGTGTGTTGCACTGCTCTACTTAGAAAGGGGGGCGCTGGGGTGTGTTCTTAGCATGACATGGTCATGACATGGTTTAAAGTAGCGTCTGCATGAATGCAAGACCAGATTTCTCAGAGTAACAACGTGATGTTATGTTGTTCTGACTAACATGATTTTTAAAACTGATCAAATTCTAATGTATAATTCAGCTTGTGTCAGCCTAATCTGATCATTTCATACATTTTCTTGCTTCTTAGGTAGAAAATCATTAAATAGCAAAATTCACTGCACACCTGTTACATACATGAAGTCATCTGAGAGGCAAATATGACTTGATAATGCACATAGCATTAGTAAAGGGTTAAAGTGGGCATATGTTTTTCTCTTTTTTTAGCTGCAGAAAGCTGCAACAGAAAAAACATAAAAATAAATATAACCTTGAGAATGTTTCAGTTCAGGATGCTCAGATAGTTAATGTAAACACTCATTTTCTTTGTTTGCCTGTCTGACCATAAAAGCTATTTTTGTTTAATAGCTGAACAATGTGGCTCCTCAAACATATTAAACTCAATTATTTTAAATAATGATGTGGAGGATTGGAAATGTTCGGCGTTCACATTAACAGTAAAGTGGGGTTTGTTTAAAACAAAAGCCGCCTTTGTTTTCTGAGACGACTGAGGTGCTTTAACATCTGTTTGCTCAGGATGTTTTACGAGGCTGTGGTCGCCAGTGCCTTGTCCGTAACCGTCAGTGTGCCCCAGGGTGGCTGTGGCTACTATGTAGCTTGCCATCACCAGTGTGTGAATGTGTGTGTGAATGGGTGGATGTCTGGATATGTAAAGCGCTTTGGGGTCCTTAGGGACTAGAAAGCGCTATATAAATACAGGCCATTTACCATTTACCATTTACCATCCTCTATGCAGTGATGTGCTACGGCAGCAGACTGAGCGCAGCGGATTACAACAGACTCAATAAACCGATTCACAAGGCCAGTAATGCTGTGGGTGTGGAGCCTGGCTTTCTGACACAGGTTTCAGAAAAGAGGATGCTGTCCAAGTTATGGTCAGAATTGGACAATCCTTCACTTCCTCTCCATTTTGTGCTGAACAACAACAGGAGCATGTTCAGCAAAAACTCCTTCCACCGCAATATGTCGGAGGAAATCATTCCTACCTGTGGCCATCAACCTTTATAACTCCTCCCTAGGACACCTGTATTCACTTATGACGACTTATATATACTCCTATACTTCAGAATACTTCATTTTAATAAAACAATGCACTTTGAGTGCCTTAGTTTTACATGGTTTTTTTATACAGAGACATTACATGTTTTTCCTTTCTGTTGTCTTCTTTTGTGTCAGTGTCTGTAACACAGCGATTTCCCCCTGGGATTAAAAAAGTATTCCAACTCTAATTTGTGCAAATTAGAGAGGAAAAAACTACAGAATCATCAACACCTACACCTCATGGCATTTTTTACAATGCCCTGTTATTTAAAACATGGGCTTCACTTATGAACAACCACATTTTCCATTAAGCCTGTTCCAGCTTTTTCAGATAGTGGTTGACAGATCATTTTTGCAGGATAGAGCCTTGTCCTTGATGTCACATTTTTCAGTTTTCAACCTAAATTTTCATTTGGATTGATTGTTTGCTGGCCATTCATTGCGATGTCACTATATCTACTTCTATGGGTAAAGGGAGGAGTGTCCATGATAGGAGTGCACACCTGTTCTTTAACCATTAAGGCTGCTCTACTGGTCCTTTCATATCGTAAGCACCACAGTATGATAAATGACTGTGGATACATTTGTTTGCTTTCATTAGATGGTCATCTTTATGTTTCATTGGGACGGCACCAGACAAAAGTTCCATTGTCATCTCCACGCCCATTTCAGATCATCCACAGTACACAATTTCTTCTCTTTAGCTCTACAAGATTTCTGACAATGCTGTGACAGAAATTGAGTCCTGTCTCTGTTTCTTCTCTTTTGTTTTCTTTTTTTGCGCATTTCCTATTTTCAGGGAATCATGCTTTAATTTTTTCTGTCCTGATGCTTTGATTTCTTCCCATACATTTTCCTTTTGTAACTTTTCTTTTTTGTACTTCCTGTTTAACTAATCAATATCTTTTGTCCCACCTATGATGGATTTCACTTTTAA
The DNA here is from genome assembly GCF_001858045.2 of Oreochromis niloticus. Classification (NCBI taxonomy): domain Eukaryota; kingdom Metazoa; phylum Chordata; class Actinopteri; order Cichliformes; family Cichlidae; genus Oreochromis; species Oreochromis niloticus. The sequence goes on along the minus strand of NC_031978.2, from coordinate 13,672,259 downwards.
ACAAGATGTAAAACCCTTTCCATTGTGTCAACTCATATATCTCTTGGACCACAGTTCCCTTCAATCAGCCAGGTCCTTATGGTTAATAAGGACTGCAAACTGCTCTCTTTTTAGCTGCAGACTGTTTTGCATATTTAGATTTGTGCAGGTATTTGTCTTAGAAATGCAGTTTTTTTTTTAGTGTTGTTTTTCATCAACATCAAATTATTTCATAATTTCATCCTCTACTTGATCTGGAAAAAATGTGGCATTAATGACATGAATCTGAATTTTCTACCAAAATAAACAAAAATACATTTGTGTCATATCAGCTGAATGAACATCCTCCAGGTGTGTTGATTTCATATTTGTTTTACCAGAGGCCGTACTTCACCTCTCAGGTAGATGAAAACCTTTGTTTAAACCTTCAGCATTGTATGCAGAGGATGCGTCACCTTGTGGTAAAAGAGGAAAGTAGGATTGTTGCCATCAAAAGAAGCTACTGTTGTCACACAGCAGTAGCACCACGCCATCACGCCCAACCTGATGTGGGTGGATGGATGTGCTGATCTGTCAGTCACCTGCTCCTCCCTGACAGTTAAGACTGCTGCAGTTTTATAAAAGCAACACTTGCACAGGCTCAAGCTTATGTTGCTGGAATATTTGCTAGGAATTCATTGTAACATTAACACTGGACATCTTTTCGCCCTAAGTATGGTAGAGCTTCTGTTTGATCTGCTTTCTGATGCAGTGCTTCCCTCTACTGGTTAAGAAATGGTAAGAAGGGAATGACTGTTATTCAAATACAAGAGTAACTGTGTGACAATATTCTTGCTACAAATAAAATTTACATTGTCAATTCTGAATAATTCATTAAAACTTTTTAAAAATTATATTACTGTGACTATTGGTACATTTTCTTAATAGTTTTAGTTATTAAATCACATTGCATATAATTATGAGAAAATTACTCAGTTTTACCTTCTTATATTCATGGGGGCAGATACAGGAAGGGAGAGGGGGAATCTTTTCCCTGGAGCACCTTTGAGTCTTCTGGTAATGTCCTTTTTCGTCCAGAGGAGGGCGCTCTCTGCTCTTTAGACGCTCTAAAGGCTGAACCTGGTGGAGGTGAGCTAATGCAGTGGGTGCTGTCTGAGCTGTCAACACTCATTAGTGCCGTCTCATTAAAGTGATGTCAGTGGCACTCCATTAGCAGTAAAATGAACAGCTGCCCTGCCTTGAGGCCAAGTCAACAAGTGAACTTTGTGAGTCCGTGCAGCCTGCAGGTCAACCTCCTTTTAAGTAGGAGCAGAGAACAAACTGTTATTTGTTTTGGTTTTTAAATAAGTCTGCAAAGCTGTTTTTAGGTCAAATTGTAGAATATGGTTTCAGATTAGGATCAGGCATAACCCAAGATTTAGGTAGTTACTGATATTTAAGTGAAATTTTCTAGGACATATGCAGATTTTGGAGATGCATTTGCAGTCGTGGCTTGTTTAACACAGAAACATTGTAGGTGTCTGTTTTTCTGCAGACAGGCCAATAACAAAACATGATGATATAAAATTTAAAGTTCTCAGTAAGACACGGGGAATCTGGCCCCAGGATCAAGGTTGAGAGACACGGGAAATTGTACCTTTGCTGTTGTGGCCCCAAAAACTCTCCAGTAAGCTTACCTCTGCATACAGTTTTAACTTGGTGTGAATATTGCTTTTGTTTTTGTTGCTGTTTAATTCGTATTGCTCTCGTCGCTTAATATCCTTTTTTTTAAATTGGTGTTTTTTTTAATACTCTGTTTTTCTGCTTTGTACAGCCTTGTTTGTTTTTGAACACACCGTCTTCATCATTTTGAATTGATAAAATAAACAATTGAATGGGGAAATGGGGTCCAGAGATTAATTATCTCTTGAGTATTTTATTAATTTTATGATTTCATAATTGTATCGATCATGGAAGACTACAGGCAGGCGACTCAGAACTTTTTATACATCAATGTGTTTAAAAATTTCATGTCGGGATACCAGACATGAAATTTGATGTCCAATATAAATACTATATTGGGCATCAATATAGTATTTATTCATGAGACATCAATATATGTGTGATTTGTTTTCTGTCAGTTTAGGATTAGATGAAGATGTTTATAAAAACTTGTCTCATTACTGTTGTCGCCCGTTCATAGAGGTGTCATTTGTCCACATTTTATTTCATGGTTTTTTACACATTTTTACACATTTAATGTCCTCTACCACAGAGGAGAGTATATCCATACTGGTGAAACAGAGAACAGTGAAGAGCATTTTTTAGGAGTGGGAGCATTTTTACCCTTTCTAATTGATAGGACAGTAGAGCATAAACAGAAAGGGAGAGAGTGAGGGGGCATGACCCACGGTAGTTAAAGCCAGGCCCCTGCAGCCTTTCAGCATATATATATATATATATATATATATATATATATATATATATATATATATATATATATATATATATATATATATATATATATATATATATATATATATATATATATGGGTTGCTGACACAACCAAGTGAGCTATAGTAGCTTTCCCACATGCGGTTCGTTTGACATGCTTGTGCTCTACCACAGTTCAGTGGAACCAAATGTCTTTAACTGCAATTTTAAAATATGATGTAAAATAACTTAAAAATGTTCATCTGATCCTGGTTTCTAATTTCCCGACTTTGAAACTTGGCAATGTGTGTGCTTTTAACGATCTGCTAGCAAATTACAGCAAAAACATTTGATCTTTTGAAATGCCTTGATAAAGGCCAGCCACACTTTAGCTCTTTTAACACAATCCCCTTCCTCTCCATCGGCTCCTTGTTACCCAACACATGCTACACCTCAAACAGCCACTCAGATAGACCAAGATCTGAATGGTATTTGGGGTCAAAACCACGATATCCCCCATTTGCCTTCCTCCATTAATGGCCTATTTAGCGTACTGCCTATGGCAGTAAAGAGATAGCTGGGCTTTTATACCTTCTGACTGGATATATTAGCAGGTAATGTCCTTAAAGAGGATTAGCGGCTGGAAAGAGAGGAAAAGAGAAAGGGAGGGAGAGTGGCTGAAAGTGCCGTAGGGATGGCATGGCAGTAAATAGGCAGGTGATAGCAGGGAGGACAGGAGAGCTTATGCTGCCTTGTGTTGCCTCTAGCTATAGATGGGGGGATTAGCTGCCATTCTGGATTCTCTGGTATCTTTAAGCATGTTGAATCAGACCTATGTAATTTTTTTTTTTTGCATACAAAGAGTATCTGTTGGAAAACCAATCTTCCTTTTCCACATATGCATTGAAGAATATGTTGTTTTATCATATTGTTAAACATCATTGTATAGCATTTTGGGGAAATGCAAGGTATTAGTCGCCATGGTCAGTAAGTGGTTAATTCTGCATTGGTGGTTATCCGCTCTTTCAAATCCAGTGGAGTCAGTAAAGAATGTACCCTAGATCAAAGGTCAAGAGTCCCAGTAAACCAAACAAATCACCCGTTTACTGTGTTCAACCTCATTTCTACTTAAATGCATTCTTAAACAGGCAGAGTGATGTTTAATGGTGACCTTAAGGAGGTGAATTGTGAAGTTGACAAATGTGTGAGTGAGGGAGCAATTAAAAGTATTCACACTGTCCATCGAATGTAGCAGAACATATTTGTTTATGCGAGAAGGCTTGAAGGGAGACACTGATTCTAAAATGGTAGTGCTCCTTCATGTTTTTATAGATATCCTTCATTCTATTTCTATTTCTGTGTGGCTGGTGATATTTTCAGAATAATGACGATATCTGGCCATTTTGCAGCTTGTTACACGTCAATGTCCAATTTCAGTGTCCTTTGTGTATAACAAGGATAGATGGGAGTCATAGATGTTCGTATGGAAGACAAGTTTTCTGTTCTTTCACACTTCAAGCTTGTTATGTATCAAGTGGTTGAAACTGTTGCTAACCTCATCCTAGCATTTTTCTTTACTTATTAGTAAATGGTTGACTTACATCTGAAAATGTTGTAGACAGAGGAAAATTGAAGAGAAATGACAGTGTTTGTTGTCTTTTTTTGCCTCACTGACATAAATGAGGGAGTAAAATATAATGCTCTGCATTATATTGTATGCAATATGACCTGATTTTAAAAAAACAAAGCAAAACAAACAACAAACTTAAGCTGGAGAGTTTTCTGACTCTTTTACCAACAATTTTTGAGAATGTAGAGGTTTGGTAAAGGAATCCTTTATAAAGTGTTGTTTTATTGAACTGCACAGGTGTATCTGTTAAGGTGCTCTATGGCTGTATATGGAGAATATTATGTAAAAGTACACCACTTTTCAAGAAACCATTTCAAGTCGCTCCTTAGGACCTTACGTGTGGGATGTGGGTGGGGTTGGGCGATTGCTAAATGGGCCAGTCTACTCTGGCCACCCCCGCCTCCAACATTCTCACTGCAATATGACTAATGTCCTAGACCTTGACTTGGCCCAGCTAAGCTGTTTTTGGGGGTATTTGATCATGCATAGATGAGTTAAATTGGGTCACTGCAGAATCTGCTTTAGTCAAAGTCTGTTGGAAAGGAGTCAAGTGGAGGGCAAGCACCTGGGCTAGCTGACCTTTATCTGGGAGAGAGGATATGGAGAGGGATCAGAAGGGAGAGCCTGCAGAGATCTGGTTTGTCAGAGCGTGCATTTCAAAATTTCAGGGATGAGTAAGTGAAGTATTTAGCTTGGCATGAAATCCTGTCATCAAAACTCTCCATCCAGTTTCTGATTTACTTTACTTACAGTATTACTTAATTTATCTTCCTTGTACATGGTGTCAGAGTACTTTGTCATGTCAACTCAAGTTTCCAAATCTTCAGAAAGTGTGAGATTGCACCCTCTCCAGGGGAGGTATGCACAAAATCTTTTCTGTGCCAACACATCCCTGTGACCATCTCTGCTCTCAATAGCACCAGGATATGAAAGAAGCATTGTGAGCTGCTTCACGCTCCATGCCCAATTGACTTCTTTCCCCATTAATTAAATGCACTGTTTACCTAATCTTTCATAGCATTTCAAAACCATTAAACCAAGAGGATTATCCTAGTATTTCTGACAGTGTATCTTTTCCTCAGCGCTTTGATAAAGCTCTCGTTTCCTGTGTCTCTCTCACTGCCTGTTCCCATTCCTTTCTTTACTTTCCTCTTGATTCTCGTCATATTTTTTTACTTTATTTTGATCTTACAGCTTTCCTTTCTCTCTAAAGTTTACTTACTGCTCTGTGTACCTTCTCCGACCCGCCAATGGACATGTCTATCCTTTCTCTGAATAAATAAAGTATTATTGTCCGATTAAAGCAGATTAAGCAAATGGAAAGGGAGTCAATCTGAAATTGAGTTTAATGCTGCACTTAACTGTATTCTTGACTGCTTTCTTAGTGTACACTTGTGTCTTTGAGCAGGAAGTTGGTGTTGGTTAGAGGGGCTACATTTCGGAGAGTATATCTTATGTTAGAGAGGAAATTGTGAATTGAATTGCACTTAAAACCCTCTCTGTAAAACTAGACGAAGCACACAGCAAACTCACATGCCAGAACAGTTGGCCAGGAACTACAGATTGGTTTAAAGGTTGTAGCCAAGCTGCATTGAAGCTTATTATAGCCCAAAGCTGTGGGAGCATGCCGTTACTTTTCTCACTCAATGTACAACTCAGATATCTTCTTTTAAGGTCAAAAACAAGAAACTTGACTTATAGAAATCAGAAATTTTAAACATTAATGTGCAGAAGTCTCGAGCTACCCCTCATTACTTTATATTTTGAGAGGAATTTTCTTGTCATTTCTTTCTTGAGCAATAGTTTTCCAGGCTTTCTGGAGGTCTTTTAAGGTTTTCCTTTAGACATTGGCTGCTTTTTCATTCATTTTTAGTCCAATCCTTGCACCTGACCATATTGATTAAATAGTAATCATAGAACAGCTTTGGAATGACCCTCAGCTGTTCCTGAAGACTACTTAAAGAAATTACAAGAGGACCTACGTAAGAGAGATCAGGTGATGTTGAAGAATAATGTTGAATTTAAAGCTTGTTTGAATCGTACAAATTTTGTTTTTGCTTTTCTACTTATGCTTGCACGTTTCAATGAATCACTGTATCCATTTAACATTTTCCTAGAAAAATAAATAAAAATATTAGGGTTGGGTCAAGAGTTTTTCACAGTAGTATTTATCCAGATATCAAGGTGATAGTAATTTCTAAGTTTTATTGCAGCTAAATAATATCGTCAATTTCATCTATATTTGGCAATATTATATTGACAGTTGTCAATATTTACAGAAAGATGAAGTTCTTTCTTGGGGCCACATGATTACTTTATAGGCAAAAAGTAATCATGTGGACTGGATGAGTATGCAACATGTCTGGCGTTTGTGTGGGATATCTGGACAGACATTGGTGATTTTATTAACCATTATATTCATTTTTTTGTAGGTGTGGGTATTGTATAAAGATGCAATTTTATTGTTCTGGATTTAAAAAAACAAACAAACTGAGTAAACGCAGTTTGGATTTATTTTATATTAGTGTGAAATATGAAATTTAAATTTAAAATAAAAGAATTATGTGCCTTTTTAAATTATCTTTTGCATAAAGTTTGTTTCAGCTTCCAGCTGGAGTTCGTTGTTGCTTTTGAATGAACAAAGGCACATGTTTTCTTTTTCTTAGCCAAGTCTAATCCTTAAATCATCCTTATTTATTACTGCTGATAACTATAAAGACTTTTGAAGTGTGAGTTATGGTTTTAGGTATGCTTGCACACACACATGCATGACTGAGTTAGTCACGTTGATTGAGTGGTTGCTGATGATTCTGAGGGGTTAATCTGCATTTACTTGGGCCATCCGGATGCCTTAGAGGCCATCTTATTAAAGGAAATGAGACGTTGTGAGGGTTTTTTTTCAGCAGACAGTTACTGAGCTCTGCGTGCATTCCTTCATGTCTTCTGCATACTGGATAGGAACAACGCTGTCCACAGTGGGTCCTGACAGAACAAGGCAAGACAAAAAGGCCCTTGTGCTAGTACACATGTTAGAGAGGGCATGCCGGTGTGTCAATCCAAAGCAATTTTGAAAGTTTATCTCTAAACAGAACGTGACCACCGCAGACGGCTGAAGTTCTGAACTATTTGGATCAAGATAGCTGAAGAATCTAGAACCGTAATGCTTTAAAAGATTGACCCAACCCCCCCAGATACAGTGGTGAGGTTGGGGGTAAAAAAATGGGGACCTGTTGAAATGGACTAATAACGTCTTATACAGGTCATTTTTTGGCTTGCCAAGGAGTTGACTGTACGTTTAGATGAAAGGGTTTAATTGGAAATGATAACCTGATGACAGAGGGCATCTGTCAGCCCACAAGCCCTGGCTGTCTGTCTGCCAGTACTGCAACAATATCCACAGGGAGATTGGCAGATAGAAGCTCCTGTCAACGCCCTTAACTCAGGGTTGTTCCAGCACTAAACCTGCACTTGTGTCTGCTTCAGCAAGGGTACCTTTTACTGTTGCTGGCTCTGTCTCACAGCTAACCCTGAGCGGATGGAAACAAACACATTTTCTAATTTACATGCTAAGGATAAAAGGATAAAGACATAAGTGAGATGAGCATCAAAGAAAGCAGACCACAAATGCTTTCAGACCATCAGAGTAGTTCAACAAGATCCGGGACATCAAAGTCACTTAAATATTTTTCATTCTTGGGGCCACAAAATGTAGGATGATATGACAGACACACAAAAGACCCACAGTTTCCTCTTGGCCCCCACAGTAGTGTTGACATGAGTAGAAATTAAGTTATCACCCTTTTTTAAAGTCCAGACGGCTGTCAGACAAGACCCAATGGCACGGAGGTTGATTCGATGGTTCCAACAGCATGGCTACTTTACAGGGAGAGCTCTGTGTCACATATCCATTTCCAAGAATACTGCACAGAGCATGCCACACGAGTCTCAGGAAGGATTTGAATGTACTTCCTGCTTGGGGCATGCATTTCAATTTTTAGATGGTTTATCAGTTGCTACCTCTGCGTATGTGGTCATACTGTGCTTTTGTGTATTGTATTTACATTTCATTCATATTGTGTGTAGCAAATATTTCACATATCACAGCGGAGCAGCCTGTTTTTTTTGCTTTGTTTTGTTTTGATTTTTTTTGTGGTTCACTTCCTGGTCCTCTATGCAGCATTTGACCTCATGCCTGACCTCAACCCTCAAATCACCAACTACTATTTAGCTAAGCATGTCACAACAGTCTTTATCCTTCTCAGAGTGTGGGCAGGAAGATTAGACTAACTGACAAGTGAGTTAGTTAAAAAAAAAAGGTGATTCAGTTTGGCACATGTTAATGAAGTTTTTCTGATCGGGCGCACAGTTCTGTTCAGATCTGTTTGTGGAGCTCTTGAACATTTCTAGTATGAAATGCTTGAGCTGTTTCTGAATATACATACATCCAAAGCTGTTGAATTTAATCTGACAGCTCCCAAGTATAAAGTTTTTTTGTTCTTTTGAATAAAAAGTTAATATTCTGGTGCATTCGCTGCTCTTTTGACAACCTGTGTGCATCCGGTATCCAGATGGCTTCTTTGCCTAAAACATGCAAATGTAAGTGTGACTATTTTTATTTGTGATAAAATGTCTGAAGCTGTTTATTTCCTGCTTTGTGCTATATACCCACATAGCAGATGGGTCTGGCCCGAATCTGGTGTCAGGCCGGCACTGCTGGCTGACTTCTGGCATGGTAAGTGGTATGTCATCCAGATATGGGCCAGGCCTGGCGTAGATGGCACTGTTTATGTAATCTCACCCGATTATGGTTTGGTTTATGTGGCCCAGGCTCATAGAAAACAGGTCTTCCCCGGATCCGGCATCAAGCAGGCACTTCTGAATGACTGGTGTTATGGCAGGGTGTATGTCATCCAGATGTGGGCCAGGTCTGGCAATGATGGCACTATTTATGTTCCTATTTTCCTATTTTAGTTAGAAGACCCAACTGCCATGTTGCAATACTATACTGCTATGGTAGCCGATGCAACGGAGGACAATTGGAGCAGCTTCAGGGCTCATTGCTGTGTAACTGTGTTCGATGATGACCCTGAAGAAGTCCACAAGCCAAAAGTGCTGGAGCTCCAGCCTGTTCTGGCAATATTTGTCAAAATACTTCTAACTCAGTGGAAACTGGATTTCTAGGTTTATCTGGAATTTCAGCAGGTTTCTGCCCTTCAGCAACACAAAAATTATTTTTAGTTAGTTAGCAGGAATGATCTACCAGATCTAAAAACTCCTTTTTGTATTCTGTAAGTAAATGCTTAAAGAAGTGTGCTTGCTCAAATGGAGCCACCTGTATGTGTTGGTTTAAAAAAGACCATATTCTTTATCCTTGCCCCTGATCAAGGGTCTGTGTCACCCTAACTCATCCCCACTGAAACAAACATCAAGTGGTTCCTACATTAAAAATGGAGGCACACACCATCAAAGAGCCACCATTTAATTACAACACACAGGAAATTATCCCTAGAATGGGCCCAGTGCTGATAAGAAGTCCAGGGCTTCTGGATGACAGCTCTAGAAACCTGAGAGAACTTATCACCAAAGTGGAGGTGGGGGCCCACAACCTCGTGCCTGACAATCTGATTGGACTGTCATCTCCAGGTCATAATTAATATATTTATAAAATAATAACTGAAAAGAAAATCTTAGCATCATTGGCGCTATTGTAACAGAAGCTTGCCCTGGCCCCATAGGTGAACAGTGGCCAAATTCATGTGGCGGCTGGTTTCCCTTGTGGCTAATAAGGCTGCTGTCAGGATAATGGAGCAGAGGGGGGCAAAGTGAGCTACCTCTCTTGGAAGCCTTGACAGATAAATTGCCTCCCCATGCATAGAATGAAACAGAATTTAGAGAAAGAAAAGAAATATGTTACTGTCTGCTGACAACCACCACAGGCTTTGCATATGAATACTTGTTATTGTGGAGAAAGTAGTATAAAAAACTGTGCCAGACATCACAACACAAAATTATTTGATTTTCTTTTTTTTGTGATGTGTCTAAAATTAGTATGATAAACTGTTAAAATATGTCAAGCTGACATAAGAAGTTATTGTTAGCATATTATGATCCTGCAGGTAAACGCATTGGTTGGGCTCTAGTTAACACATATTGGGATATATTATGTATCCAAATGGGTGCCAGTCTTTAATTTGTCTAGCAGAGACTGTTGCAACTTCATTTATTTTTTTTCTCAGTACTCTTTTCACTGTCGGCAGCAGATGTAGTATATGATGCTTCACAGCTAATTGAATGCTGGTGAAAAGTCAAGTGGCATATTCATAGAAAGTTGATCATCAGCCTTTCAAATACGTCACAGTAAGCTTAAAAAATGACTTTAGTTGCTGCAAAATTAAAAAAAAAAAAAAAAATTTTTAAAAGTGATTCTTGCAAACCTATTATGGTGGAACTTTATGTTCTCTTTACCCCTGATCTAAGTAAAACATATTATACTTTGAACGTCTTGATGCATTCTCAATCATCCAGGAAAGTAAATCTCCAAGAGTTGATTCTGTTCATCTGGATGTAGCGTTTTGTGGGAGAAACGTTTCGTCACTCATCCAAGTGACTTCTTCAGTCTCAGCTGACTGCAGGTTTCCCCAAATCTTATAAACAGTACATTTGCATAATGGCTGAAACCAGCCCACTGAAGGACTCTGCAGTCTATTTACACCTACAGGCCAGTGGACACTCTTTCAATGATGAGGATGTACACATCCTGGACAGGGAAGAACGCTGGTTTGAGCGCGGAGTCAAGGAGGTCATTTACGTGAAAAGGGAAAGACCATTTCTGAATCGAGGAGGGGGCCTAAGGGTACATCTTTCGCCATCTTACAATGCTTTGATTGCAGCCATTCCCCAGCTCTCTGTGAATGGTACTCATGGACATTGATCAGTGATCTTTCATCAGTGGGTTTTGGTCAGTGGTTGTTGATCAATGGTCATGAGAATTTGCATAATTATGATTAAGGAACTGACCTCCCAGCCCATTGTTCCTTCAGTGGGCTGGTTTCAGTCATTATGCAAATGTATGTTTATAAGATCTGGGGAAACCTGCAGTCAGCTGAGACTGAAGAAGTCACTTGGATGAGTGATGAAACATTTCTCCCACAAAACGCTACGTCCAGATGAACAGATTCAACTTTTGGAGATATTATACTTTGATACATAGTTGCCTTTAGCAAACCAGTCATTGTTTTCATTAGATATTCAAGTTGCTGGCATTAAATTAGATTCTCTGGACTGCCCAAAGTAATAAAAACTGTTTTCGAAAGAATGATGATTTTATACTTATATGGTCATTTTTCATGTTTTCACGAATCAATCCTAGAGAATTGGTCAGATTTTGGTGAACTGGCACACAAAGATCACCTAATGGTTTAGCCAAATCATGCTCAGGATCAAGGTCACATTTCTTGTTTTCCAGCAGATTTTCCATTTTTGCAAGTATCCCTATTACTCCTGGAGTATTGGTCAGTTTTTCCTTGACTTCTGAATGGATTTTAACTTGCATTGTTTGACTGTACTGCACCAACTAATGCTTTCTCTCTGTACTTCAAACAGTCTAATAATCTAGCACTGGAGTTTCTCAAAATGTGGACAGATGCAGTAATTTGCATTGGTATTTGCATTGCTAAATAACACTACGGTAATGGACAGACCCTTCTTAAATCTGCGGTAACTGACGTTTTTGCCTGTAAGTGGGAGTATAAACCAACTGTTAACACATCAGTGATATAAAGCCACTTTTTGATGGCAGACATTTTATAGCACAGTTGCCTTTTTACATATCCACCAGATATGCTCTATGCTCCAGATTCCCCAGCTAGTTGCCAGCCCTAGATCAAAACAAAGCTGCAAAGCTTACAAAGAGCAATCAGAAAACACAAGTTAACCAAAATAATGAGTGGGAGTAACAGAGAAACAAAATAATTCTTTGTGAGTTTCTTTGCAAGTGACTGCTTACATCTATGGACAGATGCAGTAAACTATTCATGTGATCAGTTGTTAACATTAAATGTTTGTCCATTTAGCTTATAATACTGTATGTCTCTCAATGTATGTAAGTTATATTAGCACTTATAAAAATTATTTTTATTTCAATAAATTCCTTAACCTCTTAACCTAGGTTACAGAACCCCATGTTGATTCCCCCATGGGACTGAATTTTAATTCCGACCCTAGACCACTGCCATATCCTCTCCTGTGCAGGTGGAAAGCCACAGTGGGGATACTTTTATCGGGCATTCCAAGGGTACAAAACAGGAAGGAGGGAAAGCCGAATTGTAAAGGTAACACAATCAGCCGCTAAAGTAGTCACAGGAGTATCAGTTTCTTTAAGCTGCACTGAGCGCTGCACAAGATTAAGATGTGGATTACTGAACATTTACTTCATGTCACACAGACTGAACCATGTGGTTTGTTCTATAAAGTGATACAGCACCCTGACCTTATTGCAATCCTGTCACAAGATATAATTATCCAAAGAGATATACAAATGCTGTTTTACTTCAGAGAGAGTTTGGAGCAGTCCACTAAAAAACTGCTCGGGGAGGGCAGAAATACTCATCTGCTGCTCATGCACAGTCACTCCGATTTTTTAAAGTATTTCCCCCCCCCACAGGAATCTAATCCTGTGGACAGACTTCACCTTTGACTCTTGTACTTGACCCCATACCTTGGGAATGAGTTTGTGGAAGTCAGACATGCTCAGGCTTTGTATGCATCATCGCTTGACCACTTTCAGGCTGATGTAAGAGAGAGAAAGTAGGTGTGCAGAGTCTTTGATGGCACAGCTTTATAGTGCACAATATTAAGCGCCCAGTCCTGAAAGTTAGATGCTCTTTTGCTCTTGAAAGGGAAGCATTAATCTCCATTCGTCTCTGACCACACAGAGAGGGATTTTGCAGTCAGATCTGCAGCTACCAATAAATAAGTTGCCTGTAAGTTGAACTATGTGTCATATCTCAATCACCTTTTGTTCCATGTCCTTGGGGGTTGTCTGAATTTACTGCCACTCTGTATAAGTGAGTGGGTAGCACAGGTGTGCATTGGCGCACAGTTACACTGACACTCCATCCCCCACCCCGCCCCACATGCCCTGGGTTCATTGTGTCCATTTTCTTTATCCAACAGAAAATGTGATTCCACTTTCCAAAAACTGAGTTTGAGATCCAACCACACACCCACCTTGCGCTCATCCAAGTTAGACACAAATGTAAAGATTTCCACCAATCTGGGAAAAAAATGTGGGTTGAGATATAACGTGAGCAGCACATGGAGGGTGAGGAGCAGCACTACCCCTCCTCTACACATCAACCAACCCTACAGACTTTCTTTCAGGTTCTTCGTGTAGAAAAAGGCTGGCCGGCTGTCCCAAAGCGTTTCGCCTCTGTGAATACGCACAAGATGTCCATTCATGCCCCATGGCCCTACAACTTTGCTGCACTCCCCCCCACCCCCACCCCACCTCCCGCCCCCTCCACTCCCTTCAACGCCAGCTGAGGCAATTCAACTCAGGCCAAAAGCAGGGACCTTTAATCTAACAGAATGTAGCAGGCACCTGAACTACTTAACCGCTGTGCTTGTTCAAGGGGGTGGGCACAGAGGCTAAGGTAACTGGCGTGTAACAAAAAGCCCCGAACTTTATCCTTGGCCAGGATGAGTACATTTCCTTTCTGTTGTTCCCAACAAAGGCCAGCAGGCACAAATGGTCTGCTATCTGTGTCACTGGGAAGTGGAGAGCAATTTGTTTCTATTAAACAGGACGGTCCTCATCTTCCCCAACCACAACCCCTTTTGCTCCCCTCCCATACTGATTTAGATGGCTTTTGTGCTGCAGGTAAAACTCTGCCAGTCAGTATGTTCCATTTGAGAGCTCACCTTGACCAGGTGGAGACCTTGTAGACTTGACTAGCTGGTGGTCTTAAAAAGAGCATAGAGGACTCTCTGGTGATTTTTGTGGTTTGGCTTCATGCGAGAATTTGTGGGGGGCAAAAAGGATGAGGAGAACCAGAAAAAAATTGACTGCAGCACTCAAGCAAAAGTTGTCCTGCTACACCTGCTGTTGATCAGTCCTTTCCAGCTAATGACTGTGGGTCTCTGTGACACACAGCAATTCAACACTTGTTCACACACACACACACACACACACACACACACACACACACACACACACACACACACACACACACACTTGCACTCTAACAGCATAACCCATCTCTATGCCTTCTTACTACATCATATCAGTGGCAGCTTGACCTTCTTGATTTATCAGGATTCCAGTAGAGGGCAGAAATACAACAGCGAGCCACTGTATTTCACCCACATTGGTTCCAGAAGCACACGGACCCATTCCCTGACTTTGACAGAGGCAAGATGGCTGCTTTCATAAGAGGGTGTTTCTCTTTTTTATTTAAACCCTAGTCTTAGCCCATTCATTTTGTCCTTGCTACAGATATGAAACCTTTTGAGTACAATTGTGTATCAGTCACAATACCACAAATCAAGCTGCAAGAAACCTTCCTATTATTTCTGCACAGCGTAAATGTATATACTGCTTATGAAACGAGGCGGCATGGTTTTAGGTTTATTGGTTCCATTCATTATCATTAGTGTTTGTTTGAATTTCTTGAATGTTTATCTAAAATAAATAAAAATAATGTTCTAAAAGAGATTAAAATTGCAAAGAATTGTAGGGATGAAAATTTGTCATATTGAGATTCCTGTGTAAATGAAGTGTTCCTTTTCTTCAGTTAATTAGGAATCAGACACATATGGATCAATTCATTTAGCTAATGAGCATCTCTAAATGGTTAAGGCGAGACTCCATCCCTCCTCTCTTCATTTGTCTTTTCGTTTCTTCACATTTTATTCCCTCATCCCTCTGTTTTTTGTCCTGCCTCCCTCCCTTCCTTTGTATTGACGCCCTGGGACCCCATCTGGGCCCTTTGGAGGCGTGAAATGCACAGTAATTATTAGTAATCATCACACACCATCAGAAACGGATCCTAGTGCTGTAATTACATGATAAATGTCTGCCTAACACATGCCCTCTATTTAGCAGCCCCCTGGAGACCGTGGATAATAGACAGCTAACAGGGATCCGCAGAATGGGCCTTTCAGCGCTGGCCGGGGCTCATTGTCTACGCGCCAATACACCCTCGCCCCCCGTTTGGCAACAATGCAGACCCCGATCAATCCCCTGCTCTGCCCCCCTATCCAGCCTGCTGACCCCTCCTCATACACACATATCCCTTGTCACTGCTAAGTAGACAGCAACGTCAATCATTGGCATTACACTGCATTGCTAATGGCTGCCAAACAATTTCACAGGAGAGAAAAGAGTTTTGTTCAGCCATTTATCAGGTAATGGTGACTTTGTTTAATGCTGTTGCTGCTGACCCCTGAGCAAAATGTGATAATTGGAGTTATCATTATCTGTGTGTCTTTTGTTGCTTTTTCATGAATCGTTGTGATCAGAATGCAGCCAACATCTGGCTGCTTTTGATCAAGATTTTTATGTTTGAGCTGCAAGAATTGTGATAAGCTTTTGCCTATATACTTGCAGTAACACACGTGCAAGGACTGCATGCCTGCAAGCTTTAAACATTCTGGTTTATTCCAGTTCTTCCAACGTATGCATCATCTTGTACAAGAAGATTTACGGTGACAGCCCAGCATGCAATAAAAACCTACACACGATGGGACTTGACTTCTCACTTGAGTAGCCACATGGCAAATTTAAATTAAAGTGGCAAATGTTAATTTGGAGTTACAGGCATATATTGCACTTGTGCAATCTAAGCTACTTATTTATATAGAGTAGCATTATAACCACAACATGAGTAATGGCTTTTAAATGAATTATAATCCCTAAAAAGCATTTGATTTATAATGTACACAAAAAATTTATAATTTCCTTTTTCCAAGTTTAAAATTACTATTTTTTGTGCTTACACATTAGTTCTAGTTATTCAGAAAATATCACAGTAGATCTCACCTAAGTTAAAACATGCAAAGTCACCTGCAGGCAGGGTGTAACCCTGAAAGCAGCAGTCAGAACTGACAGTGACAGTTAGGAGAGTGAAAGAGGCCACCAAGCCTAAAGGAGACTGCCTCTGCAGTTTTTCGATGCAAATAAGGCCTAGGTGAGTCAATAGACATGTGCAGGGCAACTTTTACACAACGCTTTTATATTAGTTTTTCATCGACTGTCACTGTACCTGAATCTACATATGGAATGATCAGATATGCATGCAAAGAAGTACGCTCTTATCAAAATGCATAGAGTGAAATGAGGAATCGTGTTTGTGGACAACAAGGGGAATTTGCCTGAGATTTGCCTAGCTGGCTCTAAACAACGGTCAACTATTCGGGGATATTTTATATATTAGCCAGGTACGGCCACAAGAGTTTTGGCTGTTAAGCAAATTTTATATACCGTCTTACATCTGGCCAGAATTTTAACAGTAATCGCTTTAAATTTTGGCATACACACTGTTTATTTCTTGTTCCTGTTAAGTCCTGAATACATGCAATAACTGATCTACCAACATGGGTGTCAGTTGATACCATGGAAAGCCAAAATTACCTGTTTACCTCCAATAACTGTTGAAATGGTCTCTTACGGGAAGAGGGTTGTGCTTTAAGACAAAGGCAGTTTGAGTTTAAATGGAAGCCCACAGTTTTCCATGCTACCACAGACTATCAGAGACTCTAACAATACATTATTTTACGTGTAGTATGGTGAAATCTTTAATTTGTTCTGACCTTATTTATCCTTTCATTGATTGATTCTTTAGCTTCTCTGAGTTATTGCCCAACATTGCCATGACCACACACACAAACTACAAATGTAACAGCTCTGCCTGAGCACAAAACCGAAAGCAGACACTGAATGAAAAGCAGAGCAATCTCGGAGTATGACAATAACAGACATATCAACTATCCCCTAATTGATACAGCTAGGCGGTCAGTCAGTCACTTAATGAATTGCTAATAGCCCTCAGCAATGCTATGAGTGACAGGGCCCAAACATTCCACCTGCCTGATGCTGCCCGGGGATTGCAGCGGATTGAGATGCTTCTCATTAACGGAGGCAGCATGCTTGGTGATTGTTCAGTCTTGTGTGGAGAGGCCTCTTCCTCATGGAGGCCACGCTTCTGCCTTAGCTAGTCCCCTTAGCGTCAGACAGCCAAGCATCAGAGTCACCGACAATGAAGACTTGATCAAAGAGACATTCCACTGAGCCTGGCTGAGCAACGGGACGGGATGACGGAGCAGAGAAGAGAGACAGACTGAAAGAAAGATGAGAAGAAAGAAGAAAAGGGAGAGGGGATGATGGGAAGAAAAGGCTTATACTCTGCATAGTAATGCTGTAATTAGAGAGTTTGCAAAGCATACTTCTGCTGGCTAAAGAAATGGGATTGATCTAGAAGTCTGGCCAATGACACTCCGAAGATGGTTGTTGTGGGATTGGGATCCTGTTAAATCATTTACGTTGGCTTAACAGGATGGGTGTTAATCACCTTATATATTGTAATATATTTTTTCTGCTCTGATCTGCAAGAAGGTGCAGTGAGTGACTGCCGGTGTATCACTGAAAAGATATACTGGATAAAAGAGTTGTGCGCATCAGTAAGAGTCGAGCTTTATACGCCTTGCATTTATTTCTGTACTTGTCACCAACTGCAGCATTATTTATCTTAATGCATATAACTACTAGACCTTCAACTGACCCATAATTCCCTACTAATAACTGCTGTGAGCAGAGTGATTATAGCTTTTCATTAGTGCCGGCAGCTTTTACTAGTGCTATCCCAGCTAAAGGGCCCTTGCTGTAATTGTTAGCCATTATAAATATAGTGCGTTGAAGGTATAAGGGGGGTAGTGATGCCTTTTTGTTAACTGCTGATGATTGAGCAATTAAACTTTGGCAACTTAATTACCTCTCCACAGAAACATGGCTATGAGGCATTAAGACTTACATTATGGTAAACATGTTGTCAGAGAGCAACGGCCTTGACCTGCATTATGTATGTTTATTTGCAGCTGTTAGAACAGGTATGCAAGACATTTACTGTCAGGTGCAAACTAACACTGTAAAGTTATATATTTTGTATCATTTTTATTAGTTAAAAAATAAATATTTCAGTAATTAACATAATTTAATTTACATCAGTCATACTGCTGTTAAAAGTAAAATGTACCATTGGTATTTTCTATTTGTATCAGCACTGTTATTATAATATTAATTCATGCCTGACCACCAGCCTATTAATTAACTGCCTACTTATTGTACACAGAGAGAAAAATCAGGACCCACAAGCGGCGCCTCAACTAGTTTGCAGCATAGAAAGGCTAACAGATGTTGTATGGAGAAAAACAAAAAACACCAGAATAAAAAACCAACATCCATTCGTCAGCCCAAGTAGGAATCACACTATGCAAGCTCCTCATTAAGTGGCATTAAAACTGTGAAGGTCTATAATTATCGAATAAATCCTTTCCCACATGAATGAATTCATCTGCGTGCCATAATTCTTCCCCACACAGAGCAGCTCTGGTGGTGAATGAGCCTTTTGTGCACCACTGTGGGAAGGCTTTTGTGAAATTACACTACTGCATAATGATGCTAATCATAAATTAGCATTTCAAGATGGAGCAGCATGTTTGTGTGTTTGAGTGTGTGTATTTTGTGCATGTGTGTTTATATATAAATTTGGCCATTTTAGTAACACACAACTTTTTTTTGTTTTTTGTTTATTTTTGTTTCTGTTTGGGCCCATCCACCAATTTTATATACTGTCCACATATTTTGTTGAGAAAAGTTATTTATGAGCCTTTCAGTTGTAAAATTTAAAATGTCTCATGGTTTGCGTTTCTTGCCTCATGGAACTTGTTATCCTTTCTCAGGTAGCCATTGGAGGACAGAAAGGATGCAATGTCGACTAAAGAGAAGCTAAACACATGTGAGGTTGCTTCCTTCATCCCCCCCTCCCCTTAATTCCCTTCTGGATGTACATCTTATAATAATCTTTGCCTCCTCTGTCTTCTTTGTCTTAAAACTGCAGCACAAAGAGAGGCACAAGCATGCACCCTGCAACACAAACACAAAATACAGGCATTGTGTATCCTAATAGGAACCACATGACGGTGATATTAGATTCAAGTTTCTATTCACTGCCCGAGAGTAGCAGGTGTGTGTTTCATTACCCACGAAAGAAAACACGACTCCACTGTGGGCTTCTTAATGTAAGGGCTTGACCCACTAATGAAAGGAGACAAAGAGACCAATCTAGAGGCAGCGCCCACTCTGTGTCCACTTAGCACCAAGCTAGAACCTTTGTCAATTAAGACCTGTCTGTTTGATGCGACAATTAACAAGGAGGCGGTTGGTCATTAATCCCAATATGGTTTCACTCACGATTAAGATGTGCATCTTTGTCACAAACATCCGTGCAGTCACAGAGTTTGCTGTAAACATCTTTGGCGTGTAAGGGGGGGAAGAAAAAAAGAACAAATAGATAAACAGTTAAGTTGTTTGCATTGTGGCATCTTTCCCTAAATGATTATTAATTTCGCATTGTCTGCTGTTTCAAATTGAGCAAATAAGTCATTTTAATAAACACCGACTCTAAGTAGGTATGTAAAAACATCTGTTAGCTTTGACTGATGGACACTTGTCACTCACAAATGATGATTCAAACTCTCTGAAGGTTGCTGTAAGTTCTTGATATTTACTCAGACTCGTAAACATTGCTTTCAATTACTCAAACAATGAGTGTCGGTGCCGTAGGTGTCAGGGTTATACAGAAACTCATTTGCATGAAAAAGATATTTGTGTACTCAGAATGAGGCACACATGTAAATGATAACTGATGCATTGCGTGTTACAACAAAGGGATACTGATAGATATCCGCATTTAAATTTCAATACTATTTACTTAACCACAGCTTTTCTCTGGAAGGGAAATATTCCAAACGCATTGTTGTACATTTACAGTGAGTCATCAGTTGTTTTCCTCTTTGTTGTTGTCCCAGAATAAGGTCAGTGGAAAACATGACCACAGTGCTTTGCATCTTTCTTAGCTCTGCCAAACAAATGGGGTTTATATATGCAAAGCATATGGGTTTTCAAAGATAGAACTTATTAAACAAAGACACAAGAGGTGTTCCTCAACACCACCACTACTCCTACAGTGTTTTATAATCTGATTCTTGAACAGAGTTTCAAAGACAAACGAAATCTTTTGCACAAGAGGAGGATGCTCATTAACACATTTTTGCAACTTGAAAGCAGGAGGAGAAGATGTGGGGGGATCTCGGTTTGGGACATTTTTTGTTTAAGTCATGTATGTAATACCCACTTCATCATCTGAAGCTTGTTTCTGTAACCCTAGACAAGAATAGCTTTCATCAACAGATGGACACACACACTCTTAAAAATGAAAGCCATTACAAAAAAAATACATTTTAGCCAACATGTAAAGAGTGACAACTAAACTAGTTTGCAATTCACTGGATGCTGAAGGTATAGATTGGGAAACAATGTAATCGCCAACAAAGATTTCAGAAGGACAGCTTAAAGCTGTAGCATTGAGTGTGCACTAGGTGGTGCCCCGTCTCTTTACCAAGACAAAAAACACATTGTGTTACTTTTCAGCCAAACTCCACACTAAAGCTGTAGTGACAGGGCCGTACATGCGAGTAGAGTGATAAAGTCTGAGTCATGCGTGGCAAAATTTTTAACTTACCGTCAAAGATCTTGTCTGTGTGTCTGTTTAAAGTTCAAAATTTAAAATGCACAGGGGCTGCTTTAAAGCATGAAGAAAAAATAATACATGTTCTAATGCTTGAGCACATGTGTGAAGAGTGCACTCTTTCAAACATGTATATCAGCACACAATACATTCCTCTTTCTCTCCATCTCCCTCCCTCCCCCCTCTCTCTATAACTCATAATAATGTGATCTGAGGAGAGAAAACTAGTGCTGTTTGATTAAAAGGGATTCAGGTGATGAAGGCTTGAGTCTCGGTGCTCAGGGCCTATAGTTTCAGCCTGGCCCAAGGCAGCAGCTGGAAGCATAATTACATAGGCTGATTTATACATCATTAAGGCCTCCATATAAGTCACCCGTTTTGAAAAGAGCAGTTAAGCTACTTACACTTTTCACAAAACAGCAGCAATTCTGTATAAAATGAATGTATGCCGTTCTTCTGAAAGCATATGGTATATTTCTCACCTATTAATAATTCAAGTCGAATGAGCAAAAATTAGTTGGCTCGGTTACCGCTGCGTTTGTCCCACATTAATTTCACCGACATTTTGTAAATGGGGCTATTACGCTAAAAACAAAGCAGAGTGAATGACCACGGTTTGCCGTACTTAGGAAAAGAGAGGGCCTCATTCGTACACCTGTCATTTTCAAACAAGGCACCATTATGGCTTGCAGAGAGGTGATATCACACCTTTCAATGTAGCTGCGTCCCTTCTGTGGAAAAGCTGTAGCCATGAAATAGTGAATTTCTGTGAGAGAAAGCCATTTGTAATCTCGAAATCCAGACATTTACTTTTCACTTCAGAGTCTGTCAAATTACTGCGTTTCAGTGGGCATTTCAAAATAAAAGAAGCCAATAATTTGCATTTTTACTGAGGCAGTTCACTGTCTGTTTTACTCATATTCTTCATATTCGTTCCGTCTAACAAAACATACACTCAGTCTGTCCTAAACTCTTAAACTCATAACTAAGGTTTAATTGAAATCAAATTAGGTCTTCTTTATATGGGGAGCTGTGGAGTACACAAGTGAACAGGTGTTCTTTTAGATATATCAAAGCATATACATTTTAACAACCCTTGACACCTTACATACACACTTAGTTTGAGATGCGCGCACACACCGACACACTCACATACACATTCACCATCAGCACAGAAGGAGCAGCTCAATGGGGCTGAGCACATTGTTGCTTTAACCTTCTGCGCCAGTTATCCCTCTCAGAGCTCCAAGCCTTGGCAGCTAACTCTATTGGCTTTTTGTCATGGAGCCTTGGCTTGTACAGTGGCTGGGAGTTGGGGGGGGGAGAGATCAGGGAGAACAAAACGACCAGAAAAAGTCTTTTCTTTAACATTATTTTTGAAGTGAAGTGAGTGTGAGCAATGGCTAGAGGAGGCCTAGTCGAGGCTTTTATGGGCCTTGTCATCTTGGGGTCATTATGCTCAGCAGATCATTAGGCTTTGAAGAGGAGGCACAAGACAAGGTGCCCACAACCTCTCAGCTGTGCCACAACTCCCCCACCTGACCCCTCTGCTCCTCATCAGAGCTAAACATTGCTTAAATGAACCGACCTCTGGCAGCCTCAGCTAAACGTATTGCGGCATCTATAAGGCTGACTGATTTTGAAATGAATAGAGGGATGTTGCACACTTCCTTTCTAATCCTCTGGATAGTTTAAAGTGCAAAATGGGTCCAGAAGTGGGTGCCTTTTGTCCCCTTCATCTCCACTCTGCAACCTTCCACGCTGTGTGGTTGGAAACACAGATGAAGGTTTCCCAGCTTGGTCAAGAGGACTAACACAGAAATGGCAAAATCAAGACTTTTCATGTTATTTTCCAGTTGCAAGTAGTGATTGTGTTTGTGTCATTAGGATATTTTACATGATGAATTCTTTCCCTAATGGACCCATTAGCGTGCAGGAAGAAACCAGTCATAGAGAGGTCATATCTCAAATGGTTCGCGTTCATAAATAAAAGGGCAGCGACAACTGAGGCGCTGTTAGATTCGTATGGGCTGCATTTACAAACTCGGCCCTCTCGCCGTCGTTCTCATCCTTCCTCCGCTAGTATCTCTTCCTCCTTTGCTTGAATGTCACCACACTGCAGGAGGATTTAACGTTGCTTTTAACCCTCACCGCCTCATAATTACCTTGACATTTACCCTGCATTCAATCAAGTTTTTAACAGCAGATTTATTGCAATGACTTTTTTGTATTGCAGAAGGCAGCAGTAATTATGCAGGTTATTAAGAGTCTTCGTGTTAATGCAGTTTTACCCATGTAATATTCACTGTGCTCTGTTTTCCTGTATGGAGGAGCACGGTGTCAGCTGCCTTAAGACAGAGTGACACAAGAAAGGACAGAAATACTATTAGATGAAGTATCAGATGACTTGGGGTATGAGGAGTGGAACAGGGTAGCACTGCCTATCCTTCCTTTATTGCTCAGGTTATTATCACAACTGCTGGGGAATTGTCGAGACGGGGAGATAGGAGTGGCAACGATCCATCCGGGACTCGTTCATCACCACACGCCGCAGCCCCCCGAATAGAAATTACATCTGCATCTGAATTAGTAACATTATTCGCCAATTTGGCTCAGAGTGAACATTGTTCCATTGAAGGTGGAATTAAATTAGAAAATGAGTGAGTCTTTAATTTTCAGATTATAAATCAGGGAATATAATTCACCTCCTTGTACCTTAAGGGCAATCACATTATCCTAAGCGACATTTTATCCTCAGCCCCACCAAGTGATCTCATCATAATACAGAGTCACACACCAATCATGCTTCCTAGGGAAGCAGGAAATACATCTTCTGCTCCAGAGTTAGACATAAAATATGGGTGTCTTCTCCTGCGCGGGAGCTTATTTTACATGAAATTTGATGGTCGTTTTGGACTCGCAAACACGGCAAAGTATTACTTGGTTCGAGTGATATTGCTTTCCTTTTTTAGCCCTCTTGAAGCATAATTTTGGCAGTTGAGTTGAACAAGTTGAACATCCAGAATATCAAAGTCTTACAACAGTAATTCAGATGGCACAGAGTTTTATAAAAGGAAAACGTATACCCACAACGAAAGTTATCCAAAGGTGTCGGCTGTAACATTATGGATTTGAAACCACTCAAAAACACCACTGTACTTTTGCTGCAGTATGCGTTTTTAGTGTGACCCAAACCTTTGAAAGCATCTACCATGGGAAAAAAAAATCTTCTGCAATAGCATGCGTGCTTTGTCCCTTTTCGAAACAATTCTGCAACATTGCGGTGAAATTGCTACTCAGCTGTAATAAACAGCTTAGCGACTTAGAATTGAACATAACCTGTTCAAATTAAAAAGGATGGATCGACCTTTTAGAGCCAGCCTTTTCTAGTCTGTGTCCCAAAACTCTCTGTTCATTTCATTCTGGCCAATGCCCAGACCTCATTAAAAATAAATGCACTCCTTAAACCCCAACACTAGGCCTTTTCCATTAGGGAGAGAGATATGAGGGTGATAAACATTATTTGTGATCGGATATGAATCGTGCGAGGATTGGCTGCAATATTGGAAGCCACATTGAAAAGCGATTGTGCTTGAATTCCCCCATGCAGTTTCATGCCATATCACAGCTCTTGTAATTTGATTCCTATTCATTTTGACCATTGTTGTGTATTATATTGAAAGCCCTATCAAGCTGATCTAGACCAACCAATTTGGATTTTTGTTATTTTGTCCCACTTGGTTGATTTTAAGCTGATCAGGATATTTGCTTGGCACAGTCTTGGGCATTCTGAATAGCCTTATCTTTCATTTAATTACCATACTCCCTTTGTTGAAGCAAAATTCATCTATTTTGCTGTGCAGTAGTGGGGTGTTTTTATGCCTGCGTGCATAAAAGGAAGAGGGGAAAGAGGGAAAGAGATGGGGAGTGTTTAGTTGTCCTCCCTTTCTGTCACTTTCTTTGATATACTGTACAGGTGTATTTTCTTGGAAACAGTGCGTTGGTGCATCCCCCATAAAAGGCAATAAAGCTGGGGCAGACTATTGGAGATTCACCCCTGAGCGCTCCACTGACATCCTCCCAGACGTATACATTTAATATGCCATTGATTGATTGATTTTATGAGATATGGCTAACATTATCATCAATACTGCCCTGAGGACCAAGGTACCAAGTTAGTCTTGAAGGAATACTGCTTGTCACATGCTGTACATTCAAGATAAACATCAGTATAAAGGAAATTCTTTATAATATACCTTTTTTTCATTAATTTATGATGAGGAAAGGGTGCATATTGGTGAAGCAAAGTGTGTGCGTGTAAGGCATTGTGTAGGTCTTAAGCACGCATCCATAAAGGGATGCGTTCATATGGAATTGCAGTGCAAATATAGTATATGCTGGTGATGGTTTGAGCTGTATTAGCCTGACTGTTTGACCCCAGCACGGTAGTCAACACGCCTGTCTTACTTTCCTACAGGTTCACTGACAGTCAGAGCAGGACGATAATGGCCACCCTTGGACATTCTGCACCACAGGGCAGGTATGTGATGGGCTACAGCTCATCTACAGCACATATTAATATTAATACATATAAAAGCTGTCCAACTGGCACAGAGTCATCAGCTGTAGATAAGCGTACACACACAGGAATGCATAAATGTGCATATGCAAAGGCACACAGTCTCTCAGAAACACATCTGCCTGCTTGCAGATACACACATATACAAAAAAAAGAAGAAAAAAAAAACAAGTAAAAGGCCCATTATGGATGTAACAGCACAGCGTTTGTGGATGGACCGTTTCCCGAGGTCAGTTTGAAACATTTGCCAGCAGGAAACCTACACAGAGTGCCGGTTGTTCGCACCGTTTGGGGAAAACACACATTATGTAAATGATTCTTCTTTTGGAATAGAGCACACACAACTAGAAACGGTGTGCTAATGGCTACCGTGTCAGCCAAAGCTAATGGTTGTTGTGTGTGTTTGCACATATGTGCGCTGCATTGCATGTGTTTCGTGCATGTCTGTGCATGTGAAAGTATGTTCACATCCCCTTTAACCGTGAGTGAAAGGAGGGAAAAATTAAAGTGCAAAGAGACGCAACAAAAAACAGTCAACAAGGAAAAAGTTTGTCTCGCTTTACATATTTCGGTTAATTCACAAAAGCAGTTTGGTAATGGACGAGACGTGCGCAGAGAGCTGACCCGCCTTCGGACGCAAAAACACAGCTTTTATTCATGAACTTGACAAAGTCGTCCCTGTCTCTCTTCTAACAGAAGGCACTGTAAGTAATCCAATTCTATTTGCATACTTTTATATTGGTTGATAGTTTGGTATCAACAGCATCTACAAACAGTCTGAAGTAATGGTGCATATACATAGTTCATTTGGCATAAATTGCAGGAAATAAAGAAATTAAAGAGTTGGGATTATACCTTTTCTATACTGGAGGCCATGCTGTTCAAACACAAGGGCAACAAGGAAATAAAACTCACATGGTTTGAAAATGAAGTTACTGAGGGGTGTCTGAGTCACTGACATGAACAGTGATCTGAAAAGCAGATTTCAATGTCAGTAAGCAAATGACGAGCCAGGTTCTTGTTTTCCTCTGCATTTCAGTAGGAGATGTAACCGCTGAGAGGGAAAATTAAATAGCAAATTACAAAGCCTTCTGCATGGTATCTCAAGAATAAGTGTGCACGGGCATGTAATGTTCATCATACTGTATGTCACAGAAGTGCTTGCTTCCTTGAACCTTATTGAATCAGACTCTAATCTGTACTCAAACAAAAAATGAAGTCAATTCCGGAAATATTGCGTGGGATATTGTTAAATGAGACAATGTTGCAAAAAGGTTTAAGCACTGAAGAATTGCAGTAAAGTTTCAAGAACAGAAGGACCTTTGGATTTGACCCCACGTGGTCCATTTGTGACTTCCTGTGAGCAATATGATGTGGTAAGAAAGAATGGGCACTTTTATTATCTTATACCTTGCCTAAAAGGAAGTAAAAGAAGGTCATATAGGTGTACAGCCCACCTAAGAGCACTTTTTATTGGCTTAAATTAAACCATGGCTCCCTGGGGCTTCCACTATGGCTAAACTTGATTCTGTCTTTGGTGCTAAACACGGACTCACTGAGACCTGTGATTACACAGTATGACAGAAATGAAAATAACTCAAGAAAAGGAATAAAAGGGTTGTTTGACAAATAACTAGAAAACCGAGATAAATAATTCATGTTCTGCAGATTTTTTCTTTTTTCCTTTTGCATCTCTACTCAATAATCAGACGACTGAATAGAACAACAGATGCAAGCAGCTGCTTTTAGTTTTACCTCTAGACTAAAGAAAACTCTGGTCTTCTCTGGAGCGGGGGGTTGGACTGGGACAGGACATTTTTCACCGTCAGCCTGACTTGCCCTAACAATGTGACAGTTGGTGACAAATAACCTGGCTCATGATTGAAATCTGACAAAATAACACTATGTTTTATAATAGTGTCCCCAAGCAGAAATATGGCCGTCGCAAACTAAACAGTGCTTCATCACCTCCATGCCAGTCCCAGCGGTTCTCCATTAAGGGCCAGATCATTGTGTTTTGCCTCCCCCCCATCCCAGCTGACCGCCGAAGTGACAGCCCCGGCTTGCTGCCATGACATTGAAAAATATTTGTACTGACAAGGCCACAAATCACTCGCCGACAAGTTTTAAAACTCAATGTTCACTCAATGTGCATCTGCTATATTCTCGTTAAAAGTGTAATATGGTAGTCTCTCCCCTCTGCGTTCTTTTATTATTACGGTATTGACAGCGACTATAATAAAGTTGTGCTGTTTTGATGCCAGGGAGGGAAGCGCGTGAGATGGAGAGATTGAAGGAAAGGGTGTATGGGGGTGAGAGATGAAGAGAATAGCTGAGATGGTTGAATGCTCACATGGCACTGTAACAAAAGTGCTCCATTTTCATGACAGAACTTCATCTGACATGTTTAGTTTGATGGTCTGCCTCTAGGTTTCTCAATAAGTCCAAAGCCTGCATTATACCGCATGTCGAAACATAACTTTGGAAGCATCAGATGTAATATCTTACCTAATATTCACATCTAAATCCCTCTATTTTCAGCGCTGCTGCCTTTCATTCTGCATACTGTAGCGGGGTGGAGTATAATCAGTATACTCTTTACCTGCTCTAGATTGCCATGCTCCTACTATACTAGTGCCATTGAGCCAGTGGTTACTCTAATATCCCCTTAGTTTGAAGCCTTGTCGACCATGTAGGCCCTAATGTGTGCCCAGTGCACACGAGTAAGTGTGCTTTAGGCTCATTGTTAACATAAGGCCAAATCTGTAATATAGCACGGACAATTAAGTGCACAATTTTTGTATAAATGCAAAATCCCTCACTGTGAATTATTTAATTCCCTCTCTCCAGTTCATTTAATAGAGCCCTTTTGGCGGGCGGTTTTAGTCACAGAAAACTAATTTGATTCTGCTCCTTGATTTAATTAGATTTTATGATATATGGTATTGCTAATTCGGTGGCTCACCATGCGTTGTCGGCGCCTGTCCCTTGCACTGGCGGTGAGCTGTCAGAGCCCCATTTTTAACAGTATTGAAAAATTCAAGCTTTATTATTGCCCCCTCACTCATTTTCTCCCATCAGAGAGAAAGTAATGAGCTTTTAGTCTCTCCTCTTTTACTCGTCCCCCTCTCCTCGTACTTTTTTCTTTTCTCTATCTTCATCTCTCTGTGGCTCCTACTTTTTTTTTCTTCCTTTCACCCTTTTTCAAAACAAGAGTGGATAAAGAGTTTGGGAGAGAACAGGGAAAGAACTGTAAGAGCGGGGGAGGCGGAAAGTAGAAATGATGGCACCAACAAGTGCAATACAATAAGGGAACACAAAATGACATGAGCAGAGAATGAAATGAACAAATAAGATAGCAGGACAGGGGAGGGATGATCAAGTAAAAGACTGAGAGAAAAGAATAAACGTGTCAGAGAGAAGTGGAATGTGAACATAGCAGTGATGGTGAATATGAGAGATAAGTAGCAGTTGGAGTGGGAAAAGGAGAGAGAAAAGGGGAGTTGCTGAGGAAATGGAGATCAAAGAAGCAAAAGGGAGAGAGAGTGGATGGGGGTGGGGGGCTGCTGGAGACTGTGCTGCACGCTTGCAGCGCTCCAGGCTCGCTGCTCCGGCATTAGCACACTGATTCATGAGTTAAGTTTCCCCAACTGCCCACGGCTATTAGCTTTCAGTTCCTTCGGCTGTCATTTAGACTCCAAAGAGTCTTTTGGTTAATGCACTGTTTTAATGAGAGTGCACCACTCGCTAATATATTTGACTGTATGAAAGGTCACAACAGGAAGCTAAACAGATTGAAAGAGAGGGAGCACAATGGCGGAGGCGCTGTCAAGAGGCAAGACAGCTTTTCGAGAAAACTGATTGGAGTTGGGGGCGTTAGGGGTGGGCAGCAGGGTTAGCGCTAACCTGTGAGGCAGCCGGCTGTGGTGTCGCTGTTCCACGCCTTGTACTCCTTTTACTCAGCGTCCAGCTGTGCGTAATAGGCCTCAGAACTGATGGGTTACTGCTCCCTCTAATAGTTACGCCCCATCCATCACCAGCTTTAACCAGAAAGAGAGAGAAAAGTTAGGGGAAGAGATGGAGGGGGACAAGCAATGGAAGGGGTAGACAGGAGGAGGCACATGTTTCATTACCCATATAATCACCAGTCTGATTGCCACACAAGCAATATAAGAGCATCTCACAGCAGCCCCGGGAAATTTATAGCTGTCTGACTAAGAGATTCCCACCAACCCGTTAAATATCGCTGGAATGCTGAGCTGATATTAAAGGCAATGGGATAACTAGAAATCTGCAAACCTTTATTGAGTCTTATTCTATATAAAGATTATTGGTGTGAAAGCTTCTTTTGTTTTCCATTTCTGTCCCTCTGCGCTGTGTCCACTCAACTTTCACTAGATGATGCCTCTAACCTTGAGGTTCGTCACTGCTTTTAAACCCCAATATTTAAGCTTGAATAAGGGGGAACAACAGTGTTATCAAACATTTTGACAACTCTGCATAAACAAGTATGGCCTCCGCCCTCCACCCTTCTCACTCTTTGTCAAGTCGCGGCCCCCGTTTTGTCACAGGACACCCGTAAGGGACTGTCTCCAAGCCGCAGAGCCGTGTCTAGGTTTGGGCCCCAAACCCGATAATCTAACAGTAATCCATTCAAAACTAATCAAACATTTACAAAGGTGCCATGATATAGAGGGAGCGCTATTCATCAGCGTCCTCCATCACCAACACGCTGGCCGACCTCGTTACGCTCGCGGCGTCTCAATCTACCTATGCAAATGAGACAGCAGTGCGCGGTGGTGAGCGGGGGACTGACAACCAGACTTGTGTATAGAAATTATAAACAAATATTCATCCATTATGGGAGGAGTTACATGATTCAGGAAGTGCCTGGCAGTGAAGGTGCATACAAACTCTTCTTCTGTTGAGCAATTACTCACCGCGCAGGAAGTGACAGTGTTGTCAAGGTGAATTAGCAGCATATGTCAAGCTTTTGTTATAAATCCAAGCCTACTGTAACCCTTATTTCCCCCCTCTACGATGTATGTGCTCGGTTGATGATATATCAACACTGCTCAGAGATTTATAATTCAGCGAGGGTGATTCCACAGGGGGAGTTGTGGTGAGACATGGGACAGGTCTTGTGGTGAGGGTTGAGGGGTTTTGGGGGGTGAAAAGTGGACTCCTTTCGCTGTAATCCTCTCCAAGTGCCTGTAGGCTCCAGACCTTTTCCCCCCCATTACCCAAACCATTTGTTTATTGTGCAGTAATTACAAACCTTCAAGCCTAAAGGCAAACAGGCGGAGAGGCACTGTAATGATGGAGACATTTATAACAATATATCACAACAGCGGTAGAATCAAAGAATGTATTTAAGTCACAGGATATCAATATCAACGAACAGCAAAACAACCAGGTGCTTATGACTTCAGTGAGTCGGGGCTTGTTGAAGAAGGGAATATGCACTTGTTTTGGTAGACTATTATTGATTTGTAATGAGCTTGATTCCCCTTAAAGGCTAAAGTGTTAGCAAGGTAATATGTTGCATTTTATTTAGCAATTTCATGCATGTTTGCCTCACAAGGTTAAAAACCACAATCTGTTCTGAGACCAAAAAAAGAAAATTTTCTCATTTTCAGCACTCCAGAAGCCATTTAATGCTCCCTGTGTTAGAGTGGCAATCCCTATTACCGCTGGATAAAGTGTACCCTTTTTTATTTGAAATGAAAATGTCAGTAATTTCTTTTGAGATTGATGACTCCTTACACGCAGGCCCAATAAATGAAAAATTGATGAGGCTCAGTTCTCTCTTTTAATATTTAAGGCAATATTAAAGTCTCTCTTACATCTCATGGAAATAGTTTTATTTAAAAGGAATAAGACCATTGGGCATTGTTTACTGAGCACCTCATGCATGTTTTATAAAGCTGGTGCCTCTTGGAGGAATTCAAAGGCCCTTGAAATCGTTACTGTTTTGCAGTAAGTATAAAACGACTTAAGAGGAAGTCGAATGGCATCAGCATTGTTGTGTAGCTGCTCCCTTGTTGTTGGATGTGGGCTGCTTTGATGAGAGTTCCAGTGGTGGATAGCAGTGCCAGAAAAGGGGGGTGGGGGGTGCACAATAAATGGCTGAGATTTTATTTCTTCTATTGGGTCGTAATGTGTGCTCGGTGAGGAAATTGATGTTTAACGTGGCTGAGCGGACGAACGGGATGAATTGCCATTTAAAACAAAGACCCATGGGTTGAAAGCAAGGCAGCGAGGAGGAGAGGGAAAGTTAGGAGTAGGACAAGGAGAGGAAGCCACTTGAATGGTTCAGATTGTTTAAAACAGGCCAGAGGCAAGGAGAGTACCAGGCAAAGCAGAAAATGTTACCCAGGTATTGTCGGATAAGTTCTCTCGGTTCAAATAGTTCCTAAAATGGGCCGAAACGGTGAGCTTGTATATGAAATTACACAATGGACCAACTTGAGCAAAGGACTTAATAGCTGAGAACAAAGGTTGACCCACGCTGCCTTTCATGGCGTTCGTGTACAGTGAAAACTACATAATGTTGAGTACAGTTTCTTCCCCAAAGCCATAACCACCATAACACAGCGCCCCCCCCCCCCCATTTTTTTTTCTTATCACTTCCTCTATGGACCACCACTGTGCAATACCAATTCTATGTGCAATAACCCAACTGTATATACACAACACTTTTTATTACATATTACTTTTTTAAAAACCAGCTTGTATATTTGTATAGTTGTACATTTTATATATATATATATATATACATATGTATATATTTTTCCCTATGTTAATACTGCCCATATGTATATAGCGCTGTAGAACTGTACCCCCCCCCCCCAGCATGTTTGCACTGAGTAGGAGATGCTCTGTATCTCATTTTACAACTGTATAGTGACAATAAAGGCATTCTATTCTATTCTATTCTATTCTATTGTAAATCTTGAGCTGGATTACTAGATTATTAACCCCAGAATATTTTAAAGGCCGATGGTGACAGCATCAAGGAACAAAATCCTGCCATGATCATTTGAGGCATATTCACAATACCACTCTACTGTTATGGTAGTGTGAAAAACCTGGTTGAGATTTAAGTTGAATAAGTTGCTGAAGTCTAATTTTTTTTTTTTTTTTTTTAACCAAAACTCACTCCATGTACACACCTATGAACAGACACAAGCATGGAGCATACTTGGACACACACACTTGAACAAAAAACATCATATAGTGGAAAACCTCCTATACCAGCAGGACTCAATCAGCAGCTCCAAGTTGAGGAGCCCATTACATTGTAGTGGTGGTTAACAGGGACATTCGAACTGAGAACCAAGATACTCCAGCTCCCATTTAGACAAATTAAATCAAGTCCCATAATGCTTTATGTATCTGTTGCCTGGGTTACACATCCTAGCACACCAGGCCCCTTGATGGAGGGTGGAATGAAGCCTTTTATATCAGATGCTTCGACAACAGGGGGTGACTACTACCTGCCAACTATTATCAAAGGCACTGGTTTCATAGCCCTGCCATATTTTTTGATTGATCTAAATTACACGTCAGTGAGTGCTGCAGTAACATGATCTATAAAGAGATAGCGACTACTTGTACATTATTAAACTCCCCGAGCGGCTGCTCTGCTTTTGGATTGCTGTAATTATCTGTGCTGGAGGCACAACAAGTGGCCCAAACACAGCTGTTAGCCTGCCTGTGCACCCGAACACTAGTTGGCATTAATTGTTTCTGAACAGAAGCTACATTTGGCAGAGGTTAATATTAAGAGGAGGGGTAGAAACATGCCATTATACCTCGATATAAAGAAACGGCATATGTGCATTTTTGCCATTTAGATTTTTTTGTGTAAGTAAGAATATTATCCAAATTGAACAAATCTACTCTCAGTCTTGTGGTTTTGGTAAAAGCCTTGTTGACACCACTGTGGTCCCAGTAATCACAGCTCAGCTTGCTGGAGCTCAGGAGCTCAAGATGTGCCACTCAGCTGATATTCATCTTTACATCTTCTCTCCAATACCCCATGAACGGAGATTAATCAGCCAGTGGCCTTTATATCTTTTAAAATAGAAATTCCAGTAAATCCTCTCAACTTTAATAGTAACTGCCTGTGGCCCTCTGGCGTCCCACCCCGTAAGATACAGAAAGTCAGCTAAAAAGGATGGCATTCTGGGAGACCTGAGGGACCTCTGTGGGACTCTGACATGGGTCATGTGACCCATGGTGTCTGACACCATGGCACCAACCATGGTTTGTGGCTGGTGCTGGTGTTGTGGTGACACAGACGGTAAACAGGGCGTATCAGTTTTACCGCAGCACTTTTCTTTACCTCAGAACAGATCTCTTAGCACATTACTCTGCAACTATAGCTAAGACGGGGCATGAAAAAGCGCAAACTTACAGTCAGGCACACAAATAATAATAGCTCTATTAAAATCATGGAGATTCCAACTACCTTCACTGAGGTTGTTCCGTTGCAGTTTTATGTAAAAGCAGAACATACATGTAAACAGATTTTTTATTAAAGAAATCCATATACAAGCCTGCATAATGCGTCTCTCTTGGTTTACATCACCACACGCCATCAATGCCTTTTGCTTGCAAGCCTTATTTCATATGGCTCACCTTTTACGAGGACTGCTTGGGAGTGGAACAGCAGATGCAGACATTGAATTCGAATTCATACAAGGCAGACATAATATCAGGCAATATAGAGGCAGACAGAGAGGCTATTGAAATGCAAATAGACTGCTGGGGCCGTGGCAGCAGGGAAAAGAAATTGGCCAGGATGACAATGCAAGTAAACCACTCCAGTTTGTCAAGAAGGCCACGCTTTGTCACAAAACTGGGAATGGATTTCAGTACAAGTGCTGCTACAGCACTAAAAAGAATAATATTCAAAAATAGGAGGAAAGGAGAAATAAAATAGTTGCCCACTACACAACTCTCATGTTAAGACTGAGAAATGCCTGTAAAGTTAGCGTTTTTCAGTTTATTGCTGTGTGTTTTCCAAGGGACCCTCTTATGTGTGCCGGTTTATGGTGGACCATGAATGTGAGCGATGTTGAGAGTGAGAGGGAGAGGGATACAATGTGCATGCATGTGTGCGCTGGTGCTGGTGTGCATGCACACTTTCTTCATGCTTCATTCTTCTCATGAGTGGCCTTTCAGTTCATGGCGTGTTTTGTTAGTCAGGTTGGCACGCTCCATCAGGAGGAGGGACACAGAACTGGGAGGCCTCACCGGACCCTCAGCCGTAATAAATTACCTACAAGTGCTGCAGAACAATAACACAAAAAAGTGCGAGCCATCCATTTCACCACCATTTACAAGAAATCAATATCAATACTTAATGCAATGCGGATGAAAAATGAGCAGAGATACAGGGGCATAATGCAAGCTCAAATGAAAGACCTCGGAGTGCTGCTTCCCAAGGGTTTCGGGGGATGAGGAGGGAGGCAAAATGTGAAAAAAAAACTGAAGTGTAAGAAAGAGTGCATTATACCTTTTGTTTTTGTCCCTAGTCTATTTTTGTAGTTTAAGTTTCATAATAATCTTTTCTCAGCCTGGTTATCTAATTGTAAATCAATGTGCAATTTTGGCTCGCCAACAGCCCAGGACAGAACATGCACAAACATCTATTTAAAATACTCCATCTTTAGAAAAAAGTAAGTTGCACTTAAAGCTGAATTTTGTACTTTTTCAGCTCGCTGTAGCAGCAGTGGTCTTCACCATCAGTACCTGTTAAATGTGCGGACGTTTCCTTAGCAGTCAGTTCAGATCTCTTTACCATGTCCCAAATGAATCATCTGTTAAAGATAAACATGATCTATATTTGTCCTGGAGGCATGCTGCATGATGTCATCTCTGCCTTAATGTCCCATTTCATTGTGGTGCTTGGTGATGTATTACAGATCTTTGCATGCTGTGTAGAAAACTAAATATATATTTCTTTTTTGACTAACTGGTGATAAAGACACTGAAATAAGTGGAAGAAAAAACTGGGTAAAACGTAGATGCAAGGAACCTTTTTGTGAAGATCTGAATTTAATTGCTGTCGTATGTTTGTGCATTGTTATGTTTGTGTTTTATGTAGCTGATTTATGGTGTTACAATGCATCTTTGTACGCGCGAATCACAAATGTCTGTGGCGACTGAGTGAGGAGACACATTTTACTGCTAAGGCCTCAATTAGACTTGTCACCCGCAATAAAAGTTGATTTTGTGATGATGTTCCGTCTATTTGTGGTTTGATAAGTGGGAGGGCTACCTAGTTGTTTAGTCAAATGGTCACATCTTCCTCTCTCCTCCTCTTTATGGTCCCTGATAGCAGATGCAGCATTCAACATATGAACTGTAGTTGTCTGGGTAAGATATGATCTTGCCCCCACAACTCTAAAATTGCCTTTGCTCTGGAACATGCAGGCTTCTTGAGTGAGACCTTAAATGAAAAAGCATGCATAATGAAAAAGGCAGGTGAAAATGAAACAGTGATATCTGAAACCTGTTCGGCTTAATATGAATCCTTTTACTGCTTCTTCTGCACTTTCCAACCAGCTCCTGCTTCCCCAAGTGTCCTTGTTTCAGCCCTGGCATTTGTCACCAGTAGATGGCACTGTAGCCAAGTTTCAGGCTACACGGCCAGCAATTTCACCTGCCAGCTCTGGCTGCCAAAGAAAAAAGTGCAAATGTATTTGTTTCACCCTAGCTCTGAGGGCTTTTTCGGCTGTTGTGTTCAGGGCCAGATGCAGTGTGTGTGACACAGGGAGAGAATATCAATAACCAATATGCTCACAGGCTGCTGGCCGATGGTTCCAAGTTCTCTAAGCACACAGTGGCGATCCCCCTTTTAAAGTCTGTCCCTATTCAAATTACACTCTTGTTGCCCTGAAAACAAATGATCACGGCTTTGGTAATAAGCAACCAAAAACTTTGCATTTTTCTTGTTTTTTCCCCCCTCTTTGTATTTCAGTTACTCATGTTACGGGCCATCAAAAGCACAGTGTATATTCTTTACTATTTCGTCTGCCTACCTCTGACTTATCAAAAGCCAAATAACATCAATTAGTCTTTGGAGGATAGAGTATTTTTGTATGGTTAAAGGTCTGGTGTCGAGTTCTGAAGGGAGCCATTGTCCCTTCTTGAGCTTGAGTCCTTTAGAGAGCATAAGTGTTTATTGAACTCAATAGAAAGCGTCGGGACAAAGGGACCTGATATTCCTTACTTGCTGCATAGTTTGTATCATAATTTCACTATAAGTTGTTGCGATCAGCGCATTGTGAGGAATTTTGGCAGCCATTCAGTGTGGCTCTTTGAACCCGAGCTGGCCCAGTTGTATTGTGGGTTTCACCTGGGCACTCTTGAACACCAATAATAACCAAACAATGGTGCTGACTTTGAGGGTATTTGGGATTTTTATGTGTAGCATTAGTGGGTTATCTGCTGTGGTTATGACAGGGTTGACAGAGTGGGGTGAGCTTTGAAAGGGTTGTGGTTTGACATGACATGTGAAGGCTGCCTGTTGTTGTGGTGTAGAGCTGCAGGCCACGCAGAAGAAGAAAGTGCTCATATTTCTTAAATACAAGACAAAATTATCTCCACTACATTGGTATTGAACTTTGGGGGAATTCATGCTTTTTTTTTTTCAGTTGGCGTAATGTAATGCAATTAAAGCACTCCAATTATAAAGAAACTCCACCAGCTCAATAAAATAAAGATCAGAATTTACTCCAAATATTCTATTACAAGTTGTGAGGATTTTGTTTAGCACTAACATGGAATCATGTACTTCATGCATTACACACCCAGACAGATAAGTAAGCGATAGTGCAGAGAAGAGTGTGACCAAAGTTCATGCCGTTGTCCCTGTGTCACCCGAGGCAGGATGAGCTCATGGCTGTGCAGTACAGAATCAAAGAAAGGTGTTGAACCGAGGGCGGGCCTTAGTGTTGCCGTGTCAGAGCTAACATCAGTGCAGCACACACAGCAGTCATTCACTATTGTTTATTGAATGACTCTATCAGTGTCGCAGGGCACGTATAATATGCCTTTCTGCACACAAAACCTTGTAGTAACAAGGTGTGGGTGTTGTTTTCTTACTATAAATATGCGTCACTTAACATTTTACGGTGTAACATTTGTGGAAATTGGTGTATTCATATTCTTAGTGATATATAGATAAGAATATCAATACCACTTTCATATCTCAAGGTTAAGTGATGAAATGGTTAGCGTAGCTTTGGATAAACAGTGAAATCAGAGGAAATGATGTGCGTGGCACTTTCCAAAGATGAAAATGTCAGCATTTCTAAGGCTTGATAATTAACAGGTAAGTAGGTAAGGGCGTTCTCCTAAATGTCAAACTTTCCTTCAAAAAGCAGACTAATAAAGTGAATGGGTAAATTACTTCCTCATCTTTAGTCATTATTTTATTTCTTTTAATTTTAGCAATTTGTACTCATACTTTGATTGAAGTACTCACACATTTGTTTGTATTGCAATTAGAGATTAAGTGTTAAGGTTCAGTATATTTGCTCATTTTGAAGTATTTCCTGAAGCGTATTGCAACTTAATTGCAAAAATGTAGCTTCACGTTGAGTGATATTAATTTCTCTGGTTTGAAATTTGGGGTCATCAACCCAAAAATTCAATGACTACACCCACTCAGCTTTCACAGTGCCCTTTTACATTAATTCCAAAGCTTCCTTTCTGCATCACCCACTCTGATCTTTTCCTTCTTTCCTTCCCTGTCTCCTTCGCTTCATCTACCCCCACATCTCTCTAGCGATGTTTTTTTTTTTTTTTTTTAGATCACTTCCATTAACACTGGCATGCTGAGCTCTAATTACTCACTCACTCAGCGTTCTGGGCTGCCCGCCGCTCATTTGGGTAAGCAATGTGGCCCGTTAGCAAGATGCTTGTTAACTGAATGCACTTAATTATATAAGAAGATAATTACATGTAAATGTTGCATCTAAAAGCAGCCATCCAACCCTGCTTGCTGATTTAATAGGCACATGTTTAGGATCCCTGTTTTGTTTATTTTAGAACGAGGTGATTAATTGCTTGCTCTGATGAATCTGCTGGATATTGTTTCCATGGTGGCACAGGCCCAGCCACAACAAGGTTTATGAAAACATGTTTACTTTCCTGATCCGATTTCTATAACATGGAATTACATGTTGAAAACACTGACTGTATGGACTTAGGCACTGTTCACTGATGTGCGTGACACAGTACAACTAAGAATAATGAGAAAAGTCACTTAGTAGACACAATGCAGCAGCAGCATAATCATGGACCCGATGCAATAATTGTTAACAAGATGATGTGCTAAGAACAGGCTGCCTATCCTTTCTTCTACATGTGCAAAAAGAAGAAAAAAAAAAAGATGGCATTAAAGTGGCTCGTTTATCAATATTCTATTGTCCAGGGTAAATGGTGCGACTCTAAGCTGAATTTCATTCAAGCTCCTGTCAAATGAAGGATTATTTAGTGTGTTTTAAGAAGCTGGAGTGCAGGGTGGAGATAGGGGTCAGAGTTGGAGGGCTCCCTGGGGAGGTCCGGAGGGTCTCGGGGACATCAGTCGTCCATTATGAGCTAATCAGAGGGGGGAGTGTTCAGCTGTGTGTATGTTTGTGTGTGTGTGTTGAAAATGGGGCTGGACAGGATGAAGAGAGGTAGAGAGCCACCACATGTTGTGGGCGCTGTGTGTGCGTGTGTGTGTGTGTGTGTATGCATGTGTCCATGTGGTAGCAAGGGAGATGATGAGGTCTTGCATCTTAATCTCTCAAAGCAGCAGAAGGCGAGATCCCCCAGGATGTTCTCCGTGGAGCCTCACTCCCCACATGAACGTGGGACATAGACTTCCAGCCTCCAGATGCTTGCAGTTCGATACAAGCCCCAAGACTGACATCCACCCATACTCTCACAGGGCTCTTTGCACAGCCCAGGGGACCTGCTGTGTTAAGAACATGATATAGTATTTACAAAAAAATATTTGTAAATGGAAGCCGTTAGCTTGTCTGTAACGGGGGGCCTGTCCGTGCTGCTATTTCCCAGCTGGCCCTCTTTGGGAGGAGGGATAAATGTCAGGAGATGTATGATCCAGGCGCTTGGCTGGGACTGCTTCTGTCTCATTCAGTCAGCCAATGCGTGCACTCTGTGAGTTTAAGCCACTCGGCCAAACAGGAGCCAACAGCTCCTTCTCTTACCGCCACAGAAACAAACCTTGATGACTGAAAGTGCATCAAAAACATTAAGTCGTATTTCATTTCACATAGCTGGAGCCACCCTGTAGCGGAAGTGAGACTGTGAAATTTCCAGTAAAAAGCTACGCTTGTTACTTTCTTTTTTCTTCCCCCCCCCTTTAGAACAAGCACTTTCAGATAATGAATTGATGTTTCGATTAGATAGGCTTTATTTGTAACCACTCAGGAAACAAATACACCGCAAGAAACAAAATATTGCCAGGGAAAATTCGACAAAAACCTCCATTGATTTTCTTTTTCATAGAAAGAGAGGAAAAAGTCCATAGCTTTGATGCTCTAAAAGCACCAACAGAGCTGTATATGATAAACTGATATGCCCTGTTTGTGTTACTGCAACAGTGGAAAGTTTAAAATGTCATAGTCGGTCAAGCCGGAAATTTTCCAGGTTGATTTGAATATTATTTTGCAATATTCATATTTTCCACTTGCCAAATATAAATTGATATCAAGACAAATTTAGTTGATTTTAATTTCAACAAGTACTTGAAAGCTATTTAGCAGGCGTGACCGGGAAGCCATTTTTAAGGTTACTTGAAAAGATAACACAGTTTATTTTTGAGAACAATTAATTACACAGCTTGTTTGCAGTGTTCATTTGGAGGATACATGGATTGGTAGCCTGTAAGTAGAAGCTGCTCAGGGAGGATTGGGTGTATCAGAGACATCTGATCCATCCCTAGGCGCACTTTTACAGCCTCTGAAATGAGACGCATCTTTGATTTGCCTGCCCTGTAAACAGAAAGAGACATGAAGGGGCTCTGGTCTCAGCCTCACTCCGAGCTGCCAAAGATTCACTGCCTGAAAAATGGACACAGTCAACCTCGTGACTCTGACACATTTTTTCCACTACCCTGAGATATTACACGGCTGTTGAAATGGTGGTTTTGTCAGTGTTGGTGTAACTGGAAACTTTGTTAACACACTCATTGTAATGGAGGAAAATAAAGTATATTCATAACCGACAGTTGGGATCAGGATTAACAACATACCAGCAATGTTCACATGCCCATTGCTATTTACTTTTTTTATTATGAAATACTTCCCAGTTTGGAAACACATACACACACACACACACACACACACACACACACACACACACACACACACACACACACACACACTCTCTCTCTCTCTCTCTTTCTGTCTCTCACTCACACACACAGACACACACTCTTGTTGTTTGGGTTCCCTCATACCCCGGGGCCTCGTCTTGGCCTGTCAACATAAGGGCCGCGACAGGTCCGTGAACCGACTGACAGCCTGCTGGTGCTGGGCCTTCAGTGGAAGCCTAATTACATTGTACAACATATTTAGAGGACAGATAAAACCTCTATGGGAAAATAGTTGGGCTTAAATGGGGTGACAGTGTCGGTGGTGCGCCGTAATCTCAAAAGGTTACAGATTTGTTGTCTGAGTGGAAGATCTCATAACTTTTACAGTTGGTGCCTTGAGCAGAACGAACAGGTTTCTCAATCTGAGTGAGATGCCGTGTACAATACAGCTTTGTAAGTGCTGCTCAGGGCTTTTATAGTGCATTAACCTTTTTCCAAAAATGTAAGGAAATGCACAACACTTTTTTTTTAATCCTTCAGTGAGGTCAATTAAAATTTGGCATTGCATTGAATATTCCATTATGTTACTACATAAATTGTATGTTAAATTTATTATTTACCGCTAATGTAATGTAATCCCAATGATAATAAATAGCAAAGTAAAGTAGGGTTTAAAAGAGATTAATATTGCACTTAATTAATAATGAAGAAGTAGGCTAGCTGCAGTTAATTAATATTAATTAATGTAATTAATATTAATTAATGAATTAACTATATTTAAGGATACCTCTTTTGTTAAACACAGAAGCTACACTTAGTACCAGTAATGTTCTGCACTGTACTATAATATATATAATTGCAGTAGTTGCAAATAGAAGACATAACTGTTTTTGCTATTAATAATAATATTATATTTGGTTAGTGAAGACTTTTCAGTGCACCCTAACATGAAAGATAAAACTCCACAAAACAATACATTAATTTGAATAAAGTGCGCCAATAATTTTTTCTTTTTTTAATGTTGGTTCCAGCCTTGAATGTGCTTGTGGGGAGACTTTAAGAATCAAGCAGCAGCCATGGAGAACAGTCTGTTGCCCCGGGGTCGGTGCTTGGCCCTGACAGAGCATCAGAGGAGCAGAGTTTGTTCAAAGCACTGCAGTGATGGAGTATGTTGGTGAGGTATGAGGGTACAGTATAGTCTAACTCGCTTGAAACAAAACCTCCTCCAAGGTAATTACAACAAAAAGTGTCAGCAGTCTAAATGATGACCAAAGAGACCAAAAATATAATTGTTGACTACTGAAAATGTTCATTATGATAAGTGCTTATGCTGTTCATAGCGACACTATTTCTACATAAATTTGTGTGTGTGGGTTTTTTGCTTTTTTAAGTGAGTGTGTGTGTGTGCCAGTTAACATGTGTGCATGCTGTGGTCTGCTTAACATATTAATGCCATCTAGACAGATGAATCATGACTTAATTGGCTGTAATGAGCTCAGTTGTTTTTAATAAGCTATTCCTGGCAAAGTGAACAAGTAGAGTGGTGGGAGGTAGAGGACAGAGTAGTCCGAGTTGAAAAATCCTGTTGATGCTTTCATATAAACACTGCATGCTCTTTCCTTGTGTAAAAGGGCAGCTGGGCATTACTCAGCCTAAATTTATATTGTAAATATTTTTATTTTCATATTTGACAATCTAAACAAAGACAGATGTGATTTCCACACCGTGCCTTTGGTCTGCTGTGACCTTTCCCGTTGTCCCTGCTGCTGTGGGCTGAGAGTCAAAAGAGCAGTGATGAGTCAGGAAGGAGGATGGAGTGATGGTGAGTGTTGCTCCTCCTCCAGACAGTCTGCCTCCACTCTGTGAACATGAAGCGGTGCGGTTGGCTAATGTGGCTGGGGAGAGAGCGGCAGAGCTAAGATGTCATGTCTGTCTGTTGGCTAACAATTAAATGTGGCACCTCAAGCAGATCAATTTGACTTTGAGGCTTCAGGTTTTAACTCCTCACTCATCTCTCACTCGTGTTCTCGCTCTCTCTCATTCTCTCTCATTTTTCTTTTCTTTTTTTAAAAAAATCTCTCTGGCTCGCTTTTTCTCTCCTGAATTTTTTATTCTCCCTTTTGGCAAATTAACCTCTAATTTCCTCTAATGCCCTGACTTCTATAACATCTTTTCCCCTTCAGTCTTTCCTTGTGTCCTCCATTTTTTTGAGGTTATCTCTTTGTTTTAAAAATGCCACTAAGCTGAAATCAGAACGTAACAGCACATCGCAGAAACCAAAGTAAAAAAACACAAAGAGGCACTCGCGCCAGACAGACTCCTGATCCAGGACGGAGACGAGCGATGCTGCGGGGAAACACAACACCATCACAAACCAGCACTTGAAATATCAACGCTCCAGCCTTCTAATTAAAGCCAAGACTAATGGGCCCTAATTGCATCGCTAAAATGTACCAGTTCTTTTCTCTCCAGTGTAACTTGACTACACTTCCCCCGTATGGATTAATGGGGAACGGAGCTGCAAACTAAAAAGCAGTTAATATATTGGAAGATCTGTTAGGAACGATGGGGGCGGAAAAGGGAAAAGGAGGAGAAAACAGTGGAGGAAGATGAGGGTTGCCAGAGAAACAGAAGGATATTATCAGGCTCTTGTTATTAAGAATGCATTTCATATCTGTCTTAAAGGGGTTGCATTTAGATTAAGCTTGTTGATTTTACTTGTTAGTGACATTTGGCTGCTACCCAAACCTTTTTAGACTGTAAAGAACAGGAGGACTCTTACATTAACTACTTGTGCTTGTTTCTTA
Organism: Oreochromis niloticus; assembly: GCF_001858045.2. NCBI lineage: Eukaryota > Metazoa > Chordata > Actinopteri > Cichliformes > Cichlidae > Oreochromis > Oreochromis niloticus. The sequence goes on along the minus strand of NC_031978.2, from coordinate 13,628,706 downwards.
GTGGTTAGTTCAGAGAAAGGGGACTGGGGAGATATGCATTATTTCAAGGTCGCGGATGATATCTTGGCAGATATGATGCTGGGCATTAGAGTGCTTCTATTCCCTTTGTTTATCCAGGTAAAAACAAGAAGCCATTTTCTGTGGTGAGACAAAATGTACTTAACAAGAGTACAATATAAGCGTGTAAATTACTCTTTTCCCCCAGGTGGAAAACCATTAAAGTTGGTACACTAATCTGCTTTTTTCTCCACCAGCCAGATCTTTCTTTGTTATTGGTTTACTTTTCATAATGGTTTTTTTCAATCAGATATTGCTATTAATCCATTAGAGGGTGATATTAGTTTTGTGGTCACTTCTGTGCACATTTCAACCATAGGAGGCATGAGCAAGAAGCTTCTACCCTGCATTTAAACTAATGTACCTTCAGTTCTGATGTAATACCCATTACAATGTAATACACAGGTTGGTGTATTGAGAAATGTGCTTTAATATTGGCCTTGTTATCCCTGCCAGTTAACTGAATGGGGGTAAAAAATGAAAAAAAATAATAATGGTGAAAGCACTTTGCAAGTATCTTTCACATTCAGACATCATTACTTTTGTCCAAGCCTCAAAAATAAGCACAAAATGAGAATGGTCTTTTAACTTAAAAAGCAATTTGCTTGCAGTTGTTCTGCATCTGTACTTTGGGAAGTTTCAAGCAGTCTTTATGTTCACTTATTTTGGTGTTTTCAACAATAGATTGTAACTGCCTTCAAAAACAGTTGACATTATTTTCTATTATGTTTAATTCCTATAAATGAGAGTCTTATGTTGCAAAGGTCTGCATAGGTGTACACACAAAAACATATACGCTGGCTGCGACAGAAACCTGCCAGTAAACAGAAAATTTGACTGGTAGTGGTGCTGATTTGCAGAAACTGGATGCAGTAGTGATTTGCATATCCAAATGTGTGCTGCAGGGAGAATTTTTGATGTCAATGAGAGTATTGCAAGGTATAAATAAAGACAGTCAAAGCATGTGCACACTGAGAACACTGATATGATTTTTTTAAAATGTATTTTTTTAACAAATTTGCTGCTTTGAAGCTGTAAGCACATCTTTATTTCGGTCAGTATGAAAATGAAATGTGCACATGGTGAAAGGCGTGCAGCCAAACTCCTGTGTTTGCATATTTACAAATTAAACAAATATGTCGGACCTTTAAATGAAGTGAAAACAGTTTGCACTTTTATTAATACAGCTGACTATCTGTTGTGTAGGAAGTGAAATATGAAATAGGTGGATTTAAATGACCCAATTTCAGAGTGATTGCTTTGCAATTTACATGCGTGCCCGTTCAAATTCAAATGATATGTGTTGAACTCTTGGACTTAAACATAGGCATGGCCTCTTCTCATGCAATAAAGTTACGCAGTTGAAAAATGTTTTGGTTTATTTTGTTTTTTCCAAAATGTTCTGATGCCACAGTGATGCTGCCTTTTGACCTTTTGATATTAGATATCATAACTCCTAATGTTTTATAACATATGATGATATGTTGAGTTGTGGCTCAAAACATGCGTAGTTACATTAAAGCTGGGCATACACTCTGCCATTTTTTTTTCAGTCGCGTTATTCAGCTCCTGCTCAAACTGAACAATTGAATCGCAGGGGTTAGAAGTTCATAGGTCACGATGCATGGTCTCACACTATGCAGCCCGATGCCCTGATGCGACCTAAGTGCTCACACTGTGCATCCATAACATGAAGCTTATAACACACAATCTGTCTCTCGCTCTCCCTCTCTGTCTTTCACTCACACTGACACACACACCATCACCATCAACTTTGCTAAATTGCTAATGAAAAACCAGGCAGCTGCAATTGAGCATCAATGTCCATCCAACTATTTTCACGGTTGTTGTGGTCATAATAATTTTTTGAGGCAACATCGAAAAGGCTCGGATGAGCTTGCCAAAGTTCTACAAGTTGTGCCTCCATCGCTTGTGTCCAGATCACACGCTGCACTGCCGTGCTACTCTGTCTTTTTCACTTGCATTTCTGTGTTTGCGCGTGTGCAGTGTGAGAGGCTGCATTGATACCCTCACGACAGGCGACAGGATTTCAAACAGGTTTGATTTTCTTGCGACCATACGATTGCTGATCGGGAGCTGGTCGTGAGGTGTTAATCGCTTCTCGGTACCCCATGTATACTACATGATGCACAACACACGATTAAGGCGAAACTCAGGCCAATCCCCAAAACGGTTGCACGACTGAAAAATCGGCTCAAAATGGGCCAAAACTCGCACAGTGTATGCCCAGCTTTAGATGACCTTGACCTCTATTCACCCAAATCTAATTGAATAGGTGGTGGGGTAGTTAGCACCGGAGCCTCATCGCATAAGCATCCTGGTTTTGGATCCACTGGCCATCTGGGGACCTTCTGTGTGCTCTCTCTGGGTATTCCAGATTCCTCCCACAGTCCAAAAACATGCATGTTTGGTTAATTGGGGATTCTAAATGTAAGCCGTGTGTTTGGATTGCAACAGACTGGTGACCTGTTCAGGGTGTACCCCGCCTCTCGCTCCATGACAGCTGGGACAGGCTCGAGCCCCATCAATATTGGACAAAATGAAGCAAATGAATGGATGAATCTAAGGGAACATATGACCAAACTCCCTGAAGAGATTTTGAAAAGATTTAGAGTTATGTTTTTCAACTTCAAGTAAAAAGATGTTTAACAACTGCTTCAGTGCTTCACAAGTCTTCACTTGTATCAGTTTTTGATTACATTAGTGTTTCCTGAAAAGTGAAACAAGTACAAAATGAGCCAAATTTCATTTTATCTGAATTTGGTGGTTTCTGTTAAACTGGCTTTTGTTTAATGTACTTATTCCATTTTTTCCAAGAAAAGCAGTACGTTCTTGGATCTCGTCCAAGTCTTTGAGCTTTAGCAAGTTCCTGAAATCAATCATCACATTCAGGTGTACTACAAAGAGAATCTTATTTAAATCTGACAAAAATTAAATTTAGCCCAAAGTTCACTGTGACACCTGTCTTACTGTTCCCTCAAGTCAAGTTGACACAAGTACCTACCTGCTGCTGTCTGAAAGGCGGTCATCTGGAAGCAAGCAGAAGGTGGTAAAAAAAAAAATTCATGAACTCTCACATTTTAATCAGAAAACATATTAAATGTTTGAACTTAAAAAAAATCTACCATTGTCATACAGGCATAATGTTGTGAAGAAAGTGTACATTTTGACATCGAAGACATGAAAATGAAAATGTTGACATGGTAGCTGTGACCCTAACTGTATGCAAATTTAACACTAGCAAAAGCCTTCTCAACACTTCCTGTTATGTAATGTAAAAATATATTACCGGTTCAGCACCTGCCAAATGCAGACATATGCAAATTAAATACCGTGAAAGTATAGCTAAAATGCATCATGTGACCTTGTTTAGAGTAATGCAAAGATTACACACATATACAGACGTAGCATTTATAACTTCCAGGGTTCAGCTTGTGTTGTAATGCTGTGCTACATGCACTTTTATTTTAACTTTTTTAATATGTTGGCAGTGCTCGCATATCCTCAGTTTGATTAAGACTGAAGTCTGTAACTGAAATGTACATTATGGTTAATGTTCGATGGCTGCAGTGTATCTCCAGCTGTGATTCTAGTCAATTGACAGTTTGACTCTGCCCTCCTGCCTGACCAAACCTTTTATCTTTAATTGTGCTCACATTGGACTTCCAATCAGACCAATTTTGCCTTTAGCAACAGCTCAATCTGGCTAATTGGTTTCAGCATTTTTTTAAATTGTAAGCTATTGATTACACAAGGTCATCTCTGTTTCACAAATAAGAGAGTTTGCTTTGCTTTTGTTTGGAAACTTGTAAAGCTCTCATCCTTTCAGACTTATTGAGAGGGAACCGTAGTTCTGCTCATTAGCTCACAGACCGGCTGGATCATGAATGCAGCTGCTCAGATACACAGTAATATATGCGCACGTACACAGAGGAACAAACCTCTAGTACACATGGTGCTATCCCTGTATGTGCTTAGAGCGATCGTCTCTGTTTTTTTTTTAATTAAACAGTCCAGTACAATGTACAACTAGGGCGAAAAGAGCTGCACTTTTAACTTCCATTTATTTCAGGCCTGTGGATGTTATAGGGAGACCAATAGCAAATAAAGAGAGAATCAATGGGGCTTCATTAAAAGCAGCAGGCAGTCTTTTGCCTGGACACAGCTTAATTACAGTTTCACTGACGTTTGCTTTAATTGAGGAAAATAAAAGGAGTGAAGTAGAGTGAATGGAGGACATTAGCATATCTATCACTGGGAAAGGCTACAAGGGCCTGTCCAACCTGCGGCTGTAAACCTCACCTTTTGCTCTTCAGATCTACACGCACAGAACCACACATTTTTTCCAGCTTATTCACGTGTCTCGGATAACTTACAGTAAACACACAGAAATGCGCACGTGCATTTGATTTTACTGGTTTTTGGCACATAGACTTATTGGAATCGGGTAGTATTTCTGGAAACCGAGTCAGAAAAATTTGAAAGTATTTACAGGCAACCAGCACCATCGTGCTTTTCTGATGCAGCCTTGATCTGTACAGTGGTATATTTAGCTTGACAAATGACAAAATGGATAGTAAGTAGATATTTAAGTAGCAGCACCAGAGATATCTTGGGTGTAGAATTTTTGTATTCCTCTATATCTACTTGAGATACGACCACAGCACATACAGCTTAGTGATTTGTGATTGTGGGGGTTTAAAGTCATGTAGTTTCTTTGTTCCCTAACATTTGAGAATGAATGAGCGAAATCAAGTTTGACAAAAATTTCAGTTAACCCACATCAAACTGGAATTGACAATACAAGTCCAAATGTATATGTAAAGCACAAATCTAAGCATATAACCCACCTTTCCAGTTGTGGTTGCGTTTGGACGAGTAGCAAATCCAAAGGTAAACTTTCATTTTTATAGCGAGCACAAATAGGAGAGGAGCATTTGCATAAAGTAGTGAGGAAATACATGTTTACATGCTCTGTAAACTTCACAAATACGGGTGCAATAGCCTTATGTTTTTGTTTTAACATTCACTGCATGCCTCATGATGCAGTAATTTCTGCCACACTGATAGGGGAAAAAACATGTATATTTTATTTGCATATTAAAGCTGAGGGACTGGAAGGTTGCTTTGACACTTTTATAACACATTGTTCCAGCAAAAGTGATAATAATGTAAAAATAATTTTTAAGTTTTCAGGCATTCAGTAGATAATAGATATGAATAATACAACTCTATATCTGCTTCACACTATATTTTATTTTTTTTATATTTTTTGTTTAAGTTAAGTATATTTTTTTTAAAGTCAGCGCCCTTCCAAGTTAGATTCACTTTATACTTTTCAAAGGGGATTTACTGTGTACTCTGCCCTCACTCTTAAAAGAGTTTCTTGTGTTTTGCAGTTAAACTAGAGTGGCAAACAATTTGAAGTGAGTCTTTTGGCTCTCACAGGTACATACAAAAGAAAATATATGAATATATTTAATAGTTGTGAATTATTTGCTGCTAAACCAACCTCTTATATGTAGACTATGGGTAGGCAATATTGCCTCAAAATTATACCACGAGGAAATTTGCACAGATGATGATACAATAATGATATTTCTGGTGAAATTGAAGTGCTGAACAATGTTTTTAATGTGACTGCAGCTTGCAACCACTGGCTCATTGCTGTAAACAAAAGGAGGGGCATTTTACGCCATTGTCCACTGAACTAACTCATTGACTGACTACCTAATTCAAAGTCTAAATCTATTGCCAGAAGGTGCCAGTAGCAGTATTATTATAGTGCAATAGTGCGTTTAGGGTAGTTTAACATTCATAATAACTACAGGAACTTAACCTTGTAGTTCTTCAGGAGCCTGAGTAATATTGTACAAAATAAAATTGACGTTGAAAACCATTTCTATCTGAGATTTTGGTATCTTGGGTTGAGCTTTTTAACCAGCTGCTTAAAGCCCTGCTTTACCGCATCTGTATTTTCCATCCACTGTTTTGCTCCCCCTATCATAACGAGTTTAACTACTAAGTGTTCAGACACTGAGTCGCTTGTTTATTTGTTTACTTTTAAGTCGCACATCACCAGCTGCTCTTATCTGCTCCTTGCACGCCTTCATCACCTGGTTGTACTAAAGTGGTGAAACAAGTTTGTTGTTCCCACCTTTCGAAGGAATGGTTTTCTTATTTTACTGTGCTTTGTTGGAAGTTGTTGATGTGGCTTCCTTTTTACTAAATCGTCACTGGAGGCGGACTCGTGGCTCTCGCTGTTAGACATGTCTGGTTTGTTTTATTGTTATATGTGCTAAGAAAATAAATAGATGTTGTCACAGTATTAATAATTTATGACATTATACTTAATCCATTAATCTTCTTCCGCTTACCCAATTCAGGGTCGCGGGGATAGGCTCCAGCCCTTCCGTGATGTTATACTGATGTCACATAAAATTTAATTTCGTCATTATCGCAAATGATGCGATATGGCACAGCCCTAATTTAGACACTTTAAACACAATTTCAGAAAACTAAAAAAAAATGATTCAAAATCTCATCTAAGTGAGGATGTGAGTCTATCTGTCTATCTATCCCCTCTTCCTGAGTCTGACTATGACAGATTGCCAGTCGGGATCAAACCATCCTCAGCAGTGCTTTGGTGACAGGTGAGCGGAGACAGTTTGAGTCTCATTCTCTCCCCCAGCAGTTAATAACAATTTGAAAAGGGGTTTGGGGTTAATAACACAATCATTACCTGGATGAGGACAGGAGACAGCTGTAAGCATGTATGCAGATGGACGGCCATCATTAGTCCTTGTCAAACAAGCTGAATAAGCGTGATCTAAGAGAGCACTTCAAATTTTAGCCATGAATGGATAACAGTTTAGAAAGGTCCAGCATTTAGCTTGCTTTCTTGATCATACGAGAGTGTATTTTTGTTCCTGTCCACACAAAGTCAAACCGGCATCTGTTGTTATGACGTGTTTTATTCATGAGGACAATTTTAGTTTAAAAATGTTTTAGTTAAAAACTGTACATGATGTGTTGCTTCATGGAACAATAGACGTGACCGAGTGAGCGCACTGGAAGGTCCTTCATTATTAAAAAGATTGATCTGTAATTTGTAGTGTTCCCATCTGTCCTGGTTACGCAAAATTATGGCTAAACCAGTTAGTAAACACTTTGCCCCATTGTCTGTTGTTTTGATAATCACCCATAATAGCATCCAGCATCAGTATGGTCTTTAAACCTGATTTAGGAGTTAATGGAATAAGAGGGAGAGGCAGTCAGTATATGTACCGGGCCTAATGTCATTAGAAATGTTTGCGGAGGCTAAATTAAATCAGTCGTAAATTGTGCTCTCAAGTAAGCCAGAAAAACCCTGCCTCGTTGAGGAGAGGAGGGGGCGGCGGGGATTCATATTTTAACCTTGCGTAGAAAATGCACTTAAACAGATTAAAATAAAATAGGGACCGTGTGGATGGATGGGAATGGTAATTGCTGGTGCTTTAATGGTTTCCTGTTAGCCAAGTCGGGCTGAAGGCAGAGCTATTTTAAAGTTGGAAATGGTGATTGAGGTCGTAACTTTGCAAATCTGGTGATTAAGGCAAAGGGTGCATGTCACCAAACAGCACGTTAGACATCTAATGGGGCTTTCGCTGAAAACAGATGTTTGTAGAGGGTTTTCAGTGCTCTACATGCTAAGTCGTGTTGCAGAGCAGGTGTGGGTTGGAGTGGATGGCTTTTGACCAAACAATCCAGTAGAATGTGGACTGTGAGCAATATAGCCTGCCAGAATGGTGAAATCTGTGTGTGTGCGTACTTGTATGTGAATGCACATAAAGCCCACCCATGTGTGTGCCTCATCCATTTCCCTTAATGCTGTCAGTGCAGGCATACTGTTTGTCTGGTTGCATCAGGTAGCTCATCACACAATGCAGCCCAGACGGTAATGATAGCCATAAATACTCTGGGAATTCCCAAACGTGGATTAAATTAAGACAGTGTCTTTCCCAAAATCTGACAAAAGGCAAAAAAGCAGTGTCTATATCAGGGGGAATAATATAGTTACCCATCAGACATGGTATTATAGTAATAAGGCACTATGGATAAAGGATTCACATTTCTGGTCACTATTCTCTCTAACATGTCTTCCTTTTCTCTTAATTTGCACTCAATCTTCAGGGTCACACCACATACCTTAGGTAGTTTAAAACACAGTTCAAGCACACACAAACATATTTCATTCCTTGAACACTGCAGTTCTCAGACTTTGCAGGTTTAGCTTTACCTTTCTAAGTTGGGTTCACTTGTAACTCAACACTGTTGGCTCCAGGTAAAACTGTGGCCCCATGCATGCTCATGTTCAGCTATTGTGCAAATTAACAAGGAAAAGCCTGTGCGGATTGAATGGCAAACATGCCAGTGATGACACATCCCAGGCGCACACAAAGTATGTGTCATTACTCAATGCCAGTTAAATAGTCAAAGTTTCTCTTTGTCTGCTTATCTTTCTTTTATTCTTCATCTGTTAAAGTGGTGGCATTTTTTCATTCATGAATATTCAGTCACTTTCACATAAATGTTCCTCAGAGTTTAAATCAGACACACCTATGCTAGTGACTGGAGAAGCCACTGGTTACACGCAGTACATGCAAAATATCTGTTGCACTGAGCATTGACTCAAATGCAATCACATTTTTGAATGTTTAATTCGCCGTGGGATTTTCACTGGAATTCGGTCTGTCTGTTTGTGTGTTTATGTGCGCTTCTGCTGCAGCAGCAAGTTATAGCTGCCCCCAGCCTGCACACGAACTCAGACCCTGAGATGGCGAGACAAGGTGTTATGGGTTTGTTATTGCAGGACCTGCTGGAAAACAATGATGTTTTGAATTGAGCCAAGTACCTGCCATGAGAAACGTGCAGTGATAATCTTGGGCAGTAGCAGTAATAATAATTATAAAACTTTTGTCCAACAGTTTTCAGTGTGCTTTACAGAACAAGAAAAAAAAGCTCACAATTAAAAGTAAAAAGGCCTATAAAAATAAAAACATGGCATAAGTCCTGAACAAAAAATGTATATGATAATATAGCAGGTAAAATTACTAAATACAATAGAAATAAATAAGTCAACAAAGAAATATGATGGGAGTAAGAAGAACAACAGTTTTATCAGAATAAACCCTTTATGTAAAAATAAGTTTTAAAAGTATATAGTCTACCAATAAACTGAATGCCTGTCTACTAAATTGACAGCATGAATTTTAGTCCTGTGCTTTGTTGATGCGATATGTAAATCTGGCTAGTAACATTTCCGTCAGATGGATGGAAATGACTGCATGACTGAAAGGGGCTTTTTGTGATGCTTTAGCTTTTTATAAATAGTCAAATTAGGAAGAGAGACGTTAAGAAGCATTTAAGACATTCAAAGATGTATTTGTTTGGGTGTGGAGGATGAAACTAATTTGAAACGTTGGCCGCGCCTGAAACACTATGGACATGGGTTTAGTTTCAAGTCCCGACCTCTTATTGCCATATCTCCAGAGACCACTGTATTGTCCGTTGGTACAATTGAAACTAAATTTAGAGAAAACCAAAATGACACCATTATCCAAATGAAATGAGGGAAAGTCATCTTTTCCATCAAAGACTTTATCGATGTGTGTCATCGATGTAGTGACACGCTATGATACTTGTAGGTGTCATTGAGTTAATACAAATTGTAAATAAATTAATCGAAATTTGTGGAACAGTTACTTTAAAAAGGTCGGTGGATATCTGTATACTTACTGTTGCTCTGTAAATTGAAACCTGGACTAGGCTGTCAGTGTGCCAAAGGTTGATGTCACTGAGTAGCACGGGGTGACAGAGACACAGAGTACAAGTGTTGAAAAGGCAGGACAGGAGCATGTGTAGAATCACCTGTGTTGTTCCCTTTGTGTTTCACGCTGTAGGGCACATAGCTCACTGGGTCACAAGTGTGAGCTAAAACTCTTTTGTCCAACGTCTGCGCCCCTAGGGTCTAAATCTCCTAGCTGGGAAAGATATTGGAATGCACCCTTTTCTAAATGCACTGGCTTCAGCATACTAGTGCGCTGAAAGTTTTTAACAGTGAATTGATTCTATGTACAAATAATACCAAAGCATAGCCAACATTTAATAAAGACTATTTTTCTGTGCTAAACACCTCGATTCTTGTTTAATGGACACAGGCTTTTAAAAGAAAGCTATAAAAATTGGACTTGTTATTTATATCTCTTAATGGTATTTGCTAATGCTGGAGATCATGACATAGCCAAAGTTATCATGATTGCATACAGTGACCTTGCAGTCTTGTTCTGCTCTTAGTCTGATATCAACTTGCAGGTGAATGCAATCTGTTTGGGTTAATATGGTGATTACTTGTGATAAATGGTTGAAAATCATAAACCTGTTGCTGTCTGCATACACACACAGTCACATTAACTACATACATTCAGAATCCAGACATAAACTTATTGATTTGAAGTAGAAATTAAGAAATTCCTTGACAAGTAGTTGATGTAGGATGATGATTTAACTGCAAAATAACATAGGCAGTTGGCAACTTTAAGCTTTAAGTTTGAAACATGACCGGTCAACCGGTTGAGTCGAGTCCCCTATTACAAAGAAATGTGTTGCAGATAGGTTGCACTCATCAGCGCAGACTGCGATTGATTGCAACATGTTAATAATCTCTCTGCTTTAATTGGACAACAGATTATTTACAAACCATTGCCAGTCTGTCTGAGAGTGATTACAGTCGGTCCAAATTGCTCTATGATGGTTTGGAGACAGTTTGCCTCCCATCAGGCAACCTTTGCCATGTCAACAGTTGGTCACTGCTGAATTGTGTCCCCTTCCACCACCAGTAACAAGGTGGTTGCCATCCTATCTTTACTCTACTGTAAGCCAAGAGAACCTGACTGATACACTAGTTGGCCAATATCATCATTACAAAAACTGTATATTAGGTTTTTTGTGCCTGTTGCTCAAAATGAAACAATATGTGTCTGAAACACATATAGCATGTGAAATGTGTGGTGTGTGCATGTGTGTGGTTTTAAAATTGGAATGACAAGTTTTCACAAGTAGAATGAACAAGACAAAAAGCCTGAAAACCTTCACGATGCCAGCAAAAAGTGTCTTGATTTGGAGAAAACAGAAAAGACTTGCTGCACAATATTCATATATATCTCTGCATACATCGCTTGTTAAATAATCATCTGTATCATTAGTCAACCAAGCTTCTTACACTCTTTGACCTTTCACACACAGCTACAATTGGTGTTTGTGAGTCAAAAATCGCTCTCAGGTGGCTCATGCTTCACAAACACCTTATTCAGTAACAGCAGCCTGAGCTGTGATTGAAGGCATGGGGAAATCCACAGGCAAGAGTAGTCAGCTCACGTCCCTTGAAACCAACCCAGACAGTGTTTAGGCACACAGTCAACAACTCTTGTCCTTGCTTATCTTAAGAATGTAAACCTCTATAAGCAAGCGCTTCATCTGTAATTCTATTGTGAGTTGGCCGGTTGTCTCAAAGTGTCTGAATAATCTAATGTAATGTAAAACCAGCGTTGTCTGCGACACCAAATACTTGCTTTAGCACAGGCGTCTCGACTGTTGGCCTGCACTGTACGGAATTCACAGGTAGACAGGATGACTAGACCACACCAAAACCTGCCAGTTACATTCTTTGCGTGATTCAGATGTATCCATTTCCCCCACTGGGACTGAGCTGAGAGCTCTGATCAAAAGAGCCATCATCCTGAGGAGCTGAGATTTGGATGTGAGGTTGGAGGAAGGAGGGATAGCGAACTGTTGGTTGTTGTGTTGTTGTGTGTTATTATTTCCATTTGTTGGGGAACAGAGAGATGAATGGAGGAATAAATGGATGATGGGTGTGCGGTGGGGAGGAGGAAATTCCCTTGTCTCGATGGAATTGGATGGTGAGCTTACGGATGGATGGAGGGAGGGATGGGGGGCACCTGATGTAGAGGGTGCTGTCAGGCCCAGGACAGCGGGGTCTTTGTCTTCTCAATAATCACTCGCGGTACCTCTTCTTTCCATTCCTTTTCTCCACACTGCCATTTTACCTTTTCTTTTCTATTTCTCATCGCAACTTTTGGCTTATAGGTCAACCGTCTGTCAAAAAAAGTGTGAAAGAATTAAAAGTAAAGCCTAAAATTTATCTCAATCCTTTATCCAATTTTTTTAGTCATGGAAAAAAAAAAGCTACTTTGAGGTATGTACCATTTGCATTAGTCTGAAGGTAAAAAAAAAAAAAACATGCTGGTCTTATATCTAAGTATGCTGCACTTCAAGTCTGAAGTGAACGGTGTCACATTTAAGGCAGAGACATCAGAAGACGAAACATATACAGAGAAAAATGGTGGGAAAATGCATATAAACTTCTCAGATTCCCAGATTCAAAAACAAAAATTCTACTAACTTTCTCTTGTATTTACATTCTTTCATTCTTTCTTTCATTAATAGTTCCAGCATGGGACTTTACTAAAAATATATAAGCTAATCGGAGTTTCACCATATTATTCTGCCATTAAAGTCCAAGTCCCAAAAATTTGTTTTGATGGCAGACACATTACATCCTATGTCAGGTCACATAATCCAGGTAACTTCATTTGTAGAGGACAGGGTTATACTGTATTATACATGATCTGTTACTGTTGATTTACAGTTGCATGTGGCAAAGATACAACCAAGAGATCAAAGTCCTTTGAACATACACATACATTCATAATGTGTGTATGTTCAGCTGACACAATTTCAGGCCGATTGGATGTCATGTAACGCCGTAGCGGTTTCTAAGCTATCCTAAGAAGTTATAGTGCATCTGAAGACATTTCTGGAATGTGAGTTTATCCTCCTCGTTTGAGGCGCTTGGTGGCCAGCAGTAGTTAAAATAATCAGACTGTCATTATCGCACAAACCACAGGAGACAAGAGGCATAATTCATAACCCGCAAGAGCTGTGAAGCTGACAGGTGGGTCTCATTCATCAATGGGAAGAATTGTGTTTGATTTAGGGATTCTTTTTGGCTTTGTTTTCCGAACAACAAGACGTTTATTTCTGTAATGATATAGTTGTGGTTAGATGTATTCATGTTAATTTAGAACTTTGTGATGCAGTATTTACTTTCAAGGTAATACCTGACATAATAACATGCATTTTTTTCCTACTTTTGTTTATTGTATCTTAGCGCTACAAGCTTTTGACAAAGTGAGTTTTCACGTTTTTGTCATTATGATGAAAGTTGCCCCTCTCTCTCTTATTCCCTTCTATATTCTAGTTATTTCCAAAAGCAACTTCTGAGCAGCTTCCATACCTTAACCAATTCACCTGACCCAATCAATTCACCTCAAGCCTTTCTCTGAGTCAGTCGTAAATCATGAAAAAAATGGCTGCAAAAATGACGACAGTGACAGTAAATAAATGTTTGTTGTTTCTTTCCCTTCCTTGTTTCCCACCCTTTTTCTTTCTCTACTCTTTGTAATGGATGGGATATTGGTGGTGCTGCCCTCTGGGCAGGGTGAGTTGTTTACTTGGGTGTAAAGTCCCCCATCCACCAAGGGTCTCTGTAGGGGATGTCTCAGCCTCACTCCTAACCTCCCTATAGCTCCAAAAGTTAATAGCATGGAGGAGACGTGATTTATATCAGCTTTGGAACCACCACCAACAGACTGACTTCTTTGTGCTCGTGGCCTGTTCAACCAGCTCCGTTCATCAATAAAGATCACATTTAGAATTCACTCCAAACTCAGTAGATGGTGATTTAATTTCTGCAGAGTTTTTCTAAATAAATAGTCACCCACGTTTTGGAAGTGGCTTGAGGCAGTAGGACTGAATTTTTATTCTTCCTGGTGTAAAACTTTTTGAGAGAGGATGCAACAAGGAGCTCTGAGATATCGGTGTGCTAGCGCAAACATACAACTCACCTGTGTCTCTTTGGCTTTAGAGTTTGGAAATTCCTGCATGGAAAAAATAGAGGATTTTATGTTGCATATTTTTTACAGGAAGTTTCCATTTGTTTTGAAGCCCTGTGACCAACAATACAGTGAGCCATTTCAACTGCCCATTAACACGAAAGGTCATTTTCATGAGGACTTTCACATAATGACGCTCAGCTAAACTATTGCCTGCCTGTTTCACCTTTAGAAAGCCACTAATTCAAAGCTTTGTGGAGTTTTTTTTTTTTAACCCTTTCGGTTCCATACAGAATGCTTTTGAAAAAAAAAAATCTCTGTTTTGGTCTAAGAAATTAAACTCTCAGCAGTTCTGAAGCATGTGTAGCTAAAGAAATGGCGTAATCTGCAGTGTAAAGGTTCCGTTTTTTGTCCTTCTGTTGCACATTGAATGTGTGTAATTTTAAGTATGTAGCCTGTGATCAATTACACGTTTTTCATTGTGTCTTCAGTCACGTAAATGCTACCCTTGAATAAGATACATAAACTGGCATAGCATAATCTCCTTACATAAAGGAGTCATTTGCTTATCTATTATGGCTGTACTCCACTTGTTCCAACAGGCCTTTTAACTGGATATGTGGAGTTGAGATTACAAGGTGTCTTGTTTGGGAATGAAAAATGAGGAGCTTCTTGGCAATAATAGTTTTCATATTAGGTTTTTTCAAAGAAAGATCTCGGCACTGACACTAATCCCTGTTGTGTCAGTCTGTGGTTGCCAAATGTTAGTATATCATCTCCTTTGTGTGTGTGTGTGTGTGTGTGTGTGTGTGTGTGTGTATTCTTTTCACTTTGAAATATACCAGCACATTGTGTCACTATCATAAGCTTTACCATAGAACTATGGCAGGACTGCAAGATTCAGTTTAACCACAACTGTTTACAGCTGTCAATATATGGACCAACAGCACAATAAATGCATTAAATTGCATGTGGCCTCATGTCACTGAAAATAAGGTGAGTGGACGGGCTGTGTAGGTGATGCCGGCTCTCACTATTATTACACGGCTGTGTCTTAAGGGTTGTCTGGGCTGCTGTCCATTGGATTTAATCAGCCTCTATTACCTGCTACCCTTTTCACAGTTAAAATAATCACCCACAATTACTGACATAAAGGGGAGAGCTGACAGGAGAGTCAGAGGCAGAGAAATCACACACAAAGTAATTTCTCTCCACCTTGGTTGCTTACGTGGCTTTTGATGTTTCGGGGTGTATAATAAAAGGATTGAGGGGTGTCTGGCACGACTCGCCTTTGGAGTAGATATTGAAATGCCCTTTAAAAACACACGCACACACACACACACACAGACAAGTAAATGTAAAAGATACAAAGTATACATGGTGCACACAAAAAATACAGTCTCACATGAGAGAAAAAACACACATTTATAGTATATACAATACGCTAGATAATCAAAAGGGGGGGGAAAAGCACATGTACAAATACAGACACAGTATGCATTCTCACATACATGCAGTGCACACAGGTGTGAACACACACAGACACCCACTGCCAGTGCCATTAACCAAAGAGCTTCGTACAATTTATTGTATGTTGGAGATGAAAGAAAAAGTGAAAATAATTTAATAATTGACCACCTCTAAAATGAAGAAAATAGAACCATGAGAAAAAGGGCATTGTGATCTACTGTACTTTAATCCTCAACACGCCGCTGAAAAATAAGAGACACCATTAAATGTACCTTTGAAATAAATGGGCCCAATTACCGAGATGGCTGGGGCTCTCTAATGAAGCTTTTGTCAAGGCAGACAAACATGGTGCAGGGACACTCAAAACTGGGTGAGGAGCAGGAGGTAGAAATGGGCGAAATCATTCAAAAATGATCTTTCACATGAAAGTTAAATTCACATAAATGTTAATAGCAGCATAGTTGTGATGCATGGTCCAGAGAAAACATGACTGAAATTTCCCTATTTGACGAGATAAAGAGTGAATGATAGCAGTCATAACCACATGAGAGCAGTGAGTAAAAAAATAAATAAATATTCACACAATTAAAAAAAATATGCTAAATGTAGACAATATGAACATTAGTCACAATCATTACCAAGAGGGTTGCTCAGTTACATTAGCTGTTATGTGTTCAGGAAGTAAGTCGTGTTAAATGGGTTTAGGAGAGTTGTTTTGATAATGGCGTTTTGTTGAATCTCTCCTTTTTAATTATCAGGTCAGAGGGTAGCAGCTCAAACTCCCTCTTTTTCATCCCTCTTCACAACAGTGAGTGCTGCCGACCCTTCCCACAGCAATACAGAATGCTCTGTACTGCTGGTGTAAAACATTGCCTCAATTACTTTTCGTTGGAGCTCTTTCCCGAGAGTGGATTGAACAAAGAAAATCAGCGATTGCATGAAAAGTATATAAATCAGGCGTTACTAGTTATGATTGTATGATTCAAATAACTCTGCTTTTTATAATTTAGAGAAACAAGTATTTTCTAAAGGGTGGTCGAAAGCTTCTAATCAGGAGATAAGATTTGTGGTATTGTGTGATGACCTCTATATGCAGAAGGCCTTGATCCTTACTCGGAAACATCCCTTCCTTGAGCTTGATCGATCCAGGAAGGAACCAGACCTTAGACATGGATCTTGTAGATGATTTTGGACATAACAGCTTGTCAAAGGGTAAAGGTTAAGGCCACGAGTGTCTGCTGGAGCACAGACAGAGGTCGTAAGGTCTCAGTCAGGGTCAAGACCCCAAATGACCCCAGGTCTGCACTCACAGTTGCTTGTTGCATTCACGTCTTTGCACTGTTTTCACTGCTGCTTCCCTTCTTTGTTGCAGCAGGAGAAAATCAGGCATTTAAAACTCTAATATTCTGATTTTGACTCAATTTTTGGTTGCAAATATGATTTTTGATGGCATGCTTCAGGTATCCGTGTAGCATACTGTAATACAGTGGACTTTAATAATAGTAATATTAGAATTGAGGGCGACAATAACTCTTACAGCTCCAAATTATGCCCAGATTCTTTATTTTGATATTTGTCTGAATTTTCTGAATTCTCTCTCTTTTAGCCCTGTGACTTGTCCAGGGTGCCCCCTAGGCTCCATCACCCCCCGCCAACTTCAATCGGATACGTGGAAGAAAATTCACAGATGCATGTAAGGTTTCTTCATTATTATTTTTAATGAACACGGTTTCAGTAAAAACAACCAAAAACCATATTCACAGATATAATAAATGATTTTGCAAATAAAGAAAACAAACAGGAAATCAGTGACAACAAACATACAACTCAAGATTTAACAGAGACATCACATTATCTTGATAAAGCTCTAACAGGTTAACAAGTGAAATGTAAGCTTTACGCATCGTCTGCAAAGCCAACGCTTCAGCCTCAGCTGGTGCGTTAAACATAACAGAGTGTAATGTGTACTGCAACCCTACTGTACTATTCATTTCTTCATTACTATTTTATATATGCGTATGATTAACACTCATTGCATGGCTCAGCTCCCAGTCTCTCTGTCGGAGGCCTCCACTAAAGACAGCTCAAGCTTGAGAGATTTTTTTTTTCCTCAGTCATTTAAATTTTTACACTTCCATTTACCCGCCTTTTAATTTAGCGTATAATGATGCCATTAGAACAAAATCCATCTGGAAGTTCTGTTGGGAGCGGTTAATGTTCCATGGCTTTTTGCTGCTAATGCCATTGCGCCTGCATTGGCAACAGATGCTCTGAAAGCAACAGATACATTCTCTCACAACATCATTACAATCATGCCCATGTCCAGGATAAATGTTGCTGCTTGTTTAGGACTATCATACCTGCAATGGGACTGTAAAAAACAAAGGATATACAGAAGGCTGTAACGCTGCCAGTGAATTCCAATTTTTCAAGCTGATGATTCATAAGCATTGGGTGTGATCTTATCCCATAGGAAGCTGAAAGGCAATGATGCCTTTAGAAGTAAGTAAGGGGAAAAGAATGAGAAAAGGGAATGCATACATATTTAAAACTTGCTAGTTATTAGATTAAACCGTGTACATGAAGTGTTTTGTCACAGCACACTCAGATTCTTTTGCTCCCATTGCAGCCAATTTAGTGACCTCTCTCCCACCCACCAGCAAACACTCTTGGACAGTTCATCTTCTGTGATATGAAAGCTAGAGAAAAAGGCCCAAAAAAATTGATTTCAGTTGCAATTTAGGTGATTAAGTACGGTGGATAATTAATTGGAATAACAAACAATTTCCTCCAAAGAGGATTACTGATTCGTCACACTCCCCTACGCTGCCGTGGCCTTTTTATCCTCTCTGCTTCAATTATGTTAATGCTAACTTTCTTTCCCAGAAATTATTGTGATTAATTTTGTCTTGTTTTGAATTACAATTGCACCGGCTTCTAGCACTTTAAAGCATTCATTAATTCCCAATTAGATTGGTGGGCTCATTTGCTCCAGTGCTGCTCGGTTCTGTAGCGCTTTGTGTTTAATGTGCTAATTGGGTGAGATTAAAAACAACTAACCTCTTATGAGAGGAGAAAAGTTATTCAACGGTTACATTAGCATAATTTATCCCGAGATGCTTAATTAGACATTGCCACAATAATCATGAAAACTGACTAACAACTGTTGTCAGCAGTCGGATACTAAAACTGTAGTAAGTTTAGGGTCCAGTTTAATGCACATGCTGGCTTTCTTCAGTTCTGAGTGTCTCACTAATGTGTTGTCTGTGCTTATCTCCAATCATCCGACATGTCTAAGACAGTACGGTGTTTTTTTCGATTTCTGCATTTTATGTCTCTTCAGTGCTTTGTTACAACCACTCGAGCAGCATTAACAGCTCACTACTCCATTTACCCAAGACTTGGATTGTCTCTAACTCATTTACCACCATCAGAGGATCGGCGCTTCAGGCAAGCATGAATGGGGTTGGATATAAGGAAAAAAGAATGCTTTCATGTCCCGATGTGATCTCTTCAAATGGGACCTGGAACCTGGGAGTGAAATATTGTTTAGCTGTGTGTACCGCACAAGCTTTTTCATCATAAGATGAGAGATACTGGTGTGTGTAAGCCCAGAAACCGGTCTTGAGAGGTTTGGTAAAGAACGGGGGTTGTGCAGATCAAAGGAATATAAACCTTGATCATTCCATCTATCAGAGCCGTGTATAGGTTTCTGAAGTCTGAACTTTTTAAAAAAAAAAATCACCAATATTTCAGTCTGTCATTTTGTTCGGATTGAATAATATCATCAAAATTTAGAACAGGGCTTTTAGTTAAGTGCTTACCTATTTTTTTTTATTTACTTTTTCCCAGATTTCCTTATCTCTCACTCACACCTAGGATGTGCAAACGGCAGAGCAAAGGCTATTTGCTAAAGATAAACGAAATGAACCCTATAGCTCTGACATTTTAGTTTTTGATATGTATATCTTTTGTGGGACTCACAGATGAGAAGGCCCAGAGGTTAAAAAAATAAAGGAAAACCATAATAACAACAACAAAAACCTCACCTGTGTTTCTTGCCGTGTGACAGTGTTCAGACTGTCATGTGATAGTTGGTGGTTCAACCAGAGGGATGCTCTATTCAGTTGTCAGGTGCCCAGTGATGCTCTATGCATTTGAAAAGGCTGCCTGTTTAATGTTTTTCAAACTGCTTTGCTGCAGCCTTAATAAGTGTCAGAAACCTTTGAATTTTAAAGAAAATGCTTCCAGTACTCAAAGTAACTTTGCTTGCTTTTCCTTCCAGCACCTTAAACCTAGGAATTATCAAGGGGGAAACCAACAAGTTGGCACATGTAAAAAGCAGGTGTCATAAATATTTTGTGTTCTTTACCAGCATATCTGCTCAACACCTAACCTGTATACAGTTATATTTACATGTTACAGTTATATTTTACATGTCAAAATTTGAATATGGTAAATGGACTAGTTTTATATGGCGCTCTTCCATTCTACCTGAGCACTCAAAGCGCTTTAACATGCTTAAGTGCTTTCTGTCAAACATTCGCTCTCTGATGGAGTCATCAGAGAGCAGCTTGAAGTTGGTATCTTGCCCAAGGATATTTGGTATACAGACTGCAGGAGCCAGAGATTGAACCACCAACTCTCTGATTAAAATATAACCTACTCAGCCTCTTCCACCGCAACACAATTACTCACCAAAGCTGTCAGGTAACTGTAATAAAGTAAAGACTTTAATATTTTCCTGTAAAATATACAACACTATAGCTTTGGTTTAATTATAAAGTACTTCTACTGGAGTGTAATCGCCACACTGTATGCCGTGTTGCAATGAGAATCATACAATCATACATACAGTCAAAGAACAAAAATGTCCACACCTCAGTGTATAACTAATACATATAAAAAGGGGAACTCACAGCGTAAATAGTTCCAACCGAAGTTGTGCTTTTCAGTGATTCAAGCCAAATCGATGCAGGGACAGTGATCACGTGCAAGGTTCAAACCTTGGTTCAGCGAGGTGGCAGTTCTAACCATTGCTCCACTGTGCTTGCTACATTCAACGGGCATAGACGCCCCACGATTCCAACCTGTCCAGTTAAGAAAATTAATGAAAAATATATGATTTGTATTTTTTCATGCAGTGTTTTTGAGGCTCTTAGCCAGTCTGTGAGAAAATGATTCAGAAGCAATCTAATTCAAGGTCAGCTCCCTATGAATCTCTTTGCAGATTGTTGTGCTTCTGCTACATATGTACACCTTACGTTGCTACCTTGAAATCCTTTTTCTGTACAGAGAGCAAGCAGCAGCTTCTGTGTCAAACCCAGTTCTTATATTAAGGACCATTACAAGGACGAGAGGTGGATCTCCGTCTATAACCTAGAAAAAAGTGTCAGTTTTCAGTGTAGGAGTGTAGTGAGCTCACAGTATTCAAGCCCAAAGAAGGTGCATTAGCTCAGGAGCATGACCAGAAGTGTGCATGCTTTTTATTTGAAGTTATTAGTGGTTAATTTGCCCAAGTTCAGATAGTCAACAGTGAATTATATTGTCGACTAAGGCATCGAAGAGGGAATATTCAGTGCAAATTACCTAAAATGTGTTGTGGCGTGATGCGCCCGCTCGCTTTGCATTGTAAATCCTGGAATTTCTTGTATGTTTTGGCTACGCCAGCATAATCAAATTCGCACTGTTTCCTTCTTTAATGGAATAATTTCAGAGCTTTAACTCTTCCACATAAGCAGATGTTGTTTTGGACCATTTGCCACAACAACTTGTTGTTTCCTGTTTTGATAAAACTTGCTAAATATTAGTTTTTGTTTGTTCAGTGGGGATAAAGAGTTCAGGTAGCTTTACAATTTGATCCATACAGAATCTTTCCTAGACTGCACATACACTAAATAGTAAAAGACCCAAAAGGAACTGGATGCACTCACAAGTGTGGATAAGTGAGTATAATGACATCTGGTGTAAATAGGAATGAATGAAGAGGGGTACTATCATCTCAGTTCCAGTGTTGCTTTAACCTCTTTCATGTCTCAAGTGCTCGGACACTGGCAAAATCTATTAGTACCCTTTGAGAATTTCAATGCAGTGAATAGTATCCTATCTAGTGTTTTGTTCAGGTAATTCATGGAGCACTTTGAACAATACTGAAGCATCAAGATGAAAACCATTGTGCCTTGTGTACAAATGGACACTTGCTTATTTCATTGCACACATTTCATCTATATGGAAATGAAATGATGTGCTTTCAAGCTTGTTTGCTTGTTTGTGTTGTCCAGCAGGGACAATGAAAGGAAAATAAGAATTGCCTGTGTGCTGGGAACTTTTGTAGAGAAAGCTCTCGTGGCATTATTTGGGGGCAAGAGGAAAGAAGAGCAGGATAAAAGAGACGTCCAGTGTCGCAGGCAGCCCAAATTCTTATTTTGGAAAATAACTATATTTTTAAGAGAGTCATTGTACTGTTAGCACTCATCTATACGTTCTACCTCTAAAGGTGAAATAATATTTAGGCCATATAACCCTTGCTCTTTTTGATTTTGTTTCTATTAAATTTCCTCATGGCAAGTCACATGTAAAGGAATAGGAATATTTATTTATGTAAAAACTAATAAAATGTTGAAAATTATTTAGATTTTATTTATTTATATATCGGGTAGATACCAAAATTTGAGAATTCCAGGAAATTTAAGAATTTCAGGAACGCAAAGATGATGGTAGCATAGCTTCTACATTTCTTTGGTGATTCAACACATAACCTTTTTGTCGTTGTGAACACTCAAAATAAAATAATTTAGATAATGCCTCAAAACTAAGCACGTGTTCAAGGAGTGAAACTGACTTATAGGAAGACTTTGGTCATAATGTGTTTTCAACCCAACTTAATCCAAGCAATCCAAAGATACCTTTCCTTACCTAAAGATATGCGTTAAACCGACTTGAACTTTTTTATTTTTAACTCGAGATGTTGTACTGCAATCACATTACATTTTTCAGTAACAAACTAATATAACACAATCCTGTACTTAATTCATTAATTATGTTAGAGTTACATTTATATTATTTTTCTTGCAAAGGATCTTCAGTCATCTGCAGGATGGACTGATAAAAAGAAGAAAAAAACAAGTTTTTTTCCAGGAAAATGGTGGTGTGGTCTTCACCTTTTGATGAGGGAATTTTTGGGGAATATGGAGATATGGACATCATTTTTATTTTTACTCTATGAAAGGACAAGTGGGCGATGGAAAGCATTGTAGTTGTAACACAACATTAGCTCTTTGTTAGCATCTGCACAGGTACTACACTAACACAAAGTTAGTAAAGAACCCAATGTGATGTTAAATCTGAGTATATGCTGACCAAACTAAGCAGCTAGATCCTGGTCTTCAGTAACTAAGACGAGCAGTTAGGGTCATAGCTTTGTAGCCTCTATTTCTACATGCACCTGTCTCTGCAGTGGAATCGATGGTGATTGTCTCTTTCTGCATTTTTTTTTTTCAACTTTGCTTCGTTTTTAAACTGAAATACTAAAAGGAAGATTGTGTGGTTTGTCTTCATTAAGATAGAGATTTGTGTCAGTGTGTGGGCCTGTGGGTGTATATTGTTAATTGGAAAATGTGACAATGCATTTCAGGTAATGTTACAGAACATAAAAGTAATTTAACAAGTAGTATAACAAATTACTTGTTACTTTAACAAGTAATTTGTTATACACTACTTTTTTGGAGTAACATCTCAAACATTGGTCAATACCTGAAACTGTGTAGTAGAGAATTACCAATAATAATGTGTAAAATAATCTAACTTGTGAATACAAACACGTATTACAAAATACTGAAACTTTGGTTATTCTTTTAATTAAATGTTGAATTAAATTTTTACAAATGCTGTAGCAAACAACAAAAATTTTGCCTTTTTAGCTACCGTGATTCTCAGGAAGCATAGCACTTCAGTCACACAAAAATCAGTCTCAGCAATATAACTTTGGATAACTTTTCACATGGATTTTCAGGTACTTCATACAGTACAATGGCATGCCGTCACAATTTTTTTAGTACTTTTGCATGTTGTTGATAAAGAAAAAGCTGCCTCTTTAGACCTTTCAGCTACTTCTCTTCAATTCACAACTCAATTTCTTCTACTTCCTGCCACAAACAAGGGACAAAGAAACTCTTGTCTGCTAGCCGTGTCCACTGCCATTGGGATGTTAAGGCGGAGAGAATTAGGAAGGGGCAGGAATAGGGCTCCCAACTACAAGGTAACAAGGGAAAACCAATCCCACCTGGAATTATCCTGATACTGGAGACACAGGGCTCACCAGACAGTGGATCAATGGGTCTCTCTGGGACGAGAAGGAAGGAGGAGGGGTCCAGAGCAGGATATTGCCCCCAAGAAAGTGTGCCACACCATGTCCAAATTACCCCCAAACTTGTGTGGGATCCAGTTACCTGTTCAGATGTTTCAGTTTGAATGTTCACTTGTCTGTTTTGGCTGTATGCCCACCCCACACCTACCTGGCTTTGGGACTAGTATTACAGATTACAATAAAACAGAAGTGTTCAACAAGGTTTATTCTGCTGAGGTCTGGAAAGACAATGTAAAGAACAAAAAAGGTCTATCTGGACTCAGTTTGGGTCAAGTTTGGTGGTGGAACTGCTAGCTGATTACATTTTCTTTAAGACATGATCACTTGGCAGATTGCAGTTCTGCAGATGCACTATAAATCTGGAAAACTAGTAGGTTTGAAAATGGTTTGAACAAGTGCCAAAATAGGGTAAACACGCTGTCTTAACCAATCAAATTCTTGCAGGCATACATTCATAGTGGATAGATTTGTGACATCAACATGGAAATCCTGATATTTGGCCTCTATCATGTAGACGGAAGATAAATGCATATCACTTTAATACAATTATAGGTCTATGAGGATCAATCAATGATCACAATGAACAACTTATATTTTTTTTAAAGAATTTGGGCATATGCTGTATCTTATGAAAAATTATGACTAACACATCTTCAAGAGTTCCTGCACCACTTTTCTCTCTAGGCGCTACCTGTTTACATCTTTTCTACAACCACATTCATTAAGACTGAGGCTCTCGTTTTCCTTTATCCACCAGCACACATTGCTCTTCCCCCCGCCTGTTGTCTGCCTTTATGTAAGCATTAGCCAACACACGTTGGAAATGAAAGAGCAGAACACTCTTGGTCCTCACCCTCCCAGTCATTGCCATCATCCCAGCCATACAATGCACTCTTGTCTAGTGCGAGCGAATGTCATCATCCAACATCTATGAATGAGCAGAACAAGCGCATCACATATTGATCCACTCCCTTTGTGAGACCTTCCAAGCTTGTGATAATTAGCATCGTCCATTAGCGACTTTGCCGTGCTAACATGCCCATTAAGAGTCAAAGCTTCTGTTCTTCTCTGTGAACATTCATTTGGCCCGGATTTTCTTCTTTAAAGAGCATAATAAGGGAATGGTAAAATACGTTGTGGACAGATGAAGAGCGGACAATATAAAGTGGGTGTTTAAATGCATTAAAAGGCATCCAGATTTAATTAACACCCTAGATAGCTGGCAGCTTTGTTCGTGTGCTGTAAATGATCATCTTAGCAAAGAAGAGAGCTATAATTTTGAGTATGTTTTTAAAAGGTGCTTTGCAGAGACATTGCAGATGCTTTCTTTTCATACCCCAAATGCATAACTTCTCTTTGCCAGCTTTAATACCAAAGTAACCTATTAGACTCCAACGCAGTATACTACCCCTGCACTCATCCCCTGTGTTTTTGTAATTTGCCTTAATTAGGGGAAGAATATGTGTAATCCTCAGGTTTGTTAGCAGCAAGCACACAACTTCCTGACTCAAATTGAAGATAACAATTTAATTAAACAGTGCATAAAACAGGATGACACAGTAACATTTTGTCAAGAATAACAAAACATAAAAAGTAACTTAAAATAGAACATGTGGGCACTTGATGGAATTGTTCCTTTGGTGGTCCAGAGCG
Source organism: Oreochromis niloticus (assembly GCF_001858045.2). Lineage (NCBI taxonomy): Eukaryota > Metazoa > Chordata > Actinopteri > Cichliformes > Cichlidae > Oreochromis > Oreochromis niloticus. The sequence goes on along the minus strand of NC_031978.2, from coordinate 13,603,188 downwards.
GGGTATTGATTGCAGCACAAGAGGTTCACATCTGCCTGTTTACTTTCTCTGTTTACTGTTTGCATTCCTCTGGCAGGCAAAGATATTATTTTTCCGTTGAGGACCCTAGAAAAGCGGCCACCCTGCGCTCAGTGTGCGACCTCAGCCCCCATTGCATCACTACTGATATAATGAGAGACTGTAGAGAGAAACTACCAGTGCCAGTAGAGGCTCTTTGTGAGGCACCCAAACAGCAGCTTCCGCTCTTGCCTGTATGGATGGCGTTCTGGGATGCATGCATGTCATGTTGACCTTACTGGCCATCAGCTGGCTGAGAGGGGAAATGAGCGCGGGGTATGAGAAGGAGGGAGTATGAAAGTAAAGTGCTCACCCTGAGCCATTATGATTAACCATCAGCAGTTTTTGTGTTATCATCGGCAATGTGCACAGTGCAGAATCCAGTATAGAAAGAGCTTCAGAGAAAAATCAATCACATTATATTACTGTGGACATGCTTTATTGACCTCTGTTGGTGTTCACACATTTCATACTTGATTTGTATCTACTGGCGGGCATTTAGAACAATGTGGGCAATTTGGGCAATGAGGAAAAACAGGGCAGCATTTTCAAGCCCGGAGCCCATGCTTATAGATTGAGTGCTACTTCATGAAAAAGAGGAACCTATTTAGATGCACTTTCTGCATACATTTCATGAAATACCCCGAAGCAATGGATGGAACTGCCCCTTCATTCAGTTCATTCAGGCCTATAGTTTGGGCTGAGTTGTTATATATATATACATATGCCATATATGGTTGGATAAGGGCCAGCCACACAGTACAATGTGCGAAATATCTTGCTCAGGCAGACAACAGTAAATAAGATTTGGATGTCTCATTATCTGAACACCAAGCTGTGACAGATGCATTCATCCAAAATGCATTGTATCTAAAGGTTAAGAGTAGTTATGAGAAAAGTAATGTATTATTAAAATACCTTTCGGAGTGAAGTACCTTCTGATATATTTTCCTTGGTAATGAAAGTAGGATTCGGTGGAAATGTAGTAATTTGGAGGCCCATTTCTTCAAGCCTTTATTCCCCCTCTCCCTCTTCAACAATTTATCTGGGGAGAGTGAAGAGCTCACAGCTAGCGAACAGACAGTAAACATTTTGTTATAGTCAGAACCATCTCTTATTACTGGTTTTTCATTAAAAAAGAAAGCCTTTCGAAGCATTCAAAGCATTTCGGCGGATGAAGATGCTTCACAATTTTCTCCCTCTCACCCTCTTTCTCTCCTCACTATACCTGAATCCTTTCTCTTTTTGATGCTGTTAAGGGAGTAATTGAGTGCAGAAAATGGCTTGGCTTATTTGGACTGAGCCTGATCCAGAAATGATTAAAGCTAAAGGGGTTTGAGGTATTCAAAAAGAGAGAATGACAGAAAGAATATGGTTAATGCTTTTTTCTTTTTCTATTTTGTGAGGAGAGAAGGAGACGGGAGGGGTGGTCAGGCTGAGCACCGAGCAGCCAGACAGGTTGGTGTTCGAGGGGACTCGAGGGGAGGGGGGTGTGGACAGAATAGCCCCTACTCATACCCCTATTAAAAGCATCACGGTTGTCAGAGACGGTAAAAAGACAGGAAATCACTGTAAGAAATGAAGCTTCTTTTACCAATTACTGAATACCGAGTGCACACCTTGGAGTTCTTTGTCCTTTGTAGCACCAGTTCCCTGTCTCTCAACCCCTTTCTTCCTCTTTTTCTTTCTTCCCGCCTTTCTCTCTCTCGCTGGCTTACAGCCTTTGAGTCAGATGCATTAGCACCAAGGCCTGGAGAAGAGGCAGCATTTTCAAAGCCCAGTTGGACTCACTTCTAGCCTGTCGTCGTAGCTCCTTTTCAGGCTTTTATTCACAGACAGCAGGGGCAGGTCTGAAAGAGACGCCCTCAACCTCTCCACTCAAACATTTATCTCTCCCTTTTTCCCTTGCTACAGCAGAGATGATTAGCAAAGGGAGCCATTTACTGATTCGCAGCACCTTTCCATACAGAGTGTTAGAAAATAAAAAGGGTGCACATTCAGTATGTCTGATTAACACACACCCACACAGTTGTGCACATTCAAACACGTCCTCCAACAAACATGTATCGTACATGGGCACAGTCAGTCAAGCACACAGACAAATCTGTATCATTCAAATTGCGCAGTGGTGACAGCAGTGTTTTTTTTTGTCTCTAAATAAAGTCTCTTTTATCTCGTCAATAATTGATATGAGTGTGAGCCTTTAGTTGAGGATCTGTCAGGTCATTGAGTTTGGATAGATGAGCTCTGCTTTGCCCCCTCACCCCAGAAATGACTCTTGGGACCTATAAACACCTTGCAGACTGGCTCTCCATCCCACCTATTGACAAAGTCAGTTAATTACCTCCCTGTTAAAACAATAGTGGATAGCCCGTGCAGTCTGTAGAGACCATTTAATGCCTTTGGTTGTTTGACTTTGTAGCCTGTACATCTGTGTAACAGCACAGCAACATCCTGAGCCAATGGGAGCTGCGTTAATGTGGTTTCACATCATGGATTTTGTGAGGATTGTTGCTGTGGATGCAGTAATCGTGATAGCCACTGGTAATGGTGTCGTTAAAGATATACTTTCCAAATCAGAGGTTCACAGAGCATGTTTGCCATGGATATAGCTGCCTTCAGGATCCATAACATTGTTAGTGGGTTTTCATAGATATGCTGATGGATGCTGTCGGCTTGTTCAGGGTTTGCTCTTATCAAGACACATGAGGATATTATTATGTAAGATTACTCATTTTGAAGGGGTTTAACTCAGGGTCTGTTTCTCTGCAGCCACTCCAAACACCCCAACCCCAACCCTTTTCCACACCAATCCCTTTACATCGTCCTCACCTCATCTGTCATCCCCGCTAGCAGACAGCAGGAGACACTTTTCAAATCACCCAGTATTTTGCCACGAGCGTTGTTGTGATGCTAATAAGATTTTCATTTATTTGGAAATATATGGCTTCATTTTAGCTCCCTGCATGAGTACAGGTGTTTTTAATGGTTTGAGATTTTTGGCGTGGTGTTAATGTCAACCATCAGGAAGTTGCCAGAGTTGATAGCGTGAGTGTGCGCGCGTGTGTGGCGTGAAACATAGCTGCTCTCTGGCAGCCATTTGCAAGGTTAATGTTGTAGAAAACAACATCCATCTCTCCGTTCTCCCCTCGCAAAACAGTTTCATTAGTCCTACAGCTCTGACCCCTCTTCTTATATCGTTGTCGAGTGTGACATGCGTCATATTATCAACGAGTGATACGATCAATAACATTTCAGAGTCAGCGCCGCTGCCAAAGTACCCATCCTGCTTGCATATTTTAAAACAGAGTTAAATTGGCATGGTGCTGCCTGGCTGTTTCTCATTCATCCCCAGTGGGCTAATAAGACATGCTGAAGGCACTGACTATCAATAATAATAACAGAGTGAGTTAAGTTTGAGGCTGTTATGATGAACAAAGCTTGCATGCCTTTGAACAGCTTTTTGTTTTTTGTTTTTAGTGCTGACATGTTGATGTTCTGGGCGAGTAAGTCTTAGACAAACAATCTGATTCAGGGAATTACATTAATAAAACAAAAATACAACTGGGATCAGCCATGGTCTCTGCCTCAGTCCATCTATCCTAAAACTCTGAAATATAATAATCATATACATTACTGGTTAATTAACTTTGTTGTCTTAAAATGCCATCTTCCCACTGAGGTAACACAGTTATTCATATGAGGTAATAACTGTTGGTATAATAAAAAATAAAAACTCATCCCATTGCGATTTAAATAGTTGGAGCCTGGAACTGGTTCATTTCTTGCTTGTGATGAGAGTGGGTAAATTAGTTATTAGTTATTACTAGTTATTACTAGATAAATACATTTAAAAGGAAACACTATAGATTTTTTTTTTTTTGATTGGTCCCCTATTAGCGAGATTATCTCTGATCAGATCGGGAGTTTGGGTGATTTTTTTTTTTCTTGAAATATCATTTGTATTCAGTAATACAGAGAAAACCCCAACAATGAGACAACACCCTATCAGCATGCACTTGGTGACAGTAGGAAAGAAAAACTCCCTTATACCAGGAACAAACGTCCAGCAGAACTAGCCTCAGGGAGGGGGAAGCCATCTGCAGCAACCGGTTAGGGGTGAGGGGAAGCAGAAGGGACAAAAGACACCACCAGTGGTTGTGAATACAGAGATAATCAGTACACCCTCAGCTGTGGCTGAATGTGCACAAATCTAAATTAAGACCGACTGTAGGACCTATTATGAATGCAACTTTTAGGATGGGATGTTGGCCCGTGGCTTTGATAGTTTCTCTTAAACCTGAGTTAAGTTAATGGGTTGTTTTAATAAGTTTTATACTGACTATATGATGCTGCCAATCTTGAACTGGTGCGCCTTATCGCAGGTTCAGATTATAACACCATAGATTGAGACACAACTAATATCGCCTGTCACAGGCAGGCAGAGTGTGATCAAAACCAAGAGCTGGATGCTGTTCTCAGCCTTTTAAAATGAGCAATGAGTACGAAATGCATCACATAAAGTGACACATCATCTTTCCTTTACCCTATTTATTCCAGGGGGAGGGGGGTCTCTCAACTGGCAGTATACAATGACTGGATGAACATATTAATGTTTTTTTATGCATCAGAAGGAACATAAAGTGTATTGTGTGGTAATCCAAAAGGCAGTAAAGTAAGCGTTTTTGTCAGGTAACACAAGAGTCTTAGAAAAAATCCTTACCTTGACGTTTTGGGGGCTTTTACCAGAAAAATAAAAAGCTTCATAAATTAAAGTCAGTGACGTTTCTTCACTGAGCATTATTTTGTATCTGTAACACAGACCCGAGTTTGAAAACATAAACTGACAGCCTAGAAAAAAGCAAAAAAAATGAACAAATTCACAAATCTGAAGTGTTTTTTTCAGTCTCAATACGGTGCTTTGTCATTATTCTTAGAAATGATACGTTTATTTATGTTGTGAAAATTACAACATGCTTTGGTTAATGACCAAAAAATATTGTAATGAATAAAAAATGTTGCACCTGTTTTTTGTTAATGCATTGTACTTAAAACATGTTCATATTGCATAAAATACTTTAAGAAAACTGAAACAAACTCATCATAGATTTAGGAATTAGAGATAATTCTTGATTAATTTAAAAATAAGAAGAAGACAAAAAAAAGGTATAGATACCCCGGAAGGTGTAAAATGATCTAACTGGGGATTTTACAATAAAATCATACTGGGTTATAAAATTCAGTATACCGCTGGCGGATCGTTGTTGTTTTTTAGCAGAGACACTGTCAAATATATTGATGCTGCTGTTTCCTGTGAGTGTGTCAAATGCATTTTTTAAAATGGACAAAACAATGGAGTGAAGGTCTCCTGTTCAAACAAAGTTAGAGTCTGACACATTTATGAAATGACCTGCAGGTAATCAGTAAGTAAAATATTCTTAAGCCCGAGCCAGCAGAAATGGACAAAAAAGCACTGATAAATTGCTGTGCTCATTGTGAATTCCATACTCAATTGTGGCATTTTCCAGGGTAAATGGAATTGTACATTAAAGTCTGAATATGCCTGACTTTGGGGGAGTGATACATTTTATTTTCCTTTTTTCCCTACAGATGTGGCCCGTGGAAGCCACAGTATTGCAGTGCTTTCAGTGAAAAGGCCATCTTTAGGACCTCTTGATCAATCTGTGACCTTTAAGTACACAGCCATCTCGTAAATAGGAGGGTGCGCTTACAGAGACTTCAAAAGCAAGGGGACCCGATAATTTCAAAATGGAGCGGTGTGGAGTGGCGCTGGTGGGGAGTCCATAAAAGCCTGCCTTGTTCTCAACACACCTCCTCTTTGCTCCACAACAGCCAGTTAGGGTAATAGCTCAAGGGAGAAAGGAGAAGAGAGAGAGACAGAGAGATAGAGGAGGAGGGGGGATGGATGGAGGGAGGGAGCGAAAAACAGGTAATTACTTGTAATCATTGGTTGAGGAAGAGCTGATGATCCCTCCAGTATAACAGATTGTACTGTTCCCCGTTGAAAAACACTGAGGAAGCCGGATGTGGCACTGTCGGCAGTAACGACTGGGAAATTAGTTGGTAACCTTAAACCCCCCTCGCAATCATGGAGAAATACTCTTTCCCTCTTTCTCTCCTTTTCTCTCTCATTGAGAGGAGTTATATAAATCTCAATGTTCCACTCAATAAGCACCGTATAAGTAGGGACTATGGGTCCTTTATTATATTACAATCTTTTTTATTTAGATTGCACATCAAGTAGAGGGAAGTAGCTGTGGTTCAACAAGGAGACATGGTGATACAAACAGAAATATGTAAGTGAGACACAGAAGCACTTGGAGTTGTACCTCAATCTTCAAAACATATTCATGGAATATTTCGGAAAACCCATCAGATCTCTGTGTTTATTCAAATTTGGTCGGATTCTGGTTAAAACTAAATCACTGAGTCAAATATAAGCTGTGTCCACCAGGCAATCAAAGTGAAATGCGATTATTATTTTTTAAATCCATATGCTGCAACAAGATTCCCCTGTAATGCCCCTGCAAATAGCACCAGGTTTCTGAGCCTGGCTGTCCAGCAGCATTATCAATTTTCTGCTAAAACCATGTACGTCAAACACAGACTACAACATTAATTAAATGAAACTGCCTCTAACCATTTGGTAGAATGTGCCATAACCTTTTCCAGAAATTACTGCCCATTGATTGTTGCAACAACTATTACTTCTTTTTTTTAACTGAAAAGCATATTTTAGTCCCATATAATAAAAGAGGTAAAGCCAAAGAGGAGACATTTGTAGAAGTCATGACCAAAAAGAAAAGTGGAAAATAAAATCAAGCATATATCCAAATCAATTCCAGTATCCCAGCATAACACCGGTTTTTCAAAGTGCACTCAAGCTATATTTACATCACTTGGGTTTCATATTGCATAAAACAACTTATGCAGTTAATATCATCAATGCTGGGCTACAAGAAGTGTGGACTTTAGCAGAGTCAGTGACACAAGAAGAATTATTGATTTTGAGCAGTGTCTCTTCTTGGGCTCCGTGCGACTAGACAGTGGCCTCGTCACATTGGGGGCCTTTAGTGAATCAATTGGGAGCACTTGTGCTGCTTGTACCTGTTTGTAACTGATAAGACAGCACTTCAGAGAACTGATAATGATTAGCTGAGGATAAACAGAGCAAATCAAGATACTCAGGAGGAGCAAATGAAGAAAAATATGGAAGAGCATTAGCCTGCAACATCGATTCTCTTTTAATTAAACTGTAGTACTTCTTTTTGGTTTTCTCGCTATTTTGCTACACAGACACACACACAGTGTGTAGTGGTAAGACTACACACCTTTGGAGCAGGAGTCACAAGTTCGATTCCCACCCAGTAAGGGTCCTGGCTAGACCCCCCATGCTAAAAACCAAGCCCTGGAATGGCGCGGCTACGTCTCCAGCCTGTCCGCAGCACGGACACAAAAACATTTCACTGCATGTTGTACTCTGTATGATACTGTATGTGACAAATAATAAAAGCTTGTTCTTTTGTTTGTGTGTTAACTATAATGCCCAACAAGAACACAAATCCTTGAGCTGAAAACTGCATTGTGATATTTTCTTGCGTGACAAGGTGTACTAAGTCACTATTTTATTGTGTCACTGAAGACTCATGAGATCACCACAGTTTTATCCATATCCCATAATGTTGACACGCAGAGCCCATACCCCGATCCTGCCCCACATGAAAAGGGAGTCATGAGATCATTTGGTTTTGACCTACATGATAAAGAACATACTGTGTACGAGCCCATTGTCTTCATTTCTCATTTTCTTCTGCAACATAATATTTACTGAACTGATTGAATTCACCAACTTTTATATTTATGTTGCATGAGAAAATGCAAATTGCTGCTTTCATGAGTAAAAGGTAATTGACCGAATTGATCTCTGAATGGAGATGGGTTGAAGATTAAAAAAATTAGATGAGAAAGACAGGGCCATAAAATATGAATGAAGTCGAGGAGGGGTTGACGTTTGAGGGCAGATGCCTCTTGTCCTGACATGTGACAGGGCTAACTGTTGTCATGGGAAGCCCATCACTTAAAACAGGCCAGATCAAAATGCGCCGCTGGGAGTTACGCCTTCCGTCAGCACTGCCAAACAATACCACAGCAGTACAGGCGTAACTCTTACTCTCAGTTTGTTTTCAAAATTACAGTATCACTAGCACGTTATCCACACCCATGCAGTATCCTACTTTTTTGAAGCCCGTCTTAGCCATCGCATAGTTTTTGTCATGGCAATTCAAAAGGAATTACCAATAACACAGCTAATAATAAAAGACTTGTAATGGATACACAGGGGTTTGTCGTCTTGCTACAGTTTAATCTGGCCTGCAGGTACTCCAGCAGTGGAGGACAGGTAATGTGAGACTCAAAGATTCGCTGCATTAGTTCTGCTTAGCTAACCGTGAATGCTAATTGCAGGAAGAACAAACTACTATTCTCCCCTCCTTTTCCTCTCTCCACCCCTTTGGCCAACAGTAGCGCTCATTGGAAAGCACAGAGAGTGTCAGACAACTTTACATGAAGAGGGAACAAAGAAGGTTGTTCTGCAAGCGATATTCAATATGTAGAGGGGAAAACAGTCGAACATACAGCCTATGAGTTCCCCACAGCCATCTCATAGAAAAATCAATATAAATCTTCAGGACATAGCTTTAACTTTACTTTGCCAGGTAGGATGCTGTGTGGTCCCCTTTTATGCCATATAGTGCAAAATATTGTTTTGTTTTAGCTATAATTAGATAAAAAAAATCAAACATTTCTTAAGCCTAAACATATGCACATGGGGTTGTCATGAGGCACCGATTTTAAAATCGTGTCTCCTGGAATATCACACAGCGTGACCGAAGAGATCAGAGTGCAACATGGAACCAAATAACAAGAGCTCACATTAGAGACCTAAAGTCCCAACTTCAGAGTTGGGTTCTTATGGAAAGGAACCCAACCATGACATGCCTTCATGTGAAAACAAAACAATAAAAGAAGGATAACTAAGAGTTAAATCCAGTACTAGGACTGATACTGATACTAATCTGTGGGCAAGGTCAAAGACCCAGTTACACACCAGAGGCTATAAAAGTTCAGAGGTGCTGGTCAGCCTGAGCTGTGAAACCTGTGATCACTCTCTGAGGTTCTGACCTGGGCAAATGAGAGGCCACTACCCTGGTGGCAACCATTCTCTCCTATCAGTCTTCTATCCAAACATCTATAGACTACCTGCAGGCCCTCAGGAAAGAGATATCATATAGCCACTGTACCAAGCACTTCTGGCTTTACCTTGCAGTGGAGATTTATTGTAATTAGAAGATTCCTTTACAAAAGCTTGGGATCTGCGTTTCTCCAAGGCTCTCCGTGCGGTCCCAAGGGGGACACCCTTTGATCTCGACCTTCGAACCTTAAGGGTTAATCCCTTTCTTTGCAAATGAGTTTGACATGATGGACCACTTCCTAACTGGCAAGTTGCTTGGGTCATGCTGGTTTAACAAGTGTATGTTTTACTTCACACACTCTCCAGTGTCTTTCCAGATCAGTGGTTTTAAAGTGTGTCTTTTGAGCTACCATATAGAATCATACACGCTTGATGTATGGAAAAGGATCAAATAGTGAAGTCCTATAAGAGATGTAAGAATAAAAGACTTACGGCCTCACTTGCATTTGTGCCTTTGAAACAAAATAGTAATTACATTTGTACATTTGTAACCCAATCAGGCTTTTAAAATGTGTTGAAATCAGTTTGCGTATGCCACTGGGAGTATTACGTGTTTTCTCTCTTTTGTCTGTTTCGCCGGTCCTCCTACTGTGTGTTAGCTTGATCATGCTGATGGCTATGGTAGCTCCTTAACGATCAGAGACCCTGGAAAAGAGGTGGTGTCGAGTCCCACCCTGCAGCATGTGGTTTGTAAGTTTCTGCCCTTCCCCACCTCCTTCTTTTCCCCAATCAGATTAGTTTGTCTAAATAGTGAGAGGGAAGGTTGTTGCCAGTGAGCCCTTCAGGCTTAGAAGAACAGGTGGCCAAGTGCTGAAATGGTTTCTCTGGACTGAACTGAAGAAATTATGTTAATGGAGGCCTGCATCCAAGATTTCAGAAAGATTTTAGCAAATAAATTAGATCGTACTATCCATTAATTTCAAAGTAGATTCAGAATTTTTTTGAATGAAATTCTTAAATAAATACATTGAATTAATAAATCTGTATGTTTGCTTCAATCGGCAATAAGACTTTGTTTCATTACAAATCCTTAGAATGCCGTTTTACATATAGTTATAGTTTCACATATTTCATTAGACATCTTTCAAGTCTACCTGCAGATGTTATTCTGATGGATTATCCAGTAACCTTTCCCGAGCACCTATGCAAAGTTTGCCCACCTGCAGGACAACTGGAATCTCCCCTGCTAAAGCACCTCCTCCTCTGTACACCAGGAACGTGCCTCGCCAGCCGCCTAGGCATGAGACGGATTGCTTAGAGGTGCAGAATTAGTCAGGTCAGGGAATCCTTGGCCTTAGGACTGGCTAATTCCTTTCTAATGTGATGACGATTCTTTTGAAGAACCAGTCTCTCACTGGCCAAATCTCTTTAAAAGCATCTTGGGGGTGCAAAAGAGGCCGAGAGGGAGTGCACGGTGGCAGGCCACACCAGGGCCAGAGGGGGGGCTCGGGTTACACCCTGCCTGCCGTGATGCATTGTTGGTGGGACGCGTAGGCTCCAGTGATCCCCCCACCTCCTCCTCCTCCCCCCCAGCCACCACCTCCATCCTCCTTCTCTCAGTGCAGTTCCTCCAAGAGAGGCTGCCACAGAGCCTCACAGAAACTCTGACACCAGTCCAGAGGATGCACTCTGCACATGAAACCTTACACTCAACTAATGGTTACAAATGTGTTTTCAAAGAAATCCCAGGTCTCTCATATAAGCCATAGACTGACACTCCTGGCTGTGCATATGGACGCACACACACTCACTGCCATGAATATGGCCATACTAGCAGACAAAATTGGGGAGAATTGCCGTTGCTGAACTCTGAGATTTAAAAAGGACTGTATGAATGTCTAGATACAGTATGAAGTTCTTACTTGAGTTCATGCGTGTGGGGAACAGGACAGAAGAACTAAAACAGCCTATAATTTAGATATTATTTACTGTTTAGAACAAAGATAACCAGACATCAGGAAGTCCACTCTTTGATAAATTCCCTTTCGAAATTGCAGGTGTCTTGTGGCTTTGACTGACACTTCACACAGATTTCAGTGACCTCTTGCTTTCTTTCCCTCATTCCCTCAAAGACAATGTATTCCCTTCCAGGGGAGTGATCCCTAATTAGCTGTCAGGTGATAGTGTGCTGCTTTCATTGTACTGCCTGCTGCTGCACTGCAGGCTATGTGATCAGCAGTCAGTCTCAGACTGAAGTGATAGATTATCTCTCTATACATGAGACCCCTGCAGCTGAAAGAGACCACTTGGTCCTTACAAAGAGATCACAACTCTCCATGTTAAGAAGACCTCAATATCATATCTCATAACAAATGGATCACTGGCCCAGAAAAGACAAAGGGATCACTTGAGAATATGCCTGTGCTCTCACTAATAAAAACAATAAGCAGTGATGTGTTTATCATCCACCAATAGATGACTGTGGACTGGATTTGGATCTGAAGTATTTAGTGTCTTTTATGTGTGTCAGTTTGTTCAGTGTAGGGGATTTTAATGGCAAGAATATTGTCATATCATGTTCCAACATTCAGTGAATCTGACAAAGGCTTTTATAAAATCACAATCACATATTGCCATAAAAGTGCAAAAAATAACTATCCTTTCTTGTATTTTCCAATAAAAGCCATATCTTCTCACTTCCCAGGATATGACAGGGCATTCCTGATATAAAAGATATGATTTCTTCCTGTCTGTCTGTTAGGTCCACTGCAGGGCTCCAGACAGTTCCAGTATCCACCCAGGCAGCAGAGGGACCTTGTTTGAAGGTCATGTCAGCACCAGGGCGTAAACGTTAGACCTTTTTGTGGTCAGGGTAAATGTACAAGGCCGCCCTGCGGGAGCACTCCTTCCCTCTCTTTAATCGGCGTGTAACAGGCCCTTGTAGAGCCAAACTGTCTGCGACACATCAGCACTTAGAAATAAAAACCCCTCACCCAACCCTGCAATGGCTGCGGTTGGAGTACGGCAGCTGGATCATTTCAGAGGGATAGCACAGACAGGTCTACTAACTGATGGGAAACAGGAAGGGAAAATCCATCGTGAGCTTAAATTCTGCATATCTATAGCATGTTTAAACTCTTGAATATAAAATAGTTAATTATTACCCACAATATAAGGTAATGCACAGCTCTCCTGATAATGTTATCAAGAGGAAAATTACAGAACTGGTTCAGTACCTTTTGGTTTTTTTGACACAGTAGCAGTGCAGATACATTTTATGGCACCACTGTTGTCTTTTAGCACTATAACAAATTGACCTAATTTGGATTCCAGCTTCTTCTTTTTTTCCCACAACAATGTTGGGATTTGTCTCTCAGTAAAACTGGATTAAAGTTTAGACTCACTGGCTTAATAATAAAGCATGAATGTAAAATTTAGCCTTAAGGAATTAGCATGCTTTGTGTTCCCCTGTGATCTGGGTTACATGCCCAGATTATTTTAAAACCGTGTTTGTAACAGTTTTGTTAATGCTCCAATATTCAGCTCTGTAAAGCGTACAAAGTTAATGAGACAAAACAGAGAATATGCGGCCATCTCTCTGTCAGTGAATCCAATCATTTGAAGGAGCCGAGAAAGCAAACTTAACAGTTCTAATGCTCCAGCCGAGAAACTTAATTTACCAATTTGCAGGAAGACAAGATGGCAGGAAACAAGCCAATTTGCCACGTGTGCAGCGCACAACAAACCCCAGCCTTGCTCCACAGCCTCATGAGAGGTAATTATCCCTAAAAAAGAATGCCATGCTGTATTAAGATGTAGCCGCATCAAAACGAGGGAGACAGCCTCATTACAAGTAATTATGAGGGAATTAGAAACATCATTTAACTAAACGAGCAAATAATGTCCAGGATATTGAAGAAGCTGCCTGCACTTCTGCCGACCACTGCAAGTCCCATTACAAAAATTGTAGGTCTTTAATAGAATAATGACATGCTTTATCTTCCCTGCCTCTCTCCGAGAGGGTCTTGGAGCAGAGGGGAGGGCTGAGGGAGAGAGGGGAGGATGTGAAAACAACTGTTGCAGAGCTCTCTGTCTCTGAGGTCTCATGCTTGAGCGTGTAGCATAAGGCCTTCAAGATAATCCCCCTATTATCCTTACAAATACAAAATGGAGTGCACAAAATTATATCTCACATCCATTATTGTGTCAAAGGTAATGCTAATGGACTTATCTCTAAAGTAATAGCCGAATTCTCTGCACATACTGTAGTCTATAATAGTTTGATGCATATTGACCAGAGAAGGGCACTTCAGAATCGGAGTTTCAAGAAATGGTCGGTAATTTTACAATGACGCACAGTGCATTTTGCCATTAAAGCACTAGTCCACATTACTGGGTAAATATTGTTCTTGAGTAGTTTGACTTAGGCATGGAAAGGTTTTCATTATGGTTCAAATAAAAGAGATTCTTCTATTTGACCTTCAGTTTTTAAACATCTCAAAATATACAATATATTAATCTAGACAGTCACAATATCACGAGTTTATGTAAACTGATTTTGAGACTGAACACCATTTTTTTATTTTTAATCAAACAACAGACTTAAACTTTTATTGAAAGGCGTATTTATATATTTTAAAGATATAGCCCCCATTACAGGTTTTCATTATAATTTTGGTTTAAAGTAATTTATAAAGCCGTAACTTTACCTTATTTCATTTAATAAACTTAGTCCATATGTTGCATTTACTGCAGCCATTTGCCTGGTAGCATATTCCTCCCCTGTTAAGGCGAAGGGGTAGAGGCTGTGGAGGGGGGACAAACACAATTTCCCTTCAGCTCCTTCATTTCCAGTTGATATAAAACAGAATCATGAAAAATCACTTCTGCTCCAAGCTCTCCTTTTTAACCATTAGCCCATAAATACAGAAGCTGGTTAAAGCCAGCGGATGACAGGGCCTGCCTCAAAAATCTTGTTACGCTCCTCTCAAATTCATTTAGGGAGCAAACAGGTCTTGAGAGTTGTCTGGCTTAATGCATTGCGATCGCTTTTAAAACTCTTGTCTTGAGGCAGACCCGGGGCTCTGCATCTGCTCGTGGTGTTATACTTCATAACCTTCCACTCTAATATGAAGCCACACATACCCTCTTTAAATCAAATTGGTGCTGTAAATATGTTGGGAGGTAGTTGAAAAGCCCTCATCCAAATAAATGATGAAAGGAAGGGATATTTTTTTTAAAAAAGAAGAAGAAGAAATCTTCAGATGTTAGAAGAGAACATTATTAATGAAAAAGTAAAGTGTTAGATAGTGTTTTTGCAGCCTATATCAATTTAACGTGGACTCAATTAATTTAGTTTTGATCTTCATTTTATCTCAAGATGTAAAAGAGGTGATATCTGGGGGTTTTAATTCATTACGATTCTGTAAATATGCTATAAAAACTATCCTGAGAATCAATTTGCCAGGTGCACGCTGTCTTTGCTTCTCCCTCTCCACACTGTGTGTAGCCCACAGTTTCCATTACTCCCATCATAAATTATACCACAGAGTGAATTACACTTGCTTTTCACCTTACCAGGCAGGTTTGATGAATCCTAAGGCACAACATATCATCTCAACAAATCTTCATCACCATGCCAGTCGCTGTCTCTTTGCAGTTTAAACCACTTCAAATCATTTTCATTGCCTTGCTATTAAAATTTGTAATTCACGCCTGCCATTGCAGTGATACATAGTTACATCGAACACCCCCCCCACCCACCCACCCACCTATTCCTCTCTTTCACTTTGGCTCTTATTTTCTCTTCACAACATCTCCACACATCTCTCTCCCTCTCTCCTTGTCTTGTAAATCAAACAACTTCAGGTGACAGGTCATGCAGATTTCCCAGAAGTCAGTGGGGTGCAAACATCCATCCAAAAGAGCAGCACATTACCGTCACACCTGATGACATAATGACCACTTGGAAACTAATAAACAGCTTCATTCAACCAAAGCTATTGCTCCTTTTCATAAGCGTTACTGTCCCCCATCCCTCTCTCTATCTCTCTTTTCACTCTCTCTCCTATCTGTCACAAATTCATCCTCCTGCACCTCACCTCTTCGCTGCTGCTGGAGTTGCCCATAAATCACTGCTGTTGTCTAACGCTATCCATTTTCCCAGAAACACAGGGCGGCTGTTGCAGAAATTGGGTCAGGCATAATCTGCAGGGCAGCAGAGCCTGGCTAGTCATGATTCTGCTAGGTAATGTAGCCATTAGCACACAGTGAGAGATTGGTGGGATGGGTAGAAGGGCTTGGTTGGGTGGAGGGGGGGCCTTGTACATGATGTGACACCCAAGAAAAGCTGGCAAATGACACAATTTTATCGCTCCCCATCAACCACAGGACATGTGCAAGTGTATGTGCTTGTGAGTCAGTGCGTGTATGTGTCTGAGATTATGTTCAGGTTTATGGTTAATATTTACATGTAGTGAATTGTTATTAGATAGTAAACACTGACAGCATGAGCCGATTTAGTGCAACAGGCCTCTTGAAAACCTAAACAAGCTCCTGCATTAACCAGACACACAAACATGTGGTGTCCAGAATTCAAAAGGGAGCTGATAAAATAATTAACTACACAGACAGATAAAGAGCACAGTCTAATGACAGCCAGTCTTAAAGTTTGACAAAACGCCTCCTTCTTAGGTTTCCCCCTACAAGTCCTGATGCTTCAGAGCCACAGAAGGCAGACTTCAAATGAGAGAAGATCCCGCCCAGAGGCATGATTGGCCAGTGATAGTAAGCAACTCTTTTCCAGCCTGAAATGTGCTTTATCTGCTTCTGCTCTGGTCACCAATCTCTTAATTTACAGAGGAGTTCGCTGGTCACTAGCGTATACAAAAATATTACTAAAACTGGCTAACAAATCAGATTTAGCTGTATCTCTCTGATGAACTCAATAGATTTAGACAGAGTTTGGTCATTTAGAATATTTGCAGGCTAGTGTACTTAGCAATCACTACTTCACACCGCATTCCCTATAAGTACATTTGTATTTCTTAAAAATGTAGTCCGATTAAAATGCACATCACAAAAAGCTCACAACCTTTAGCATTATAAAATAACTAATACATTTTAGTGAAATGTGAGAGCCAATAGTCGTCTAGTGTTTCTGAATTTACTGCAGTGTCTTCCCTTTTTTTCCCTGACACACATTTTAGTTGTGGTTAAATCTTACATATAATAAAACAGTTAATTCAAGAATACAACGAGAAAAAAATATATTAAATTAATACTCATTAACATAAAAAGATGGTTGCTATTGTGCTCTTCAGGAATCTCAGAACAGCTGAAATAATTTTGGTTTTCTTATTTACAATAATTCTTAGCCCTGTGTGCTGAGGGGGATGTACCAGTGGCAAAGTTTACAAATAAAACCAAGCAAACCAAATTTTTCACTGAAATAGAAAATTTATTGAATGAGAAGGTTATTATTGAAGGTCTAGATTACAATAGAAACAATGATATTTTTCCTTAAATGGAAGAATTGAGTGTTTCCTGTCAGTTTTGCGTCAGGTGGAGTGAAACTTAAAATATCTTTGACAAACCAATTCGGAATAAAAAACAGTGTAAAAGTCGGCCTTTTTTAACATATTTCTCAAATGTGATATGAAGGATTAAATCCAGTATTTTATCACTTAAAGAAGAAGTTAAAATAAAAATACAAAATCGTTATAATTAATTATACACATGGTGTATTTTATACATATAGGGAAGCTTGATTGCTTTCTTGTGAGACATACAATGACTGCATAATAAGAGTTTTCTCAACAAAAAAGTGATACAATTGATATACAAGGCTTATGAGACACCTAGAATGTCGTATTGTTTTGTAATGCTTTTCTTTTTTTTTTCGTGGACTGCAGTGAACATACAGCAGAGTCAATCAGTACTCGATTTTGTTATACAGGTTGTATAAAGGTAACGCTGGCAGGTTGCTTCCCGGGTAGTACAGGGGCGTCGGAAAGGCGATAGACCTAGGGACGGGAACACGCAGTAAGGAGTTATCTCTGAAAACCAGCGGCATCCCCACTAGTGTCTGTGCGGAGGCGTGTGCCATGTTGGCCGCCTCCAGTTCAGCAGAGAGCTGTCGTTTCCATTTGTTCCTCCTGTTCTGAAACCACGTCTTGACTTGAGTCTCCGTCAGCTGTAAGCTGGAGGCTAAGCAGGCCCGCTCCGAGCTGCTCAGGTACCTCTTCATGTCGAAGGTGGACTCCAGCTGGTACACCTGACTCCGGGAGAAAACCGTGCGCGTTTTCTTTTTGGCCGAGCTGCCCTGCTTGTCCGCACCGTCTGTTTGTCTCTCCTCCGACAGAGGTGACATTTGATGGCACGGCCTCTCCTGCTCCTCCTTATAATCCTGCAGCAGAGGCTGTGACAGGTGCGGCCGCCGTGCGAGCCCGTCATTTCCAGACAGAAGTCCTTTAGCGGGACCTAAACGCAGCAGGGGGAGAAGGACGTGATGAGTAGGCTATCATAAGCGGTCTATGATTTAAGCGTGCTTTTTAAACGACTGAAAAAAATATGTTTTACATTTTTTTAGACATACTCAGTTTGAGAGTTCGTCAAGTGTGAACTCTGACTTGTTAAATCGACTGCTGAAAGCCTGTGACTTTTTAAATAAACAATTCAGCGTGAGTGTGCACGGTGTACAGTAAGCTATTAATTAAATCCAGCTCTATTTAACGCTCAATTGACGACGTGTAGTGCAGCCATTTTGGAAACATGTTTCGTCAATTAGGAGGCTCAATTAAATTTGAAATGAGAGGAAAGACAGAGGGCTAATTATTCGACCTTCCACTCTTCCGCTGCTGATGCGATAGTCTGCGCAGAACGTACAAGTGGCAGCGGATGGTCTGCGTGTCAGTGTAACAGTCTCAAACACAAGCTAGT